>NC_139570.1:37818956-38496784 GCF_965112155.1 Podarcis liolepis | reverse complement strand
GAGATGCTCCACAGGGCTGCATCCTCCCTGTCCATAACTCCAGCAAAAGCCACCAGATTTCCTTTGTTGCCTTAATTATTTTTGCCAATCATGTTTCCCTTGGCTATCTACAGCCATTGTTGCAAGCCTTCAAGCTAAGTATTTGTTGTTTGTTGCTTTGTGTCATCTTGGGAAGGAGAATATACAATTCTATTTTATAAAATACAAGGACTCAAATGGGTGGCATCCAACTAAGTTCTATGTAGAGGAGACGAGACCTATTGAAATTAATGGACTTGAGTCAGTCTTCTTGATTAATTTGAGAGGGGCTACTCTAACAATGTATGCTAACACTAGACCCAATACAAATACTGAGGTTTTGGACCAAGAGTGCAAAACAAAGGCATAGTTTAAACTACATTCTAATGAAAGGATGCTCAATGGAGCCAGACACAAAGCATATGCTTGGTGGAAAAGCAACACTCCCAGTTCGGAGCTATCAGACGTAGGTTCCTTGTATGAAACCTCTTAATTTTAGCAGCAGAGACTGGTAGTGCTGAGAGACCAAAAAGATCCCCCACACAGAGCACACCCACACCCCCTGCTTTTTCTTGGAACTCCTGTTCACCAAGAGTTTTCTTTTAAGAAAAATAAAAACTACTAGATACAAAGAATTACCTCTGTCAATCACTCCTACCCACAAAATGACAGCATGTGGAATGAGAAAGAGAAGAGAAAGTTATAAGAAACGTCACAAAAAGAAGAAAACAAACAGATGTGGACAAAACATAAGCCCAGCCTTCCTTCCCTAACGTGGTGGCCTCCAAATGGGGCTAGACTAAAACTAGAATGGCTCTGCCAGTCCGTGGCTCTCTGGCACCACCTATCTTAGGCTCCCTGCCTTCTGCCCTACCAATCCCAAATGGACACCAACCATCACCACTTGGATATAACAGCTTTTGGGTGTTCCATTTAGGTTATTTTCTTTTTGTAATATTTTATTAAGTTTCCATTTTATAAAATTTAAATACATCCTTATTTATTATCCTTACTATTTGCTCATATCAGTTAATCGACTTCCCTCCCGCCTCATGGTTTTCATAATTCATTTCTAAGACATAGCATTTGTACCTCTTCCTATTTACATTTCACTTATTCTAATTATCAGAAATTTTAAATAAATATAAAAAGGTAATAATCATTGTCATTACAAGTCTTTTTATATCAGCCCTACTAGTGTTGTTAATTGTTTACAATTGTCCTTCAAATATTGTATAAATTTACTCCAGTCTTTTTGGAAAGCTTGATCACACTGGTTTTGGATTTTCCCGGTCAGCTTTGCCAATTCTGCATATTCCATCATCTTCATCTGCCACTCTTCTAACGGTATTTCTTGTTGTTTCCATTTTTGGGTTAAAAGAGTCCTTGCTGCCGTTGTTGCATACATAAACAATTTTTGATCTTTTTTTTGGAATTTCCTTGCCTACTGTACCCTATAAGAATGCTTCTGATTTTTTAACAAATGTATTTTTATACATTTTCTTTAACTCTTTATATACATTTCCCAGAAAGCTTTCACCTTACTACATGTCCACCACATATGATAGAAATTCCCTTCCTTTTCTTTACATTTCCAACATTCCTTATTTTTTTAAATACATTTTAGAAAGCTTAATTGGTGTCAAATACCATCTATACGTCAATTTCAACATATTATCTTTTAATGCACTACAGGCAGTAAATTTAATTCCTTCATTCCATAACCTTTCCCATCATTCTAATTGAATATTACAGTGGTACCTTGGGTTACACTGAACCTGACACTTCAGGTTACAGATGCTTCGTGTTACAGACTCCGCTAACCCAGAAATAGTACCTCAGGTTAAGAACTTTACTTCAGGATGAGAACAAAAATCACGCGCCGGTGGCACGGCGGCTAAAGTGGTGCTTCAGGTTAAGAACAGTTTCAGGTTAAGAACAGACCTCCAGAACAAATTAAGTTCTTAACCCGAAGTACTACTGTATAACCAAAATCATAGAATCATAGAGTTGGAATGGACCACAAGGGCCATCGAGTCCAACCCCCTGCCAAGCAGGAAACACCATCAGAGCACTCCTGACATATGGTTGTCAAGCCTCTGCTTAAAGACCTCCAAAGTAGGAGACTCCACCACACTCCTTGGCAGCAAATTCCACTGTCAAACAGCTCTTACTGTCAGGAAGTTCTTCCTAATGTTTAGGTGGAATCTTCTTTCTTGTAGTTTGGATCCATTGCTCCGTGTCCGCTTCTCTGGAGCAGCAGAAAACAACCTTTCTCCCTCCTCTATATGACATCCTTTTATATATTTTAATCTTTAGCCCATTGTATCATAACCACTTTAACTTCTTCATCTTTAGTATGCCATTCTAATAATAATTTATACATTTTCGACAATCATCCAGCAACTCTGTTTCCAGCTCGAATCTTATCGTTTCAAAGCCCATATTCTTTTTATCCCCATTAAACACATCATTTACCTGGTGATATTGCAACCAATCTGTCATTAAATCTTTTATTTCATCAAATGTTTTTAATTTTAGCTTATTGTCTACTTCTATCAATAAATCACTATATGTGGCCCACTTTCCTTTCATATTTACCGTATTTTTCGCTCTAGAGGATGCACATTTTCATCTCCAAAAATGAAGGGGAAATGTGTGTGCGTCCTATGGAGTGAATGCAGGCTCCTTGGCTTCGCGGTGACGCGCCTGACCTGGAAGCCGGAGGAGGAAGAGAAGGGAATCCTTCTGTTCCTCCTCCAGCTTCGCAGTGTCCTGGAAGCCAGAGGAGGAAGAGAAGGGTCTCCTTCTGTTCCTTCTCCAGCTTCGCTGAAGGGGCAGCACCTCTTCAGCGACGCGCCTGTCCTGGCTTCTGCCTTAGCCCTGCGCGGGCTAAGGCAGGGGGAGCCTTCATCCCGCTGCCCTGAAGAGGCTTGGCGCGGTTATCCCAGAAGCCAGAACAGCCACACGGTATCCCAGAAGCCAGATCCCTCTTGCTGTTCTGGCTTCTGCGATTCAGAATAACTTTTCTTGTTTTCCTCCTCCCAAAACTAGGTGCGCCCTATGGTCCGGTGCGCCCTATGGAGCGAAAAATATGGTAATCTCTTTACTGATATTGTTTCTACTGGTGAGAGCCACCAAGGAGTTTTCCGTTCCAACAAGCTTTTATATCTATTCCATACCTCATAAATTGATTTTCTTATCATGTAGTTCAGGAATCCTCTATGTACTTTAAATTTATCATACCATAAATAAGCATGCCAACCATATCTGTTATCATATCATTCTAAATCTAACAAATCTGTATTCTGTTATAGAATTCAATCTCTCAACCAGTATAGGCAGGACGCTTCATAATATATCTTCAGGTCTGGCAACAAGAATCCGCCTCTTTCCTTTATATAATTTATATTTAATTCTTCGTTTCTTCCCTTGCCAGAAAAATTTTGATAATATTTTTTTGCCACTCCCTGAATTGTCCTACCCAGCTGATCACTGGGATTGTTTGAAACAACATTTTAGGTAACACATTCATCTTTACAACCAATATTCTTCCCCAAAGGGATAATTTCATCCTTCCCCACACTTCTAAATCTCTCTTCATTCCAAATAGGTATGTAATTATTCTTAAACAAATTAATATTTTTTTCAGTTTACCGTATTCCCAAATATTTCACCTTTTTAACAATCAATATTTCAGTCTTGTGTTGCAACTCTTCTATCTTATCTCTATCTAAATTTTTAACTAACATTTTCATTTTGGCTTTAAGTCTAAAACCAGCTAATTGCCCAAATTCTTCCATCGTCTCCAGTGCTTCCGGTACACTGGATAAGGGTTCTAATGTTAATACAAGGTCATCAGAAAAAGCCTTTTAATTTATATTCTCTGGAACCAACTTTAATTCCTTTTACACTTTCATTCACTTTTAAGTTCTTTGTCAGGACCTCTAGGGCCGTTATAAATAATAAGGGTGACAATGGGCATCCCTGTCTTATTCCTTTTGTTATTTCAAAATTTTCACTTAAAACATTATTAACTATTAATCTTCCCTTGTGTTCTGAATATCTAGCTTCTATTCCTCTAAGGAAAGATTGCCCCATGTCCATTGATTTTTCTTCATAAAATACCAAGAGATATTATCAAACGCTTTTTCAGCGTCAATAAACATTAAAGCAGTTTGCTTATCATTCCTGGTCTCCAGATATTCTACCATATCAATTATATTTCTTACGTTAGCTTTCATCTGTTGACCAGGAAAAAAGCCTGCTTGATCCTCGTGTATCACCTCCTTCAAAATTTCTTTTAACCTATTTGCTAAGATACTAGCAAATAGCTTATAATCATTGTTTAACAGCGATATTGGTCTATAATTTTTAACTTTAAGTAAATCCGTATCTTGCTTTGGAATCAATGTTATGTATGCATCCTTCCATGTCATCAGAATCTTTCCTTTCATCAAGATATTATTTATTACTCCTCTTAAGGGTAATGTCAGTTGTTCACTCAATTTTTTGTAATATGTTGCCGTAAGTGAATCTGGGCCTGGTGCTTTCCCACTCTTCACTTGTTTTATAGCTGTTTGTACTTCCATATTTGTTATTAAATAATTCATTTGGTCCTTTTTGTCATTCGGAATCTTCTGTGATTTGTTCTGTTCCAGGTAATCTACTATTTTTTCTTTGTTCTCCTTTTATAATTCTTTATAAAATTTCTGGAAATTCTTCCTAATCTCTCTTGGATTTTCGATTATTTTATCTTCATTTAGTTTAGCTTATTCTACCATCTTCTTCCTTTCTCCATATCTAAGCCAATCCTTTGCTTTTGTACTACTAAAGGCTTGATTGAAACATCCCACCACCCTTCCAATAAAAGGATAGTAGAGACCTCTGGGTATAGGGCAGTATATAAATTCAATTAACAACAACAACAACAACAACAACAACAACAACAACAACAAGAAGAACAATAATAATTCTGCATGAGGCTCGGCAAAGAGACAACAACAACAACAATAATAATAATTCTGCATGAGGCTCGGCAAAGAGACGCTGCCATAAAAGCTTTCCAATTGATGTGCGGCATGAACAGCAAGGAAGAAGGAACAGTTCCCCTGAGGAACTGCCCTGCCAACCCCATCCCCATCGGGTCTGACCAGCCTCTTGTTCTCTGCCAGCTTATTTATGGCCTCAGTAGCTTTCCACCACGAAGGAGTGTGAAAACAGACAAAGATATTTTAACTATGGATCTAAGTCAGGGGTAAGGGAACTCAGGCCACACCCTCTTCCCCCAAGGGCATACCTCTCCCCAGCCCTGCACTGCACGCTCCCTGGGTGCTTTCGCCTAGCTGAAATGTGTCCCTCAGCTTTGATTGTGCCTCTGGCATGCCAGAATGATGACACTGGTACATGAGTGTGGGCATGAGTGCTGACCCCCACTTCATTTAATCCACAGATGCATGCCCATAAATGTATCTATATGTCTTCCAAAGCATAACGGCACATAGCACATACCGTTAGAACTCGTCAATAAAGGCTCACGTCCGGCAGAGCTTTAAATTTAAAGGGGCTAGCTATCGAAACCTCTGCTGTCAAATTTGTTGTGCCATAGCGCCCCTAGAGGTCACTTCAGCATAAGAGCAGGCAATACCTCTGGTTTCTAAGATTAAGATAACTCACTGCACCAATGTAACAAGCAGCTCAGCAGGATGGGGATACTTTCTATCTTAACCGGAAACAATTAATCAAGCTTGTTTAACTAACGAAATTGTGTATACATATCTATATCTATATCTATATCCATATCCATATCCATATCCATATCCATATCTATATCTATATCTATATCTATATCTATATCTATATCTATATCTATATCTATGAATGAATGAAATACTGTTTAAAACGGTTTTTAAATGCTTTATTCTGTATACAGCGGTACCTCGGGTTAAGAACTTAATTCGTTCTGGAGGTCCATTCTTAACCTTAAAACTGTTCTTAACCTGAAGCACCACTTTAGCTAATGGGGCCTCCCACTGCTGCCGCGCCACTATTGTGTGATTTCTGTTCTCATCCTGAAGCAAAATTCTTAACCCAAGGTACTATTTCTGGGTTAGCAGAGTCTGTAACACGAAGCGTCTGTAACCTGAAGCGTCTGTAACCCGAGGTACCACTGTAACTAACTTCCAAAATATCATGCATTCTGGGAAACTGCTGCCATCATAATAACCCCCTGAGCACGGGAGCAGGTAGGCTGCAATCTGTCAGGGGAAGCATTTGGGCAGGGTTTCTCCAACACAAAGGATATTAATGGAGGTGACTGATAAGATATGTAGCAACATTTGCCTAGAATAGTGATGGCGAACCTTTTAGAGATCGAGTGCCGAAACTACAACCCAAAACCCACTTATTTATCGCAAAGTGCCAACATGGCAATTTAACCTATATATCTCATTTTTTTCTGTGTGTTTTGTGTTTCTTCTTTATGACTGCTGTTGTAATAAATAATCCTTCATAAAAGTTCTTGCATTACATTCTTCATTACATTATCTTTCCATTGATATATAATTTTATGGTATAACTCAGTCCTTTTTTTCTTAAAAAAAAGTGATTAGGGGTACTCTCATATTGACTCAAGAAAATCACCACCAGGGGGAAAACAAATACAGTGGTGCCTCTCAAGACGAAATTAATTCGTTCCGCAAGTTTTTTCTTCTTGCAACTTTTTCGTCTTGCGAAGCACGGTTTCCCATAGGAATGCATTGAAAATCAATCAATGCGTTCCTATGGAAACCGCCTTCAGACCAGGTCCGGGGACAGTCTGTCCCCCGACCTCTTCTGAAGGCTGGGGGGAGGGGGAACAAAGGCTTTTCTTCCCACTGCCAGCCTTCAGAAGGCTGTTCTGAAGGCTGGCGGTGGGAAGAAAAGCCCTTCTCCCCACCTCCCACCCCGCAAGCTCCGGGGACAGGAGGGCTTTGCTGCCGACCCCCAGCATTTTAAGATTGCCCGGGACAGCGGAGAAGTCTCCGCTGTCCCGGGAAGGCCGGAGGGCGGGAGCAAAGATTTTTGCCCCCCGCCGGCCTTCAGAAGAGGTCTAGGACCTCTTCTGAAGGCCGGCAGTGGGCGAAAGTCTTTGCTCCCGACCGCCAGCATTTTAAAAGAGGTCCCCGGAGATTTCCCTATGGGTTTTCTTCTTGCGAAGCAAGCCCATAGGGAAATTCGTCTTGCGGAACGACTCAAAAACGGAAAACTCTTTCGTCTTGCGAGTTTTTCGTTTTGCGAGGCGTTCGTCTTGCGAGGCACCACTGTACAGTTCAAATTGGGAAAAATAAATACAGTTCAAATTGGGAAAAATAAATACAGTGGTACCTCAGTTATTGAACAGCTTGGTTCTCAAACTACTTGGAACCTGAACACTTCAAACCCAGAAATGAGTGTTCCGGTTTTGGAACATTTTTCAGAAGCTGAACGTGCTCTGTTCTGAGTATAACTTCCGTTTTGAGTGCCACACTTCTGTTTTCCTAGTGAGGGAAGGTGGGCTGGGCGGCAAGTGAGCAGGCACCTGCCACCCTCCAGCGCTGGGTCCCTCCACCGCTGCCACAACAGTAACCACCCCCTCCTCCAGCTCTGGCGGCCCTGACGCTGAGTGAGAAGGCTGGGCTGGAGGGGCAAGCAAGCAGGCAAGGGATGCCGCCCCCCGCCCCCAGCCTGCTTCTGCTTGCAGGCAAGTAGGAGTGGGATCAGGCTGCTCAGCTGGGGAGGCGCAGGCTCCCTCACACTTTCCGTTGAGCGCGACTGCACTCCCCTCAAGGGAGAAGTTTAAAGGAGCCCCCACCTACACATCAGATCCCCTGCAACCCTATGAAAGCAGCCAGGCTGAATAGTTGCTGGGGTTGGGGAAGGTGGAGGCAGCCCGAAAGCTGCACTGAGAGCTCCTGCACCACCTGAAGGCAGCCAAGCGCTCCTTAGCTGAGCTGCTCGCTCCCACTCCTACTTGCCTGCAAGCAGGAATGGAGGCGGGGATCTCTCAGCACGAAGCCTCCACTCCACTTCTGAGAGATCCCCGCCTCCACTCATGCTTGCACATGAGCCCTCCTCTCCTCCCACCCCCCAGCACAGAAGCTACGGCCCTGCTGGGGCGATGCCGCGCATACCCACAGAGAGGGCTCTGAGTCCCCTCTCTGGCATGAGTGCCAAGGGTTCACCACCACTGGCCTAGACGGACCAATTAATAGGATGTACTAATCCTGTTGATTGTTCACAATACCTTCTGAATGCAACTTGCAGAAATTATTCTGAATGTCAATGCCTCATGTAAATTCTTTCTGGAAAAGTGTAAGATCTGCAGTCCATAACTATCCTGATTGACACATTATAATTTTGACCAGACTGACCTACTGTAAACTACCCCCACCCCCAATTGGTGATGTATCTTTGATGTTTTCCTATGTGTCACTGATATATGTCATTTCACGAGAAATGTAAACCTTTAAAAGGCAGAGCACACTTTGTCTGGACTTCTCCTTTCTTTCCCTTTAGAGAGGTTGTGTCTTTGTTGTGACAAATTAACAACAAAAGGCTTAAGAGCCCACTTTGCTTTGGATATTTTCCTGGTTGTCTTTCTACACCGATTAAGGAACCTCAAAGTACCTCAGGCCAGTTCTAAAGTGAGCACTGATTTCATGTATCAACACAGAGTGGCATGTGAGCATGTGTAGACACTGGCCTGCTGTACAGTAGGGATCATGTCAATTTATTGGTCTGCTTACTTTTCCCTCTGGCCCTGCCCACTATGAGCATGTGGCCCCCAGAAGGCTACAAGAAGGAAATGCAACCCTTGGGCTGAAAAAAGTTCCCTCACTGCTCTCCTGGGGGTTCAGCAAAACCAAGCATACACACCTCAGGACACACACACACTCTAGGGTCTCACGCAGCCACTGAGAAACACTTACCATTGCCCACTGCCTGGCTTTGATCCTCATTTGGGTGTAGCTGCGCTCTTCAGCATACAGGGCACCCATGAATGAGCCAATGGAGGTGCCACCAATCATGTCAACTGGGATGCCAGCTTCATTCAGCGCTCGGATGACACCCACTTGGGAACATCCTCTGAAGCAATGCAAGATGGGAGTTACAGGGGGAGAGATAAAATGTACATTAATAGAGAAACCAGTCAACTGTAGAGAAAACCTAAAATGGCAGCTGTCAAAAGAAATGTGAGACTCCTCTGGCTGGAGAGGACTTCAAAAGTTAGGCCTGTGGTCAATACACTTTAAAAAAGAGAACTGACACCCAATACATGCTATTTCAGCACAACAAAAAGCATTACTCCAGGACCTCAAGAAGATTATGCAAAACACTCACACGTATAAATTGTGTAAGATGGTGAAGATTTGCACAAAACTATTCTCTGTCCAGGAACCCCACCTGCTAAGCTCATACTGACTGGGTTCAATCTAGGGGAGGCTGGATTGCACAGCTGGATCAGTGGCCGCTGATATTGACATTTGCTATTTAGTGATTTGTTATAAATTGTTGTGTTCTTACTTTAAAGATTGTGAGATTCTTTTCGTCCTATAGCTTTTTTTTGGTATTTCTTCTCTTTTTTTGTTTGAAAACCACATTCTGAGTTGTGCATAGGGTAGTATATAAATAAATTTCAATCTATAAAAATTAAAAATAATATTGCATTGACTTATCCTGCTAAAAAAGAGGGCAAGAAAGCAACAGCCCTGCTCTCGTGAACACTAGAACCCTTATTCAGCAGCTTCTCTGGCTTGTGAGATTTCAGCAGGTGCACAAGCCCTCTGAGCAGAACTTCGAAATCTTGATAAAATCAAATTTGCTGAGATCAACATTCAGAAGCTGAAATCCACACCCAGCACAAGATTCCTAGGCTTTACTTCTCTGCCCCAGCTGCATACAAAAACCCCAGCCCAGGATGCAATTAACTCGGTGGTGCGGAGTGGGGACACTCTGTATATGCTCAGTTTATCCTCCCTAGGTCTTGACATTGAAGATGGACAACAAGGCTAAGCTGTGGTCCAAGATAAAAAGAGGGTCCAAGATAAAAAGAGACACCACACCAGGTTTAACCCAGCTCTTGTGCAATAAGGCCCAAGATAGATACACAACAGGTGCTGGGGTTAAACCTGGGACCTTCTGCAAGCAAGGCAGATGCTCTGCCACTACAGCCGTACCTCTTAAGATTCTAATCCTCATAGTTCCGAATTAAACAGGGAGTAGGATACTGTCTTACACCAAGTCAGTTCTGTGGTCCATCTAGATCAGTATTATCTACACTGAATGACAGCAGCTGTGAATCAGGTAGTTGGTCTATCCTAGCCCTACCTAGAGAAGCCTAGGATTGAGCCTGGGACCTCCTCCATGCAAAGCCACAGCTCTACTACTAGCTATGGCCCTTCCACCTAAGACAGCTGCCTCATGGAAGGACCAGCCCTGAACATGTCCCTAGTCCTCCTCATCCTGTTTTAGAGTAGTCCCAACAGGCCTATTGGCAAGATTGGCCTGGCCCACGCTGACCTCTGGCCTGGCCATGTCAGTGTGCTCCCCTCTGCACCACACACCTCACAGCTTCACAAACAGTAGAGTTGGATAGACACCAAAATCCAGCTTGCTCCCCCCTTGGATAGTTGTTTTCGCTTAGCAGACATGAAACGTTGCAATTTGAGCACAGTTATGTGTTGGGAACTGTGACAGGGAAAGCAAGGGGGGAGAGCGAGAGAGAGCGAGAGAGAGTGCACTGCTTCTGTTCTCTATCATGACAAATTGCAAAAAGGGAAAAAAGAGGTAATTACCATGAAGTGGCTGACTGGAAGGAAGAAAGAAGAAGAAAGGAAGAACAGAAGAAAGTATCTCAACGGTAATTGTTACCTGAGACGCCTGGCAAAGTTGCCTGTTTCGGGAACATAAAGTAGCAGCGCCCCCCCCCCCATCACCACGGAGAGGCTGTCTTTTGCCTGTCTTATGTGCCGCTGGCTATGGTTCAGCAAGAAAGGAAACCAAACAAAAGGAAAATGCCACAGTTCACTGTGAATGCCAAGTGCCTGTCAGAAACAGGCAGCCTCTCTTTCAGGGTCCAGGAATGGCTTTTAAAACATTTGCCCCCATCTCATCCCCCAAAAATAATAATATGGGGGATGGGGTTAGTGCTTGCATCTGAGACCATGTGTGGAGCATGATTCACCAAGCAGAGCAGAATGTGGCGCTGGGTGTACTGGAGTCTGTGCTTTAAATTTTCAGTCTGGGGACTGGGGAACTTTTAGGGGGCAGCATGCCAGGGGTGAGCAGAGCCAGCAAGAAAATAGGTGGGGCAATGAATGCAGAATTTACCTCTGTACAGTGGGCTGCCTAAACCCACTCCCCCTACCTCAGTCAACCATCACTTCAGATAAGAGGCATTATCCAAGTCTCAAGGATACATCCCAGCCAGGCAAAAAACACATGGAATAGGAAGCAGGGCCAGAAGGATGTGGGACCTGGGAAGAGTCCCAAAGGTCAGGCAGAGAGGCCTGGAGGTTTAATTTGCCTTCTGGGGACTGAAGTTAACCCTAGTGTCACTAAGCCCAAGAATGTGCAACTGAATTAGCTGCCTCCTGAATTATTCTTTCTCCTGCTTACATGGATTCCATTTTTCTACCCTTCCTCTGTGATGAATTTCAAATCAGAAACCTCTTCAGGGCAAGGGCTGCAGACAGACCATTCATTTAAAGTACATGGTTTCCCTCAAAGAGTACTGGGAAATGTAGTTTAACCCTCACAGAGCTTAGAATTTCCAACCCCGTTAACAAACTAGTGCCTATGATTTTTCCTGGGGAGTAGGGCTTTAAATGTATGGTGCGTACACAACCTAGCACTTTGCAAACCTCTATATCGTAGCAATTATAAAGCCTCATTATAAAGCCTCATTAAGTTCCTCAGAATTTATTGTTATGAGCGAGAGAGCATGCATATACACCCATTGGCAGACATGAGGCTTTAACAAGCAGTAAAAAGGTAAAGGTAAAGGACCCCTGACAGTTAAGTCCAGTCATGGATGACTCTGGGGTTGCGGCACTCATCTCGCTTTACTGGCCGAGGGAGCTGGCGTACAGCTTCCGGGTCATGTGGCCAGCATGACTAAGCTGCTTCTGACAAACCAGAGCAGCGCACGGAAACGCCGTTTACCTTCCCACTGGAGCGGTATCTACTTATCTACTTGCACTTTGACGTACTTTCAAACTGCTAGGTTGGCAGGAGCTGGGACCAAGCAATGGGAGCTCACCCAATCGTGGGGATTTGAACCGCCAACTTTTTGATCAGCAAGCCCAAGGGGATCATTGGTTTAGACCACAGCACCACCCACGTCCCTTAACCTAAGCACAGAAAGAAATAATGCTTCCTTCCCTAAGAAGTGCATAATCTGAGCTATAACAGAGGAAAGGGTGGGGAAGAGAGGCCAGGGCTACAAGGTGGTGATGGTGGGAATGGGAAGAAACACAGTTACATGTCTATTTCAGTTGAAGATGCAGAAGCAGCACTTGGCTGCTTTCTAAATTAGTTATTTATTTAAATATTTCTATTAACCATTTCCAGTGCGGTAAATCCATTAAAACACTGCTAGCACACCAGCAGTAAATCCTGTTCTACTATGGCATTAGAGGGGAATACAGAAAACAGAGGAGAAACAAAGGAATATATATGTATTTTTTAAAAAGAGTGAAGTAGTACAGTAAGCCTGCAAGTTACATGCATTTAACTTGTGTGCATTCAGCTTTACGCATCTGGCAAACAAACAAACAAACAAACAAATAGCAGGTGGATGTCCACGGGAAAAGACCTGCCATTGTACAATATATGTTTCTATATGTGATTTTGGCTTTAGGTGCAATCCCTGGAACGTAACAGCCACATGTCACAGGCTTGCTGTATATTAAACACAATTTGAGAAGGGCTGCGTATCAGTGGTGGAGCATATGCTCAGAAAATCCCACGTTCAATCTCCAGTGGCATCTCCAGGGAAGGCTGGAAGAGACCTGCGTCTCAAACTCTGGAGAGCTGCTGCCGGTCTGTGTAAACCACTGAACTAGATGGACCACGGGTCCTAATTTAGCTTAACACAGCTTCCTGTGTACCTCATCAGAGGAACATCAGAGGAAAGGAAACAGCCGAAGGATAGAAGTAACCCTGAGAGCAGGTGACCTACCACACAGGGGTATTCCAAAGACAAATAAGGCGGGAGAGAGAGACTTAAAACAGTTTGTGGAGAGTGCTAGGAAATATGGTCAACAAGATATGAGAAGGCCTTCCAGGTCTTTTTGAGATTCTGATGTTCTCCTGGGTTGATTTCAGGGCCACCCTCACCCCTAATTACACAAAGCTACAAACGCTGTCTCCCTCTCCCGCTCCCATCAGCTTGAAGCCAGAAGGGAAGGAAAAGTGGGATATTTAGAACATTTAACAAAAGGAGGGGAGGTATAAATACACATCTGGGCTGGAACAAATGTGTGGGCGATTTTTTACTTATGGCATTTCTCCCAAACCCTGGAACAATCAGTGAGGGACTTGCAGCTAAGTGTCAGGGGACTAATTACCCATATGAAAGGAGAGGAGACAAGAAAATTCCAAGGTTCATTTCAATTTAAGGCGGGATGCATCAGCAAACACCCCCCACACCACTTCTGCAAGTGCCGCAACCTCCTCCCCCAAGGACAAAAGGGAATGACATTTACAACCCAGAGCCAGCAGCCCTAAATGATCCTGAATGGTCCACCAAGGATATAACAGGGGCAAACATCACCTCTGCACACGGCATAGTTGATGAAAGACATGGGGAGGCGAATGGGGTGTGCAGAGAACAAAAGGAAGGCATGGAGTTCCTGGAGTCGCAGGAGCCCAGAATTGCCCTTGCATGTCTCAATGCCAGAAGAGACTTCTCCAAAAATAACCTGCACACCAGTACAGAACTCTCCGCTTGCACACAGAGGCACTGTTTAGGATCAGCTGTCATAAAGATGTGTTGGGAGGGATCTGCTAGGTTCAAGGTTGAAGTGTTAATCTTCAAAGGGCTATTTTATTTAATTGTAACACTGATATCCCAGCTTTTCCTCCAAGGAGCTCATGGTGGCAGACATGGTTCCCTTCCTCCTTATTTTATCCTCACAAGCAGCTTGTGAGGTAGCTTAGGCTGAGAGACTGTGACTGACCCGATGTTACCCAGTGAGTTTCATGGCTGAGTGGCAATTTGAACCCTGGTCTTCCAAGCCCTAGTCCACAGACTAACCACAACACCACACTGGCCTGAAAAACCTGGCCCCAAGGCACTTTAAAGGGCTATCTGATTCCTTATTCGGCACCTCAGTCACAGAGAACTTCTGATGGGTACTTTTTGTGGTTCCCAGGGATAGAGTCTTCAGTGTGGCAGGCTCTGCACTGCAGAACTCATTGCCCTAAGAAGTATGGTGGAAGACACCTCTGCTTTCCATTCAACGTCTTTTAAAGAACTGTACTGTTCCAACAGACCTTGGGAATGTTCCCTTTTTTTAAAATTGACAAGCTTTAATGATATGATAGTGATGCTTTTACAGGCTTTATTATTGCAGCACTGTGTATTCAATGTTGTAGAATCATAGAATTGTAGAGTTGAAAGGACCCTCAATAGCTATCTAGTCCAACCCCCTGGAATGTACGCTGCCTTGTTATGTTTTCTATGGAAGAATTGTTTGTAAATAGTAAATTAAATTAAAATGTATGAATTAAGTCAATAAATTCGAGCCAGGATATCTGGTAGTTATAAAGGTGGAACCAAACCGGGGGGGGGGGCACACAAAATCCCGCCAGTTGCTGCAGTCAGTGAGTTATCTGGAGGGCCCAGAGAGGCACCCTCCACTAAGCAAAATGGCCCAATGGATCTGGCAGCCTCCCAGTAGCCCAGCCCCAGAAGGATCTCAAACTGCTTTGGCCAGTCTTACCGAGCTCCGCCTCCTCCAAGCACTAAAGCGACCGCATTCCCTGTCAGGACACGGGCCAGCCGGGAGAAGTCTGAATGTCTGTCCGGAAGCTTCTGAAACACCCTCTCGTACAGTTCTTTCTGAAGGTGAGAAAGAGAGAGGTGGTCAAGGCCATCTCAGATCAAGCATACGGAAGAGGGAACTTTGTGTATATTTGAGGAAAGGGAGAGGATAGCTCCCCACTGTTTCAGAAAGAAAATCTCAGGTTGCAATGTACTGTTGTCTTAAAAAAATAAACCCACAACTAACTGATATAATCAATTTACGTCAAAAGAAAGAAAAACGAACCCCCAAATACATGGAGTTGTATTCAGTGTTAAGTCACAATTCCCAGAGTAATTTAACAATCAATCCCTCTTCCCAGGGGACCCTGGGAATTGTAGCTCTGTGAGGGGGATAGGGGCTCTCCTACCAAGTCTCAGCACCCTTTGCAAACTACAGTTCCCAGGATTCATTGGGGGAAGCCATGATTATTTAAAGTGGCACCACAGTATTTAAAGTGGCACCAATGTATGGTGCTTTTTTGGGCCTCTGACACCACCTTATACAATTCTATGCCAGCCTAAGCAATGAGCTGTCCAACTACTTAAACACACACCACAAAGTGTGTCGTTTTCTGTTAATTTGGGCTGCAATCGAAATGTTTGCTGAATCATTCACAATACCAGTTTTAACATGAACCCACCCCAGGGAAACCAGCTGTGAGACCAGTCCCCCCCCCCCGCATCATCATTACACAACTGCATTTGAACATTCCAGCCTTAGTCAGAATGGATCCCTGGATCCCTCTAGGCCAGAATTGGAGAGCCACTGCCAGTCACACACAAACCACAGGGGAAGGGAGGACCTTTCTCAACCTAACTGGGCGATAGCACTGACAACTGAACCTGAGACTCTGCCATGCAAAGCACTTAGCTGTGGTCCCAGCCTAAAGATAAAGTAAGATTCTAGTCCACATGGTTCTGAATACAGTGGTACCTCGGGTTACATACGCTTCAGGTTACATACGCTTCAGGTTACAGACTCCGCTAACCCAGAAATAGTGCTTCAGGTTAAGAACTTTGCTTTAGGATAAGAACAGAAATCGTGCTCCGGTGGTGTGGCAGCAGCAGGAGGCCCCATTAGCTAAAGTGGTGCTTCAGGTTAAGAACAGTTTCAGGTTAAGTACAGACCTCCGGAACGGATTAAGTACTTAACCCGAGGTACTACTGTAAAGAGGTGGTTTTAAATAGGGATCTAAGAAGCTGCCTTATCTCAAGTCAGAACATTGGTCCATCTAGCCCAGTATTTTCTACATTGACTGGCAGCTGCCCAGGGTCTCACCCAGGGGGTTCTTTCCATGATCCCACCTGCAGACGCTGGGGGTTGAACCTGGAACCTCTGGCACGCAAAGCATTTGCTCCAACACTCAGCGATGGTCATTCCCGTTTATTGACAGCATACAGTGTTCCATGTATGTCGCTGCAAGTCATCTTTGCAACAGCTACTGTGATGCAGGCTGGTGTTATTAGTGACATATCCCAAAAATGTATTGAGCGGTTCAACTAATGTATCTACTGGGCTTACAGCCAAAATGAGATTTTGCACCTATGCTTCACAGCTCAGTCTTTGCTGCTGTGCCCCTTGTCTTGCATCATTCCTAAGCTTTCAATCTCTCCTTCCTCTGTCTCCAAATCCAGCAGTGACAATACCACACATGGACTGTCCTGGCTTAACCCCAATGAAGAACTTGAACTCAGAGTGTGGTTTCTACTCAAATGCTTAATGCTCAGGCTGGTGCGATACATGGGTGAAACGCTGTTCAAAGGCACAAGGAAAGACTTTGATCAAACAATGGCATGCTCCCTGAAACCCTGTTATGAGGGAAAGGGGAGGGGCACAACTTAGCGGAGCCAGCGGTTCTGAGTCTTAGACTGAGCAAGCAGCCTAGCACTTTTCCAAGAAGAAGGAACCAGACCCATCCGTTCCATGCCTGTGTTGGCAGTCCCATGACCTGGGTGACAGAGGGGAGGCATTACTGCCTCCTCAGAGCTGGATGGGACAGGAAGAGTAAAACGCATGAACACACATGAAGGGTGGGACTAGACATGGTTTCTGCTAACTCCAGAGGTAGAGCTGGTGGGGCAACAGACAAAGACGATGAGCCCAAACCAGCCTCTGGCAACTCCAGAGATGAAGCCCATGCCTCACACTGTAGAGGACTGGTGGAGAGATGGGATGAAGCAAGGGAAATTCCCCCCACATACTAAGACCTTACCTAGGATCCTCTTTCTTGGGCTATCCCAGCCTGGGGAGAGACCTTCCGAACCTACTAGATCCTTCCCAGAGTCATCCACTGGCCACTGCTCTTTTCTGTCCTGCCCTTGCCTGATGGGCAACCCCTGCCCTCTTCCACACACTCAGGGTCTATGGCACACACATACACAATGTACATACACTTTTCAGTTACATGAGTAATATTGTCCAAATAAGCAGTACAATAATGCTGATTTACTGAAAATGAATTACTGTACTCCTTTATTGAATGCGAATATAGCTTGTTAAACTTGGCAGATTCAGCACTTTTCACCTGGCCTATTTGCCATTCTCTTACACTGGATATATAACCCTAATCACTAACATCTGTCATATAAAATCCATGCTAAGCACATCATATATCATTTCTCTGTGTTCTTCTCAGTGCTCTCTTTGCACCTGTTAATAAAGGACAGAACCTACATCAGCTTGAAAGCATGGGTTTGGACCTAGTGATCATCCTAAACAGCAGAGCCACTGAAATTAATAGGCATGGCTATCTTGGATCAATTCATTTCAGTGGATCTACTCTGAACAAATATTGCATAGTAATCCGATATTTTGCAATTTCTTTATTGGTTTTAAACTCAACACACAGCATAGGAACATAACACTGTCAACATTTTTTGCCATGAAGACTGATCCCTACACTTCTTCTTTGGCAATCACTCGTAGCCGAGTAAGACCAAGAACATGGTCTTAACAGTAAGTGACTGTGGAGGCCAATTCTGGATCCACACTTCCTTCCACAGTGGGGACATAGGTTTCCAGGCAGCAGCTGATCATAGTGAGGGTTTGCCAAATGTGCCTTCCTCTTAGCACATTTCTCCCTTTGGTCCTGAGTTCGAGCATCTTCAAAGACCATGACACCTTTGGTAAAGGCCGTTCTCCGATTGGAGCACTCGCAGGCTAGTGCTTCTCTGTTGTCTGTGTTTATACAACTTTTTTTTTAGATTTGCCTTGAGAGAATCTTTAAATCTCTCTTGTTTATCACCAGCATTTTACTTTCCATTTTCAAGTTTGGAATAGAGAAGTTGCTTTGGAAGACTATAATCAGGCATCCGAACAACATAACAAAGTTGATGTTGAAGAATCATTGCTTCGACACTGGTGATCTTTGCTTCTTCCAGTACACTGGCAAGTGATATGTAAAATTTTTCAGAGATACCATTAATGGAATCTTTCAAGGAGTTGGAGATGGCGTTTATAAGTGGCCCACATGCATGCACGCACGCACGCACGCACGCACGCGCGCACACACACACTTGATGGCTGCTATAATCAGGCCAGCTAACAAGCATACAAAGGGGACCATACGTTATTCAGGAAAAGAGGGTCAATTGCTTCTGAGTAATTAAGCAGGAAATAAAACAGCTCATCAAGGATGCCAGGAGGAAGCGGGGTGGGGGGAGTGCAAGGCTTGGTCTGATCGTCTCACACTGTGCAATTGCCTGACATGACAGAAGGCCACCCTAGGGTGGGTGTGGAAGGAAGGGATAGTGAAGAAAACACACACACCCCTCACAGAAGGTCCCAGATTCAGTCCCTCCCTTCTCCAGCAAAAAGAAGAGGAAAGAGCTTTTACCTTATTAAGACCCTGAAGAGCACTCAGTCAGAGCAGGCAATACTGGCCAAAGTGAAGATGGTCTGCTCTGTTACAAGGCAGCTTCTTCTGCACTTATGATGCCCACCTTAAGTAGTAGCTGATGGATCAGGCCAAAGATGGCCCATCTAGTTCAGCATCCTGTTCTCTTTTATATATATATATAATTTATATTTTATTAATTTTCCATACATTCATACCACATTACAATTTCTATTAAATTTTCCATTTTTGACTTCCTTCGGCTTCTCTGCCATTCATCCAAATTCTAACTTCTTTAATTACGCATTTCCAAATTTTGCTATTGCCTTTATACCTACCCCCCACTTCTATTTTGCCTTTTTACAATATTTCTTATACTGTTACAGAGCTTCTCTAAATGCCACTAGCGTTATTCCATTATCACTTATACATTCCCAGTATTCAACTAATTTTCCCCAGTCCTCGATGAACTTTTGATCTCATAGATATCTGATCTTCCCAGTCAGTTTATCAAGCTCTGCATGGTCCATCAGCTTCATTCTCCACTCCTCCAACGTTGGTATTTGTTCTTGTTTCCATTTCTGGGCCAGTAATATTCTTGCCGCTGTTACTGCATATTGGAAAAGTTTATGGTCCTTTCTATTTATTTCATTACCGACAATTCCTAAAAGAAAAGCCTCTGGTTTCTTAACAAATGTATATTTCAACATTTTTTTCAGCTCATTATATATCAACTCCCAGAAGCTTTTCACTTTCTTACATTCCCACCACATATGATAAAATGTACCATCTTTTTCTTTACATTTCCAACACCTCTTACATGTTTTGTACATTTTTGCAAGTTTTACTGGTGTAATATACCATCTATATATCATTTTCATAACATTTTCCTTTAATGCAGCACATGCAGTAAATTTAATACTTTCATTCCATAGTTTTATCCAGTCATTAAATTGTATATTATGACCAATATCTCTGGCCCATTTTATCATGACTGATTTAACTTCTTCATCCTTTGTATGCCATTCCAACAATATCTTATACATTTTGGATAGGATTTTATATTCATTATTTATTATTTCTATTTGAAATTTAGAATCTTTCTCTGCATATCCATATTCTTTAAAATCTTTTTTAAACATGTCATTTATTTGGAAATAATGCAACCAATCATATACAGACTCTACATGCTTTTTCATAAGGTTTCATTTTCCATTTCCCCCCTTCTTTAATAATCAAATTTCCATATGTAATCCAATTCTTTCTCATATTGATTTTTTTAACACTCATAACCTCTAAAGGAGACAACCAGTGTGGAGTTTTTACTTCAAGTAGGTTTTTATACCTCTCCCATATTTCTATTAGCGATCTTCGGAAAATGTGGTTCTCAAAACCTTTATGGATTTTCTTCTTTTCAGCCCATAAAGACGCGTGCCATCCAAATCCGTTGTCAAATCCTTCTAAATCTAACAACTCTGTATTTTCTAATTTTATCCATTCCTTTAACCAACAAAGACATGAGGCTGCACAATACAGTTTCAAGTCCTCTTTCTTTCGCATCAGTTAGTAACTTAAATTGGATTCTTGGCTTCTTACCCTGCCAGATATACCTTGAAATCACTCTTTGCCTTAAAGACCCCAGTCCCCTTGATTATTGGAATCATTTGGTACAAAAATAATAACTTTGGCAGCACGTACATCTTTATCGTTGAGATCCTTCCACAGAATAACAGTTTCATTCGTCCCCACACTTCCACTGTTATGACCAGATCATCGGCAAAGGCTTTCACCTTATATTCGTTCCGGCCTACTGCAACCCCTTTTATTGCCTCATTCTCTCTTAATGATTTTAGAAAGACCTCCAGTACCATGATGAATAGCAGTGGCGAAAGTGGACACCCCTGTCTCGTATCTTTAGATATCCCTATTTCCTCCGTAATCATATTGTTTATAATTAATTTAGCTTTCTGCTCAGTATAGATTGCTCTTATTCTATTGAAAAATTCCTTCCCCACCTCCATATATTCTAAAAATTTTAACATAAAATCCCAAGATATATTGTCAAAGGCCTTTTCTGCATCCACAAATATTAGCATAGCTTGTTTCTCATTTCTGGCAGTGAGATATTCCAAAATATTGATTATGTTTCTTACATTGTCCCTCATCTGTCTGCCAGGTAGGAAACCCGCTTGATCCTTATGTATGGTTTCTTGCATCCTGTTCTCACAGTGGCCAACCAGATGCCCCAATGGGATACCCACAAGCAGGAAACATGGATGCAACAACAACTCCCTCAGCTTGTTCTTTCCAGCAACTAGTATTCAGAGGCATACAGTGGTGCCTCGCAAGACGAAAAGAATCCGTTCTGTGATTCTCTTCGTCTAGCGGTTTTTTCGTCTTGCGAAGCAAGCCCATTGACGGATTAGCGGATTAGCGCTATTAGCGGCTTTTATCGGCTTATCGGCTTATCAGATCAGCTGATAAGCGGCTTAGCGGCTTAGAAAAAGGGGGGGAGGAAAAAAACCCCACAGGAACTCGCAAGACATTTTCGTCTTGCGAAGCAAGCCCATAGGAGATTCGTTTTGCGAAGCACCTCCAAAATGGAAAACTCTTTCGTCTAGCGAGTTTTCCGTCTTGCGAGGCATTCGTCTTGCGGGGCACCACTGTACTGCCTCAGACAGTGGGCAAGCCACAATGACTACTAGCCTTGACAGCAATGTTCTTCCTCTACCGGTGGAGGCAGTTGTTGTTGGCATCCGTCTGTCTCGAGAGACAATGGAGTGTGCACCCTGGGGGTGAAACCAAACTACTGGAGAATCACAGCACCTGCTGCCTCTTGCGTTGTTTTTGCTACATTAGCAGCATCGAAGTGACCTCTCTGGAGCACAAGCCTGGGCAATGTGTAGAGAGAGAGGTCCTGGGCTGCCCAGACGAACAAGAATGCCCCCTCGACCTTGCTTGTATAGTCAAAAGGAAAGCAGAGCAATGTGCTTGGCACCAGCTTGGCTGCATGAGTTGCTGGAAGGAGGTGTACAAACACCATCCAATCACTTTAAGGTCTCCACTTAGCCTTGTCTTCTCCTGAAGATATCCCACAAGGCAATGGAGGTTTAGGATCAGAGTCTTCCTTCTCCTAGATGGGCTATCTTCCCAGGTTGATGAGTCCCATCTGCCCTTCACTTTCCTCTACAGCAGTGTTTCCCAACTTTTTTCCAACCATGGCCCCCTCCCAACTTTGTTTCCTTCCTGTGGCTCCCCCCATGGGTGTAGCCGGGGGGGGGGCAAGGGGCAGCTGCTCCCCAAGTAAGTAAAAATGAACACAAATCAATACAAATCTGAGGTTCTGCCCCCCCCCACAAAAATCCTGGCTATGCCCATCCCCCTCCCATCCTCCCAGTAGAAAGGTAGCTATTTAAATGTTTTGTTTGTAAACAGAACATGTTTCATTTATAATTTTTATAATTTATACAAAATACAATACATAAAATGATAGGAACATGATGCAATATTGTTGAAGAAGAAAAACATAGAATCATGGAGCTAGGAGGGACCCCAAGAGTCATCTTTCTAGTGCAACCGCCTGCAATATAGGAAACTCAGCTAAAGCATCCATGACAGATGGCCATCCGACCTCTGCTTTAAACCTCCAAGGAAGGAGAGTCCACAACCTCCCGAAGGAGATCCATCTTCCATGTATTATAAAAAGTAAACACTTATTTGACCCGTTATTTGATACAGAGGGGGAAACCTACGGATACAGTCCAAAAGGTGAACAAGGATTTCTGTATATATGGGAGGATTTTAAAAAGCAAGCGGTCCTCATTGATCTGATCAAAAAGATATTGTCATCCAGAGGAGCCCTGGCTGCCTAAATAAAACACTATAGCCCCACATACTCTTACCTGGGAGTAAGGCCACTGAACTCAGTGTGGCTTTCTTCTGAGTGGACAGTTATTTACTAGATGCAAGTGAGCAGCACTAAATGACCCTGCTTGGCTAGGCGCTGGGGTGGATTTCACCCCATGCCTTGCAGAGCTGAGCCAACATTGGCAACAGGCCCTGCGCCCCTCAGCAACATCCAAAGGCCCTGCTCTGCTAGGCGCTGGGGTGGATTGCAACCTGCGCCTTGCGGAGTCAGCCCCAGGCTGCCACCGGGCCCAGCACTGGATTTCCCCCTTCCCCCCCATGAAGCTACCTACCAGCTTGGGGAGGCTCCGCCGGGAGAAAACCCGTCTGGGGCAGCGAAGATGGAGGTGGGCTGAACACCAGCTACGCATGTTGAGCCATTCCACGGTCCGGGAGGGAAGGGGGCCATCCTCCCTGTGAAGTAGGATCAGCTGTTTCTGGGCTCGGACAGCCGTGTTCTCCAGCATCCGCTCCAGCTAGAACAACAATAGAAAAGGATTGTCCAAGTAAGAACAGCTGCCAGTGGCCCAGTCCTGCAGCAATCATCCCACATCACTCGCAGACACACTTCATGTGCTAGCACACTGATTTAGTTGCCTGCTCCTGCCCCCTGGCCTGCAACACTGGAGATAGTTAGTTATGCACGACCTTCGGAAATGCTGTGCTGCTACACAGCAAAGGTACATTTCTCCTAGTGACTATGGTGTGAGTTCGGCACCACCATAGAATCAGCTTCTAGATAATACCAGTTTCTGTTTTAAAAAAAGAGAATAAAGCATGTGCTTGAAAATGGATGGGCAGCAACTGGTTAATCTCATGGGCCAAAGGGTGGTTTGAGTACAATTTGGGGTGCCTAGAATAAGGTTTCTTCCCTCCCTCACTTCCCCATGACCAGCAAAAGAATGGGAAAAAATATGCAAGGATAAAAATATAGGTGTGTATCCAACTGTGTTCTTCTCAGAGTAGACCCCATGTAATTAATGGACCTCGGTGATGTGGTGGTTATATTGTCAGGACTAGAACATGGGAGACTCAGGTTTAAATCCCTCCTTTGTCACAAAGTTCACTGGGTGATCTTGGGCTAATCATCAACTCTCTGCCTAACCTGCCTCACAGGGTTGTTCCTAGAAGAGACATCTGATTAGCAACTGCAAGAACAGGATGCTGAACTAGATGGGCCACTAGCCCGTGGGTAGGCAAACTAAGGCCGGGGCAGGATCCGGCCCAATCGCCTTCTAAATCCAGCCCGTGGACGGTCCGGGAATCTGTGTGTTTTTACATGAGTAGAATGTGTCCTTTTATTTAAAATGCACCTCTGGGTTATTTGTGGGGCCTGCCTGGTGTTTTTACATGAGAAGAGTGTGTGCTTTTATTTAAAATGCATCTCTGGGTTATTTGTGGGGCATAGGAATTCGTTCATTTCCCCCCCTTCAAAATATAATCCAGCCCCCCACAAGGTCTGAGGGACAGTGGACCGGCCCCCTGCTGAAAAAGTTTGCTGACCCCTAGTTAGCCTAGTTTCAGTTATTTTAAACTGTGTTTAATATTGTGCAATATTATGTTTTAATATTAATGTTGTATTTTAAATTGTAACCTGCCCTGGGATCTTAGGGTGAAGAGGAAGTAAGAAACTGTAATAATAAGCAATAATCATAATAGTCATAAGAAAGGGAGAGGCAAGAAAATCACCCCAGGGAGCAGATAACATATCTGTGTGTTGATAACTTCTTTATCTCACAGCCTATTTATTATCTTGTCTCTATAAATAAGAAGCTCCAGGGCATTTCAATCATTTTCACCATCCTTCCCAAGCACCGTAGCTATGCTGGATGACTGAGACTGGTGTGGGGGTTTTATTTTGTTTTCCTACATTTTGCGTAAGAAAGAGTGTGCATCTTGCGTTCAGATGGTCACAACGTGCAACACTGGAAAGGGTAGGGGTGTCACTATGAGGAAGGTGTTAGTGGTGCAGTCCTAAGAACAGGCTTGTGAATGCATTTTGCCAGGCTCTGCCCTAATCAGAACAGAAGAAAGGAGAGAGAAAAGCAGCAGACCTCAGAATCCAACACAAAAGCAGCTTACATGGCCTGAATCTCATCTCGGTAAATCCAGTGCCTGCAGTTTAATCAGGAGTGCCAACCCTCAGCACAAGAATTGATAAGCTCCAGCAGGCAGAAAGTTGACTTGCTTGCATAGTGGGGCTAAGCAGGCTGCAGCTGACACAGAAAGCAGCCCATAAGCAGAAAGCTGCTCTCTTAAATCCTCCCTCTCAGACGTCTTTATACTGTACGTGATTTCATTTGCTAAGTGGTATAGAATGCAGGATGGATGACATTTCAGTATGTTGTGCAGCTAGTTTGCAGACAGACTAGAGCATATCCACAGATTTGCAAGATACAATGGTGGTTTGCAAGGTGGGCTAGAGGTTCCAGATATACCATATTGGGTAAGGGCGCAGCACAGTTCTGCGGCAGACCAGGGCTCAATCTCCGACATGTGCAGTTAGGGCTGGGGGCAAACGGTCTGAAAACTTGGTGAGTCACTGCCAAGGATCAACGGTCTGGCTCAATATTAAGGCAGTTACAAAAACTGCTCTATTATTCAAAATAATGATGAACAGAATCTTTCTTTATGTTTAGAGAAAGGGCAGTATCTCAGTGGTACTGCATCTGCTTTGCATGGAAGAGGTCCCAGGTACAATTCCTGGCATCTCCAGGAAGGGCTGGTAAGAGCCTCTGCCTGAAGCCTAGACAGTTGCTGCAAGTCAGAGTAGAAAATACTGAGCCAAGTGGGATGACATGGTAGAAGGTAGAGGTTTGAGAGGCAAATAGAAGGGGAAGAAATGGAGGCAGAGAGAGATTTTGCTTTCTTGGGCTCTATGATCACTGCAGACGGTGACAGCAGCCACAAAATCAAAAGACGCCTGCTTCTTGGGAGAAAAGCAACGACAAACCAAGACAGCATCTTAAAAAGTAGAGACATCACCTTGCCAACAAAGGTCCGTATAGTAAAAGCTATGATTTTCCCAGTAGTGATGTATGTAAGTGAGAGCTGGACCATAAAGAAGGCTGATCTCCGAAGAATTGATGCTTTTGAATTATAATGCTGGAGTAGACTCTTGAGAGTCCCATGGACTGCAAGAAGATCAAACCTCTCCATTCTTCAGGAAATCAGCCCTGAGTGCTGACTGGAAGGACAGATCCTGAAGCTGAGGCTCCAATACTTTGGCCACCTCATGAGAAGAGAAGACTCCCTGGAAAAGACCCTGATGTTGGGAAAGATGGAGGGCACAAGGAGAAGGGGACGACAGAGGACGAGATGGTTAGATGGCGTTCTCAAAGCTACTAGCAGGAGTTTGACCAAACTGCGGGAGGCAGTGGAGGACAGAAGTGCTTGGCGTGCTCTGGTCCATGGGGTCACAAAGAGTCTGACACGACTACTAAATGACTAAACAACAACAGAGGTTTGGGAAAGCCTCACCTCTCCAACCGTTGGCTCCTGTTCCCCCAGGCCCACAATCAATATGCAGTCGGCCTGCCGGATGCAACGCTGAGTCCAGGGCGTGAGAGTGCTGTCAGACTGGTAGAGCACGATGCGGTGCATGTCCTCCTGCTGGCCTAGCCAACTGGACAAGCGGTACTCGTGGATGCTGAAGAGGGGAGAGACACAAAGAGGAAGGACTGGTATGAGGGGTCTCTTTGTATCCAAAGGCCTTGGTCTTGAAGCATCAGTCAGAACACATGATTGCGGGGACAGCAGGGGAGAAGAGCAATGGCTACTAGCCAGGATGGCTGTGCTCTGCCTCCACAGTTAGAGGTAGTGGTGCTTCGGAATACTGGCTGCTGGAAACAGTGGGGGTGGGGTGAGTGCTCTTCTGCTCCTCCATCACTTTTAACTTGTATACCGTCTTTCTATCTTACAATACCCAAGGCGGTTTACAAGCTGAGGAAACAAAGAATGTACGCCTTATAACAATCTAATGCAATACAGTGGTACCTCTGGTTGCCGACGGGATCCATTCCAGAGGTCTGGTCGGATCCCGGGGTTTCCGCAACCTGAGGACCACTTCTGCTCATGCGCGTGTGGCAAAGCCTAGTAAAATACTTCTGGATTTGCCGCACGTGCATCTCGAAACGGAGGTTCAACTGTACAAAAATGTGATAATAAAACATAACTTTAAAATGGGCAACCTACATCAAATAAAGTAACATTCAACAATCATTGGAATAATATAGAATAATACTAAATATCAGGATATAAAAATGAAACAGAAATCTACTCTTAACAATTACAATAAATAATTTCTAAACTACAATCAATAAAACAACAGCTAGCCACAGCGCATAAAATAATACAATACAAATTGAGAAGCAGAGACTGGAGGGTGGGGCAAGGCAGGTGAAAGAAGGCCTTGCCCCACTCCCTGGCCCTGGGAGTCCTCATAAGGTTTTCCCACAGGCATCTAGTTGACCACTTTGGGAATAGGATGTTGGGCTGGACAGGTCCTTGAATTGACCCAGCAGGCTCTTTGCATGTAGCAGGGGTGGGGAAAGGCAGGATGCTGGGATTCTGGGACAAAAGAATGGGACTAAAGGTCCATCTGGTCCAGCATCCTCCTTCCCGCAGCAGCCTGCTAGATTGCTGTCCAGGAAGCCCACAAGCGGGGCGTGAAGTCAACAGGTTCTCATCTGTCCTCAGCTTCATGCCTTGAGCACCTGGAGCACACACACACGCTCAGTTTCCTGCACCTGTCTCACTTCAAAGGGTTTCCCTATAAGCACTGATCAGCTGATTGGTGCTGAAAGCACAAATTCAAAAGAAGATTGCTGCAAGGGTCAATCAATGGTTACAGGGAACCCTTTGAACTTTTATAGGTGTCCCCTGATGGCATTATCCCATTAGGTAGCTGACTGGGGGGTGGGTATGTTCTTGCCCACCTGTCAAGAGCTGGTCAATGGGCAGGTGGAGGAATTGGAGATTTGGCTCACTAGTTTTCCCCACCCCGTGAGGGATAAAGCCTGCTGCATTTGACCTCCTCCCTTGTCCATTCTGCTGAGAGGGACCCAGGACATCTGCCTCAAAGTCTCACCCTGGGGGCACCTCTATCAGTATCTTCTCCCGCACAATACCTGCTGAAATAAATGGAGGCTGTGCAGGAGGAGCAGTAATGTCAATGCAGTTCCCCTGTTTCATAGCGTATCCCTTGGGATATGGGAGTTGCCACCTCTCCCCTTAAAAGCAGCTCTTTCAGAACAGAGAGGGGTAATGGTGGTGGTGGTGGGAAATCTGCATCAGAATGAGCACGGCACTGCACTGTACCATTTGGACATCTGCTCTCTCTGAGTGACTGTATTCTTCATTCCCAACTAAGCCCTCTTAAGAGCAGATCTACTTAAGGGAATGAGCCAAAGTAAGTCATGTCCACTGATTTCAATGAGTCTGCTCTGAATAGGACTAGCAGTGTAATTTGGCTTTATCAGAAAGCTTCCTTCCTACACTCTATATGACCAAATGCTATTCACCTTCTAAACCTCAGGATACAAATCTCCTACCTTAGCACAACCCATCCCCTTCAGCAGAGGGTTTCCCCTGCTCACTTCCTATTTGTGTGGGTTTTGCCTTCTTTCGATTCCACCCAGGAACTTTGTGTCAATAGACACAGGATGTGCAGACGCCAGCCATTAATCAGACATTTCATGACAACTTTTCAGAAAAGGAGGCAAAAACATCCAACGCCTTCAAAAGCAGGGCTAATTAACCTGACAGCTGCCTGATATTTCAGGGGCTTGACGAGCGAAAAATGAACCCACAGGAAATTAAGGGTGTTTCCCCCTCCTCTTTTCTGTTTAATGGCAGTTTTAAATATTCAAGCTCCCTGCCAATCCCAGACTGGAGAATCCTAAACTTGTGCAGTTAGGGTTTATTTTCATTTTTTAAAATCCCGCTTGCACTTCCACTGATGTATACTGTGTTGGTGGGGTCCACCTTGTTTTATTCACACAACATCCTTGTGAGGCAGGATAATTGAATTCAAATCAATTTTATGTATCGTTTTACATTGTTCAGACAACAGCATACTAAATATGAGGGGAGAAAAACCACATTAAAACAAAATAAATATTTTTTAAATCACCCAAAAATCATGTACAAAAATTACCCAGAACTATAAAATGCCCATCCCACCCACATAAGAATGCCAAAAATAAACCACGAAGAAACAGACTGCTAGGGCTATCCAAATGCCCAGGTGAATAAAAAAATCTTTGTCTGGTGCTAAAATGATGAAAAGCTCAAAACATCCTCCACAACACTAAAGAGACAATGCAGGAGTTACCTGTCCAAAGCTGCAGAACCAAGTTGCTGTTTGATGTTGTCACTGGTGAGGACCAGAGCAGGACCTAGAAGAAGAGAATATATTTATTTATATATATATCACTTTTCATCAAAAATATGTATCAGAGTGGTTTACAACTGTACATAAACTCATGCAATAAGAACCATATAAAAGTTGAAATCAGAAATCAGCTAACTGTTGTGGGAAAATGTATTCTTGATTGCTTGCATAAGCCTCACAGAACAGAAAAGTTTTCAGTAGGCATTTAAAACTTGAAGCGGAAAGTGCCTTCTGCATCTCTGTTGGCAAGGTGTTCTGCAGGAATGGGTCAATGATACAAAAGACACTATTTCTTGTTGTTATCAGATGAGCCTTGCCAACTTGAAGAATTAGTGACATTCCTGCAGATGATCTCAGTGACTGAGCTGGGATATAAGGATTCAGGCAGTCCCCAATGTATTGCAGAGCTAAGCTGTTCAGGGCTTTTAAATGTAATACAAGGACCTCAAACCAGGCTTGGTAGTAGATGGGCAACCAGTGCATATGATGGTGCCCCAGGTTGTTGGTCAGATGCCCCTGCCAGCAGTTTGGCTGCTGCCTTCTGCACCAGCTGCAGTTTCCGAACCTGGCCCAAGGGCAGCCCCACACAGAGTGCTTTGCAGTAATCCAGCTTCAAGTTTGCCAACACGTGGACGTCAGTGGTCAGCACAGCTGTGTGTCTTCCGAGCATCTAAAAACTCCAGAATTGCTGTCCTGCAAATCACGGCTTTTCCTTTAGCAAGCATACAAACCAAGAATGGCTCATCCTCATCGACTACCCCAGAGAAGCTGCAGAACAAATCAGCTGTCATTTCAGTATCCTGGTATAGCATTGAAGCACCTTGAGTGTTCCTTCTTTTAAGTTTGAAAATAAAATGAGCTGTGGTCCAAGAAGCAGGGCAACATGTTTTGCCTGGAGAAGGCTGCAGGTTCTGTCACCCAGTTACAGATACTGGGACCTTGAAGGATTTCTATCTAAGCACATGAAATACTACTATCCTCTTTTGGAGAGCCACACAATAGAGACTGTCGCACTGTCTCAGATTTGCTCTGGCTGCTTCTCAGTATTGCTCATCAGTTGCAAATCAAGAGACTGGTGCACCACTTTGGACTGAAGCGGGTGGTTTTTTAGAAAGTGGTGCTTCCACACAGAGACTCTCAGGACCTTCCTGTAGGGCCTCAGCGGAGGAGATTTTCTAGCTTCTTAGGACCACGCATTCTGATTCACCCCCTTTACTGACAGTTTCTGGATTCTGCCTACCAGGGCAAATAATAGCAGTACTGAGCCCTCATCCCACTTCTGGTGGGTGGTGTTACTGCTCATCTTCCATGCCCCAGCAGCAGAAAAGGTGAGCAACAAGGCCTTGAGGAATTTGGGGGAGCAGGGGACATTCTGGCAGCAGTGAAAGTAGTGGGGCAGATGGGACACAGCAGTGGGGGGGGGAGGGGCAACACATTCCTGGTTTGCCTCAGGTGGTAAAATAGGATGGCCACCCCTGGGACAAGCACACAGCTCCTTTCCAGTTAATATATGCTCCTCTGATTGGTTGCCTGGAGAAGGCTCCTAACTCGCCATGGGTGCATGCATTTACAAGCATTTACCCTCCTAATTAGTAAACCTGAAAATCAGTCACAAAGAAGCAGAGCTACACACGCAGCTCTTTATCTTGTATCTTTTGTTCAGCTCACTGACTCTGTAGACACAGGCCTCTGGATATATTTTTTTACCCTTCTGAACACTCCACAGAGGCCCTGAACCCTGCTTCTGAAAAAACAACTTCACCTCGTGCCCAAAGCCGCTTTGCTTGCTGCAGCTGCCTTTCGGCCCTATTTTTATTTGCTGATATAAATGTCAACAAAGAACCAAAGCTCTCCCCCCCAGAGTAAATGCGGCTGTAAGGCACATCAGATGGGAGGGGGGGTGAGAAGTGAGGGAGGGAAGGAGAGAGAGAGAGAAAGCAAGGGATTAATGTCATGCCAGAAAGAGAAAGGTCATGGGTGGTATTGACAGAAGTGCTCGCACCGAGCAAAGTATGAAATATAAACCCTGCCAGAATCACAGCACAGAGCAAAATAACTCATTTTCCTATTAACGAAAGGCCGGCCCAGCTGCAAATTAGAGGAACAAGTTGCTCAGCGCCTGAATGAGCACCATGCATATGGGATGTGGATGGCAGAGGGAAGAGGAGGGCACATGAGGCCATGAGAGTGATGGTCTCCTGGCCATAGTGCAGCAGTGTTCTTCTGAAAACTTGTTTCTGATGCTCATGTGTCACCACATCAAAGCAGGAAAGATCTACCACCATTCCCCTGAATACAAGTTGCCGAGGATCATAAGTGGGAAAGGGTGACTTTATTGCACTGATATCCCACCCCTTTTTCTCTAAGGCGCTAGAGGTGGTGTACATGGTTCTCCCCTTCCTCATTTAATCCACATACAACAACCCTATGAGGGAGGTTAGGATGAGAGGCAGTGACTGGCCCCCAAGGACACACCCAGCAGGCTTCATAGCTGAGTAGGGATTTGAAACTCTGGTTTCCCAGGTCCTAGTCTGACACCCCAGCCACAAATGAGTAGGTAAATATTTGCAATGGGGTATATGTGTGATGCAAAATATATCTGTGGGAGAATTTCTCCTGCAAGTTCCAAAGATCTTAGAAGCCAGCAGGGCTTTCATTGTAGCTGCCCCTATTTTCCGGAACAGCATTCCTCTCAAGAAACAACGGGTGCCCACTATCCACACTTTCCAGAAACAACAGAATATGTTATACAGCATTCCCAGCTGTATAAATGGGTCTTTGCTACAACTATCCCACTTGTTAGGTTTTTAGTCTCATCTCAAATGTATTGCTGAATTTGTATTTGTGTTTTTAACTGTTTTTAATTATCTTATGTGTAAATTGTTTTGAGAAAGTGTTTTATAAATCAACAACAATCAAAACACCACACTTTTGCTGCCTTCACATTACCAGATGCCTGGTCTGCTCCTCTTCAACACCCTTATTCTCATTCTTCCTCTTTTTCTATGCAATTGCTACTGATTTTAGATTTGGTGGCACTGCAACTTTTCAGCTCATTTTCACCAGTCTGGTGCACTTTCCACAAGACCCATCACAGACAGGAATCTCCTGGGGTAGATTTGCTGCAGGGCAGGCATGGGCAAGCAACAGGATTAACTTCGTTACAGTACAGAATCCCACACATTAACCGAATGGCATGAAATGATGTCACTTTCCTTACACATTCTGTGAACCCAGAATGTCTCTCAGCTGCAATTAGGAAAGCGATAGCACTCCCAAAAAGATACTAAGCATCAGCCTTTTTTTTGCAGTGAAGTTATATTCTTCTGGGATGCGGGTGGCGCTGTGGTCTAAACCACAGAGCCTAGGACTTGCTGATCAGAAGGTCAGTGGTTCGAATCCCCACAATGTGGCGAGCTCCCGTTGCTCGGTCCCTGCTCCTGCCAACCTAGCAGTTTAAAAGCACGTCAAAGTGCAAGTAGATAAATAGGTACCACTTCGGTGGGAAGTTAAATGGTGTTTCCGTGCGCTGCTCTGGTTCGCCAGAAGCGGCTTAGTCATGCTAGCCACATGACCCGGAAGCAGTCTGCGGACAAACGCTGGCTCCCTCAGCCAGTAAAGCGAGATGAGCACCGCAACCCCAGAGTCATCCGCGACTGGACTTAACAGTCAGGTGTCCCTTTACTTTTACCTATATTCTTTATAAAAAAAACCAACCATACACACACAACAGGACAGGCACCTCCTCTACCCATCTCACAGCATCCATGTGGCTGTTTAAGTCACTAAGCTCTTAATCAGCAAAAAGAGAAAGACGGGGATCTGTCTTGGCCATTGACACCAAGCAGCTTCAACAACACACAGCAGACAACTCTTCCCCTAACAGCATCTAGAGGACACAGAAAATCATCCTTTCCTGGTAAACAACCTTCCCTGCCTCTCTCTATCACACACAAACACACTTCTCTAGCCTGCACTGGGATGAGTCACAGATCCTGATGCTTGAAGCAAAGTGGTGCATGTGCCTCTCGCACACTCAACTGCATCCTCATTATAGTGCAGAGGCGGTTTTGGCTGCTGTTCTGGGACTTTGTTAGAAGGAAACCCAGGTCTGCAACCTGACTCAGAATTTAGGACCCCACACCGATTTCTGAAAAAGGAGATACAGAGTGTGTGAAGTTAACTGCTCCAGGGAAGATTATTTCTTAGGTGTTTTGACCATTACCCTCTTTTAAGAACATAAGAATAGCACAGTCACTGTGGATAGCAGCCATTGAAAGCCTTATCCTCCGCGTATTTGTCTAATCTTCTTTTAAAGTTTTTAAGCCATCACTGCCCCCTGTGGAAGCAAGTCCCATAATTTAACTAGGTGCTGCATTTTAAATTTATATTCCCCTCCACATTCTCATAAGTTTTGTTAAAGCAGGTAAACTCTCAAACACCTCTCATCACAAACATGTGGCACCTCCCCAACTCTCCTTTTGGGGATTTGTGAGAGTCTCCCATAATAATAATAATAATAGGTCTTCGAGGGGAAATGGGCTGACAGCACATCCAGAAGAGAAAAGGAAGCTATTTCAACCGGCTGGATGGTTACGTGGGAGCCGATTGAAGTTAAATCCTTCGAAGACAGAGGTCCTTTGGCTGGGTCGAGACGAAATGGGGTTGAGGGGACAACTCCCATCCCTTGCGGGGGTGCAATTAGTGCCAGCGCCTTCCGTCAGGAGTTTGGGTGTAATCTTTGATGCCTCCCTTTCTATGGAGGCACAGGTTACAACTATAATAAAGGTGGCATTTTTTCATCTCCGCCAAGCTAAGCAGTTGGTCCCCCACCTCTCTCGCCCCGACCTCGCCACTGTGATCCACGCGATGGTCCCCTCCAGGCTTGATTATTGTAACTCACTCTATGTGGGGCTGCCCTTGAAACTGACCCAGAAACTCCAGTGGGTGCAGAATGCTGCGGCAAGACTCCTTACGGGGTCCTTACCGCAGGATCACATTCACCCAATGCTATACCAGCTGCACTGGCTCCCGATGGAGTACAGGATCAAGTTTAAGGTGCTGGTTTTAACCTTTCCTATACGGCTTAGGACCCTCGCACCTACAGGACTGTCTCTCTTGGTAGGCCCCACGGAGGATCTTACGGTCTGCAAATAACAACATCCTAAAGATTCCGGGCCCCAGAGAGATCAGACTGGCCTCGACCAGAGCCAGGGCTTTTTCGGCCGTGGCCCCGGCCTGGTGGAACGCTCTCTCACAAGAGACTAGGGCCCTGTGGGATTTGACATCTTTCCTTAGGGCCCGTAAGATGGAGCTGTTCCACCAGGCCTTTGGTCAGGATTCAATCTGACTCATTTTCTCCTTGTTTAAAAACAAGAACGAAGGAGGTTCCCAGCCACTCACAGGTGCTTATAATATCAGTGGAAACAGTTGGTAACTGCATTTAATTTTAACCTGAAGATTGCTACTTGTCCAGTTTTAATTTTAATTTGTTTTAATTAATTGTGGGATGTATCTTAATTTATTGATCGCTTGTTTTATGCATTGTCTTACTTCTATGATGTTAGCCATTCAGAGCCCCGCTTTGGCCAGGGAGGGTGGGATATAAATAAAATTTATATTATTATTATTATTATTATTATTATTATTATTATTATTATTATTTGTACAATTACCCTGTGGAATGCGTTGCCACAAAATGTAGGTGTGGCCACCTCAGGGAAGGGTAGCAGCTCAGTGGCAGGGCATCTGCTTAATCTCCAAGTAGGGAGTGTCTCCTTTCTGAAACCCTGGAGAACTGCTGCCAGTCAGTGTGGAGGATACAGAGCTAAATGAACCAAGGTTCTGACTCGGTATAAGGCATGTTCCTAAGTTTTTAAAGAGGGATTTGGCAAATGGTGAAAAGGCAGGCCAAGAGGTGAAATAACAAACTCAACGTATTTTGGTCAATAGCTATTAGCACTGATAGTTGAATGGAATCTCCACATTCAAAGGCAGGATGTGACCTGGAGTGAGGGGTATCTGGCTTAGGGAGAGTCTCAAGGGCCAGACAGAGAGGTGCGGAGGGCCACATGCAACCCTGAGGTTCCCCATCCCTGAGCCTGACCATTAGAATCATGGAAACATAGAATCATAGCATTGAAAGGGATCCCAATTGTCATCTAGTCCAACCTTCTGCAATGCAGGAATCTCAGCTAAAGCATCCATGACAGATGGACACCCAACCTCTGCTTAAAAACCTCCAAGAAAGGAGAGTCCACAACCTCCTGAGGGAGACTGTTCCACTGTCTCTTTTGATGCTTCTAATCTAGCTTAAGGATCCATGTAGACCAGCACTGTTTCTAACAGTGCATAGAGTGAAGAGGCACAGGAATATTAAGGACTAGAGAGCAAAGAAACCAGCATTGCTGAGGCTCGCTGAGGGCTGTCTCCGCAAACACTGATTTGTGCCCCCCAACCCCCTCACAAAAAAAGACGTCATCCATCCACGCAAACAGCGCTGGTGACAAGGCCCTCTCTGCACGAGAATGGCACTGTGCTGCTTGCCAGACAACACTCAAAAGGGGTGGGTGGGTGGAAACCCTGCATGGCTTCACTAAACAAAGCAGCCTTTCAGCCTTTTGAAAAAATTGACGGGTAGAAGGTTTGCAGGACAGGAGCTATGGCTCTTTTGTGGGAAAAGCCGTCAGAAAGCCAGAAATTGGATGAAACAGAGTGGGGCTGCTGTGCTAAGAGGTGGATGAATAAGATAAAGGAGAAAGGCTGGAGTCTTTGAGTTGGGATTTGAATGTGGCTAAATATATCAGCCCAGCCTTTGCCCTTCTAGCGTCCCCCTCCTTCAATAATTTATTATCTGCCCTTCACCCTCAGTTCACAGGGTGGGTTACAACAATTAAAATGCAGAATTAAAAATAGTTCACAGCAACTTACAATCACAGAAATAAGGTGGGTCCTTTAAAAAGTGTTAAAGGCCAAGCAAGGTAAAGAAGCACAACTTCAGCATTTGCCGGAAGATGTATAATGAAGGTGCCAGATACAGCTCTGTGGGAAGGGAGTTCCACAACTTGGGGGCTGCCACAAAGAAGGCCCTCTTCCAGGCCACCCCACCCCCAGTCTCTGAGGATGGAGGGACTATCAAGATTAAAAGAAATATTAGTTTTGCATGTTTGGGTAGGCTTGGCTAAACAAAAACTGTTTTAAGCAGGCAATGAAAGTAGTACAGTCCAAGAAGGTCTGTCAGGAAGGAGGTGGTCTTCCAGTCTGAGTCACTTAAGGCTTTTAAATACAAGCACGAGCAACCTGAATTGGGCCCAGAAATGAATTGGATGATGATTCCCATAAGCCCCAGCCAGTGCCTCCCTGTTTCTTGGTGCTTCCCCATTGCTGCTCAACAGCCAGTCTGCCTTCCTTTACAGACCTATCCTCTTCTGCTTCTTCAACCTGCTGACCTGACTTCCCGGCAGAGAGGATTTCAGGCACTGCTTGGACATTGCCCTTATGAGCTGATCATCACTTTGGTCAGTGTTGTCTTCGGTTGTGGCCCAGGCAAGTCTTATTCCTGGTCAATGTCCCAGCAGAGGCTTTGCACTGGGTCTTAGCTGGGGGCCAGCCAGGATTTGCCACTCTGACCTGCAGTGCTTCAGCTGCCCAACACAGATCAAGGGATAGAAAAGGTTTGAATATGGAGAGGAAAGTGTTGGGAAGAGAGAAAAGTTCAAGTCACAAACACACAGTATCTTTCTAATTCACCCTTGGATCTTGGAAGCCAGAATATGAGGCCCCCTGTCAAATATTTTGGGATGTATCCAACTAAGCTCTACTCAGGGTAGATCCAATGAAATTAATGTTAGTCACACCCATCAGTTTCAAATGGGCCTCCTCCGCATAGGATGTACATTGGATGTAAAATAATGTAACACTGGTTAACACAAAACATTTATTCTGTGCTGGTAAGAAAGAGAACTTTCAGCATGGCAGCACCTACACTCTGGAACTCCCTGCCTATTGATAAAACAGGCAAGTACCTTCACTGTACTACTTTCGTCGCCTGCTTAAAACAGTCTTTGTTTAGCCAATCCTACCCGGACATGCAAAGGCCGACATTTCTTTTAATCTGATAATTTAACTTTGGCATTCATTGATAGTTTTAATGTATATTGTGTGTGTGTGTGTGTGTGTGTGTGTGTGTGTGTGTGTGTTTTGCAAACTGCTTAGAGGTTTTATTTGGAGTTAAGTCATATACAAAGGTTTTAAAATCAAATAAATAAACAAATACAGCCTTTGGATGTCCCCCTTCCCCTTCCTCCCATCCATTTAATGCAGAAAGAGGTCCAAACCATGGGGCCAACAACATCACCTGCTGAGAGCTCTTACCGATAGCGCAGAGGGCGTGCTTGAGCTCCAGGGTGAAGGTGGAGAGAGGCACATCTTCTGACACAGGCATGATGGCAACTGTGGAGAGGTTGCTAGCAGGGTTGCTGGCATCCCATTTGCTCCCAGAGGCATGCAGTCCAAGTGGGTGACCTGCTGTGAAGAACAGCCATTCAGAAAGCTGCACATTATCCACACCACTCCCAAACACACACAAACACATGCACTTGCCAGGGCTGGCTCTACTGTTTGGGCAGGGTGAAGCCTTAGGTGGCTGCTATTTTATTTTTTATTTATTTATTTATTGGTTTTCACAAGTGTATAAGAAAATACAAAAATCAGGCAATTAATTCCTAGTGTCATGAAAGGGACAAGCTGTTAGTTGCTGAATTTACCATTATACCAGAACTGCTATAACATAATTCTATTTTTAAAAATACATACAATCATTCAGGCCTGTTGGCAGAAATCAAGTCTTCAAGAGATGTCAGAGTGTCAAAAGCAAGGGGGCCTGTCACATCTCTGATAGAAGGGTGTTCTACAGTACTGGGCTGGCAACACTAAATGCTTGATTTCTGCTTGTGGGCCAGTCCAGCCTCTGTAACAATTGTTGTGCAATGTCAATGCCTGGAAATAAATTCCTGAATGGAAATATTATTAGCCACATATTTAGGGTCTGTTGTTCAGAAGGTTAGCTCATTTCTGCACCAAGTTTCCAGTCACAGAAAAAGGAAGAATAGAAACAGTGGAAAAAGGGTAAGAGTGGAGGGAAATGTAATAAACATGGATCAGTCAATGCTGGACTGTACAAAGCTCAGAACTACAGTGTAAGGACAGTTCCAGCAGTGCAATCATCTCTCCAGCCAATAGCAGCGCTCCACTTAATCACCTTAAAGAGCCAATTGGCTGATTCTTCCACCCCAAGGAGAGTGTGGAAGTGGAAACAGCCAATCCCTCCCCACCTTGCCAAGCCCCAACGCATGGGAAAGGGAAAAAGGGGAGGCAAGGATGCATCGTCCTACCCCCTTGCTGAAGGCTGCCAAGGATCTTCTCGCCAAGCAAATGGATAAGCCGAGTCACAACCTGGCAAGAGACACACAAACATCAGACCAAACAGTGCTGAGGGATGGCAGAAGTGTCTTTAACAGGCAGCCGCATTAAGATTTAGGGGGGGGGGGGGCAACACACGACGGATTGTAAATGGACCATAGCCAAGATGCTCGGAGGCTGGAGGCTCCTTGATACAAAAGAAAAGCTTCAAGGGAAACAATGGTTTCCTTGCTAAAGTTTTGCAATAAGTTGATTTCCCCCAGAAATGAATTCTTCCTGCTTTGAAGGCTGTGTTTTAACCCTTTCAACTTTGTTCAAAGGGCATGTGTGTGTGTGTGTGTGTGTGTGTGTGTGTGTGTGTGTGTAAAGACAAGAAAGCATTTCTTCACACAGTGCAAACTATGGAACTCTCTCCCACAGGAGGCAGTGATGGCCACCACCTTGAATGGCTTTAAAAGGGGGTTAGAAAAAAATGTGTAAGTTAAGGCTACTAGCCATGATAACTATGCTCTGCCTCCACAGTTGGAGACAGTAATGTGAGTTGCTGAAAACTGCAAGAGGGGAGGGAGCTTTGATACTGTGAGAACAGGAAACTGAATGAGATGGGTGATCCAGCAGGGCTCTTCTTATGTTCTTATGGAGCACACATGGGATGCACTGCTCATTTTAACCTAACAATTCCATGCTATAAGTTAGACAGAGAAACTGTGATGAAATATCTGGCCCAGAGTCAGCTTTGTGGCTGTAATTTGAACCTGACTTTGAACCTGGATCTTAGGCTTGATAGTTATTCCATTGTACCATAGAGGGAGGAAGAGAAGGTCAAGGTAAACTTATGGTGGCCAAAGGAAGCTTCCTTGTACCAAATCAGACCACTGGTCCACCTAGCTCAGTATATAGTCTCTACACAGACTGGCAGCAGCTCCTAAGGATTTCTCCCAGGTAGGGATGTCTCTTCCTCCTCTGCCTAGAGATGCTGGAGATTGCAACTGGGACCTTTTGCCTGCAAAGTAGATGCTCCACCACTGTACAGCTGTACCTTGGTTTTTGAACAGCTTAGCTTTCGAACATTTTGGCTCCCAAACGCTGCAAACCCAGATGTGAGTGTTCCGGTTTGCAAACTATGTTTGGAAGCCAAATGTCCAACAGGGCTTCCGCAGTAATCAGAAGCCGTGCTTTGGTTTCCAAAAGTTTTGGAAGTCGAACGGACTTCTGGAACGGATTCCGTTTGACTTCCAAGGTACTACTGTACTATGGTCCTTCCCAGGAACACAGGAAGTTGCCTGATACCAAGTCATGCCACTGCCCCATCTAGCATAGTATTTTCTGCACTGCCTGGCAACAGCTCTCTAGGGCTCCCACCTGGAGATGCTGGAGACTGAACCTTCTGGAGATGCTTTCCCACTGAGCCACAGCCCATTCTGTACACTCTCAGAGCTGCCCTTGTTCTTTCCCCTGAGGTAGCAGCTTAAATTATGCAGGACAAAACTGGAAATAATATAGGTGCATAGACCTCTATAGGTGTGGGCATATACATGTGTGTGTGTGTATACACACACACACTGTTGTGCCTATGCTCACTCTACTCACCAACCCACCCACTCCCGCCATTCCCCCCATATTAACCCTTCCCCCCATTAACCCCCTAGGACTTCTTTCCACCCCGTTCAACTTCTTATTTCACTTTTCACCTTGATTTAAGATTTTTATGTTGGTAGGTAGGCAAAGAATTAAAAGCACAGCATATTCACAGCCCTGCCCATTAACCTCCCAAGCATGACCTTGGGGTCATGGAGGAAGGAGTTTGCAGCCCTCTGCCAGAAGCTGCGCTCCTTCATGTGACTTGCTATAAAAACAGGCGCACACACAAACACACACACAAATCCCAAATGCAGCTCTGAGTGAGCACACAGCAGGTTGCTTACTGCCACTGGTTGAGTCACACTGGCGCTGCCATGGCGACGCACCAGGAACATCAATTTCGGATTTGAACAAGGCAAGCAGCATACGATTTCCTTGGAGTTTTAAAAGCACGCTGAGCACTTCGCTCTTACACACACACACACACACACACACACACGGGTACACAGGGTTTTTTTTTCTATATAAAGAGAGAGAATGTAGTTCTACTATATTTCTATGATGCCAGTAACCAAAACAAACCAAATTGCTTGAGCTCTTCTGATATTGGCAAGAAACGCCAATATAGTGGCATGAGAGATTCCCACTGAAGCAAATAATGTCTTCAGACAAAGCTGCGGGGGAACAATCTAAAGCCAATTGGAAAAGAGAGAGTGCCAACCTGATGTCACTTAAATTTCCTATGGCTGTTTTGAACATCATTATTGCAGCTTAGACTTTTTAGTATTTCATTATTTAGGCCTTATGAATGAAACTAGGAATGGAGGCTGAGATATATATATTTAATATTACGTGATGTCTGGATTTGCTAGCAGCCATGAGCTTCCTTTGAAAACTGGTGGTTGGCAATATTAGAAGTTATTAAAACAAACAAATCTTTCCAGCTAAGCTACTCACTTGAATTCCAGCACATTTTTGCACAGGAGTATGCAAAAAAGTTTGTGAATTGGGTTCCAAGCCAAACAGTGGCCAACCAGATACTCTGGGAAGGTCATAAGCAGGGGACAAAGAAGATTATTTGCCTCTGCTGCTTAACCCCCGACCCGCCAACAATTCAGTAGTACACTGCTGCTATACATGTAGGTTGCATTTCACCGCCATGATTAAACAGCTGCGATAAGCCAGCCCTCTGTGCATTTATCACCTACGCTTTTTAAAGAGCCAATGCATATCATGGTACTGGATTCTCTAAGCCAGGAGTGGAGAAGCTCTGGTCCTCCCATATGTTGCTGAACTACAACTTCCATCAGCCTCAGCAAGCATGGCCAATGGCAAGGGACAATGCGAGTTGCAGTTCAGCAACATCTGGAGGCCCAAAGATTCCCCACACCTACTCGAAGTCAAAATACTTTTTAGACTAATGCAGTGTTTCCCAACCGGTGTTCCGCGGCATACTAGTGTGCCGCGAGACGTTGCCTGCTGTGCCGTGGGAGGGAGGCGGGCGAGTCGGGCGGCGAGAGGCGGGGCGGCGGCGGCGAGGATCCGCGTCGAGCCGGGGGCGGCTCCGCGGTGGTGGTGCCGAGGTTTCTCTCTCCATTCTCCCCTCACACACACACACAGGAAATAACACAGGATCAGCTGACAGGACCCGGCCAATGGGGCGGCAGCGGGGCAGCGCGCGCAAAAGGGAGGAGCGCGAGACAGCGGACGAGGAGGAGGCCGGCATGTCCGGGCAGCAGCAGCAACAACAGCAGCAGCAACTCCCGGCGACGGCTCCTCAAGCCCCGGGCAACCCTACTCCCTCACCGGCCTCGGCCGCCCTCCTGCTCCACCCGCCGCCGCCTCCCCCGCCGCCGCCGGCCAACTCGGCCCCGCCCCCGCCCCCTCCTCCGCCCGCTATCGCCGCCACCACCACAACAGCCGCCGCCGCCTCAGCTGCCGCCGTCCCTCAGTCCCTCGCTTTGCTGCCTCCTCCCCCCCCCACCCCCAAAGCTTGGAGGTTCCCCGGCAAGGGGGAGGGGAAAAAATTGAAACTTACACTTTCGTGCGTCCCTCCCGGCGTGACGCTGCGCGCTGACGTCACGGGGCTGTAATGGTGGTGTGCCTCGAGATTTTTTTCATCAAACAAGTGTGCCTTTGCCCAAAAAAGGTTGGGAAACACTGGACTAATGATCTAGTATTAACACATACATACATTTGAGGACCTACTTTTGAATGCTATATTTGTACTGTGCTGAGACCCACCTTAGCTCAGGTCACAACTCAACAGTGGGCTTTGACCCACCAGCTGAAGACAAACAGCTTTAAGGGATTGATGCTTCAACAGAAATGGTAGTTCTTTCTGTCTGGCCCTGAAACAAGTGCTGATCAGCTTCAATCTGGGCAATTCCAAATTCTAGCTTTTATGAAGTAGGAGGGGGAAATCCATAATTCCTAGCATCCATAACTTCATATACATCTCCCTTGTACCTAAAGCCACTTACAGGAATAGATCCACATTCATTCTTTTAATCCACACACATTCCAGAAATCCTGGGATAGCACCCACATTCTGATTATCTTTACTCCCACTTAAAAATAAAAATGAAGTTTCTAGTCCCTTACAATTGTACAGGCTGAGGGTGGGAAAGAAGTGTCAAATCCATTTGCTTCCTTTGCAGTAGCAGTGCTCTGACCCCTTCATAGTTTCTACTGCCCTTTTAATTAAGGGTGGATTAAGGGTGGCTTGGAAGCAACGGATCACTCTGAAGCCAAGCTTCACTTTTCCCATACATGTCTGCAGTGCCAAAACTGAGGCTGCAATTGCAACCACAGTGCCTATGCTGTAAGACCCAAGCAGCCGTGCAGCACTTCAAGGACAAAGGCCCTCATCCGGGGGCGGGGAACAGCAGAGGTAATTTATCACAATCCCCAGAGACGCCTCTGGACTTATGCACAGCAGGCACAAAGTACTCAAAGTGTAATTTTTTAAGATTAATTGTTAAGCAGACCCCTTTACAGATCCAGAGGTGGGTCAAGTCCCCAGCTTCAGAAAAATGCAAATACTGTAGATGAGAAGCCGTTCATCAGTCCAACTGAGAGCCAAAGTACATCACCCTGTGATGCAGAAAGTACATAACCCGTCAAGCCCCCAGACCCAATGTCTCTCCTTGCTTTCTTGAGGGTGGACTTGCTCCGCACCAAAAACCCCTCTTGAACTGACCATGAACAAAACAACCATGAGAAAAAAGCAAGACTTGTTTGAAAAGAAAAAGATATTGCTTTGGAGTAATTGGAAGAAAATCAGGACACCACCCATAAAGGATTGGGCAATTAAAATCTGGGATGCTATCTACGTGATAAAGCTTACCAAGGTTGTGAGAACCAGAGAAGGCAGGCAATTTGATAACCTCTTAATAGAAAAATGGAATTCCATAATAAGCAATTTGGTCTAACAAGGTTCAAGACAATGTAAATCCGTTCATATTGCTTGGGACTTCATGATTTCAGTACATCTGATTTCTAAATCCTATTTTTGCTTCCATTCTCTGTTCTGGGTAGTGCTGTCATATTACTGTTTCTTTCCCTTTGTAAGCTTTCAAATGATAAATTTAAGAAAAAATATTGCTTTGGAAAGACCCATTAACATTCAGGGTGCAAGGTAGAACACACTCACTCTGTGAGGAAGGGGATATCAATTGGTAGTAGAAGGGTTTTGTGGTTTTGTTTCCTTTGATTCCTTCTAGTTTTCCTAGCCCATGATGGGAATTTTGTTGAAACTATTTATCCCATGTGCACTCCTGCAACCACTTCCTCCACGGAATGGCAGCAAGCGCAACAGCTGTCTCTTATTACTATCCTGAAAACCCTGGGAAGATAGGAATAGGGTGCAACAGATCCAAGGTCACCCAAAGACGTTCCATGTCTGGATTTGAACCCAAATCCAAAGGCCACTCTCTAAACCACCACCATTTAGGTACATTAAGAGATGTATATAAATTTGACTCAGAGTAGACCCACTGAAATTAATTGACCAAAGTTAGTCACTGCAGGGTGTTGAACTAGATTTCCCCCAGGGTCTCTTCCAAATCTACAATTCTATGATTCTACGTACATCAATTTCAATGGGTCCACTGTTGGATATTGTCCAATGTTTTGGGTCCTAGTTATGTCTGATGTAGTTTTATCTTAACCAGTTAACTGCGTTTTATTTCAAAAATTACACATCCCTTACATGGGAGTAAAGAAAGCTGCCTATTAGCATGCAACACCACTGGTCCATCTAGCTCAGTATTGTCCACCTATGGGCATCAGCTCTCCAAGGTTTCAGGAAGGAGAAATTCCCAGCCCTTCCTGAAGCACTGAACCTGGGACCTTCTGCATGGAAGTCAGATGCCCAATGCCCCTTTCAGAAACCCTAGGGCTGCCTGTGGCCCTCACATTCCTTTAGATGCTATGGGGGTAAAAGAGAGATAGAGAAAAGGAGTTAAAAGAGAGGGGGTTGTCCAACCTATTTTTTGGATTTGGTTACCCCCCCCCACCTTTGATTCTAGCCCTGTGCAGCACTGGTATTCAGTCCCCCTGCCCTGACAGAAAAAAGGCTACTCACCGCTGCCCCTAAGCTAATCTCAAATGCTTGTCAGTACACAGGCTGATTGACAGCCTGCTTTTCATAGCACGTGTAATTCACCTACTTTTAAAAAACCCAAAACAGATCTGGTTTGGGGTGAAGAATTTCCCCAACCTCCACTGCCTATTAAGCTAAAAAAAAAAAGCCCAAAAACTAGTTCCATGGCCCTATTTCCATATGAAGACAATAACAGTCTTGCTGGCAAATAATACACAGATGGAGCTATATTCTAAATATAGAGGAGCAAAAGAGGCTTTAAACACAAACAAAGGCAGGGGGGAGACAGAGAGGGAGAGACAGAAGAGAAGGGAAGTCTGCAAGTTAATAGTCAGGACAGCAGCTGGCAGAAACTCTGAAAGCAGAGGGGAAATGCCATCAAGTGGGGTCAGGAAGAGTCAAAAGGTCAGACAAGAGTCAAAAGGTTACTGCCTTCCAGATCCAATATAATCAATTCTGGTCCTGCATACTGTGATCAATAAGCCTTTCATCAATGAGGGGACCAAGAGAGAGCAGCTCTTTAAAACCAACACATAATTATGTACAAGCGACTCCCCACTTATGCAGGGATTACGTAAATGCTTGTAAATAAGGAGCCTCATCAGAGTGGGGAACTAAGGCGATTTCTTCTTCTTTTACAACAAAAATGGTTCAGAGCTCTTCGGAACCCTGCCTAATAAAAAACAACCCATACTGTACCTTTGCCTCAAGATCGCCAGAAAGGGCAGGGAACAGCTCGCTTGAGCCCACTGTAATACAGCTTCTCGCCCAACAACTGTTGAATAGGGTAGAGCAGGAAGCAGCAAGAGCTTCCGTGCACCATTTTGGAGCCCATAAGTCCTTTTCTCTTTTTTTTAGCCTTTAAAGCCTCTTTGTGCTCTGGGGAGGGTATCCTTTCAAGCCACAAGGACTTTCCAGCTCTCTCCAGCCATTTCCAGATTTGAATTGATTTGAACTGATTGATTTCCCAGCACTCGCACAGTCGCGTGTGAGTCAATTGCGTGTAACTGGGAAGATGACTGTATTGTTAGGCAAACTGAGCTAATTCCATGGGGGCAGTGGGAGAAAAAGTCAAAAGTTTTTTGGCATCAAAGCAGATGATCTCAACAACTCCTCCTGCCTACGACTCAAGTGATGGGCCTGGAGATGTCCACAAAGCCCATCACTGATTGGTTACTGCACCGGCTGTGCATGCAAAGGGTCTTCAGATTCAATCCCAAGGATCTCCAGAAAGGACTGAGAAAGAGTCATGCCCAAAATCTTGGAGAGCTCTTGCCAATCAGCACAGACTGAGGGTGGAGAAATCTGTGGCCCTACAATGGATGTTGGATTCCAGCTCTCATCAGTCCAAGTCAGTGTGGTCAATAGTCATGGATGATGGGAGTAGGGTCACATTTATGCCATACATTTAAAGTAATTGAATAATAATTGTTTCCCTCGAGGAATTACGGGAGCTGCGGTTTGTTCAGGGCTGCGGAGAGTTGTCAGGAGACCCCGCTATTCCACTACCAGAGCTACCATTCTCAGAGTGGCTTCACAATAAATCCCGCTTCACAGGAAAAGTTGAGAACTGTAGCTCTGGGAGGGGAATAAGGTGTCTCCTAACAACTCTTGACACCCTTAATAAGTTATACGTCTCAGAATTCCTTGGGAGAAGCCATAACTCTTCAAAGTGTTACCATAGTGCTTGAAATGTATCATGTGAATGTGGCCCTGGAATCAGACATCATCTGGAGGACCAACTCTGGCACAGACGATACTGAACTAGATACATGTGCACATGTGTTTTTATTCTGTCTGACAATTGTGTAACACACTGTGCCGGGATGCAGAGGAGGAGAAGGAGGAATCTAGAGCCTGACCACCCACCTTGAGATGGAATGTTTTTTGCATTCCTGGCAAGGTTGGCTGGGCCCACATCATCACATCAAGCAGGTGGTTTTCGATAGCCCAGCTGCTGAATTTCACAGTAAGTTGCGCTTCAATTTAAAAGCACAAGGCGCATACTAGACCCAAGGGGGGAATCTTGGATTCCTTTTTTTGAAAAGCACAAGTGTGCCTTCACCAAGTCACCTAAAGAAAATTAAAAGGAACAGGCAAGCCAAAGGAATAGACCCTTAATATAAACCGAACATAAAGGTGCATTGCCAGAAGGATATAGACATTGGACTCCGATATCAAGCGTCAAGCCAGGCCCAGGGAGACAATGGTTCAAATCCCTGCTTCTGCAATTTGTTTGGGAAAGTTCTCTATTTGTTACATATTAGGATGCTTCTTAAGATATCATAATCAAATGATGGTCTCTGAGAGCAAGGGTGAGGTTTTCATCTACATTTGGATACAACTGGGTGCCGTTTTGAATCAACATGGCAGGCTGGACCTCTCAAAAACTTCACTGATTTCAAAACTGAATGTTTTTTGGTCTTCTTAGAATTCCCAAGTGACACCAGGTACTGGCCTCCTAAGAAACTTCAATGAATGATTATCTTGGGCCAGTCACTATTTCCCAATGTAACCTACCTCACAAGGTTGTCATGAGGGTTAAGGGGGGAGTGAGGGTGAAGAATCATTAGATGGCATGCTGAGATCCTTGGAAAACAGGTGGGATAGCAGGATTAATAAACTGTGGGTAATGCAAATGTAAAAATAAATAAATTCTACAGTCTAGAAGATACTTCAAATTTTGCTTTAGAAAAACTGGATTCCACAAACTGCATGCATTTAAATGCATTAATTAGTAGCCGTGGACCATCACAGTCCAGCATCCTGTTCTTACAGTGGCCAATCAGATTCCTCTAGGAAGCCCACAAGCAGGACACAAGGGCAATCTCATTCTCTCACTATGTTCCCCAACAATTGATATTGAGTACCAGTGTGGTATAGTGGTTACAGCGCTGGACTAGGACCTGGTGGGAGACCCTGGTTCAAATCCCCACTCAGCCGTGAGGCTCACTGGATGACCTTGGGCCAGTCACTGCCTCTCAGCCTGACCAACCTCACAGGGTTGTTGTGAGGATAAAATGGTGAGGAAGAGAACTATGTATGCCACATTAAGCTCCTTGGAGGAAAGGTGGGATATAAACGCCCCCCCAAAAGGGGGGGGGGGTTTGGAAGGCATTAGAGGCAAAAAGGGCAATCTAGGCCAGTGTTTCCCAACCGGTGTTCCGCGGTACACGAGTGTGCCGTGAGACATCGGCTGGTGTGCCGCGAGATGCCTGGAGGGAGGCGGGCGAGTCGGGCGGCGAGAGGCGGGGCGGCGGCGGCGAGGAGAGGCCGCGCCTCCTGCTGCTGCCTGGCGCTCCTCCTCGCAGCCGGCAGCGCTGCCTGGGCGCCTCCGCGCGACTCTGCCTCGCTGGGTTTGGTCTCCCAGCAGAGACGGGTCACACACGCCCCTCCCTCCCTCCCTCAGCCTGCGCGGAGGGAGAGCCAGAGAGAGGCATCGCTCCTGCGCTCCGAGGCGGATTGAGCGCAGCTGAGAGGAGCTGCCGAGGGAAAAAACTTTCACTTTTGTGCGTCCCTCCCGGCGTGACGCTGCGCGCTGACGTCACGGGGCGGGGCTTTAATGGTGGTGTGCCGCGAGATTTTTTTCCAGTAAACAGGTGTGCCGTTGCCCAAAAACGTTTGGGAAACACTGATCTAGGCTACTCTAAGCCATGCCCACAAGACAAAATGGTGGTTACCTTGCTGAACAGGAGTGTTTTGTGCTATGACAGAGCCCACTAGCTTACCTGGGGGAATTTGCGTTTGATCGAAGTCAGCGCTCCTTCTGGAAGTTTGGCCAGCTCAGAATCACGAACTGCGTGTACTGTTGTTGCCCTGGGCTGGTGGGTTAAGGCTTCAACCTAAGATAGAGAGAAGAGAAAGTTGCTGCTGAGATGGCACTGGTAATCGCCGTAGTGCTGCTGTGGTACCAGCAACTGCCATAGCACTGCCAAACCAAAACATAGCACAAAGCAGGGGTAACCTCTGCTTCTAGCTGAACTTGTTCAGTTCTCTGTTTTCATTTGCCCCATCTTTGATTGATTTCATAAGAGAGAAGGAAGTGAAGTTTTGTTTGATTTCAGTAATATACACAGCCCTATCCTACCTCCCAAGCCCAAAGTATTCAAACAGTGTATTGAGGGGGGGGGCTTACTTAAGTAATTCTTTCTTAATAAACCAATGCTCCTCTTTCCTAAAAGAGTAGTCCTGCCTGCTGTCTTCTGACATAGTTCACTGCCCTGGGCTTGCCTCTTTCCCATCAGCCTCTGCAGGGAAATGGGTAATTGAGCCCAGTCATGACATCAAGTATAAGAATTGCTCCCCATCCTGAGATGCAGCAGAATTGCCTAGAGCAGGGTTTCCCAAACTTGGGTCTCTAGCTGTTTTTGAACTACAACTCCCATCATCCCTAGCTAGCAGGACCAGTAGTCAGAGATGAAGGGAACTATATTTTTTTTTTTTAAAAAAAAGATATTTATTAAAGGTTTAGAAATTACAAAAAAGACAACAAAAAATTTAACAGGACATACATTACAATACATAAAAAGAAAAACACAGAAAAACAATACAACAATACAACAAAAAGAAACAATAACACTAAAACACAGATCCAATATTCCCTATCTTTACCTTTCATCTGCTTGTTTAATCGACCTCCTCGCACCTCCCTTCTTTGTATTCTAGTTCAATTAATTGTTTCAGCAAATTCTTCCCATCTTTCTCACAGAGATGAAGGGAACTATAGTCCAAAAACAGCTGGAGACCCAAGTCTGGAAAACCCTGGCCTAGAGGAAACTTCCTATTGAGTCCCTCTGAGTCACTGCTCCTTCAAAAATTGGGAGGCAATTTACAAAAATAAAATAAGTACTGTAAATAACTTTTAGATTCACACAAAAATGCAAGGATGGCTCCTCTGAGTGCAGAGTTCTTCCTGTTTCATACGAGAAGAGACCTGCTGGATCACACCAAAAGGGTCCATCCAGTAATCATCCTGATTCCTATAATAGCCACCCAACTCAGAAGCGCCTTGGCAATGCATTCCTGCTGTTGCTCCCTCTCCCAACACGTCTGGTGTTTAGGCTGCCTGCCTCTGGACATGAATACTGCCTACAGCCATTGTGATTAATAGTCACTGATGGACTGTTCCTCCTTTGTCTAATCTCTGCTTCAAAGCCACGGGTCACCCCACATCTGAGGGCAGCAAACTCCATACATTTATTTTGCACTATACAATGTCACTTCTTTTGGCTGTCCTGAATCCTTCTTCTCATCACATTTCATAGGGTAACTCTTTCATGGGATAGGGCTATAGCTGAGGGGCAAAACACCTGCTTTGCAAGCAAAATGTCCCAGGTTCAATCCCTAGCAGCACCAGAGAGTGCTGCCAGTCAGTGCAGACAATATTGAGATAGATGGACCAATGAGATTCTGACTCAGTATAGAAGTGGTTTCCTGTGCATTTTATCATTATGGGAGAAATTTCTCTGTACACTTCCTACATACCATGCACAATTTCTACAGGTAAACCATCTCAAATGTAAGAGCAAAGTGTGACTTTGGAAGCTGAACTGAGATGGGAGAACCCTCCACATGCATGTGAGTATCCTTCAACTATCAGAAGTTTGGAAAGCAATGCCCTAAACCACAGGTCTTCAACTAATCAGGATGCACTAGGGGCTGTGGCCTGATCCAAGCTGGGTCAAAACAGAAGTACTGCCACCGTGCAAATATATGGTCAAAGATTAAGAAATGGGTCCCCAAATGCGTTCCTGGGTTAACAGTGGGTCCTGGGTCTGAGACGGCTGAAGATACCTGCCTGAAACCGCAGGAAACTGTATGTTCTGAAGTTAGGAGAAACAAGATGGAGCAGGAATACTAGCCCCTGGGGCAGCTGGAGAGGGCTTTGATTAGTTGATAGGGGAAGTGGGCTGGACAGGAGGTGGTTATGACTGAACCAAAGTGTGAAGCATTGTCACTTAGAACCTGGCACCACCTTTGCAGATGACAGCAGACTCATCCACCCTGACAGAGAACACACTTGCAAGAACAACATTATTGAAAGGTGAGAGTCTCACTATTGAGAACCTCTTCATCTTTAAAAACTTGGTGGAAAGAGGGATGGAACTTGATGGGACATTTTGTGTCACTTTTGTCCAGTTCTGAACTTCTTGCCCTGCTTCTGAATCATGACTGTGTCTGCCGCTGAACCTACACCATTACGTTCCTGAATAAAGATCTATTTCTTACTCACAAGAGCCTCTGTTTGACAGGAGCCAGCAGAACTGCCTAATTCACCTCACATTTGGGGAGGCCTCTCTTCTCCAAAAGGTCTTCAAGAACCCAACATTTAGATCAAATGGATCAATGCTGTTTTTTTAAGGAAATGAAGAGATGTGGCCATGCCTTCTTTCGACCAAAAAATGGCGCTCCCACTGCCTGTTTATCACTTTCAAACCTAGGAACAGAGTGAGTCATCATTTAATGAGACCTCGTGCTAAGTGAAGTGACATTGCTCCCTGCCCTGAGGGAAGCACTGACATTTTCCAGTGCCGGAACCTGACCTGGCTTTTGGTGGCAGGCTGCCCCATGAGAAGCGGTAGCAGCCCAGAAAGAATGGAGAGAAAGAACACTTGAGCCAGTCCAGCGCTTAGCAACTAATGGATTCTGTTAAGTGAATGGACGTCACTTGCCATTTGGGTCTGTTTACCCTGTTCCAACAGGAGATGAAGACTAATTTGATTTATTATATACATACACTATTTCAAAATCCTAATCCAGCCTTCGCCCACTTGGTCCCCCCCAGTTGTATACGCATTTCGTCCTCAAAAATGACCCCCACAACTTTCCTGCATTAAAAACCTCGGAACAGAACCATATTCTGAGTGGCCACAGCCCACACTGATTCTCACACTAACACTCTAGTAGTAGTATTTTGCACACCTGTGGAATTGTGACAGGGGCAGCAAGACCAGATGTTGTTGCCCAGCCAGTGCAGCTGATGGTCAGGGATGATGGGAGCTGGCAGTCCAACAACATCTGAAGGAACACAGAAATTCCCCACCTGTCCTTCTCCTTCCTTGGAGGCTTTTTAAGCAGAGGTTTGACGGTCATCTGCCACGGATGCTTTAGTTGAGATTCCTGCATTGCAGGGGGTTGGATGAGATGACCTGAAGGATCCCTTCCAACTTTACAATTCTATGATTCTCCATTGAAATCAGGAAGACAATGGACAAAGAGGATGAATTTGGAAGCAATTTTTAAAAATATAAAAAGCCCTAAAAACAAATCTGTTCTTTGGATAGCAGGGGCACAACTTTTGCAACTGCCTATAGTATCAACTCTGCTCATTGCTCAGCAATCTTGGGTGCCAAGCCAAAAACAGAATGATAAATATATATTTTTAAACAGGCACACAGAGGGTTGAGCTAATCTCCCCATCCTTTCATGAATGAGAAAATTTGACTGTCTGAGCTACTGGTCCTGCTTGGATTTCATCAGAAATTAGAAAAAATGAATTAATACCACAATTAGTTTATCATGGATTGAATTGGAATCATAGATTATCTCTAAGGCTGTACACCTTAAAAACTTATTTTTAAAAAAAGGTAAGATCAGCAAACTAGTCCGCTAAAGGATAGGCTGATTAACCAGCAGGGACAACTCTTCATTAGCAAAGTTCTATTGTATACTGATGGCTATATTAGTTCTTGGCCATTACTGGACAAAAATGATTAAAATTTAAAAAAAAATCTCTCTAAAATTAGAAGTAGCTTGTGCTTATCTTAATGTTCTCCCACATTTCTCAAAAGTACCATCTCTACTGAAGTTCTGGCTTTATGCTAGTTTATTTAGACTACAGAAATAAAACCAATCAGTTACAAATTCTTTAAATCAGCTAATAGCCCTCCCTGCTTCTTGAATAGTGAAAAACATTGTCAAATTTTTGAGATAATTAGCTAACAGATGTAGAAAAGCATATTCACGCCTTCTGCTTTTAGCTTTATCTAGATTTTGTGATGCTTTAACTGACCCTCAGCTGCTACTGTGATTGCTGTAATAACAAAGTATGGTTGATCCAACTTTTGTATCAGTTTATGAGGATACAAGCTCATCAAATGTTTTATACATTGTACATTTGCACTTCTGTTGGGATGTCATAGTTCTAAACTGAAGCTAATTTGATCTGCTATACCAGAAGCCAGCAAGAGGACAATTCCCAAAGTTGTTTTAACTGTCAATCCCTCTTTCCTGGGAGCTCTTGGAATTATAACTCTGTGAGGGGTATAGGAATCTCCTAACACTCTCACCACCCCAAAAAACAAAGGCACTTTAAATGTATGGTGTGAATATGGCCCAAGAGAGGTGATTTCAGAAATGATATAAAAACAGTAATCGGATGAGAGGTACATGCTTTAATTTAACCATTAAAAAAACCAAAAACATTCCACAGCCTGGTTCCAATGAACTACTTTAGACCCAAACTGTGCTGACTCAAACTTAATTCTTAAATCCCACTTCAGTGGCAGCAGTGGAAAAAAGCTCCGCTGGATGAGCTAAGGAACCTCATCTTCAGGGCATAGACCTAGCAGTGTGGATCTTTGCATTCTGGCCAAAACAAGTTTGAATGGCCTGATCTGCCAGTTCTTGCTCTCTCTGCGCTGTCCCATCATGCTAATATTTATGAGTTGAATTAACCAGAATGTTTAGAGCAGGCTATAATACTCCTCTATCTCTTGAAGCGTAAAATGAAATTCACTGCCTCACAAGCTGGCTCAATGCAGTACTTGCTAATTTAATTTAATCTTTGTGGCAGTTTATCACCAGCTCCTGGGCTGAATACTGCTCTGGAAGTGCCTTTCAAACCTTTTGTTTTCCTTCAGAGTTTGCTGTCAGGGACAGCAGTACTTTGCGCTTTGAAATTATATGAATTTTACACACATACACACCAAAACTCCACAGCAGTATACGATAAATTCCGCAGCCCGCTAAAGCAAAAGAAAAATCGCCATCCCTGCTTCCAGTGCATAATTAATTCTGCTGCCAGCAGAGTTGAGGCATTTAAAAGATCATGACGCATTATAAAGATTGCACACCTCTTGTTGGAACAGATATTATAGCCAGAATGTCAGGCTTGAGCTTGTTATTTTTGAAAAGGGGTTATTAAGATGTAAGAAGCATGCCTTTTTTTAAAAAAACCAAAGTTTAATTGTAGATTCCAGCAGCCAAGCAACATTAATTGGATATATCTCTAGAAGTCTAATGCACATCTGAGAACACAGGCAATAAGAAGTATGATTTTAAAATATAAAATAAGAATGTTTTAAAACCATGCAGAAAGCCACAGGTTCAATCTCCAGCATCTCTAGGTAGCGATGGGAGAGATCCTGTCTGAAACCCTGGAGAGCAATTGCCAAGTCAGCACTACGGGGCAAGATGGGCCGACTCAATATAAGGCAGCTTCTATTGTTCCTACAAACAAAATGGAGACTTCACTCTTACAACCCAAAGAGGTTCACCTCTAGAACGCAAAAGAGGAAGGCTATTACTTGGCACAAGCCCTGAGTTTCTTTATGTCACTGTTCTGGGAATGCCTGATTGGAGAAGAAAAGCCCAGAACAGCAAGCCATGCAGTGATACAACGAGCAGCCTCCTCTCAAGGCAGGTTACTCAACTGCCCATTTGTTCTGGAAATGACTGAATGTTCCAATCGTACAAGATGCAAAACTACCCATTCGTGCTCAGCCAAGGTCAGTGGTCAGGGATGATGAGCACTGTAGCCCAGCAACAACTGGAGGGCCACAGATTCCCCATCATTGTTGGGGGCTGGTCAGGTGGCCCAAAGGGAACCAATAGGATTCCATTTGGCTTTATAAAGCTGGATAGGCTCCTCAGCCTGAACAACTCATTCCTTAGGGAAAGGCCAAGCTGCTTAGGCTCCTACTGCAACCTGCTGCCTCCAGCGCCATCAACAACTCAGAAAATGGGTTTGGTTCAAACAGGTCTCAATCCCAATCTAATTCACAAGCCAGGGGGAACTTACCACGCCAATCAGGTCACCGCGGCCATATTCCCCCGTCAGCTGCTTCTTCCCATCATCCATCCTGATGACAGAGCGGAGCCGCCCGTTCAGCACAATGTAGGTGCAATCTGAGTTGTCCCCTTGCCTGTGGAAGGACACACCAGTTACAGGAGGGAAAGACCCTAAAAGCACAATCTCCATTTCTGGCCTGATTACTGGCAGGCCCAGAGCAGTCTAGGTCTATGGAATATTCAATAGACTGGGCCAGAAAAGCCACAGGAAGCTAACCTGCAGGGACTGTACTGCTTTTGACCACTGCGTGTTTGTGTCACTTTTCTACCTCCTCCTATTTTTGTTTAAAAACATACATGGGAGTATTTGAACTCCCTGCACATGGAAAACCTGGATGTCAGAGAAAAGACCCAGGCAGAATCCTACAAACAGACTAGCTTTCCACACACAAGTTTATTTTAATTTACATTTTTTATTACAATTCCCTTAAATGCACAAAATGCAAAAGGCTTGAAAACAAGAGCAACAAAAATAAGCCAAAACTAATGCACCTTTTGGCATTCAGCATATCCCTAGGCAAATTTGCTCAAGAGGTTTTAAAGCAAGGAAGTATTTCAATACATGCTTGTGTTCATAGCAGTCCCCTCTCTATAGACTTTCATGTGGAAATGCTCCTATTCTGCACAGCTTTCCCCGACATCTACCCTATTGCCTCCTGCAAGGGACAGAAAAGCTTGACCGCTTGGTAGGTTCCCCCATTTTGCAGGGGGATGGGGCAAAGGGGTACACAAGCTTTCCATTTTGCATGCACCCTACCTATAAACAGCCCGTCCCGCTTCTACTTCCATCCAATCCAGAGCAAAGTCGATTTGCCTCACAAAAGATGACATCCGCTTCACAACTGTATGAGCCACACCCAGCACGACAGTGGGTTGCTCCCGCATTATCCTGAAAGGCAAGGTCTGGCAGTTAGGAAGTGCTGGGCCTCAGAGGGCACAGAGATGGCTAACTGCACCATTTGCCTAGGAAGGAAGGGAGGGTGGGAGGGAGAGAGGGAAGAGAAGGTCCAAAAACCCAGTCCAAAACTCTTCTGTTAGCTTTGTTGGGTAATTTGATTCCACTATTCACCCACCCCTCAAAAAGTTAAACTCTGGCAGAGTCACCCTGACTTCTGTTTGCTGGATTGCTTGGGAGGCAAGTGCATTCTGAACCGTTTTGGAAAGGGCTACATTTATTTTCCTTTCCTTTCCCTGTTATTACTCTGCTTTTCAAACTGAATGGGGCCCTTAAGGCAGATGCAGTAATAAAATATTTAAAAAAACAAGAAGTGTTTTGTTTTGTTTTTTTAAGGTCAAGCATACAGAGTGGAATGAGAAACCAGCCAACAAACATTTCAAATAATCAGGGGCTTGTTTTATCCTTTTAAGTATGCTTGTCTCAAATTTCACTCTGTTACAACCCATTTATATTAATTGGAAAAGCAAAAAAGGGTTGCGGCCTGTAAGGTTGTAAACATACACATACTAGAAAACAAGGCAGCAGCATCCTTTACCACAGGAGATATGGGAAGAGCCACAGCTCAGTGACAGAGGATCCACTTTGAATTCAGAAGTTACCAGGTTTGATTCCCAGCATCTTCAGACAGGACTGGGAGAGACTTTCTTGGAGAGCTGCTACCACTACTGGTCAGGGTAGATAATACTGAGCTAGACATAGACTGATGGTCTGACTCCATACAAGTCAGCTTCCTTTCATGGCCACTGTCTACTAAGAGACTTGGGCGTGCGCCACACTCTCAGTGCTCAAATTACGAGAGGAAAAGGATGCGGGGCGGGGGGGGTCATGATCCTCAATGCACAAAAAGGAGCAGCAGTCTCCAATGAAGAAGAAAAAATCAGGAGTAAATGAGATGGGTACAATTATTAAATTATAAATGAGGTATAAAAATGCAACTTAGATTGAAAGAAACGGGGGGACGGACGGACAAAAAATGGCATCAAAAGCTCTGTGTGTTTAATTTATTATTATTATACTGTTAATGTTTTGTTTGTTTTTCCTGTTCTGCATATAGTCTGTTTTCGTTGTTTAATAGAAAGAATTTTAAAAATAAAAAGGCGAAGCTCCCACCAGTCGGTTTCTGGGGAAGGCATGATCCAAGGCTTCCTGGTCCTTTTGCTTGCAACTCACCACACATCTCACAACTTCCCGCCTTCCCTGGAGGCTCCCACGCCCCCTGGTGATGGCTTAATTGGATACTGGGAAGGGGGATTCAAAAGCCCCCTGCCCTATGCTACCCAGCATTTATTTATTGAATCACAGCTGTGAGTTCAGGGAAGTGGTGTAATTAGCTGGCATCTGCCCGGTACTTAAATCCCACGGCAGGGGCACACCCAGTGGCAGAGCTCCCTGACAAGAGGGTGAGATGGGCCGTGGTACTGCTAACAGGCTACTGCCTTAGTTGGTCCCACAGCTGGGCTGGAGACAAGGGCTGGCTTTGAACTGTTTCCTCCCACTACCCCTCACAGCACTTAGCCTTGCCTCAACTGGGGGAAGAAGGAAGTGGGAAGGGAGAAGCTTTCTGGGAGAGGAATGGGTCATTATTCAAGCTCTGGAGGCAGAGCATTGGCTGCAGCTAGACAAAAAGGGGAGCCAAGCAAAGCTCCGATCAGGTTCATATGAAGTGCGTTGTACACGTAAATGCTTCAGTACACATATGGAAAACAACACTGCATACAGAATCTGGCATTCTGGCATTTAAATAAATAAAAGCAAGGTGCTAGTCCTTAAGGTTGGAAAGATAGGTTGGAAAGTGCCTAAGCAGTACCTGGCAAAAACCTCAGAAGTGCTATGTGCATAGGAGCAACCAGGATTCCTCCAAAGTGCACCTTGCACCGTCACTGAATGGTTTTTGATAACTGGTCAAGACAACTCTTTACTTGTGCCTTTGGTCACGTAGGTGACTTTCTTCACTCCTGCCCTGCTGTTTTGTGCTGCTGTTAACCTCGACCCTGATTCTTTTATGCCTTTAAGATTTTAATGTAGCCATTGTGATACCCTCAAGATGCTACAGGAGTCTCAGCTCCCATCATCCCCAACCCTGTTCATGCTGGCTGGGACTGATGGGAGTTGCAGTCTTAAGCATCAGGAGGGCACTGGCCTAGAGGTATGATTCATTCAACCAAGGCTTAGAATTCCTAGCTTCCTCCAGCAACACTTGCAAACACATCAAAGGAGATGGGGGAGAAGGCTCACTCATAGAAGTGCGACTTGGAGATGGCCAGGAAGCTGCAATCACGATTGGCCTTGATGGTGAAGATGAGGGGCTCCCCCGTAAGGGCAGCCAGCTGCCCCACCAGCTCCCCAGGGTGGGTGATGAACAGGCAGGTCTCCTCCTCTGAGTCAATCTTCCGCTGATAGACATGAAGCATTCCTGAGATCACAAATCGGATGTTGACATCCTGCAAGGGCAGAAGCAGAGTCTGTTCCTCTGTATCAGGTACCACCTGTTTCTATGTTTGCAAAGTCAAAGCCAGGGGAGGATTATATGGGGGGAGTGGTGTTACAGTGGGAGTTGCAGTCCAGGAACACCTAGAGGGCTAAAGGTTACCCCATATCTATTCTAAGAGTTGAAGAGCCATAGCTCCGTGAAGAAGTGCAAGTTTTACATGCTGAAGGACTCAGGTTCAACCCCCAACATTTCCACACAGAGCTGGGAAAAGACTCAGTGCCTCAAACTGTAGAGAGCTGCTGCCAGTCAGTATAAACAGAACTGAGATAGATGGACCAATGCTCTGGCTCAAGATGAGCCAGCCTAAGAGGTTCCTATGTAAAATACAGGACTGTGGGGACTAAATTCTTACTTCATCTTTAGGCCAAGGCCCAGAGCTGAGTGCTATAGCATCTGCCTTACACACAGATATTCCAAGGTTCAACCCCCAGTATCTCCAGGTCAGTCTGGGAAAAGACTCCATGCCTCAAACCATGGAGAGCTGCTGCTGGTCAGTGTAGACAACACAGAGCTAGATGGACTGATGGTCTGACCCTATACAAGGCAGCTTCTTATGTACTTTGGGAAAGGGTCAGAGCTTAGTGGTGGAGCATCTGCTTTCCATGCAGAAAGTCCAGTTCCCACTGTCTCTCCATTAAAAGGACCAGGAGGCAGCAGACGAAAATCCCTTTCTCTTCCCAAGACCCTGGAGACCGGCCACGTGTCAGAGTAGCAAATACCAAGCAAGATGGGGCAGCGATGTGATCTGGTTGAATGGACTACAACAAATGACTACAATAAATTTCCCAGGAAAATAAGCTAATGTTGAATTATAAAATAACGGAACAGGAAGTAGAAGGGGCTATTCAGAATATGCAACTGGGTAAATCCCCAGGGCCGGATGGACTGACTTCTAGATATTACAGATCTTTGAAAGAATGGTTAATACAACCTTTAAAGGAAGTCTGCAATGAAATATTGGAAGGGAAAAGGGCACCAGAGGGCTAAAAGATTAAAAAAGGCGCTAACAGAAGTAATTCATAAAGATCAAGCGGGCTTTCTCCCGGGCAGACACCTGTCCGACAATACGAGGAATATAATTAATATCTTAGAAAAACTACAAGTGAAGATCAATACCAAAGCAGTTTTGATATTTGTGGACGCAGAGAAAGCCTTTGACAACATTTCTTGGAGTTTTATGAAAAAGAATTTATTGGCGATGGGGGTTGGTCAAGGTTTTGGAAACGGTATAGGTGCAATTTATTCAGAACAAAAGGCTAAATTAATTGTGAACAACGTAGTGACGGAAGAATTTAAGATTGAGAAAGGAACACGACAAGGTTGCCCAATCTCTCCATTGCTCTTTATTTCGGTCCTGGAGGTTTTGTTAAATATGATTAGAAGGGACCAATTGGTAAAAGGTATACAAGTGGGAGCCAAACAGTACAAATTGAAATCATTTGCTGATGACTTGGTACTGACTTTACAGGAACCAGAATCAAGCACTAAAAGAGTATTAGAATTGATTCAAGAATTTGGTCAGGTAGCAGGATTAAATTGAATAAGATGAAAACTAAAGTCTTAGAGAAAAACTTAACGGAAATGGAGAGAGATAAGTTTCAGAAAGAGACAGGATTAACACTGGTTAAGAAAGTAAAATACTTAGGGGTTAATATGACTGCTAAGAATGTGAATTTATTTAAGGATAATTATGAAAAATGCTGGGTTGAAGTGAAAAAGGATCTAGAAATATGGTCAAATTTGAAGTTATCATTGCTAGGCCGAATTGCTGCGATAAAAATGAACGTATTGCCAAGAATGCTGTTTTTGTTTCAAACTTTGCAAATTTTGGATGAAATGGATTGTTTCAAGAAGTGGCAGAGAGATATCTCTAGATTTGTCTGGCAGGGCAAGAAACCTCGAATAAAATTTAAGATATTAACAGATGCTAAAGAAAGAGGTGGATTTGCCCTGCCAGACCTTAAACTTTATTATGAATCAGCTGCATTTTGCTGGCTGAGAGAATGGATGCTTCTTGAAAATACGGATGTGCTGGATTTGGAAGGTTTTAACAATGTATTTGGTTGGCATGCATACCTGTGGTATGATAAGGTTAAAGCACACAAAGCGTTTAAAAACCATATTGTCAGAAAAGCATTGTTTAATGTTTGGATAAGATATAAGGATTTGCTAGAAAATAAAACCCCAAGATGGTTGTCACCAATGGAAGCAAAAGCACAGAAAAAACTCAATATGGAGGCCAAATGGCCGAAGTATTGGGAAATCCTGGAACAAGAGGGAGACAGATTATAATTGCAGAGTTTTGAAAAACTAAAAAATAGAGTACGAGATTGGCTCCACTATTATCAAATAATGGAGGCATATAATTTGGATAAAAAACTAGGCTTCCAGGTGGAAAAAACAAAACTGGAAACAGAATTGTTAGATCCTAAAGTTAAGAATTTGTCAAGAATGTATAACTTGCTGTTGAAATGGAATACACAAGATGAAACGGTGAAATCTGTTATGATTAAATGGGCACAAGACGTTGGACATAATATCATGATGGCTGACTGGGAACAGTTATGGATCACTGGCATGAAGTTTACGGCATGTAATACCTTAAAAGAGAATTTAATGAAAATGATTTACACATAACACCAGTCAAGCTTGCAAAAATTTATCATCTGCCTGATAACAAATGTTGGAAATGTAATGAAACTGAAGGTACTTTTTTTCACCTTTGGTGGACATGCCCAAAGATTAAGGCATTCTGGGAGATGATCTATAATGAATTGAAAAAGGTATTTAAATATACCTTCCTGAAGAAACCAGAGGCCTTCCTCCTGGGCATGGTCGGCCAATTGGTGCCAAAGAAGGATAGAACTTTCTTTATGTATGCTACAACAGCAGCAAGAATACTTATTGCAAAGCACTGGAAGACACAAGATCTACCCACCAGGGAAGAATGGCAGATGAAGCTGATGGACTACATGGAATTGGCGGAAATGACTGGCAGAATCCGAGACCAGGGAGAAGAGTTGGTGGAAGAAGATTGGAAAAAATTTAAAGTATATTTACAGAAATATTGCAAAATTAATGAATGCTAGAAGGATGTTGGAATGAAGTTATATGGTTTTAGCAGAAATGTAATAAAGAATTAAGTAAAAGTTGATTGATAATGGGCAAAAATGGAAAAATTGAAGGATAGACTGTTAAGATAAATTATAGAACAAAAATTGAGAAAGATGGAAAGAATTTGCTGAAATAGTTAACTGAACTAGAATACAAAAAGGGAGGTGTGAGGAGGTCGAGGAAACAAGTAAATGAAAAGTAAAGATATGGAATATTGGATGTGTTTTTAAATGTTTTTGTTTTTAAACATTTTTGCTTTTCTGCTTCGATGTACTGATTTTTTTCTTTCTTTCTTATTCTGGTTTTCATTTTCCTTTGATGTATTGTATTGTAACTTTTTACTGTCTTCCTTTTTTTCTCTTTTTCTGTAATTGTTAAACTTTTAATAAATATCATTTTTTAAAAAAAGATCTGGTTGAATGGAGCTTCATGTGGCTGCACAGTGGCAACTCAAAATGAACCCTAGAGATCAGAGAAGGTAAAGCTCCCCACAAGCCGCGTTTTGACTCACATAGGAAAGTGGCATGCAGGGACTCACCTGGTCACCTTGCCTCGACACCACTGTCCCAGCGGTAACCTGATGCAGGGTCACTTTCCCATGCAAAAGGCAGGGGTCCTAAGAGGGTGAGAAAAGAGACACACACAGTCAAATTGAAAGCTGGCAAATCAAACGCGATGTGGAGAGGTAACAACATCCTGGCTAGTAAAGTTCCCAAGATGTCCTGGTTGCTCACTGTGGTGTGTGGACTTGGATTAAAATAATCTAAGAAGTGGAGGGAAACACCCACAGTCAACATTCCTAGGCACTAAATTTTAATCTGGGGTTGTTGCAGACAGTGGCATTAAAAGCTCTGGGTGCTGGCTCAGATAGTGACAGGAAGTGATGCAACACTGGGCACAAAGGCCCCGCTCCGTTCTCCTCACTGATGGCACACACAGCTGTGCTGAGATTCCACCATACATTGCCCTCCTGTTGTGACCCACACATTAGATCAGGCCATGACCCACTAGTGGGTCCCAATCCACCAGTTGAAGACCAGTGCAAACTCCCTCTTAACATAGGCAAAAAAACCCCACATCTGTGCAGAGACTGAGGTATCAGCAGGCCTGGAGGAAAATCCCAGAGTTTGCAGGTAATATTTTAAAAAGTCATTGGGTAGGGGAAGAAGAAATGACTCAAAGCATGTCAGTGAGGACTAAGCATGCTCAGTAGTGAAGAATGCTGACTGTGTGTTGCTGGAGGAAGGGAAGGAATGGAGTATGCTGGAAAAGGGCATGAAAAAGCTGAAACCCTGAACAATTTATTGCAGGTCATGTTTCTTACAAAGTTTAAAAAGAGATTGAAGGATGAAGCATGGCAAATCCTACATTTCTTGGAGGTTGAAAAGATCTCCTCCCCGCTTTTTAAAATCATTACTAAAGCCACTTTTTGACAAAGCTCATTTCCCCATCCAGCAGAGGTTGGATAAACATTTTCTCCATGGCTGCGCTCGGGACTGCCTTTCATTACAGTGTGGAATTATGCAAACCCAGTTTGGCCCTCGCCATGACTCACATCCAACTTCATCAAGGTTAAAAGGTCCATCTTGGCAGCTTCTAAGATGGCCTCAGACTGCTTCCTGGCACTGGGCTCCTGGGCTGAGAGGTGGTCCTGTGTATAGTGGAAGATGGCCGAGGGCATTTCTGTCACCGTCACCGTCTTCTTCAAGATGGACTTAAAGAAGAAGAAACACCAGAGGTTAAATTTTCCATGCTGTGCTGAGTACCACCTGGCACACTGTGGCCACATAAGCCAAAAACCCTGCATGGGACTTCTTAGCAACTGCTTCATTCCTTAACCTTCACTTCCCCCATTACATGTAAACCCCAAAAAGAATGCTTAATGTAGGGCTGCCATATGTCTGCATTTTCCCGGACATTACCAGGAATTGATATCTGGGGGGAATTTCTGAAGGGGGGCACTTTGTACTGGGTCTTAGGCAAGTCAACTTTTACGATGTCCTGGTTTTTACTTTTTGAAATACAGTGGTACCTTGGTTCTCAAATGCCTTGATTCTCAAACACCTTGGTTCTCAAACACTGAAAACCCAGAAGTAAGTGTTCCAGTTTTCAAACTTTTTTCAGAAGCTGAACATCTGATGCAGCTGTCAGCTATAGTTTCTGGGACCCCTGCACCAATCAGAAGCCGCACCTTGGTTTTCAAACATTTCAGAAGTCGAACTGACTTCCGGAATGGATTAAGATCAAGAACCAAGGTACCACTGTATGGCGACCCTGCTTAATGGCAAAAGGATTCAATCTTTCTTTCACTCAGTCCAATTCAAGAGGCAATGGCAGCAATTTCTCACCAAACATTGTGAAGGCCACAAAGGGACTGGCTCTTTCCAGTCGCTGCAAATACAGAGGGCAGCTTAATGGGTATGCTATTGTTATGGCTGCATGATTTATTGATATATCGTCCAAAACCGGTTTGAAATCCATACCGTGATATCAGTTTCATAATTTCTGACCCGGCAATATATCGTGAATCATGATATGTGTGTGTGCTATGCAAAAATCATGATGCAGGAAAAACTGTGAAGCTAGCCAATGCCTCTACAGGAGGAGGAGGAGGAAGGCTCAGAAAATCTACCTTGCATGTGACATTGCTGGAAAGCACTTCTGAAGAGGAGGAAGAAGAGGCAACTCTGGCTCTCTCGTAGGCCATGTCCAAGTCCAGCTTGCTGCTAGTCAAGCTTCCTGCAGAGGGAAGATGGAGAGAAGACATCACCCTCTACAATAGTGGTTCCCAAACATTTTCTGGACACAACCACCTAGATCCCATAGACACATCCCCAGTGCCCCATACCCTGTTCAGTGCCTCCCTGCCTCTTAGTGCCCCCTAGGTAAACCCACCACCACCCAGGGGCAGTACTGCCCACTTTGGGAACCATGGATCTACAGCATCTTGGCCCACCCTGCTAAAGGCTGTGGCAGTGGTTTTAGGATCAGTTTGGTCTCAGAAGAGAGGCCCACATTGGCCCTGCCCACCATGACATTGGGTTCACTTCAGCACATATGGCAGATCAGTGATAAGGTGGTCATGTTCTGGGATGAAGTATTCAAAGAAATTGGAGAGATAACTGGGCAGAACGTGGTTAAAGGTCCAGAGTTGGCAGCACTTAATCTTAACCAAGGAGACAATATGAAACTTCATTGTAAGCATTGTACTGACCCTCTGTTATGAACAGCCACGCTACTGATAGACAGTTATTGTAAATCTTTAGAGGGTGAAGCATTGACCGCAAGGTATATATATTTAAAAATCTGGCAATTAGCGCTGATAGAAAAATTAACCACTAAACTGAAAATAGCAAGGGATGAAACTAAAAGGCACATTGTTTGTGAACTGGTAGATTTTTATTATGCTCATTGCAAAAAAGGAGAAGGTGGGGGCTCCTCTGCACTGCAAAGGTCTTTGGTTGCTGTGATTCTATGTGGGAAGTGGAACTGCCATGAACCTGGAAATGTGACCAATTAAGCAATTTGAACTCCTATACAAGCCAACCTCAAATCTACAGAAAATGTGTATATTTTGTTCTATACTGTATCTTGTTGCTTAGTAATATGACAAAACAGTAAAATCTTAATTCTTTAAAAAGAAGTGAACTTAGGGGGCATTCAGTGCCATGGTGAAGCTCCCCACACCTGCTGTTTCCCCCTCAATGGTTCACACTCACCTTCAGAATATCCAGAGGATGATGTCAAGGACAAGCTCCTTTTGAGAGGGTTCTCAGATATGGAAGGCCTCCCTGCATCTGCAATACAGAACACAACAATAGACAATATACTAACAATTTGCTTTTTGCCCGGCTTCCATGGTCAGCTGTGTGGGCTTGATGCGCAGGTGCATTGAGGAAAGGGAGGGGAACTAAGAGTCACAGAAGAGTCACATGCGGAGCCCCTACCAAAGCACAGTTCTCGGAAGGTGCCGGATGATGCCTATCCTTGGCTCCACCCTTCCCTAGTCTATGGTGGAAGCACACTCCCAGGGCCTGCTCCTAACAGAATGGTTTTAATTGCTACCACTGAGGAATTGGAACATTTTTCAACCTGAGGATCATATTACCTCCCGGGGAAAACTTCCGAGGGCCACATGCCAGCAGTGGGTAGGGCCAGAGACAAAGTGGGCAGAACAACAACTTTCAATTTTACCTTTTTTATAGTAGGCTAGTTTCTACACACACAATCTGTTCTCTAGCCAGACAAACAAGAGGCATTATCAGAGCCAGGAGTGCCAGCTTAGCCCTGTGACCGTGGGTGCCCGAGGCCGTGGGTGCCACGCAGCATGCATGGCCCTGGCACTGAAATTTGTGGGTGTTCAGCCCCTTCATGGGGAAATTTGTGGGTGCTCTGGCAACCAAGGCCCCAGGAAGTTGGCACTTTATAATCAGAGCTCAAGGACACATTGCAGCTCAAGGAGGGCATGAAGAAAGGCTGGTGAAGAGGGGTGGCATGAGGGGAGGAGCCTGACCTGAAGAGAATCCTGAGGGGCAGATAAAGAGGCTTGAATTGCCCCAGGCCCCAAGCCTAAGGTTCCACACCCCCAGTTAAGAAAGGAGTATTTGCTGATACAGAGCTGAAAAACCATGTCCCTCAAGGTTGTTCCCAAGAGCAATTCCCACTTAGGTAATCCTTACCCGTCTCTACAGAACCTGTTTTCTCCAGCTTCTCCACCCGGTCCTCCTCCGACAGATTGGACACCTGCCTCTTCACTGCTCTGCCAGCATTTGCACCAGAGGTCACGCTCGCAACTGACACCAGTGGGATGGCCTGGCTCTCCTATCAGGGGCAGAATGCAGAGACCCAAGAAGGTACCATTCAGATCAGGAAGCACCACAGTCCAAGAGCTTAGGGATAGAGCACCTGCTTTGCATGCAGAAGGTTCCAAGCTCAATCCCTGGAGAGAGACTCCTGGTCTGAAACACCATAGAGCTGCTGCTCCTGGTGGTCAGTATAGACATTATTGCACCTAATGGACTCTTGTGCTGTGTTCCTAAACTCAATGATACTACTGAAAACTATTAAGGAAAATGTATCTCCTCATCTCACACCAGTAGGATGTCCCACAGGCGTTGATGGCCTGTGCTCAGAGGAATGGGTGTCTACATCACTCTCTGGGCTAAGCAGCAGATTCAGCCAAAGCTACTGTAACACAAATTGGGGGGTGGGAGTCTCTCGTGGGCCAGGGTCCCTTGGAGGTAATCTGCTTGCTGGTGATGGAGGGGGAACCACAGTCTTCTCTCTCTCTCTCTCTCTCTCTCTCTCTCTCTCTCTCTCTCCCTCACCTGCCCTGCCCAGGGAATTTGCTGCCAGGAGAAGAGGCAAATCATTCTTGCCAGGGGTCTGAAATGATTGCTTGAAATGGAGCTTTTCTCCACTTGCATAAAACTAGGCCAAGGAGGGGAGCATATGCAGAAGGTATGCCACCCCTGGATTAAAGGAATATAGGAGTCATCATGGGCTCTGTAGCTCACTAATGGAAGAAAATGGCTCATTAACACTTCCTATGACACCTTTTTCCTAGCACAAGTCTCTACATGGGTTTTTTGCTTGCATTTGAGTCTCACCCCCAGTCAGCTGGGAGAGGTAAGGGGGGACATGACTGGCATTTCGTAAAAGCACATGTCATGTGAAGTGTAAAGTTGCATTCTTCCTTAGGATGCCAGAACCTGGCATCATCAGACAATGAAATTGTTTGGTAGCAGGTTCTGGATGGACAATACAAAGGACTTATTCACACAAGGAAGAATTAATCTATGGAACTCACAGCCACAAGAATTCAAGATGATCATGGGCTTGAGGACCAAGAAAAATTCATGCAGTATTCAGTTGCCAGGGTGCAAAACTGAGAATGGCTATTGCTTTCCTGCACTGCTTGTGGACTTCTCAGAGGCTTCCTGCTGACCATTGTAGGAAGTAGAATGCTGGATGAGCTGGAACATTGCTCTGATCCAGCAAGGCTCTTCTTATTTCCTTAACATCCTCTGGGTGGTGGTGATGGTACTATTTTATCCCCATAAAAGCTTTGTGAAGTAACTAGATAGAGAAATAAGGTCTTCAGGGTCACACAGTGATTAGAACCCAAGTCTCTTCCACCTGAGTCCAACACTAATTCTAAGAACAGGTTCCAGGTTTGCATCTTATCCTCCCCACCCACCCCCAGCCCCGATTTTCTTTTTGCATTGTGTATTTTAAAATGCAAGTTTGTGGGCAGGCACAGTCTTGACTGCACTTATTTTAGGCAAGCTCTTTCAGGAGCTGGTTTGACATAAAAATGCTTTAAACAAACAAATAACAACCACTGAATCATGCTGGGTCTCAGTACAAAAAATGAGACTAAGCTGGTGTTTGCCTGACTGGAAGTATATAATTCTCTTTGCTTCTAATTGAGCAGTCTTCACTTACAGAGCTGAAGAGTTCAGTAGTCAGTCCAAGGTAGTTGTGCAACGCCAGGAAGGTCACTCTTTGGAGCCTCACCATGATTATCTAAGAGCAGGAGGATCAAATACAGACAAATGGTTAGCCACACCTGGACTCAAGGAAAACCCTGACTATAGTTAGGTTCAAAGTCTGTTTCTGGAGAGAGGAATTGAGATGGATTCTCAGAAGAGCACAGGGGCATTTTCATATCTCACCTCCCTGCCCCCAAGAGGAAAAGGGGATAGAACTTCCCAAAGAACCTACCGTACTTTTCCGTGTATAAAATGATGGTTTTTTACTTTAAAATAATCTTCAAAATAGGGGCTCGTCTTATACACGGATAGTGCAGAGTGGGGACGGGTGAATGGTTGCAGCCACGAGCAGGAGGTTGTCAGCGGCAATTGGGTGGATGATTTGTGGCTGGGGCAAGGGCTGCTTTGGATAGGCTGATGCTTTGGCAACTGGGTTGGTGATTGGTGGCTGCAGCAAGGGCTGCTGTGGATTGGCTTCCGCTGTGGCAATTGTGCGTGCGTTTGCCACCTGTTGGTGGCGATCGGGCAGACCCTTAGCGTACAACTCTGTGCAACCCTCCCCAAAAAGCTCAACAACTCTGGGCAACCCTCCCCCCCCCACAAAGTTGAACAATTCTGGGCCATCTCCCCACATTTTCTTAAATTGGAGTCCCCAAAACAGGGGGTGTCTTATACATGGGGGCATCTTATACACAGAAAAATACAGTACATCTTTGTGTCGTTGCCTCCAATCCGGACACTTATGGCAGACACCCTGCCTCACTCTCAGGCCATTTCCACACCCATTGTTCTAAAGCAGGTGTGGAAAACCTGTGGCCCTTCAAATGTTAGTAAAGTACAATTCCCATCACCCCTGGCTACTGGCTATGTTTGCTAGGGTTGATGGGAGCAGCAATTAAGCAACAATGATGGGAAGGCCAAAGATTCCCCATACCTGCCTTAAAGCTAAGAGGACTCCCTCCCATAACAACACCAGCCTCACCTGCACAACTCTAACAAGGGTCTCAGGATATTTCTGGAAGACGTCCTGGAATGCATTGGCTGGGAGGCGCAAGATCGTCGAAGGCATCGCCGCCCGAGCAGAAACTGTTTTATATGGGGCAGGATGACCCTAACAAGGAAGACATTTCATGTAAAAGTTTATGCCTTGCCCTTCCAGGAATTTGAGAGAACTCTAATTAAAATGAAGTATTCCCTTAACAAGTATTCCACTTAACACTTTGGTAAATCTGGGAAACAGGTTCAGTACCATTTAAATCAAATGTTAACAATAAATATTTATGCAGTAATTTTGTATTTTTATTTATTGCAAAAATGTACATGCTGCTTAATTGTAAATAAAACATTTACAAATAACATAAAATATACATTACAATTATTGACAAAAAGGAAATACAGTGGAACCTCTATTTGCGACCATAATCCATTCCGGAGGTCTGTCCAGAGGTCGAAACAGGTCGCTGGGAGAGGCGCCGTTGTGCACGGGTGGCGATTGCCTGCTTCTGCGCATGTGTGAATGGCAATCGCCACTCCTGCGCATGCGAGAACAGCAATCAGTCCAGTGCAACTGGACTTAACGGTCAGAGGTCCCTTTACCTTTAATTGTTGTTATCATAATTATCATTATTGAAATAACTGGGGAGGGGTCATAGCTCAGTGGTACAGGATCTGCTTTGCATGCAGAAGGTCCCAGGTTCAATCCTCAATGGGATCTCCAGGTAGGGCTGGGAAATGCCCTTGCCTGAAACTCTAGAGGGCTGCCACCAGTCCATGTGGAGTTTATGTATCGAGGAATGGATTTTGAGAGCTGGTGTTGTGCAATGGTCAGAGTGTCAGAATAGGACCTGGAAGATACAGGGCTGTTGTGGAGATTAAATGAGGACAGAGAGAACCACGTGTACCACCTTGAGATTCTTGTAGGGAAAAGGTGGGATATAAATGTCATAAACAAACAAACAAACTTTTTAAATAGTTTGTTTTCTTGTGTGTGTTAAATTAAGGAAGTTTTAGTGCCCCCAATGGAATTGTTATCATGTATTTTAATTGATACTATAGTTGGAAGGGGGGAAAAACCTGCTTAGAAGCCATTTGGTATATATACAGTATATAAATTAATAAGGAACAGAAAAACAATACAAATAATAGCAACATCCCTTCCCTAACCCAAAAACTGTAATCAGCTGGCACTACTTGAAAGCAACTTCCTTTGTACTTATTTGTAAGCCCTCTCTCCTTTCTGCCTCCACTATCATCAGACCTTCCTAGCATCTAACCCCTGAATCCCCTAGCATCACACCCCACACCAAGAAAAAAACTCTCTTCAGAGCACATTCTTCCCACAGCTAGTGAAGGGAAACAAAAAGTAATCCAGCTGAGTAATCCTGCCCAGCTCCCAACTGGCTGATCGATTCTTAATTACATAAGGTTTTTTTGTTTTGTTTTTAAAAAGCACAACCCAGGGCAGGAACTTGGGAGGCTTAGTTTTTAAGCCCTGCTGGCAGCTCCAAAGGGAGAAAGAGGCGAAAGACTCTGGCTTGCAGAGGGCTGCTTAGAGTAATGCACTTATCTTAAACACACCAGGCAGACATTTGGGCTATGTGATGTAGTCTGGAAGAGCATCACTTGCCTATGGCGAGTCCAGCCTTGCTTTGTGGCAAATTTATGAGGGTAAAATGCACACAATTAAAGAAACTGAGTACATGTTCTCCCTTCCAAGTCAAAAAGGAGCCACAAATGACCTGATGACTACATCTAGGCAAGAAAAACATTCAGCAGTCTAACTTTTTTTGCAAATTAACACACAAAGTCAAAATAAACCTCCCAAGTGATCCAAGAGGAGGAGGAAGAAGAGGGGGGGGAATTCTACAAGCCTAAAGTTCACTCACAAACACACCCCTCTCTAGTCTCCATCCAAGCAAATGAAAAGCATGATCAGGCAAACACTCAAGGAGAGGGTAACACAAGGCTGGTGAGGGATGTGGCCTGAAACAGTCCCAGAACCAGAGAGATTTAGAAGGTCACATTCAGCTCCTGGGCCTATAGTTCCCCACTTTTGTATCAAAGGATAAAGACATCCAGGAGCCAGAGTCATGGGCTTTGGCTTACCGTGATGACATCCAATATGCTGAGGAGGCTGTGGACACTGTCTCCCGCCAAGACTTCTTTGACCACCACCTCTGTGCCATCCTATTGCAGATTGGGGGGGGGGGGAGAGAATGAGACCACATTTCAGCTACACAATTACAAGCTAAGTTCAAAGACCTCTGTGTGTGTCTCTGGGAGTGACTGGCCTTGAAAAGCAAGTAATAAAAAAGCAGAAGAAATAAGGCAGACACAAACTCTGTGGCTGAGGCAACTTTCAACACAAAGCTGAGCTTGGCATACGCTTATGGGACTTGCTCCCACCACCCACACTCTGCAGGACCTAGGAGGCATAACCACCACCCCAAGGATGGGAAGACGCCTCATTCTTATTAGTCTTTGCCAAAAGCTATATAATGAAGGTGCCAGGTACATCTCTGTGGGAAGGCTGCCACAGAGAATACCCTCTTGCAGCCCAAAACTAAATAGCAACTAAGGGAGTAATCTCTGTTGATCTTATCACCCAAGAGGGTCTGTAGGGAGGAAGGCGGCCTTTCAGGTATTTGGGGCCTGAGTCATTTAGGGCTTTAAACACTAACCTAAATACCTTGAATTGGGCCTGGAAATGAACTAGCAACCAGTGCAGCTGTTTTAAAACAGGGGTTATATGAGATCTAAACGAAGACAGGCAGAACTTTGGTAGCTACCGATCATACAGCCAGCGGGCCTAGAGCATGCCTCCACCTGCCGCAGCCCAGTAGTGTCTACTCTGACTCTGCCAAGCAAAGAGGGGACTTTGTTATTATTTGCTCCTTATCCAATATGCTTTACTGCTCGATACTGTGTTAACGGGCAGTGTTTGGCCATGTATGTTGATGACCTGTCAGCTATCCTTACACTTTCTTGGATGCAGACTTCCAGTTTTCCGTCCTGTACCACGTAGATGCTGTTGTCCAGCTGCCCCGGGCGAAAGATGTACTCCCCTTCATGCAGCTGGACAAAAACCATATGCTTGCAGAGCTCCAGAAAGAGAGGCTTCTCAAAGTGGCCAAGGACCCTGCAGGGAAAGAGATGAGAAGGAGCTTGTGGACCAGTCATCCTGCTCCTGGCCTGAAACAGCAATGAGTCCATAGAGGGGGAAACTCACTGCTACAGGAGGTTGCCGCAGCTGCTACATTGAAAGTACAGGTGGTGACCATTTTGCATGTGTTTTGATTGGCAAGTGACGGCCAATGCGTGCACTATTTTTAACCCCAGAAGGGGGCAGGGGCAGTACAGGGCAGGGAAGGGTGGGGCGGGCTTACACATGCTTTGCCAACACGTGTGATGACCCAAATCGCAACCCCTGTGCAAACAGAGAGTTGCCTGTAACAGGGGCAACAGCAGAAGGATTCACCGGCGGCCTCTATTAGTCTAAGTTAGAGAGCAGCCCAAAGCCTATTTTTAGGAGGAGAAAACCAGATGCAAGGGGTTAAGATGCAGACATTGCTGCCACTGTGCCTCACTAATGAACTTCTTAGAGGGGCTGGCCTGCTCATTGCTGGTAAGCATGGCAAGCTGGTTAAATGGTCCCGGTGTGTCAATCCTTATTCTCCTCAAACTGAGGACATGTCAAATCCAATCTTTCTGCAAACTCTTTAATGGTAGGGAAGTTGCTTCTCTTCAGCCCCCACCAGCCCATCTCTCTCATCACGTTTGCCCTTACCTGACATTTTTAAGCATGTAAAGGACTTCGGAGGGCAAGTGGGAATTCTTCACGTCAAACTCCGTTAAATCTGCCTCGAGCAGAGAGGGTGGAGGCTCCTTCGGCTGCAGGGTGGGGGACTCCTTCTTGAACCGCAGGATCCTATAGGGAATAAAGCAGAACTGGTTCACCTCAAAACAAGGCCATCGGGGGAAAGAGGTCCCTTCATCTTCTTCCTCCCCATTTAAACTCACACAACCCACAGGTCCCTGCATCCCCCAATACCTCTTGGCCAAGGACAATACTTTGGCCCTCTTCCGCATCCGCTGCCGAGGGACCGTGTTTCCAACCAGAGAGTTTGGTAGAGTTGTAACCTGGAAAGGAAGAAAGGTTTCCTGAAGGAAAGAGAGCTCAACCCACAGAGGAACATACAGGAAAAAGGCAACCAAGCTGGGATTTTACCACGGGCTCTATTCAGTGTTAGTTTCAATAAATCTACCCTAAGTAGGTCTAACTAAGATCCATTCATTTTAATGTGTCTACCACAAGGAGAACTTAATTGGAGTCAACCCCAAGGCATTAGAGCCTCAGCTTGTCCCTGGTACAAATAAAGAAAGGACTGAAACAATGGTGGTAAGCAAAAAACGGAAAACAGGACATTTCCTTGATCTAAAGTTCCAGACAGAGAAATGCATCCAACTCAATTCTACTCAGAGTAGACTCACTAAAAGGAATGAACCTAACTGAGATATGCACAACCTGGTCCAACTTATAACAGAAAGAGGAAAAAAGAGATGGCAGAAAACTGCAGAAAGAAGAGATGGTGGAGCAAACTGGAAGAATGAACATAGGAAGCTGCCAGTCAGACTACCGGTAGATCTTGCTCAGTATTGTCTATACTGACTTGGCAACAACTCCCCAGGGTTTCGGGCGGGAAGTCTTATCTAAATCCTAGCTGGAGATGCCGCTAAGGATTGAACTGGGGCCTCATGCATACCACTGAGGTACAGCCCTTCTCGAAAGAATGAGAAGCCCAGCGATGGAATGGTAAAGTTTTATAGCTGTGATAATTCAAGAAATAACTCCCTGGTGAATGCTGTGGCTGCTGGGAGATGTAATCCAAAACCTCTGGAGTGTACCAGGCTGACCAAGGTTGATTAAGGCCTTATATTTGCAGTGTGTTTGATTTTGACATGTTCCTCGCAAACAATGCTCTCTATCCATGGCTTTGGAGGCATAACTGAGTTTCCAGCATTAGAGGACATTTCTCCTTCGTGTGCATTATTGATAGATGATATTTCAGCAGCATGTCGGCAAACCGTTACCTGCGAAGGGGGTCCTTTCGCAACCAAGGGCATCTGCTTGGAACTGCAACATTGGTAATATATTGAGCACCATCTATTGGAGTGCCATGTGTACTGCAAATGAAAGCAGGCTGCCATGGCAAATCTACTAACCTATTTTCCCAGGCTCATTCTGCCCTAATAAAAAAAATCTACCAATAGAAACATTGATGTGGATTTCAGAAGCGCTTCATGGTTGACTGCTGAGCTCCCAGATTTAACAACTTGGGGGATTTAGTACAGTGGTGCCCCGCAAGACGAATGCCTCGCAAGACGGAAAACCCACTAGACGAAAGGGTTTTCCGTTTTTGAGCTGCTTCGCAAGACGATTTTCCCTATGGGCTTGCTTTGCAAGACGAAAACGTCTTGCGAGTGTTCCGATTTTTTTGCGCTCCCCCCCTTTTTCTAAGCCGCTAATAGCCTTTTAGCCACTAAGCCGCTAAGCCTTTAATAGCCGCTAACCCTTTAATAGCCGCTAAACCGCTAATAGCGCTAATCCGCTAAGCCGCTAATAGGGTTGCTTCGCAAGACGAAAAAACCGCTAGACGAAGAGACTCGCGGAATGGATTAATTTCGTCTTGCAAGGCACCACTGTAGTTGAAGCAGCCGTCATTCCCTCTAGCTGCCAATTTGAGTTCCATCACATTCTGCATTCAGAGGGCCTGGAAACTCATGGGAATCCCAGGGATACATGTCTGTGCACGATCCTCCTGTATTCTCCCCTGTGCCACTGTATGTGTGCAATCAGATTAATAATGTTGCTGGTTACTTAGCAACTACAAACTCCCTCCCCTTCATAATTCTAAGAGTTCTCTGTGATGCTTTCCGTAGTTAAGTTACAAGGGCTGAACATAAACTCAAAAGACTCTCCCCACCCTCCTTTCAGAGGTGTCCTACTGAAAAGCGCTTTACAGGGCTGGGTGCTGGACTGTTTGCAGAAGTATTATAGCAGAGTCAATGGAGAGCAAAGTGCAATTCACCAGGACAGCACACAGACACAAAGCCAATCTTTCAGCACTTTTTTTTACCTCTAGAAGAGATATGGGGCAGGGACAGAAACATGCATGATGAACCCAGCAAAGGCCAGCCCCATGTCAAGACAAGAGCATCATCAGTCTGAGCTTGCTGTTAGCCTCCAGCTGGTCACCAACAACCTTACCTTGCGCATGATCTTGCGGCCGTAGAACATGACTTTGTCTCTCTTACGGAACCTGTACTGAGGCACATGTGGCTGAGGTTGCTCTGAAAGAGAGAAGGCTCATCATCCTGTAGTCCCTTTGTGAAGAGTGAGAGCCTAAAACACACAAGCGCAGCTTGCCCACTTACCCCTGTACAGCTAAGCCACTGCCCTCGATGGAGAGAAATGTCAGGCCAATATACTCTAACCTCTCCCCCTGGGGCAGAATGTTGGGAGGCCCATTTATGTTTTGAGATGTTTGTAGGCTCCAACATTTGGTGGGGGGGGGGGGGGGCTTCTGACAAGATGCCCTCAGTAGACATCCTCCTGACCACTGTCATTACTGCCTATTTGCTTCCTTATTTCCTCTGGACCCAATCCATAAAACTGCCCAGATGGAGAGACCAAGGCACATGGAGGGTGTTGTTTCCTCACTCTTGTTACCACCTACATGCTCAGAAAAGGGCAGGTACACAGGTGCCATCAGCAAGGCAAAGAGGCAGGAGGACCAGCATGGAGGAGTCATGAGCCAAGCTCCAGGTGCCCAATGAGGCCAGACCCTACGTTTCCATAGTTTATGATGAAAGCACACTTCCAGGGCATGCTCCTAATAGGATGGTTTTTAATGCTACCTCCAGAGGTGTGAACTCCAAATCCCAGCAGCCCCAGCCAGGATGGCTAAGGGTCAGGGATGATGGGAGTTGTAGTTCAACAACATCTGGAGGGCTACAAGTTCCCCACCCCTATTTTTGATCATAAACGGAGAGTAGATAAGAAGACAAGAAAGTAAGAAGTAGTATGCTGTTTGCTTTTTTATGTTACCCCTATAGTAAGAATTCACAGCATGTTTTTGTTAGCTGCACATCTTGAATAGATAAAAAGCACCGAAGGGGAGCACTGAAACCTCCTCTGGCCTGAAGAGAAGCTGGACTCAATCCCACACTTACTCAACAAGTGGGTGGTGGAGCTCCGTGCTTTATTGACATGCTCTTTTGAGCATTAATATGGGATCACACTGCACACAAACCCCCCAAATTCTATGACAGCACGTCAGCTCTCAACCAAAGTGATCCGACTTACTTGATTGCTTCACCTTCCTGTAAACAAAATACACAGCGATCCCAATGAGCAGCAGGGCAACTGTTGCACCAATGATTATTCCAGTTAACTGTAGGAAGAAGAGACAAGGGGAGTCTTAGGCATTGACATTCTTCTCCACCTAAGCCCTTTCCTCAAGCCGTACTAGGAACACAACGTTTCTGGGGAGGAAAACATCTGTTGCAGCTGGCAAAGTCAACCAAACAACTAATTATTATTTGTTCCATTTATTTAAAGTGTGATTTCTAAACCATCCTTAATCAAGAGAGGTGTCAGGGTCATTTACACATCTGTCTTTCTGAAACATGGTGGATAACATTTTTCATCCAAAGGGTTGCATTCCCTATTGGGCAACCTTCTGGGAATCAAATGCCAGTGACATGTGACACTTAGGCCATTATTGGATACAACCCTATATTTATTGTTTTGTCATCTTGAGTTTTGCACTTCCCCTCTAAATACCATTTCATAACTGTCAGAATTGACTGTGCTGTTGTGCTTTGGTGAGTGTGACAAGTTTCAGCCATCCTCCTCAGCCTTAGAACTGGAGGGCAGGGCAGGGATGTTGGTTTACTCAGGTCAGGAAAAAAGAAGCACTTCTTCACACTATGTGAAATTATGGCCTTCATAACGACAGGTTGCCAATTTGAGATAGCTTTAAGAGGGGACAGAGAATTTTTTTCTCCTCTCATAACACAATAACTCGTGGACATCCAATAAAGATGAATGTTAGGACATTCTGGGCAGATACAAGAAAGTACTTCTTTGTGCAATGTATAATTAAACTATGAAGTGTGCTCCTCCTGGAGGCAGCAAAGGCCACAAACTTGGATGGCTTTAAAAAAGTATTGGACAAATTCATGGAGGATAATTCTATCAATGGCTACTAGCCATGGTGGTTATGTTCTGCCTCCACAGTAAGAGGCAGTATGCTTCTGAACACTATTTGCTAGAAATAGCAGAAGGTGAGATTGCTCTTTTCCTCAGGTCCTGCTTGTGGGATTCCCCACAGGCATCTGGCTGGCCACTGGAAGAACAGGATGTTGGACAAGACAGACCAATGGCCTATTCCGGCTGCAGACTCATCTAACGTTCTTATGATTAGACATATTTATGAAGAATAAGACTAGCAATGGCTACTAGCCATGATGGTTGTGTGTCACCACCATGATCAGAAGCATTATGCCTCTAAATATTTGTGAATGGGGTACACTGCAGCAGGAGGGCACTGCTACCCATATGCTGCTTGTGGGCTTCCCACAGGCATCTGAACACCATGAGAATAGAATCCTGACCTAATAGGCTTTTGGTCTGATCCAGCAATTTTCTTAGGTTAGTTCTGAATGTGATTCAGGGGACTGTCCCTGACCCTGCGCTACATTTTGAAAGCCCCAGCTTGAAGGCCGCACACAAGCCTCCTCTTTGTAGAATGTCATGACTTAAACGTTTTGAGCTGGCCACCAAGCCCAGTTACAATGTGGGCCACAAAAAAAAGAGTAAGTCATAACACTCCTCAGCTTTCCCACAAAAGAACTTATGATTAAGTTACCATACTAAAGGCTGGTGCATTAGAGCAAATGAGGCACAGCCTCATGAACCTCAGTCTGCCCAGACAGCCCTCATGTGTCCTGCCTTCTTACTTACAACCAGTCCAGGGGATGGCACTGCCTGTCAGCTATGTCATCCTCCTAAGTCTCAGTGTTGCCCTTTTAGAACCAATTCAGGAGGAGAAGGACAAAACGAGAATTGGCTGGTTCTGTGTCTCATTGGCTCTGGCTCCACCTACTATTGGGCTCCTTGCCTCCTGCTCTACCAGTTCCAATGTGCACCAGCCACCACTACACCACTGAGGAGACACAAAAGCAACATAGCTACCTTAATACGTAAGATGGCATGAAAAATGGGGAGTGCAAGACACTGCATAAAAGAAACCTGAAGCCAGATCAAGACCCAGTTAAGCTCTTTGGTGCCTTTCAGAAGCATCCAAATTAAACAAACACACAGGCTCAAACGTTACCATAGTAGTCTGCATTCGATCTTGTACGAACTGAAGAACTTGCGTTCTTAGGTCTAAACTTGAGGAGTTGACCTAAAGGACAAGAACACCAAGGGTATAATACAGATTGAAGGCAACAGCTCCCCATCCCCCAGAGATGTGTCTAAATGAGAGTTTACAAAGCACATGTTGGCTGAGCTCTCTAGTTAAAGAGAACTAGAGCCATTCCCTGAGAGTAAAAGAATCCAAGTAGTTGGAAAATCAGACCCTGTGCTAATGCTTTCATAGTTGCTTTAATGTTGTGTTAGGGAGGGAGAGAAGGGAACCATCTGCCTTAAATGATGTTGTCCCCATCTCATGCTGGAGTCAGGATGGAAAAAAAAATGATGGCTGGTACTCAGCTGTCTTGGAGTTTAGAACAGTCACTGTGGTATTATTATTATGCTATGGTCTACACCAAGGATGCCTCATCAAAAATGAGCAAGTGATTGGATTCTGGAACAAGGAGGTTAGCGAGTTTAAGATGTTCTCTCCTTCCCTTCCAGCATGGAGACCTGGGACAAGATCTAAATAGCTATTTTGGACCCACCCAAAGACTTGGTACAAATTAGCATGGTAAATACACACACTAACCCTCAATGTGTATAGTACTAAACACAGAGTGAATAGCTTCAAGTTGTTCATCTAAAAGATGGCAAACAGCAAGTGGGGGGGGGGAGCCTCAAGATTTTACATATCAGGATGTTTATTTAGAAACCAAATATTCCTCAAGCAGTAAGTTGGATCTAAAAGATAACACTCAGAAAACACACTCACACCATTAGGTTCATTCATTTGTATGTTTTATTATCATACAATATCACCTCTGTGCATGGCACTTTATTAAATGTGAGATATCAGGTCCCTGCCCTAAAGGGCTTACAAATCTGTAAAGTCACACAAAGAAGACAACAGAGGCAAGGGGGGAGGGGGAAATGGAAGCAGCATTGAACCAGGGAAGAATAGGCAATTATTCCAGTTACATGTATACGAAGGAAGAATAAGCAAATGTTGAAGTTACATGCACTTAGGTTTAGCAAGCATAAGACATAGTATTTACTAGCAGGTAAATACCAAATTATTCACAGAAGAAGTGGGTTTTGAGGAGGAATATGAAAAAGGAAAGAGATTGGCCAGTCAGAGGCATTCTAAAGACAATTCCAAAGAGCACTAAAGGGGCAAGTACAGTTTTTTGAGTAACATGAGTAAGCAAACCATCAGTAAACAAAGTTATGAGTTCCACTTTCTTGGATGGCAAGACATTGTGGCCATCACACCAAGACAGTTAGAAAGCAAACTTCAGTTTTAGGTTCATATGTGATACACATCAGAAGCAGGTTCATACAGCATAGGGGGAGCATTTTCAGTGTAAACAAAAGTAGTCCCTAACAGATGAAACATGGGACATTTGACATATTAAAATACAAGAGCAAAAAGATTAGGACCATCTGAAAGGTGGGTGGAATCAAGAGGGGAACAAGAACCAAAATAGGGATATCAACAGTGGAACCAATAAGCAAGGGATGGGGAAGCTGTGGCCCTCAAATAATGTTGGGCCCATTGCCCACATCATCCCTGACCACTGGCCATACTGATAGGGGCTAGTGGGAGTTTAACAACATCTGGAGAGCCACAGGTTCCCTATCCCTCCTCTAAGCACACCTAGACAGCAGAAATGCCTCTGGACAGTATTCAAATGTGAGAACGGAAGACAGGGGTTACTCTCTATGCTCTCACAATGGTGAATGGGCAGCCAAGTGTGGGTGCCTCAGGATAAGTGATATTGCAAATGAATTGGTATATTAAGCAGTGTTATAGAAATAAACAACAACTCCCTGGGAAGTGACAACTTTCTGGCTGTATGAGATCCAAATTTCAACTAGAGCACCAGCTTTCTTCTAACAGAGACCATACAAATGCCTTCAATGACGTTCACAAGCAAGGATTGAATGCAATATTCTCCCCAGTTTTATGATCCCAGGATCAAGTACTCTGAGTTGAACTACTCCTCGTTAGACCATCATGAAACATGGGGGTTTGGCTAATGGCAGCTGATAGAGCCACCCTTTAAGGACCTAAGAGAATCATGAATCAGATCTAAAGTTCACAGAGACATGAAAAGCTTCCTTACACCAGGTCAGGCCATCTGTCTACCTAGCTTAGTAGTGCCTACACTAAGTGGCAACAGATCTCTGGGGTTTCAGACCAAAGTCCTTCTCGGCCTAACTGGAAATTCCAATGATTGAACCTAAGGCCTTCTGCATACAAACAACAAGGTTGTAACTAGCCACTCAGAGTGAACCCACTGAAATCAATATTAGTCATGCCCATCAATTTCAATGAACCTATTCTGAACAGAAGCAATATTGGATATAACACACATTCTATAGCACTAAGTTAGGGCGCTTGCCTCCAGGAAAATCTTAAAGCAGGACCTGAAGGCAACTTCCTTTCCTGCTTCTCTTCAATAACTTGCATTAAGTAGCATACAGCCTCTGAATTTGAAAACTGTATACAATAGTATAGTAAGCCTGCAACTTACATAGGAGTTCGTTCCAGCAATCTTGCCGAAAGCCAAAATTGTATACTGTTTTGGGTTCAATGGCAGGTGGGATTGCCAAAGTCATTTTTCGCGGAACCCCATGCCCTTTTCCCAAAAAATTTTTGCCACATATGTAAAGCTGAGACTGCCTGGTTGGCATTGATCCATAGCAGGGCCTTCTCTGTGGCAGTTCCCCATTTGTGGAATGCCCTCTCTGGTGAGGTGCTTCTGTCTCCCTTGTAACTAACTTTCAGGAGGAGTTTAAAACATGTGCAAAAATGCCTATGGCTGAGTGAAACTATGCCTGAATGATGTTATTCATAGCAACCCAAACACCACTAGTTCAGAGAGTGTTTTTAACTGTTTTTATAACGTTTAATTGCTTATATAATAGGCTGATGTATCTGTCACCGTGGACTCCTTGAAAGGAAGGGAATGATATCTGCCTTTTAACTTATCATTGTTTTCAATTATCTTTTCAATGCTTTTAAACATGTTTTACTGGTAATAATATTGTCTTATTCATTTTACTACAAACAAATCTTGTGAAATAAGCAGGATATAAATGGAACAACAACAACGTAACTTCCATTAGTGATCTCCCCTCACCTCTCAGCCAACAAGCACATGCACACTTTATCCCCACAACAACCCTGTGAGGTAGGCTAAAAGAGAACGACTGGCCAAAGGACACCCAATTGAGCGGCTACGGCTGAGTGAGGATTTGAACGCAGATTTCCCCCGGTCCAACGCTCCTAAATAACAACCACCACAACCTCGACGACGGCTGCCCCCCTCCGCTCTCTCAAGGGAGCCCTTTAAAGCCGTGCGGATGCGGGGTGGGGGGTGGGGTGGGGGAGAGGAAGCCCGTGAAGGGAAACGAAGCGCGGACAAGGGCGCCGCGCTGAGGGAGGAGGCCACGTACCTGCGGAGGGGAGGAGCAGATGTCATCGCTCTCCATGGCTGGGTCTCCACAGGCAGCCAAAGCAGCCTCCGGGGAGGGGAGAATGGAAAGGTGGGGAGTAAAAGGGGAGGAGGCGCTAACGGTTCTTTTCCCTGAGGAGAGAGCCCTGCGGGCGGGGGCTGTGTCAAGGGGCAAAGTTCAAAGCGGAGGTCAAGTGGGGTTACTTCCGTTTGGGGGGTTTTAACGTCATTTCCGTCCAGAAAGTTTCGTACTACACTAGTTACCTTTCCCAAGCTTGTGCGCTCTCTGACTTTTTTGGGACTACATTTCCCATCAGCCCAAGTAGAGCAGTCACGTTGGCCAATCAAAATTGCGATCATCCTTAAGGTTGTAATCCTTGTGCGTCCCCTCCTTCCTATAAACCTCCAGGCCGAGACCCTTTTAAGTAAATGTTGACTCTGATTGGTCCCGAGCCTCCCCTCCAATAATCTGTCAGAGAATTGGACCTCCCCTCCAATCCCCTAATTGGTGAAATGAAAATATGGAAGACAGCGATTGGCTATGCGCTTATTACCCAATGAGAACGAGCGGCATTGATGTGTGCCTGAGAGAAGGGGGAGTAGTGCTGTAAGGTAAAGTAGGCCAGAGATCAACGAGGCTCGGGTACTTTCATTTCTCCTTAGCAAGCACCTGCCTATCTATCCATGGGGCTGTTGAGCGAAGTGACGCGGGGCCTGGTGCGCGGCGCAGACCGCACGGCCGCCTGGACGAGCAAGCGGGGCCCGCGCACTTTCTACAAGAGCCGCGGCGCGCACCCCTTGGGCTACCTAACGCGCAACCGAAAGTTTAAGCTGGTGCCGGAGAAGGTGCCGCGCCTGGTGGTGCCGGACCTGAGCGGCTTCAAGCTGAGGCCTTATGTTTCCTACCGGGCCCCCGCCGGCAGTGAGCAGCCCCTCACGGCCCGCGCCCTCTTCCAACAGACGGTCGCCTCCGAGATCGAGAAGGACGTCAAGGCCGGTACCTTCAACCTGCAGCAGCTGGAGAAGTACGGCTTCGAGCCGACCCAGGAAGGCAAACTCTTTCAGCTCTTCCCCAAGAACTTCGTGCGCTAGGACGGCGTTGGTTGCAAGTGGAAGGAAAGCTGGTGTGAAGGGGGGGACTTCCACACATTTATTAAGCAACAAAATATTTAAGAAAAGTTAAAAAAACAACACTTGAAGTATTCACTCTTTGCAAACCATTTCATCTCTTAAAAGGAGCAAGACACCAAAGGATTGGAACTAAGTGGAAACTCTTGGGTATCTTCAATAAGTTCCTGCTTTCTTTTCATTGAGCGATCTCAGAGGTCTGGGCAAGCAAGCAAGGAATGTAGAAAGCCAGAAGAGCACCGCAGTTTTGCCAGCTGCTCTGTTGGAAAACTATAAGGGATACATCACACACATACCAAATCTTGTGGACACAGTCATGCAAGCAGAGCAGGAAGAATTTATGCAAGTCCCAAGTGTTGGTGGTTTTCGTTTCCGTTGTTTTTGGAAATGCTACTCAGTGGAACAATTTTACTGGATTGTTTGGAAGTTGGCATGTATAGCTTGGCATGTATAGTTGGCATGTATAGTTGGCATGTGAATCTAGGCCTCCTATCATAGATAGATATTAAAGAGACTGAGGAAGCAGGCAGCAAACATTGGTCATATTTTTGTTTAAATAAAGAGTTTATATAATGTGGAGGCTCATTCTCTTTCTCTGCACAAAATGGATGTATAGGCTCTAAACATTTGTTTTCCTACATAGCAGGCAATAAACTTTCAACTAGGTAAGCTGCCTATTCAGGAAAGCCCTTCAAGGTATGTCTTCCTGACCACTGAATTGATTGAAGTGGCACAATCTACTTAACAATGGGATAATCCTGCTCTAGAAGCAGTGTTCCTGAAAATAATTCTTGGGAGTCCATTATTATTGCTATGGGAGGACTTATTTTTAATGTGGAAGCATTGGCCTCACCAAATATAATTTATTATCATTTACAGTTAAGATACCAGAGCTATCTTATAGTAAGTAGACTGTTGAATGTAAATTAGAATTACGTGGAGAACTGCAAAAAAGCTATTCATTTTTAAAATATTTGGTATCAAAACTGGTGCCCACTACAGTTGCAGTAATGCCAGCTACACCATTGGTTCACTGAGCAACGTACAGGTCTCACACTAATAGCACAATTAAGCCTGGCTTGCTGTGCATTGCTCCATTAGGGAGGAAAGGGCCAGTCTGCTTCTGCAGCAGCAAGGAACTACCGGTAGTTTGCGGGCTAATGTCTCACATGAGACATTGTCTGAAAGCACACAAGACTTTGGTGAGGGCCTATAGGAGTGGGACTAAGTATGCCACCTTGAGTTTTATAATGGAATAAAGGCAATATGTACCGTAAATGTATAAAATAAAAATTATAGCATTAATTTGACTCTGGTTTGCCAAAAGCGGCTTAGTCATGCTGGCCACATGACCTGGAAGCTGTACACCAGCTCCTTCGGCCCATAGAGTGAGATGAGCGCCACAACCTCAGAGTTGTCCGCAACTGGACCTAATGGTCAGGGGTCCCTTTACCTTTTAAGGCATCATGTGGTGGCAAGCAACAATACAAACATAACCCAAACACTCACATTAACTTAGGTCCTACACCCAAAGACTAAAAAAATGAACAATTGGAAGGTTGTAACCAACAAAAGACATCACTCTTTATTTTAAAAAGATCAAAAATATTTTTTAATTTTGTTTACAATACTGATGTGCGTATTTATACACAAACACCCTACATTGTAGTGTCTCAAATTACAAGTCTCCTTCAGCATGAATTTATGCAGCATTGAGGAACTTGCAAGGGCCATATCAGGGTTTCAGGCAAGTACCCCACTCTTAGCACTGATTGTTGCTGGTGTTGTTCACTTCTGTGATATGGAAATGCATGAGTAATTTGCATCCCTTTTCCCCTTAGCTTATGTGTTCCCAGTAACATATTCAACCAAACCTGAAGCATATAGCCAGAGTGATACTTTGCCTTTCCTGTGAGGGGGAGGTAGACAATAGAAGCATGAAACGTGCTGCTCTGTATTTTAGCATTTCCCCTCCCTCCTCCTCAAGTTCTTAACTGAGAAGAGTTCTCCATTTAGATGGCTACTGAACAATGAGGCAAGATAAGAGACACACACAGGCTGCCACTTATTTTCAGCTGGTGTCAAGAGTAAAGTAGCCTGGATGTGTTTACCCCAAGAAGGGCAAAGTAGTATGGAATAGCTTTCCTTGCTGCATAATAGATAGCAAGTCAAGTTTACTTCATTGGAAAAATAGGAGAGAATAGCTGATAGCATAACTTTTATTTGCTCATCCTCAGATCTCCTTGATCACATAGGGAGAGAGACCTTAACTAGGGTTGCGATACATCCAGAATTTCCCGGACATAGACGGTAATTGGCCATCAGAAACAGTGTCCAGGCGGAAATCGCTTAAACGCACGGGAAAATCAGACGTATGGCAGTGTTGTTTTTGGCAATTTCCCTTAAAACTAGCTCAACAACTTTGGCCCGAAGAAAGCTCAAAAACTTTTCTGTATAGATTCTCACTTTTTGAAATATGGAAACCCTACTTTAACCCCAAACTAAGAGGAACTGCTGTCTGTAGAATATATAGTGGAATAAGAGAACTTCATCAGTGTAGTAATCTTATTTCTGCAGCAAGGAATAAAATGGATGGAGAAGGGAGAGAACACATCCCTGAAGTGTCTGAGGAGTCTTCAAAGCTCTCAGAGCGATGAAAGACTCCCAGGAATAAAGCTGGAAATCTGATATAGAAGAGGTGATAGGAACTCCATCAGGGCCTTCCTACCAAAAATCTATATCTGTCTTTCAAACCCTAGTACTAAAAAGGCCTGCTACTGAAAAAGGCAGGCATACCATAACTTTAATTAGCACAATGTTCAGGACAAAGTAGCAGTCTGGCTAGCCTCCCATTTCCAAACATGTAGGACATTATCATAAAAAGAACATGTTGCTAAGAGGCTGGTCTCTTTTTTGACTTTGACCAAGTCTGTTTCACTGTGTGCTTTGGTTTCTGAACCTTTTTCATCAGTACGTGGTCCCAGCAGGTCAAAGCTACTTTCTTCTTGGATCGGCAAGCCAGGGGTTTGATCCTCTTCCTCCAACACCACATCAAAGGTGGCCGTAGGGGATTCATAAACTATCTTCAGGTTCTGGGCTTTGAGATCCACTCGCCTTGCTTCTTGCTCCATAGGAACTACAGGCATCACTGCAGATAGCTCCAGGGGGTCGCTCAGAGAAAGCCTCGACCAATCAGCTCCATAAGCCAAGGAATTATGCAAGATATAAGAGGAAAGAACAGTGCATTCCTCTTTGTTCTCCACTGAGGGACAAGAAAGGAAAGGACAGACACATGTTAGATGACAATTAAGTTGCATAAGTAATCACCATTTTCAACAATGGTAGCCATATTCAGTTTTAAATTTTATTAAATAGGCTTTTACTCCAGTTTACCACAATGCTCTAAAACAGAGGTTGGCAACCTAAGGCCCATGGGCCAGATACGGCCCATGGCCAGTTCCATGGATCGGTGAGGGGAATCCATGGGGGTTTTCTCGGGCCCGGGTGCCATTTCCCCCCCCCCCACCATTTCCCCGCTTTCCCCTCACTGCAGCAGAATCTCCTCCCTCCTCCTCCTCGTATAGCAAATCGCTGGCCAATCGCCTGCTAAGGTTTGAGGCCCTGGCCAATGAGTGAGCGGCGGCTGCACATGGCCAAGAAGAGGAAGGGGGCTGGGCTCATCTGGCCAAGAGCATTTCCAGCAGCCCCTTGTTGGAGCAAGCTGTTTGCCACCGCCGTCTTCACTCTGCCAAGTGCAGCTCCTGTGCCTGCCCTTGTGAGTGGTAGAGGGTGGTGGCGGCGGCGGTGGTGGAACAAGCAGCCCGAAAGCAGTCCTTTTGGGCTGCTCGTTCCTCCTCTGAAGCTGACGGCGCCAGCCTCTGCCTCTCGGCAGCACCCTAGGTAGGCAGGGGGACGGGCTGGAGGAGAGAGAAGTCCCTTCTGTCATGTGCGCATGCACACGCGCACACACACACACTCCAATGCACCAGGAGGTTTGTGGTGCGGTGAACCAGCCCACCCTCAAAAAAGCTTGCCGACCCCTGCTCTAAGAGCTTACATTACAAGTCAAGCATTAAGTAAAATAGGAAATAATTTATCTCTCAACTACTGTTTTTAGCAGGAATTAAACTTTTCATCTCTTCTTGCTGCTGGGCAGGAGGAACAACTTAATGGCTACTCCATATTACCTTCCACTGATTAAGGAAAAATAAATCATGTTTTTATGAAACTATATTCTGCCCAGTTATCTATTCTCAGGTAGAATGTATAAATGACATCCTCTTTAACCTATTTGCATTTTCCTTTTCAAGCATCTCCAAGCAAACAGCACGGATCAACACCAAACCAGCTCCTTGGGAGTATTATTTAAGCATTTGATCTCATCGGCAAGATGAAGTTAGGAGTGTTGGTAGCCGAATAGAATAAGAATGTTTCATATACTCTGGAAATTGTCTTTTGCCTTTCACTCCAGAAGAAGGTACTAAAAACACAGGTATATGGCTTCAGCCAGCCCCTGAGCCTTTCTCACACATCCCAGGTGCCAGGTACCAAGATCAAAGCACTCACCCATACAGCCTTGGCAATTGAGGATTTTGAAGCCATTGTGCATGCAGGCTGCCAGCAGTAGGTGCTCCTGTGTTGGATGCCACTTTAACCTCCAAACTCCACCCTGCACATGGGTGTCCGCCAGTGGCTGCTTCATATTCCGGGTATCCCACAGCATGACATGTTCATCGTAGCTGGAGAAACAAAAACAGTCCTCAGAAAACCATAAGAGGTGGTTTTTCAAGGGCACAATAGAGGACTTCAGATTCCTAGCTAACCCTTACTTAACTGTTGCAGGGCAATCAATAAAGACAAAGGCCAAGCTAGAACCAAACCATGCTCTTTTTCAGGCACCCAGGGTCCCATCCATAAGTTCCCACAGTCTCTAGCACAGACACACACAAACAACCATCAGCTCACTCGTCTATCACTAACCCAGACAAATGTACATAACAAAATGTATCTCAGGGAAACTCACCTTCCTGTAGCCAGCAGATCCTCCCGGAGTGGATGGCTCTGAATACTGCACACTCCCATTGAATGCCTGTCACAGAATGCAAGTCAAAGGTTAGGCAGCAAGAACCTTCATCAGATGCACCAGTTTGAATCTGCTTGAGACAACTGCCCAAACAGTGAGGAGAGATGAGCAATGCACCCTCATCTGACAGGCTACTGTTTACCTCTCACTAGTGAAGATGGGAGCTCTCGGGCTGCTCCGGATGTCCCATCCCCGTAGCTTGCAATCATCTCCACCTGAAACAAAGGGAAAACTGATCAAGCTGTGTGACGGTATAGATAGCTGGAGATGAGACACCTTTTTCCTGTGACACAGAGCCACTCCACAAGGCTAGAAGATAGACCTCCAAAGGCAGGAAATGTTTTGTTTCCAGCTCAAGCCTTGCTGCTAATGCACATGAAGCATAAAAATCACCCAACATTATTGCCAGCAACAGTGGTTTGGTGAGCATTAGAGAAAAAACTAAGCACTTCCCATGTGTCATTTACCGCCATCAGATGCAGACCTGAATATACTATAGATGTGTTCCAGTAGTCAAATGCTGCAATCCAGGCCTCAAAGTCATGTGCCTTCCACTGTTCCAATATGTGCAGGGAGGCAGATTCATCAACGGACAGCAAGTTCAGCCTCCCTTTTGAATCACTGCTGATCAACTGCAGTGGGCAGCCACTACAAGGGAAATAGTGCAAAATAGAAAGGACAGGTTAGTCTTTAGCAGGAGGGGGAATTTCCTGTGCACAAGGCCAATCTTTTTAAAATCTTCCACAGAAACTGTCACAACCATCACTAAAAGAAGATAACTGGATTTTAAAGCATTTCCCAGATCCACTATAAGTGGTCAGTAGCAGTCAGAGTACTCAGTTTAAAACCCTGATAATGTTTGCACTGTGAGGCGCTGTGGGGGAAAACAGGGTATCCTAACATCTGCAAGCTGGATAAGATACACGTGTGTGTGTGTGTGTGTGTGTGTGTGTGTGTGTGTAATGAGGCAAACAGCTGTGCCTTTCCCAAGGCACCCACAGCCCAAACAGCAACACAAGCAGCTATAAAGGCTCCTGATTCCTAAGACAAAGGCAATGGGGTAATGCACTCTGAGAAGTGCAAGACCTTGCTCTGCTCAGCGTGGGCAGAAAATAGGCTGAATGGAGTAGGGGACTAGAAATATATATGCCCTCAGTGACTGCATATAGATCCCTTACAAAGCCCCAAAACAGAGCATGGAAAGGCAAACTCCAGGCACAAACTTATGCAGACTCCCATTAGACACAGCTGTCAGACAGTCCTCCCACAGCAGGGATTTTGTTCCAACTTTTAAAACACAGCAATGCTAGCACTGGGCCAATGTCTAGCTAACTGGCCTCTGCTCACCGCTGCCCTCGTCCTGTGGACCAATCAAGAGATAAGGCAAGGCATTCGGCTCCCAGGTCAGCGCTGCACAATGGTTCCAGCTTGCAGCTCTTCTACTGAAGGGAAAAGAAAACTGATCAAGGCCAGACAGGCCCAAGGAGGAACATCAGATCCAACACTAAGTTAAGAAAATACAGCTGGACCCCACTGCAGATTAAGTTTCTTCAGGCAATTCAGAGCATGTGTACAATTTCGGTCACTGTGAGCAAGAGAGACTGTTCTCTCAAGTCCTATTCACATGCCAGCCTTCACGTCCAAGGTTTTTGCAGCAGTTTCAACTACCCTTGTATTTTGTTTAAATAAATAATAACAATACATTTCTATTTGTCCCTTGCTTCTCCCTCTTTACTGTCCCTTTGTCCTTAAGAACCTTGTGCTTAGACAATGCCCAGTTATTCAATGCCTGCAACATAAAGTCAGCACCCTCAATTGTACAGTGGTGCCCCGCAAGACGAATGCCTCGCAAGACGGAAAACTCGCTAGACGAAAGAGTTTTCCGTTTTGGAGGTGCTTCGCAAAACGAATCTCCTATGGGCTTGCTTCGCAAGACGAAAATGTCTTGTGAGTTCCTGCGGGGTTTTTTTCCTTCCCCCCCTTTTTTCTAAGCCGCTAAGCCGCTTATCAGCTGATCCGATAAGCCGATAAGCCGCTAAAAGCCACTAATAGTGCTAATCCGCTAATCCGTCAATGGGCTTGCTTCGCAAGACGAAAAAACCGCTAGACGAAGAGAATCACAGAACAGATTCTTTTCGTCTTGCGAGGCACCACTGTATTACCTTTCCTAACATGAAAATACATTCAAGCTGAAGTGGAATGACCACACAGAGCTACATCCTATACCTGTCTATAAAAGGAACCGCTTTGCATAGCTATGGCTCACACTCTAACCATGAAGCTCAATTCCGGTTCACTTACCTCACTTCCTGTTAAGCGGGAGAGCTCCACTGCTCCCTTAGCATTTGCAGTGCCCAGAACAGGATGTTCTGCAATGGGAACGTGGCACCTTGAAGAGGAATGAATAATAAATACCCCAGAAGAGTAAGTCCCTGGGCCCTCTCTTTATAAATGAAATATTAACATGTTTAAGCACTTCATCTCCATTTCAAATGCAGTATAACAAGAGATCTATCGTATTGGCCCAAATATAAACAGCACACAAATATAACCTGCACCTTTAAAATTCAAGGGGAAAAAAGAAAAAAAGACAAATGTACCCAAATATAAAGCCGCTCCCTTAAAATTCCACAGGCCCTCACACCCGTAAATGACAAATGTAGAAGAAAATCCTATGCGTACTAGAGAGGACCCGCAAGTGGGTTAAACACCTGTTCGTAGCACCGTAAATGCAAATAAAAAATCAATACTGCACTGTAAAATACGGGGAAAGCAATGAATGGCATTAGAATTAATTGCACAACAGTCTTAAGCTCGCAAGTTGGCAATAAAACATTTTTGTTCCATTTTACCATATGTCTGTTTCAGCAGTGATATAGTAAAAGCCAATTTTTGTAGGGTCGCAAATTTAAGCCGCACTTTAACTTTTCACCGTCAAAATTTGGGGGGAAAGTGTGGCTTATTTTCAGGACAATATGGTATATACCATGTATAACACCACCCCTGTGTATAAGATGACTATTTTGGGGGACTCAAAATTGAGGAAATGGGGAGAAATTGCCCAGAGTTGTTAAGCTTTTTTGGGGGGGGGGAATTGCCTCATCTTATACATGGAAAAATACGGTAATACATTTAATTTTTTGGTCTAGCTTCTTGTTCCTCCTGTTTTATTACGAATCGTACTTATTTTAATTTTGTAACCTGCCTATATAATATTCACATTGTAATGTAATATTTATGATCAGTTGTATTGGATTGTGGTAATTTTTCAAGTCCTGAGCTCAGTAGATATCATACTGAGCAATAGGCTGAAAAAGACCACCGATCTGCATCACTGTTAAGGTGTAGCAGCAGCGCTTTTTTTCTGAGGGTACTCAAGGGTATGCAGTACTGGCACCTTCCCCCCAAAATGTTAAATGTGTGGCACTTACTGTAACAACTTCATGGTGAATACCAGCACCTTTTTTCTTTTTAAAAAGCACTGTGTAGTGGTGACATGGGTTCAACAGAAAGGAGTACTTTGATTTAGCCACAGGCTTGCCCTCACAACGATACTGCAAGTTTGGACACTGCTCTTCCCATTTTATAGATGGGGAACCAAACCAGGATGACATGACCAAGGCCATAAGCTAGAGTCTATGGGAGAAGCAAGCCTTCAGCCCACACCCAACACTTTCTCCACAAATCCAGTGCTGGTGAAAGGGTATAGTGCCCTTAGTGGAAAGTTGTCATTTCCCCTCCAAGGGAAAAAAACTCTTTGCATATGCTCAGGGGCGTCTTACCCATAGAGGCTAGTGGCGTGGGGCGCCAGGGCACCACATTCTGGAGGGCACCAGGGAAGTGGTGGAGGGTGGATGCAGTGGCCCCCAGCATCGGCTCGCCACCCTCACCCTCACCCGCCTCCGCCATGCCACGCCAAAGCAGTGCTGTGCCCAGAGCCTCCGTCTGCCATGGCCACTGTGGCACGAAGCAGACAGCTGAGCCGGGAGGCGCCGTGTCCAGCCTCCGCCTCTTCCCCACCAGAGGAGCTGCGCCCCAGCCACTGCCCGCCTCCTCCAGCCCTGCCAGCAGTGCTGTCCTCCCTAAAAAATTATGGGAAATGGGGGGTGCTGGAGGAAGCTTTGCACCACGGTGCTGGATATGCTTAAGACAGCCCTGCATGTGCTACCAAACAACATGAGGAAGAACTGCTTAGGTGTTGGTCTGGTCTTTGTCTCCAGCATTACCATTTAATGTCCAGCAGGGCAGCCGTTTCCAGCCTTTGGATCTCAGTCAGTGGTGTGAAAATTTGTTCTCCAAAGTAATACAGGTAGAGGCGGCCCAGGCGCACATGGGGCTCATTGTTCCCTTCAGGGCTCTCACCAGCCTGCAATGGGAAGCAAAATCAAAAACTATCACTTTGAGACATTGCCTCACCCCATCTCTTCCTCTCTCCCACATTCAACTACCTGCTGTCCCTGAACTACCCGTCAACTGCACAGCTAGAGAACATAAGAAATTCCTGTGCATCAGTCCCCTCAGGAAGTTTGCCCCATTGCTCTTGTCACCTCTGCTAAAGAAGACATAGGCCACTGTCACACCTAGGTGGGAAGGAGAGGTGAACAGCTCACTTAAACTCATTTGGGAGTTATTTGGGACAAGCCAAGATATGGAAAACCAATTGAGATAGAAAACCAATTTTATTCTAGCCTGAATAAAAACTACTACTGCTATACACTTCCTGTCAAAATGATTAAAACTTAGCATATCTACAGTGTTCAAGTCTTTTCTTGTACATTATCTCAATATTATCTCATTAATCCCTGCAACAGAAACTTCAATATCACACATATTCTTATTCAAGAGGGGATGAAAGAAGAATGGTTTGCTTAAGAGCACCTTAAGCTACAATCTTAATGTGTTTTGAGTGGTTGGTTATCTTCGAAATTACAGTATTTTATCTAGCTGGATCCTGTTTAAAACAATACAGCAGCAGGTACGCTAGTTTAATCCTGTAGTATCTGCTGTTCTTGTTGGACTATTTAGTAGTGTTGGATTATAAATGGGGTTTTGACCCAAGCAAGGTTTTGAATCAGAAGGACAGTATCCCAGGCATAGGAAATATCTGGCCCACCAAATGTTGCTGAACTGCAGTTCCTATCATCCCTCGCCACATTTGCTAGGGCTGCTGGAATCTGTAGTTCAGCAACATATCAGAGAGCCAAAGGTTCCCCAATACTGCTGTATGCAAGCAAAATCAACTTTTCATTCTGCATAGAGTTGAGGTGGATGAGCCAAAAGTGGGAAGAATGAGAAAACAAGTTATAGACAATCCATCCTAAGCCTTAACATCAAAGCACCTTAACAACAACCCCAAAATATGTTTCAAGGAACTGTTAACTTGAAACTGCTGGAGCTCTTTTCACTGCATAGGCAACACCAGAAAGGGCCACTCACACTGCTGTCAGGTTTCTTGAGTTGGTAGGTGCCACATGCCAGGATGCTGTGCCAGCCCTCCACAGGGCACCACTCTACGGCATCAGCACTGTATTCTGTGTCAACCACCTGCAAGGTCTGAATCTTACACTGCAGAGCCATGTTAGTGGACACTCATCCTGGTCTGGAAGGAAGGGAAGCACAAGAAAAGCAGAATCAGCAACCCTGACATTCCAAATTGTGCATCAACTTCACACTTTACACATCATGCATCAACTTCACACTTTACATATAATCTATCTCCAGGTGGTTGGGAGAAGTCCCTCTTTTTAACTCATTCTATCCCCAACAGCAACAGGTTAAAAGAGGGAGACACCCCCCACACACACACCTATGTATCCTCCACAACCTGCAGACTATAGATTGAGGGCAACTGTAAAGTTATATGAGTATGTTTGGAAGAAGAGGCACTCAGAAGGAGGCTCTGTCCCCTTCTGAACACTCCTCCCCGCCCCCAACAAAAGAAAATTAATACTCCCCCACCCCACAAACTATCTCACAGTCACCCTCAAAGCCATCTCCTGGAGGGCGTGAGGATTTACAATCTCCCTATTTTAACCTACCTCAACACAGTAGACCCCCCATCTGTTGGGCATAAAGAAGCTTGAAATATTGTGGGTGGGAAAGTTGTGTTTGGAAGGGGGGGTCCCCTAATTAATCCCACACACACTCACACAAACTACTTGACAGTCGCCCTCAAATCCACGAGGACTTGCAAAGTCCCTCTCCTAATCCACCCTAGCACAGCAGAACCCTATGCTATGAATAAATAAAGCCCCATGGATAATGGGTGTGAAGGGGGGGCACACACTCCTTAATCCTTCACACACAAACACACATACAACTACTTCAGACACCCTGGAATCCAGGAGAAAGAGGCTTTAAAACTCCCCTTCTTTCAACGCACTCCTCACGCGGCAGAGCCCCGCACAATTTTATTTTTACTTATGACATTTCTAGACTGCCCTTCATCCGAGGAATACAGGGCGCTTTTGCAATATTAAAACACAAAAATACATAACGTGGTAACAAACAAAAACTATAATACACACCCCCCGCACACACTAGACATCAATAAAGCCCCACATAAGGTGTGCAGGGGTGGAGGGTGGGATGGCCCGTCTCTTAATCCTCCACCCCCACCCCGTTTCCCCACAAAAAAACCACGCAGGCTATCCGTGGGTCGAGGGTGAAGAAGCCCCTCTCAGCCTCCCTATCAGCACCACAGCATGTCCCACCTCACGGCCGTCCCGATTCCCGACGGAGGCGAAGCGGAAACGCGGCAGCCACCCCACAATCTTCTCCCCGCCTCTGAGGGGGAGTGAATGAGGCGAGGCGGCGGCGGGGAAGGGAAGGCGAGGCCGGGTCAGGACGATCGCTCGCTCGCTCGCTGCCGCCGCCCCCTCGGCCTTTCCCTCCTCCTCTCCAGGCCTGAGACGACCTGAAGCGTCTCCTCCTCCTCCTCTCCCTCGGTCTAGGAAGGTGGCCATTGTGGGGAGGGCTCACTCGCTCGGCTACTTGGGCCGCCTTTCTCTCCACCATCGTCACCACCACCACCGATGTTGTTGTTATTTTCCGTCCTTAACCCTAAGGCCCCTAGGGCGGGTTTCAACATTTAAAACAATTCTTTTTTATTTGTATTGCTTTATTGTTTGTTTAATAAAATTGAATGCACCACATGATTGTGTTGTCGTTTTTTTACACAAAAATAATCCCCCAAAGCGGTTTGCAAAAAGGTGAAACGGCAGAGAATCGAGAAAAAAATTCACAACCCTATTTAACGCAGACAACAGTGCAACACGTTAAAAACTCGCGCCAACTTTTTAAGAGACTGGGGAAGGTATTGCCTCAACAGGGAGAGGCGCCGAAGAAACGCGAAGAGCGAAGGTTGCCTGATCTCAAAAGGCAGGGAGTTCCCCAAGTGATGGCGCTGCCCGCCCGAAGCGACCAAGTACTAAGCCAATGTGGGAAATGGGTATGATGTGGCACCTGGAGCACTGCCAGCCAGTTTGGTCAGAGAGCGGCCGTTTTATTGAGACAACCCTCAAACATGGCACAGTGAAGTGTGGGGAATAACCCTATGGGGGGGGGGGGAACCTGCCTTTTTAAAGAGTAGCAGGAGGACAAAAGGACACAATTTTTTTGTCATATGGCAGGATGTCAAATTAAGTGTACAGAATGTATAGCAGATGACTTGCACAATTTAGAGTCCACATCTATCATTCAGAAGTCTACTGCTGACTGAATGGAAATACAGTACAGATGAAAATCCCACATCTCGCCAGATATCCCTCTGTGTATACACCAATGTTTGAACTCAAAACATGGCATCTACTTCTTGCTAATATATAAATGTGCTTCTAATTTGCTTCTAATTGGACCCTTCCCCCCGACCAACCCTGACCATTCTTTTGTTTTACTGCATATTTCATACCCTCCAACATTTCTCCAATGAAAGTAGGGACATCCTATTCCATAATAATAATTTTACTATATAGACTCCACATATCTGACTGGGTTGCCCCAGCCACTATGGGAGGCTTCCAAGATAGATAGATAGATAGATAGATAGATAGATAGAGAGAGAGAGAGAGAGAGAGAGACATACACACACACAGACACACACACAATAAAAAACATTAAACATTTTTTAAAATCCCTATACAGGACTGCCTTTAGATGGCTTGAGGGTCAGATAACTCGATATCGTGCAACATTTCTCTGATGAAAATAGGGACATCCTACCATACCTTCCAACATTTGTCCAATGAAAATAGGGAAGTCCTAAGGAAAAGCGGGACATTCTGAGGTCAAATCAGAAACAGGGACATCTTCTGTAAATTTGGGACTGTCCTTGGAAAATAGGGACATTTGGAGGGTCTGATATTTTTCTACTGCAGATTCTTGAACTTTATGAGTGAGCTGCATCTTTAATTGTTAGATTTTCATTTTAAAAAATCAATAAAAATATTTTTAAAATAAAAAGGATAGAAGCAATAAAAGGGTCATATTTCATGTGCTCCACGTTGGGAAGCTCAAATGGGGCCTGGGAGCCACCCCACTAAAACTTCCCCCCTCCACAGACTTTTTCTGCATGGTGTAGGCTTGTTGGAAATCAATGTTCCAGTATGTTTATATATTGTTGTGTGTATGTGTTTATAATTTTATTAATATATTATTGTACTTTGTAGCCAAGACTGTTATACATCTTTCATCAAGAAAAAATAAAGCAAGTTATATTAAATAGTGGGTGGACATAGCAGATGACACAGAGATTTCTCCAAGTAGTTTTTTATAAGTAAGCTGGAACTGAACTGAACAGCAAACAGTTCAGTTGGCCTGCTTTTATAGGCAGCCAGCTGTCAACATTGTAACAACAACCCAGGGTTTCCCGCCAGGGGCGCAGACTTATAAAAAATATTGGGGGGGGGGAGCTCATGAATAATAAATAAGCTCATGAATATGCAGATAAAGTGGCGCCGCCTCCTAGTGAGCGAATAGGGGAGAGTGTGCTGCGCCTATTAATCAGCTCCGAAGGAAATTGGGTGGAGCTTTTGCTCGGGAGGGAGGGCAGGAGGCATGCAGCCCGACCCTGTGCATTTTGGGCTGGGGGAGGGGCGGCGGTGGCGCTCTGCTGGAGGGGCGCCCGAGATTATTGGGGGGGCTTAGCCCCCCCAAACGAATTTTTGAGGGGGCTCGGGCCCCCTCAGGCCCCATGGAGTCGGCGCCTATGTTTCCCGCCTAAATTAACTGATGTGGACCTGAGTGAAAACTGTATACATACACAATACCCCTGGTGGCCAGGGTGAGAACTTCAATACATAACACCCCTCCCCACCGAGATAAGGCATTAGTTACAATCATAGTGGTTCCATTACATACAGCAATACCCTTATTGGTTTAAGGCACATAAGCATATTAATTGACCCTATTCATCATATAGCTTTACATGTGCAGTTGGTCTGGTGAACATAGTCTTTTAAATAAGCTGGACGCTTGGAAACCCTGTTGGACCACCAAGGGCCAGTACCAGAGTAAGGGTGGCCGCCCGATTCTGGCTGTGACTGTGGTGCAACCAAATGTGGCATTGAGCCCGAGTTCCCTGGCTCTGCTGCTGTTGAAGGAACTGCCACAAGCGGACTCGGTGGACGGTCAGGCACGGCGGTGGTACGAATCTCTGGAGAGCCAGGCAGACCCACCAAAATGGCTTGGCTCGGCTCTATGCCCTCAGTTTGTGAGGAAGATGTAGGTGGAGCCTCACCTTCCATTAGCAACCGCTCCGGAGCTGGAGCCACAGTTGGGGGCACAGTGGTAATGTCCAAATCCCCAACCCTGTGCCTTAGCTGGTCTATGTCCCGGCACCACAGGTGTCCGTTCTGGAGTGCCACCTGGTACGAACAGGGCCCCGTGACTCCCACTACCGTGGCCGGCACCCAAGGAATATCCCCCACAAAGTTCCAGGCAAACAACTGATTCCCCAAAATAAAGGACCGTGGCATGTTAGTACAGCCCGAGGGCTCGGCCATACCAAAGTCCAGGTGCAGCTGGTCAAGCGGAGACCGGAAGCCCATGAGCAGTTCAGTTGGGCTCCGCCCTGTGGCTACATGAAGGGTGATGTGCTGCACAAGCAGGTATTCAGTGACCCGCTCGTGCCAGTCCCTCTGTTCTAGGCGCACCAGTGCCTCTTTTGCTGAGCACACCATTCTCTCTGTCTGCCCATTGCTGGCCGGGTGAAATGCTGCCATGAGGGCATGGTGGATGCCCAGCCCCAAGAGCGACCTTTCAAAGGTGCCTAACGGGAACTGAGGTCCGTTGTCCGAGACAAGGACATCAGGACACCCATGAGTTGCAAAGAGGCCCCGCAGCACCTGGATGACGGCTTCGGTAGTGGTGGAGGGCATCAGGGCCACTGCCAGCCATTTGGAATAAGCATCCACCACTACCATAAAAGTCCGGCCAGGAAAGGGGCTGGCAAGATCGATGTGCACCCTCGACCATGGTGCCTTGGGCATCTCCCAGGTGTTGCCCTTAGTTGCCGGAGGTGCAGGTCTCGACTCTTGGCATGCTTGACAGAAGGCAACCCCCAAAGTGATGGCATTGTCCATGTTAGGCCACCAGATGCAACACCGAGCCAACGCCTTCATTTTGACGATCCCCGGGTGGCCGATGTGGAAAAGGAGGGAAATAAATGACATTATGTAGGAGAAAAGGACAGCAAAGCAAAAAAAAAAAAAAACAAACATAACCCAAACTCTAAAGTATGGTGAATAGATTAGAGGATTAGCATTCAAAAAATGTAAAACACAAATGCAACCTCTCAATAAATTTGTTTTATTATTATCTATTGTGTTTCTCTCATACTGTAAGTTTTATCATTAAGATGGTTTTCCCTAAGTTATAGCGGGGGGGGGGGGTTCATTTTTCCATTTTTGTGGAAATCAATGTGATGACGTTTTAGAGCCACATCTCCCACCTGTTTCAATGGGTCTTGTTTATTTTGGACAGTTTCAGTGTCTCGGCTTCTTCAGCCCATCCGTGAAATGTTTCAGGAGTCTTCCACTCCCCATTAATTTCAAATAATGTCGCAGACAATTTAATTTGATTGATTGCATTTATACTTCCCCCTCTTTCTCCAAGGAGCTCAAGGTGGTGTACATGGCTCTCCCCTTCCTCATTTAATCCCCATGCAGCAACCCTGTGAGATAAATTAGGCTGAGAGGCAGTGACTGTGACCCCAGAGTGAGCTTTATGACTGAGTGGGGATTCGAACCCTAGTCCGAGTTTAGTCTGACACTCTAACCACACTGGCATTGTGTAAATATGGTGAATAGGTAAATATTCACATTGTTTTGTGTGATCAAATCAGATCAAAAGTGGATCAGGACAATGCCTGCTTTGCATGAGCAAATCCACATATTAATTTCCATATGGTACCGTACTTACTGTGTTCACCTGAATTGCTCACAGTGGCTTACTTATGGCTTCTATAACTGTATTGCATTTATATCCCACCTTTTCTCCAAGGAGCGAAGAGTGGCATTACATGGCTTTCCTTTTCTTCCTTTAATCCCCACACAACCACCCTGTGAGGTAGATTAGCTGAGAGGCAGTGACTGTGACATCCACTGTGGGGATTTCAACCCTGATCTCCCAGGTCCTAGCCCAACACTCTAACCACTACACCACACTGGCCACAAATCCTAAAAATTTAGAGGAGCTGTAGGGGCATGGGGAGAGCAATCCTATGAACCAAAACCATAAAAACCATGTTTCAGGGTGGAGCTGCTTTCACACGTAACTAGAACATGCATACAAAAAACTTCCTAAATCTATTGTGTGAGGAAACAGTTCCATGGGGACATTTTTTGGATGGGAAGAATTCAGGCAGCAGAACTGTTCAAACTAAACAAGGCAAGTGTGAGTGCTTAGCAGATTTGTAGCGGTGGTGGTTGTAGGTGCTTTAAAATACACATGCAAAAGGAGAAGCCCATTCCCTACCGACCCACAACAGGCATGGGGCAGAAAGAAGGTGATGCACATGTTATACAAGGAGCACAGGTAAAGACCAATCAGCTTTTGCAAACCTGGCACCCTCTTAGTACATTTTGGACTATAACTCCCAGGTTGGCAAAGGTTGCATTAAATACACCAGTTCACAAATGCAGAAATGCCACACCCTTAACACAGGCCTCTTTTCAGTCTCTTTAACACAAAATTCAACAAACAACCATAAGTTGGTCAATCAATAAAGATTGGCTTATGTACATATGAGGTGGAGCAAACAACTGCTGCTTGGAAGCGTAGATATGAAGGCACCTGCGAGGAAGGCACAAAGCCTATGTGGAACAATTTTAAAATGAGATGGAAGAGACAATGATGTTTATATACTAAATACAGTTGTATGGGAGGATGCACTGAAAACAAAAAGGTATTGACTTCAGAACTCTCTTGTTCGTATTTTGAGTTTTGATAGCTGTAGCTGTTCTTTTCTCTGCTTATCCTGCTCTTCTGTTAGCCACTCAAGTATCCCTTTGGTAAAGGGTGGAAGAGAAAAGCGACGCATTTCCCTTGTTCAGTATAGCTACACGCAAAACACAGAAATAACTGGCCAGATTCAAGTATACCAAAGAAGCAATGATTTCCTTTGACTGATAAGTCTTGAAAAATAGGCTCAAATTGGGGGCGCTTCAGGGCAGAGAAATATTGGCCACTGTCAGGAGTGCCTAAACTAGCGTTCCACATCACTGATTCCGCAGAAGGCAGTGATGGCCACCAATTTAATGTGATTAGAGACAAATTCACAGAGGCGGATATTGATGGCTACTAGCCACAATGCCTCTATGCTCTGCCTGCTGTCAAAGGCGGGAAGGCTTCTGAATACCAGCTAGTGGAACCCAAAGGTGGGTAGAGTGCTTTTGTATTTGAGTCGCACTTGCATCAGGTTGGCCACTGTGAGAACAGGATGCTGGAGTAGATGGGTCACTGACCAGATCCAGCAGTCTCTTCCTATGCTCTTAATCTCATGCCCTCCAGCTGCTTTGGACTACAACACCCATCAGCCCCAGCTGGCAGGGCTCAGTTGATTTAAGCTCTAGTCCACAACGGCTAGAAGATGCATCATCATGGAAAGCTGCCTACAAACCACTCTGCTAAGGTTGCAGTACAGACCTGCCTACCAACTACAGTGGTACCTCAGATTACAGACGCTTCAGGTTACAGACTCGGCTAACCCAGAAATAGTACCTCGGGTTAAGAACTTTGCTTCAGGATGAGAACAGAAATTGTGCTCCGGCGGCACAGCGGCAGCAGGAGGCCCCATTAGCTAAAGTGGTGCTTCAGGTTAAGAACAGTTTCAGGTTAAGTACGGACCTACGGAACGAATTAAGTACTTAACCCGAGGTACCACTGTACTTTTATTGGTGGGTCACACGTCTATGCCACCACCACCCCAGCCCACAGTGAAATGCCAAAAACCCTCCTAGTTGTCACTGCATCCACATGTCTAACATCCAGGTTGCTGCTAGGAGGGCCACAAGGTACTGTTCATGGAGACTGAATTGGTGACAGGTTTTTCAGTTACTGATCCCTACACTATAGATAGATGAAAAGGATAGGTTCCTACTCTGGACTTAGAAACTGGCCTACCTGGACTTACCTGCCTTGGATCCAGATAGCAAACAGAAACACATGGGCTCATTGTGGCTGGGTGGAGGCAGTCTCAACAGGAACCATGCTCTCCCCATGATTTGCATGGACAGGGTCTTCTATGTTTGCACACAAGAAATCAAGTCCACCTTGCACTAAGGGTCAAATATCAGGTCTGTTTCCACTTACTGCTGATGGTGGTAAACAATTACATTCTTCCACCCACCCCCAATTCTGAGCCATATATTGGTATGGGCATAAATAGAACCTGTCACACAGACACCTGGTTTTAAGTCAAGTGTCTCATGGAGTTCCCCACATAGATACGTGCAGAGTCACTTAGTTTTTGTAACTTTAAAATACCTTGCTTTGGGAAATGTAGTGGCATCCCTTCACTGGACCACTGGACTGTCTCAGAGAATACACAGCTTATTATTCTACCTACTTAGACTACTCAAAGCAAGTTTGCCTTAAAAAAAAGTCTTAACACTACTTTTAAAAGGTTTAGGTCTCCAGAGGCAGGAATGAGGAATCTGTTGCCTTCCAAACATTGTTGGGCTACAACTCCCACCATCCCCAACTATGCTGATTGAAGCTGATGAGTCCAACTACATCTGGAAGGGCAGATTCCCTATCCCTAAACTCGGGGTGGGGGTGGGGGGGACAGAGGAGAGATGTGGAGGTGCAGCCACCAAGTAGGTCTGCAAGAGTACGGCAGAGTCATGGTTTGGCACATAGATGCTGCAATAAGAAACTATTCCTTGTTCATCTTAAAAGATTACAGCAGGACAAAAGGGCAGGGGAGGACCAATATAGACTTTCCCATGACTGTACGCCTTTCAATGAGAAACGGGGTCAGCAGTCACCAATCCCAAACCTCTGCTCATGGAAGCCTGCTTGCACCTTTACCTTACTGCCCATGGTTCCTTGTGGAGTGGTGGAAATATCATTAGGAACTATGACAACCAGGAGGGGGGGGGGGCATGGTTGCCTCTACAAACAGATGGGAAGAACAGTGATAGGAAGCAGCTAAGCAGCTCAGTGGCTTTTGCAATCTTCAGAGGAAAGTATCACTCATGGGGTGGAGTGGGGGGGACAGACCAGCAACATGATGTTGATAGTGGTGGACAATCATTCACAGCTGCTCAAGTGTTTAAAAGAGCAAAAAAGGCAGCCAATCCATTCCAATCCTTTACTTGAAAACACAACTTTCCATGCAGAGTTGTTCAGATTTAACTGCTGATGTTCTGAGCTAGCTCCCCAGGCCTTCTAGCCACAGGGGGAGGAAAAGCTTTTTTTTTTGTTTCTCTTTTTGCTACTGGAGTTATTTCAACCAACAATGTGTTCTCACTTGAACATTACAGTAAATGAGTCCTATGCAAGAGAACTTCTAACACAAAAAAACCAAAAACTCTGTACACAACTTTACAAACATATTAACATATAAATAACAGAAAGCTTCCAAGCAGGAGAGCTTCCCCAGTAGTCTTTTTTTTTTTTTTGCTTCAGACGTTTTCTTTTTTTAACACTGGAAGGGAAAAGTCAGTCCCTTTCCTCAAGCATCACAGGGATTGGTTTGTCTTTCCAAATATAAAAAAAAAGATTTCTCCTCTCTCTCTCTCCTTTTTGTCAGTGCCTCTGGCTTCAAGTGAGCAGTTCGTGCAAAGTGGGCACCTCCTCCTTAACCTTCTGGGAAGGTGCCCTGTGGGGCTAAGGCCTCAGCCAGCTGGTCATCGTTCTGGTCCAAGCTCTTGCTGGAAGACTCGCTTCTTCTCCCGACAGTGCTTCTTGTGGGCCGGCCAGTCTTTCTGCTGGCACTGCGAGCCGCAGTACCGTGCGACCTGGCACCGCCCACAGATGTTAAATTCACGTAACTGGAGAGAGGAGTACGGGACAAAAATCAGTATCCCTTTTCAAGGCCCCTAGAGAAAGAAAACCATCCCCCACAAAAGCAAGCCAACCAAAAGGGTCCTAAGGTGGCCAGTCCCAGGGCAATCTTTGTAGGAACTAAAGCGGGCCTGGTCAGGATCTGGGTAGAACAGCCTGGGAACCCTACAAAATGCTGCCTTGGTTTTCATTGTGGATAAAATATTATCCAGCCCCCACTGGTGCACTTCTCTTGTTTATGAACCTGAAGGTCTCATTATGAGTATCATCTTCTTTTTCTCCACCCCCACACAATCTTAGACATTCTGAATTCAATGGGAATGAGTAAACATGTACAGGACTGCACTCTCAATTTCTTTTCCTCATGGTCTACAACAAGGATAGGGAACTGTGCCACCCGCCACCCCCACCTCCTGCACTGGCCAGGCTGGCTGGGGCTGAGGGAGTTTTGAGCTGCAGTTCCCCACCCCTGAGTTTATAACTATGGCTTTGGAACATAGAGTACTACCTGACACCAAATCAGACTAGTATGGCCCAGTTCAGTGTACCACCTATGTTGCACAGAAGAAGTGCTCCAAAGTTTCGAGCAGGGATCTTTCACAGCTCTAGCAAGAGACTGAACCTAGGACTCAAAACCGATGCTCTCCTGCTGAGTTGGAGACCCTTCTATATTCACAGACCTATTTACATATTTTCCTCCACAAAAGCATCCCAAACTGTCATCAAAGGAACAGATTCCCTTTGTACAGGTTATCTTTTCGGGTGACTTCTATCCATCCTTCTATACAACAAAGTTACTTCAGTGAGGTTTAAAACCAGAGCTGTTCATTCTGATCTTGTTTCCCCATGACCCTGTCCTAAGAAAAAGTGGGCTAGGAAAAGAGGGGTTTGGCCTATGGGCAACACTGACTTTTCCACACCGAGAGGTAGGGTGAAGTTATCCAAATAGAATGGTAGCACAAAGTCAGTTGTACTTCACAGAACACCTTTGAGAGAGAGACGTGTCTGAAGCTTGGAAGCCGCTGGCCAGGATAACTATTTAGGCTAAAAACGGTGCAGTGAAATTCCTTGCAGGGGGTACAAAGAACACACTAGCTGTGCCTAAGGACTTTTGATTTTTTAAAAAGAAGCAACCACACTGAAGAGGGTGAACTTGCAGCAGCCAGCCTAGAACAAGGACGGTCTTATCCATGACTTGCTTCTGGTTTTGAACGCACCTGTTTCTCAATCACTGTGCAGGGAGGGTAGTGACATTCATAGTATGTGCACGAACTCTCCTCTTCTTCCACAACATCCCCATTAGCGTTATAATAGCGTGTCACATTCAGCACCGGAAACTGTTCCTCTATGGGGTCTGTGGGAAGCTGCTGGATCGCCAGCCAGTATAAGCTTTGTTCCCTTCAAGAAAAAACAGCAAATTAAATATTTCCGCAGCAAGCTTGTGCTGCACCGTTGCAACATGTTAAAACTCCAACCCTCTCAAAGCAGAGAGTTGACAGTAGCCACAATCACAACATACCTTTAAAGTACTCTGATACAGCCTTAAACAGATATGTCCTCCCCTAAAGAATTATGGAAACTTTAGCTTGTTAAGGGTGCTGAAAGTTGTTATAAGGCCCCCGTTTTCGCTAGCAGGCATACAATTACCATAGTAGTTTAACAACTGATTCCTCGTTCAGGGGAATTCTTGAGAATTGTTGCTGTGTGAGTAGAATAAATAACCTAGGATGGAAGACATATCCTCCCCTCTATGGCCAGGTCAGAGAGAACTTAGCACCACAGTTTCTTCAGATGCAAAGAAACACACATAAAAAAAATCATCAAGGGGCTATGCCAAAAAACAAGTTCTGGGGTTGTTTGACTTCCAGCCCCTTTTGTACCTCTTGCCTGTGACATTGTTATTGAGAATTTACCTTTGTTTACTTGAGATTTCTTCGGCTTTGGGCCTCCATCCCCATGGAACCAATCGCAGGTTGTCTAGACGATTGTCCACTGTCACTGCATTCAGATGCACGACTTGAAAGCCAGGGGCGATGCCCCCCCTATGCCTCTCCCTGAAAGAGAAGACGAGCCACCTGCAATTCCTGAAAGGAAGCATTCAGATGCTTCTTGTTGCTTGGACTCCTATAATACATCATGGGATGCCCTTGAAAGGCAGTATGGAAACTCCAACACACTCAAAGAGCTGCTACCAGGGTTCTAACCAGAGCAGGTCATTGGAGACAACACATCTTAAAAGAGCTTAACAAGCTTACTTTGACTTCAAGGTGCTGGGTCTGAAAATTTAAAACCTTACACGGCTTAGGACCCAAGGCATAAAGGACACCCACCCCCCTGTCCAGTTCTTAAGATCTTCTGCTGATGACCTTCTGCAGGCATCCCTGCAATTAGAGATACAGTGGTACCTTGGGTTAAGAACTTAATTCATTCCAAAGGTCCTTTCTTAACCTGAAACTGTTCTTAACCTGAAGCACCACTTTAGCTAATGGGGCCTCCTGCTGCCACCGCGCCGCTGCTGCATGATTTCTGTTCTCATCCTGAAGCAACGTTCTTAACCCAAGGTACTATTTCTGGGTTAGCGGAGTCTGTAACCTGAAGCGTCTGTAACCCAAGGTACCACTGTAAATTGGGTGGTGATCAGGGGAAATGCCTTAGAAATACACCTGGCATCTTCTAGGTAGCAGCAAATTCTTTTTTCTTTTAAGTCAACCAAGCTGTTAAAGGGACAGGATTGTAGCTCAGCAGTAGAGCCTCTCGATATTGGAACCCTGGCTTCAAGTTGTGGGTAACCCTGTGGCACTTGGATGGGTTGGAGCATTTTGCATGCAGAAGGTCCCATGTTCAATCTCCAGGATTTCCAAGTAGGACCAGGAATGTCCCCTGCCTGAAACCCAGGAAAGCTGCTGCTGCTGCTGTCAGTCAGTCAGTCAGTCAGTCAGCATAGACAGCACAGAGCTAGATGGATCAACCTAGATCTAAATACATGGCAGTTTTGTATGTTCAAATTATAGAGAGAAAAAGGGAGGGGGTAAAGATACTTTAACACACAACACAGCCCACTTTCCTTTTACATGGTGGCTCAGTTTGTACATCACAGTATACCTTAGCTAATGGTTTACTGTGAATGTATTTGTCTCCCCTCTGCTCCTACTAGAAGAAAACAAACCATGATCCCTTGGGTTTAGAAGATGTGTCCAAAGTAGGGACTATGGTTTGTTTCACCTCCAACAAATCACAATCAGAAAGCTAAAATCACAATCAGATCACAAGCAAATCACAATCAGAAAGCTACCATTGCACTGTGGAGAGCGTGTTAACTTATGGTCTGTGTGTGTGGTTTGGGAGCTGCATGGCCAGGGAAAAAACAATGCTATCCAGGGTTGTAAAGACTGCAGAGAAAATAATTGGGTGCATTCTTCCCACCTTGGATCAAATCTATGCTGCCAGGTGCCATAAGAAAGCGGCAGAGATAGCGCAGGATAGTACGCACCCTGGAAATGATCTCTTTCAGCTTCTGCCTTCTGGAAGAAGGTATAGGGTTATAAAGGCCAGGACTAGCTGCCTGAGAAACAGTTTCTACGCAAATGCAATTCTGGTTCTAAACGCAGCATAAGGGGTCTCTATAGTATAGTGTATTTTAAAATGGGGTTTCAGAGTTTTTAGGTGTTTTTGAATGTTTTATGTAGTTTTATGTAGTTTTTTGTAGTTTTTCAATTTCATTGTTCTGCATGGGACAATGACAATAAAGATATCGTATCGTAAAAACAAACATTGGCTACACACTGTGGGTTGTCAGGAGAAAAGCAAACCACAACACCTGGTTTGGACACAATGCTAAGCCAGGGATTGTGGTTTCTTTCTTCCCACCATGAATGGGGAGAGGTAAGACAGACGCTATCTGCTCATGCACAGCAAACCACGGCTTATGGCTTACCCTGACACGTGAGAGTTGCCATTATAGTGCCTATCTCCAAAGACTATGCATACACATGCCTCAGCAGTCTGGAAACCTGCAGTTATGTTATCCCCTGCATAATGATACCTACCACAGTAACTCGTGCAGCAGGCGTCCAAAGCCTCTTCCTCGGTTTTTGTCAAACGCAAAGGCAAATATTCTAGCACCATTTCCATCTGCGTCGACCTCCATTCGAGCCTGGCCAAAGACAGAGAACACATCTATTCATACATTTTGTTTAAAATATTTGTATGCTCATCTAATCATCATAGCAGCTTCAAATACAAAACACAGTAAAATGTAAGTACAACTATTAATGGACAGAAACGTAACAGTCATTAAAACAGAAAACTGCAACCCAAGTAACAGAAATGTTAAAAAACAAATAAATGGCAAAATATTAAACACTTGGGTTAATAAAAGTTCTCTCTTGTCACATAAAAGATACTAAATGATGGTGCTATGCAAATTATGACTAGGGAAAATGTTTCAGAAAAAGGGTGCTACCAGACAAGGGACTCTGTTCCCAGTCAACAAACATCTGAAGGCAGAGGTACTCTGAGTAGAGCCTCTAAAGTTCAAAATCAGTCAGGTCTATATCAGACGAGAGAAAGTGGGTCAATAATGGACATGTCAGATGAGATGCATGCTCTGCCCCAGGAACCCAGTTTCTGTGCTTGAGTCACTCTGTGGTGAGTTAACAGACACTCTATATAAGATCAGAGCCTTCTTGTTCAGTGAGCCTGAGGATATATATAAACCATGTCGAGTCTCTAATTTTTCCCCAGACACCTCAAAAGCTTGTGCAGAACCTGTTGATATCAGGTAAATGAATGGGTGAAAGTGTAATGTCAGTGTATTTCAAATCGGCCCCTTTTCCAAGAGCAATACATTTTTTATTAAGCTCTGCAAAATCCAATCTAAAAATACATGAAGCCTATATAAAAGAAAATTCATTCTAAAGTAAAGCAACTCCTAATTCTGCAAGTGAAGGACAACTTGCCTGGTTATCCTACTTCAGAGAACAGTTTGAGTCTTTGGAGAACTTGGTACTTTTCATACAAGTCCTTTCCCAAATCCAGATGTCTGGATCGGGCTGAGTCCTTTTATGACCCACATGCTGTTTCAAGGGAAAATGCCTCCTCTTCTCTCTCTGCCAACTTATTCAGATAGTCATTATATGAGACCACCGGCTTCCAGGAGTTAGATTAAAGCAGGTTCATTAGACAGTCAACCTGCCTGTTTTTGATCTACCCTAATTACTGGCCATGTCAGGTCAGGGTTCATATGGAGAGCCACAGGTTCCCCCATCCCTGATCAAGAGGAATAATAGCTGACATGTGGTCCTCCCAATGCTCTTCAGCCATTGAATATGCTGACTGGACCTGATGGGAGTTTGAGTTCAACACTTGGAATGTGGAAATAAGGTAGATAACATGGTTCTTACCTCAAAAGAGTAACTCTCCACAAGTGGAATGTCTTGCTCGTCAATCAGTGTGTACTTTGTCTAGAATAAAAAAGGAAGGGTAATTAAATACTTTATATTGCGGATACTTTTCCAATACCTAGCAAGGCACTCTTCATTCATTTCAGCAAAACAACAATTTAAGCTATTCCAGGGCACATCTTAGACTGAAAAGAGAAGTTTTACACCTTAAATAAGTCATTAATCTGACTGGGCATACTTCACACACTTGTCTAAACCAGGGGAAAGCTGCTCCAGGGTTAGCCTTGAGCATTCTGGGATCTCTACCTACCATTGTGTCCACAAGCCTTCTGGGAAGTCCAAATGCCAGAAAGGGGTGTATTGCCTTTCTCTTGCCTTTGGAAGTAGGACAGGAGAGGAAGAAAGAACTGTAAAATGCAAGTTCTTGCTCAGAGACCAAAATCTGCAACTGAGAGGGGCAGCTTTGGCCCAATATAGATTATACCACACAAATCAGTTAGCCTTTAATGGGCAGTTTTGTGTTTCAGTTTTTGCTATAACAGATTAACATACAAAACTTAAGCCAAACAACCTGTAAAGCAAGACATTGCACCAAGTATTGGTACACATCCTTTGTGGTCCATGCTTATTCCAAAAAACAAAAACAGAAAAGCACAACAACAAAGGAAAGTTACAACAAATATGTATCGATAAATATGTATCAAATCTGCACAAGAAAATAGGAAGCTACTTAGGATCAGGTCAGACTATAAATCTGTCAGCATCACCTAGTCTAACCAGTAGGCACACTCCAAAGCAGAAAGAAACCTCTCAGAACACTTGCTATGTAACCCTTTGAAACTGCAGGTGCCACCTCCATGTGCTCTGCCAGTGAGCTATGGGCCCCTTTATAGCCTGAATGCGAAGGATATAAAAAGAAAGAAATCTCCCCATTTGAGGTCCACCAGCGGGAAGTGCTCCACAGAACAGCTCATTACCCCTCTACAGGGATAGATGCAAAGATAGTAAAAAAGAGAAAAGGGACCTCTAAACTAAAACCAGCCTCCCGTATCCTTCTATCTTTAATAATACTAATAATGGGCTCATAGAACCCCAATGAACCCAGTGACGTCACAGAGGGGTCCTATGTGACGTAACGGAGCAGGTCAGACGCGCGAGGGGGCGGTAATGTGATAGAGGAAGGGGCGCGGGTCTCCCAACACAGAACACGCGCGGGCACGGAAACACACGCACACCGCATACAGACGCGCAAATCCTACTTCTCCCACTCCGCCCCGCCCTACGGGGCCCCACGCTTACCTTGCCGGCCACCCGGCCGAGCCGCACGATGCCCAGCTTGAAGTCGGTCATGGCCTTGGCCTGGCAGGGAGCGGAGAGGAGGGGGGAAAGGGGAAAGAGGGAGGAGGAGGAGGGGAGGAAGAGGCGCAGGCCGGAGGGAGACCCCGATGCCACGCGCCGCCGCCTCGCGCACGCCTCGGGCAGGAGGATGGGGAGCGGGGGGCGGGGCAGCGCGCACCGCCGGCGCCGCCGCTGATGCTGCCGCTCTCTTCTTCTGCCGCCGCCACCAACTCCTCCCCCCTCCCCCACCAATATGAAGCCGCGGCCCGCCAATCAGCGCGCGAGCCGCGTCGCCGCGTCATTTCTACCCGCCCGAGGGCCGCCCGGCGCGACCGAGCGCAGCCGCGGCGCCGCGTCACGTGTCCGGCGGCGGCGGCCGATGACGCACATCGCACTCGCGGGAATTCTCTCGCTCTCTCTCCCGTCCGGCGAATGGGCACGACTGAGCACGCGAGGAGAACCTCCCTCCTCCGCCTTTTAAAGGGCACGTCCCATATATATATATATATAGAGAGAGAGAGAGAGAGAGAGAGAGAGAGAGATATATTATTTGCGAGGTGGGGTACCCCATATTAGTGCGCGTTTAATATATTTATTATTATTATTATTATTTGGTTGTTTCCCAAGGATCTATTTTTTTAATTCAAAATTATAACAAACACATATCATCCTTGTCCCCCCCCATTTTTCCTCCTCCCCCCACACCAAACCCACCCACCCCCACCCCACCCTCCGACTTCCTTCAGTTCCAGTCTTTGGTTTCATGCTATTTTCTGCATGTTACAAAGTTGTATAGATCCTCAAACTATTTAGCTGATTATTATCAATAAAAAGTTTGTGAATGTTTATTCAAAACCTGTTGGAATGAAACCACGCCAAGGAGTCCAGTTCACTTTGTTGCGTCTTCAGATACTTTGTAAAGCGTTCCCATTCATCCTTAAAGTCACAGTTATCCTTGTCCCATAGCTTATATGTCAGTTTTGCCAGTTCTGCATAGTCCATCAATTTTTCTTGCCATGATTCTTTAGTTGGGGTTTCTTCAGTCTTCCATCCTTGTTCTACCAGAACTCTCACGGCTGTTATCACATACATGAAGATGTTTTTCAACTTCTTTGGCAGGTCTTTCCCTACAATCCCCAACAAAAATGCCTCGTGTTTTTTAACAAATGTTAAATGGAACATTTTCTTCAATTCGTTTTATATCATTTTCCAAAAATTTTTAATTACCTTACAATCCCACCACATATGATAAAATGTCCCCTCCTTTTCCTTACACTTCCAACATGTATTTGAACTAGTTTTGTACATTTTCCCTAACTGCACTGGTGTTGTATACCATCTGTACATCATCTTCATGTAATTCTCCTTCAATAGGGAACAATCTGTAAATTTTAAGTCAGTTTTCCATAATTTAACCCAATCTTCCATCATAATGTTGTGACCTACATCTTGTGCCCATTTAATCATAACTGATTTTACCTCTTCATCTTTCGTCTCCCATTCTAATAGTATGCTGTATGCGGCCTTCAGTAGTTTCACTTTCCCTTCAATCACTTCCGTTTGAAACCTAGATCTAGTATAACTAAATCCTTTCTTGCTGTCTTCTTTGTGTATTTCATATAGTTGTTGATAATGCAACCAACTCTGAAAGTGGTCTTTGATCTCATCATAATCTCTTAATTTCCATTTTCCATCATGTTCCTTTACTAAATGAGCATATGTGAGCCATTTTCCTTTCTTTCCAAGTGGTTTGAGCAGTAATGCTTCATGTGGTGAAAGCCACCACGGGGTCTTTTGTTCCAATAAGTCTTTGTATCTCTCCCATACTCTCATTAGTGATTACCTGATTATATGGTTGTAAAAACTTCTATGAACCTTCCATTTCCCGTACCATAAGTATGTGTGCCAGGTCCTTCTAGTTCTAATGCCTCTTGCTTGTCCAATCTCATCCAGTCCCTGATCCATACCAAACAAGCAGATTCATAATACAATTTAAGGTCTGGGAGGGCAAACCCGCCTCTATCTTTTACATCTGTAAGTATTTTATGTTTTATCCTTGGGCTTTTGCCCCCCCCCCCCGATAAATCTTGAAATCTCTTTCTGCCATTTTTTAAAGCATTCATCTTTCAGGATAACTGGTATTGATTGAAAAAGAAATAGCATTTTTGGCAACACATTCATTTTAATCGCCGATATTTTTCCTAATATTGAGAGATTCATTCTGCTCCATATTTCTAAATTTATTTTTACCTCAAGCCAATTTTTTTCATAGTTATTTTTAAATTTAGTTATTTTTTCATAGTTATTTTTTGTTAACCAAATCCCTAAATATTTGACCTTTTTATGGACTTCAATCTCAATGTTTTGTTCTAATTCGGTTCTTTCTTCTTCCTTCATGTTTTTAACTAATAATTTAGTTGCACGTTTAGTATATTTTATCTTTCTCTCTGTTTATATAAATCCTGTACATATTACTGCGTGTCTATAAAAAGTAAAATTTACTCCATATATCTTAGTGTGCACCGATAAAATAGATTGTGACATTGTTCTAATAATTTTATACACACATTACGGGCCACACTCCACAGAAAACCAATCCCTGTCCTTCAAAATGAGGAAATGCCCCCCACCAATTCCTCTCACCACCAAGGAAATGTAATAAGCGGATAGAAAGAGAATCTACCCAGTTGATGCTGACAAAAAACCCCACATGCACACTGTATAAAAGAATATGTTTCACCACCCCTCCCCTCCTTTTCTTTCCCATTTAACTCTAATCAATTTTAAATCTACCACTATGCTGAAGTTATCTTTCAGCCTTTCCTTGTCATCCTCTGGAATACAAATCTCTACACTTAATGTGTTAAAGAGAATCCTGAACGAATGCTTTGAGAATAAGGCTGACTTTCATTCACTCTTTCTGCTCTGCTGTGCTAGCACCCAATGAGATGTAAATGTAATGCACTAAGGTACCCATTTAATCTTATTTGTTAGAATAGTTCTCGCATCTAAAGTGGGTCTTCTTCGTTTTCTTCCAAGGGTAACCTAGCCAGCACTTCATTCTGAAGTTTCAGAAACAAAGTTTGTCCTGGAATCTGTGTGGTTTCTCATTTAGAATCTATTTTGTATTTAGCCTAGCAGTTCGAAAGGACGTCAAAGTGCAAGTAGATAAATAGGTACCGCTCCGGCGAGAAGGTAAGCGGCATTTCTGTGCGCTGCTTTGGTTTCACCAGAAGCAGCTTAGTCATGCTGGCCACTTGACCCGGAAAAAATGTTTGCAGACAAACGTCAGCTCCCTCGGCCAGGGAAGTGAGATGAGGGCTGCAACCCCAGAGTCGTTCGCGACTGGACTTAACTGTCAGGGGTCCTTTACCTTTACCTTTTTAAAGTTGCAGTCTATGCAAATTCCAATGAAACAATAGAGCATATGCAAGAAGTAAATGTGAGATATACACTAAGAAAATATGCATCTGCTGCCAAGTGAGAAGCTCCCAGCATTCAGTGCAGGCTTCTTTAGCCCTTTTATCATTGTTGTTAAGCCATGCTTAAGCTGGGCAGCAGAAGCAGAACATGGACTAACCATCTGTTGCTTCCTTAGAATTGCTCATATCTAGACCAGGATCAGCTAAGCTGTGATCCTTCACATATTGCCGGACTCCCGTCTTCCATCACTGCTGACCATTGGCTATGTTGCCTGTGGCTGATGGGAGTTTGAGTCCAAGAAGATCTGGAGGGCCACAAGAAGTCCCGTCCCCCCCCCCGACTATGCCATAGCCTAAAGCACAACAACCAACTCTCCTTCTTTCACCTTCTTGTCCTGTTGGGCAGCCAAATGAGGATGAGTAAGGGGATAAGGAGATAATTAAAAACAATAAACATTCTACTGCTTCCTCTAAGAATAGAGCACATTTTTGCATTTCTCTGGAAAACTGAAAGATTACTTAGGAGGAAGTTTGCCTTCTAGGTAAATGCATTTGTAATCACCAGGCTGGTTTAAAAAATGCTAGGAACTGCTTACTATTTCAGTATTTTTTGGCTGAGCTGACAGTTATGAGCAAGCAATAGTTGGACATCTAACTAACTCATGAATGGGATGCTAACTCATGAAAGAGAGAGAGAGAGAGTTAACATCATATGTTAGACTTGGGGTGGGGAGGGAGGTGGTTTTCTTTCTTTGTACAGATCAGCACTTTTTAAAAGTCTTAACTGTGGATTACAAATTCTAAGAAAGCTAATGTTTGGCAGAACTGTAATGCTGTTTACATTTACCTTTTATTTAGTTGTGCTGAATTTATTTTGTAAATAGCAACCCTTATCTGTATAAAATAAAATATATACATTTAAATAACCAAAAAGAAGCCAGAAGTTGAAAACAAATAGACCTAAAGGACTCAAAACATTAATAAAATCAGCAGTTAAAATATGCATACAGTGGTACCTCGGTTTACAAACTTAATCCGTTGCGGAAGTCCGTTCTTAAACCAAAACCGTTCTTAAACCGAGGCATGCTTTCCCTAATGAGGCCTCCCGCCACTGGTGCCCTTCCACCATTTGGATTCTGTTCTTTGACCGAGGTAAAGTTCACAAACCGGGACACTACTTCTGGTTTCGCAGAGTTCGTAAACTGAATCATTCTTAAACAGAACTGTTTTTAAACCAAGGTACCACTGTATTTAAGAAACACATATTGAATACATTGAGGCTTGCATTGCAGGGGGTTGGACAAGATGACACTCTGGGTCTCTTCCAACCAAAATGGAAAACTCCATGTATCCAAAGAAAGAGCAAAGCATGATGGCAGAACACCTGCTTCACATGCAGAAAGTCCCACGTTTGATCCATGGCACCGTATTGGTCTCCTTTTTGTGCTGCTTTCATGTTTGCCTCAAACACTGCAGAACACTGCAACTTCCTATGCTCCTTCTTGAACTCCAAGGAACTCAGGGGGCCATCTATAGCTTCCTCCTGCCCTGTTATCCTTCCAACAAGCCTGTGAAGGAGGTACATCTGAGAGTGAGTGAATGGCCCAAGATCTCTTAGTGACCACTATGGCTGAGTGGGGATTTAGTTTCTATTTTCCCTGCTTGCTGCAGAACTGCAGCTCTTGGTGCATTTCAGGGGGTTGGACTAGATGACCCCCAGGGACCCTTCCAACTCTCCGATTCTATGATTCTACATTTTGTGGGTCTTTAAAAGACTGGCCATTGCATAATCTCTGTTGGGCTGGTGTTGCGAATAAGTGTCTTGAGCTTTTTAATTAACTCCCTTTGAGGTTGCAAATAAATGTGTTAGTCTTTGAAAGTGCTAACACAAGGCTGTGAGCATGAGGATGCTGTAACAGACTCAGACGTGTGTGTGTGTGTGTGTGTGTGTGTGTTTTCCGTCTGAGTTCAGTTGATAGGAATCAGGCATGGCAACTGAGCTGTAGGCGTGTTGCCTGTGTCAATCCCCTTCTAGCATGTGTGTATGTGTGCCATCATGATGTGTATACATATGCAAAGGTAACCTTGAGCGTATGGACTGGCACCTCTCCCCACCCTCCACCCCCACCCTGATACACCGGCAGAGTTAGTGTCCCTTTAACTGATGTGTGACAAGCAGAAATTAAGGAGGTCAGAACCAGCATTTTTAGTGTTATTCCTTGGAAGCCTGTGGGTTTTTAAATTCCTACTTCTAACTGTTCAAAAGGGTTGCAGATACTTTTGTGTTCTCTCACTGACTTGAATGGGACAAGATTTCAGACGTGAGCAGGCTTGCATTTGAACTTGGTGGAGCTTACAGCTTGAACAATGCACAGTTTGAAGTTCAAACTCTGAACCAGGCTTTGAACCTTACTTAAAAGTAAGTCCCACTGGGGCAGCTCAGCTAGCCCTGCTCTTTCCCCCATATTCCACCAGCAGTTTGATAAAACACATAGGGGGCGTGGGCTGGGGGGGGGGAGACACCCATGTATAATAGGAAGTCCCTGTTTTCATCTGAGAAATGTTGGATGGTATGGAGGGTGGTAGCCTTTGTTGAAACAAGCCGGCTTGTTCCCATACTAGGATGCGGTTAATATAAAGCAGATGCTTTCAATCTTGCGGCTGAATCCAAATGCAGTCAAGTTGGAAGTGATCTTCTCCGTCTAGCGTAGGAAACTATCAAGTATATCTGAAAATATCTGAAGGACTTCTAGCAGGGCAAGATGGCAGGTACCACCAGTGTGTGGAGCTCCTGAGGACAGCCAACACCAACTGCGCTGCCTGGCTGGTCCCCAAGCTGTCCAAACCGCCGCCACCAGAGGGGAGCCGGGGACGTCTGGTGCGTCAGCCAGGAAAGTCGCCCAGAGCCCCCAGCCCCCCCCCCCGTGACCTGTGCTGGAACTGGGAGCACTTGACCAACAGCCCAGCGGAGCTCTGGGGCTTGGAGCTGAACAGAAACAAAGCAGAAAGAAAAAAGTAGTCCCCCACCAGCCGAACACCAGCTTACTACTGCTGCTGCCTCCACCAACACCAAAAGGAGATAGGAAAGTACCAGGAGGGCCAGGAAGGCCGCAAATAATTGCTTGGCGTAGCCTAGACCTGACCCAGGCCTAACTTTCTGGCAGCTGGCCTGACAAGAGTAGGCCGGGGCTCAGGGGGAAACTGCACACCAGAGGCCACCACAGGGGAAAACATACACAGCATGGTATCAGCTATTAATATATATGTTTTTCTTTTTTATAATATTTATCCTGGTTGTTGTTTTTAAAATCATTTCTTCTTTTTCTTCTTTTTTCTGTGAAGAGCTGTAAAAGCACCCTTGCAGGAGGCCTGAACCATAGAAGGGAAATACCGCCTTAGCCCTTACCCAGGTATCTGACAACCAGTGAAATTAAAATGGCCTGTGAGTCAAAATTACTACCAGTACATTCTTTAATTATATACACAAACCCCTTTTTCACTCATTAATTTTATTTTTTATTCACTTTTACACCTTTTCTATTATTACTCACTTATTTTTTTACTATTCTTGCGGCTATTCTATCTTGCGGCTGAGTCCAAATGCAGGCAAGTTGGAAGTGATCTTCTCCGTCTGGTGTAGGAATCGAAAGTACAGTGGTACCTTGGGTTACAGAAACTTCAGGTTACAGACGCTTCAGGTTACAAACTCCGCTAACCCAGAAATAGTGCTTCAGGTTAAGAACTTTGCTTCAGGTTGAAAACAGAAATCGTGCTCCAGCGGCACGGCAGGAGCGGAAGGCCCCATTAGCTAAAGTGGTGCTTCAGGTTAAGAACAGTTTCAGGTTAAGTACAGACCTCCGGAACGAATTAAGCATTTAACCCAAGGTGCTACTGTACAAAATCCTGTTGAAGAAATACTGTGCGACTGGTATGGGTCAGCTTTTCACAATTGGTATTTTATGGATCTGTTTATGAGATTTACAGTAGATCCCCCTTTTCTTCCAAGCAGCTCAAGGTAACGTGCGTATTTCTCCTTCTCCCCATCTTCTCCTCACAACAATCCTGTGAGGCCAGTTAGGCTGAGAGGGAGTGGCTAGCCCAAGATCACCCAGTGGCTGAGCAGGAAATTGAGCCCTGCTCTCCCAGGTCCAAGCCCAGCACTCTAACCACTAGGCAACATGGACTCTCCTGGAATCTTGGCATGGTGGTCGTGTGTTCCGTGTCACCAAGCAACGGAGGCTGTGTCTGTTTGAACTGAGGTTCTGGCATCCTCAGCGTGGATAGGTTGGCAGAGGTTTGCTGTAGTGACCCTTGCTTATTTGGATTAAAATAGGGCATCTCAAAGGCTCCTGGGGGTAAGCGAAAGTTGGCATTTCCAGGGGACTTAGCTTTAGGACGTAGAATAATGGTATCACCAAGTCTGGCAAAGAGCTATCAAAGGTCAAAGAAAACTTTTTGGGCAAATATTTTAGAAGGGGAGAATGAATGCTGTAAAGGAAAATTTAGTCATCTATATTGTAGTTGGTTGAATCTTATTTTAAATAGCATTCTATATGCTCAAAATAAAAAAATTCCTTCCAGTAGCACCTTAAAGACCAACTAAGTTAGTTCTTGGTATGAGCTTACGTGTGCATGCACACTTCTTCAGATACACTCATTCTATATGCTGTTTGTCATTAAAGAAATATTATGTAAATCTAGGAAAGGGTTAATTGATATTTCTACATAATGGATACTAACTTTGTACAGTGGTACCTCGGGTTACATACACCAGGTTACATACACTTCAGGTTACACACTCCGCTAACCCAGAAATAGTGCTTCAGGTTAAGCACTTTGCTTCAGGATGAGAACAGAAATCGTGCTCCAGCGGCGCGGCAGCAGCGGGAGGCCCCATTAGCTAAAGTGGTGCTTCAGGTTAAGAACAGTTTCAGGTTAAGTACGGACCTCCGGAACGAATTAAGTACTTAACCCGAGGTACCACTGTACTGTTGTTTAAAAGGGAAAGGGAAAAACATATTTCATATAAGCCTCTCTCAGAGCCTTTTTGGCTGAAAAGAAGAGTACAAATGCTCTGAATGAATGAATGTGTTCTCCTTGTGGACCTCTCTGACCTTCATGTCTTGTTTCAGGTCACCTTCCTTCCTGCGGAGCAGCTCCTGGAGGCCAAGTGCTTCCTGGCCAGTGACCTTCCTGCTGAGAGCACCTTCGAGCCCTTGGACATCTCCCACTTGCTGCAAGAGTTCAGCGGCAAAGCAGTGGAGGTAGGATGCTGCCAGGGTAGGAGAGAAGAATCTCCGCCTTGAAGTAGGGGAGTCCACCCCATGCCATTGGGTGGCCATGACACATGTTTGTTGGGAGGGGCCTCACAATGTCAGAACAAGAACCTCAGCCCAAGGGTCCTGAGACAGCCCTACTTCCTGGTACCATCTGAGTGACCCTCTCCTTCATCTCTGACAGGTGGAGGTGCTGCTGGAGGCCTTCCATAATATCACTCCGAGGTCTACAATGGAGGGCAGAGAAGTGGCCATCTTAGCTTATCATCACCTGGAGAAAGTGGTTGAATACCTCCTCCAATTTTCTTTCACGTATGAGGCACTCAGGCTTCTACCGGCCTAAGAGAGATGTTGGGAATCTCCAGGGCTTGCTCAGAAAGTAACTCTCTCCCTGTGGGGGGAGGCCAGGCAGCTGGAGAACCCGCTCCCCACAGTGTCAGCAGCCAGTCTCCAAATCTCTTCCTCCCTCTGGATTCCCAGCTGATTTGCTGCCTCATGGCAACAGACAGAGGATTTGGAGGGCTCCCGCTGTGGTACCATAGCCAGGGTTAGGTCCTTTAACAGGAAGAGCAACAGAGCAGAAGCCGAGAAGGCAGGGACAGGTCTCTGTCCTCTAGGCGAGGCAGCAAGGGGTGAGATTGGTGCAGGTTCCCCCTCTCTTTTTGCCATCTGCAGAGATGCAGCAGCACAGAGGGGCTGATCCAGATCACTGAGGGATCGTTCTGGAGTGCAGGAGACCAGGGAAAACCAAGCCATTTCCACTCTCTGTGGCATGGCAGCAAGCAGTAGAGTTCCTGATGGAGCTGGACTACCTGTGGAGGGGTCAGGATTTGAGGTAAAGCGCCTTTCTGGCCCCCGCACCACTGCCCAGAGAACCAAATGGTCCCCTCCCTGCAAGAATGTGCCATCCCTGAGCCAAGAGATCTGACTGTTGCTGTGCCTGCAAGAGAATATGGCAGGAGGTTTTGGCTGACCAACAACAACTACTCCATCTGAAGGCTGAGCAGCTGCATCAGAGCCCCTTGGCAGAGTCTGCTACCGCTGTGGTAAGGACGAATCCCCTGCTTTCTGGCTTCTCCCCAGAGTACAGTGGTGCCTCGCAAGACGAAATTAATCTGTTCCGCGAGTCTCTTCGTCTAGCGGTTTTTTCGCAACCCTATTAGCGGCTTAGCGGTTTAGCGGCTATTAAAGGCTTAGCGGCTATTAAAGGATTAGCGGATTAGCAGCTAAAAGGCTATTAGCGGTTTAGCAGCTTAGAAAGGGGGGGCGAAAAAAATCGGAACACTTGCAAGACGTTTTCGTCTTGCAAAGCAAGCCCATAGGGAAAATCGTCTTGCGAAGCAGCTCAAAAACGGAAAACCCTTTCGTCTAGTAGGTTTTCCGTCTTGCAAGGCATTTGTCTTGCGGGGCACCACTGTAATATCAAGGGGTTTCTGTATTCTGCAGAAAAGCAGGGAAAGTGACTTGCACCTCTCTCTCTCCCAGCAACACCTGACCAGCCTGTTGCACACCATCCGCAGGATGGATGAATACAAAGTACCTGTGCGCCATCACTTTCCACAGCTGCTGATAGCTGCCAACTTCCTGCCTGCCCAGGAATTCCTCAACTCGGTAGTGCATTGCAAAGGGATAAATTGAGTCCTTTTTCCTTCAGCCTATGGTGTTTCTGGTCCAGCTTGATTTTCCAAGGGAGACTATCCTTCAGGTGGCTACTAGGGAGCAAGGATGTGGAAGAAATTTGATTCTGTTTGCATGTCAAGGCAGATCTGCATAATTCATAATTTCTGGAAATATCAACTTCTGGGGGAGCCTTGTAAATGTGGTTTTCCAGTTTGGTTCTTGGTGTTCTGGTATGGGGTACTGACACAGGAGAACATGGCTGGAGCAAGGAGGCCCCTGCTTGGTTTCGACTCTTTTGTTCCCACCAACAGCAGAGGGTCCCCCAAGGCCCCATTCTTGATCCCTATGCCACAATCATGCCATCTTTGGCTACATTGAAGAGACTGCAAAGCCAAGCAAGGTCTCTGCCCAATAGAACGTAGCAAAGGCATCTTTATTGATGAGATCTTTGCCAGTGGAGGGGCAATTGTAATCTCCTACAAAAGGCCTTCCAGTAACGTTGTTATGGCTGGCTCCAAGAAGTATCGTTCCCAAGATTCCACATTTAAAGTCTTTCCTCTGGATGCAGATAGCAGACATCCGCCCTCCCCAATTTAGACGGCAACCTCAATGGGGGTTCCCCAACATGCCCCCTTCAGAATTTGGACCTCACCCCTACTATGTACTCATTTACCTTAAATATTCTGTGGCTCATGTCAAGGTTACTTAGGTCCATTCACTTCAGTGGGTTTGCTCAGCACAAAACATAGTTAGATCCAACTCTCCATCTGTAAAACTACAGATGGTGGATAAAACGAGAACCTGTCTAAACCTCCATTGGGAAATGTTTTGTACAAGGAAAGCATCCTATCCCATCACCAAAGAGTTTCTTTCTCTTTGGGTCTCTTGAGCTGCTTAGCTACCAAATGTGAGTCTATCCCTGCAAGGAAGCACTGGACCACCTGCTCACCTGGCTGCAGCATGATCACCCGCAAGTCTGGAAGCTCAGCCTCAGAGGGATATCCCCGCTTTTGGATTCTGACATGGCAAGTGATGCTCAGAGGGAGAGGGAGGGATTTAGATTCGAATCACAGCCAAGCACTGTTTGCAGGCAGAATGGTGAAGGGTCTGTGCTAAAAGAAAAACCGTTGGACTTTTCAGATCTTTGAAAAGATTCTCTCCTTTGTATAGGACCCTTTGGCTTGGTGGCTGTTACTGCCAGATTTCCTCCCTTATGTAAAATAATCATAATATACCCCGCCCATCTGGCCAGGCCCCCCAGGCACTCTGGGCGGCTTCCAACAGGGTATTAAAAACACAAGAAAACTAACACGTTAAAAACTTCCCTAAACAGGGCTGCCTTCAGATGTCCCCTAAAAGTCAGATAGTTGTTTATTTCCTTGGCATCTGGTGACATACTTGAAAAGCTGGTGTCCTTGCAGAGCTGATGCACCCAGTAGAGCTAGCCAACCTCTCCAGGGAGCTGGGGGAGGAATACCTGAAGATGCTGGCTGAAAGCTCCTGTGGTCTGCGTATTATGGAACAACTGCTTTCTGGATTGCACATTACATAATAGACTGCATCTGGAAAGGTCACTTTGCTTTGTTTGCAGCTTTGCACAGAGTTATCCCATTTCATCTTCCCAACAACCCAGTAGAGGTTAGTTATGATCCTCTACTGAACATCATAGCCATGGCACAAAACTGCATGGGAAGTTACAATATACGAAGCACAAAATACATAATAAAAATAATCAGTGCACAAAATTCATAATAACACATAATAAAAATAAAACAACAAGACTAATATATACACACTGATAAACCATAAAAAAGCCCCTAAACAATACTCCAGACCACAAATCCAAATTGACATACCACATTTAAAACAATCCCACCCTTTAAATCAAGCAGCACCCACCCCCATTAAAATAATAATTTTAACACAAAGGGGCTGACCCATGCCCTCATTCCATCCCTGCAGTGCCACCACCAAAGGGACAAACTCCTTTGGTGTTGCCACTTTGGTGTTGCCCCCACCAGGCAGGGAGACTTCATGCAGGTGTCGCCAATGCTGCCTGCCTACCCAGGGTCCTGGTCCTTGCTGGACTCTCTGCAATCCTCTTGAGTGGGGGAAGCAGGCAACCAACCCCCCCCCCCCAGCAGAAGTTTGGTTCCATTTATCCATTATAAAAAGCTCCTTTTTGTTTGATAACATCTCTTGGTACTTTATGAAAAAGAATTTGGAAATGATGGTTCTGGGGGAGAATTTTATGAAAGGAATTGACGCAATATATAAAGAGCAGTACGACAAGAAGTACGACAAGGCTGTATATTGTCTCCCTGCTTATTTAACTTATAAGCAGAATTCATCATGCGAAAGGCTGGGCTGGATGAATCCCAAGCCGGAATTAAGATCGCTGAAAGAAATATCAACAACCTCAGATATGCAGATGACACAACCTTGATGGCAGAAAGTGAGGAGGAATTAAAGAACCTTTTAATGAGGGTGAAAGAGGAAAGCGCAAAATATGGTCCGAAGCTCAACATCAAAAAAACGAAGATCATGGCCACTGGACCCATCACCTCCTGGCAAATAGAAGGGGAAGAAATGGAGGCAGTGAGAGATTTTACCTTCTTGGGCTCCATGATCGCGGCAGATGGTGACAGCAACCACGAAATTAAAAGACGCCTGCTTCTTGGGAGAAAAGCAATGACAAACCTAGACAGCATCTTAAAAAGCAGAGACATCACCTTGCCAACAAAGGTCCGTATAGTTAAAGCTATGGTTTTCCCAATAGTGATGTATGGAAGTGAAAGCTGGACCATAAAGAAGGCTGATCGCCGAAGAATTGATGCTTTTGAATTATGGTGCTGGAGGAGACTCTTGAGAGTCCCATGGACTGCAAGAAGATCAAACCATCCATTCTGAAGGAAATCAGCCCTGAGTGCTCATTGGAAGGACAGATCCTGAAGCTGAGACTCCAATATTTTGGCCACCTCATGAGAAGAGGAGACTCCCTGGAAAAGACCCTGATGTTGGGAAAGATGGAAGGCACAAGGAGAAGGGGACGACAGAGGACGAGATGGTTGGATAGTGTTCTCGAAGCTACCAGCATGAGTTTGACTAAACTGCGGGAGGCAGTGGAAGACAAAAGTGGCTGGCGTGCTCTGGTCCATGGGGTCACGAAGAGTCGGAAACGACTGACTAAACAACAACATAAAGAGCAGAATGCGAAACTCATTGTAAATAATGTATTATCAGAGAGTTTTCAAATATCAAAGGGCACCAGACAAGGGTGCCCATTGTCACCCTTACTGTTCGTATCTGTGCTTGAGGTATTGTTACAAAAATTAAGACATACAAGAGCTGTTACGGGAGTAAAATTAGGAATAAAAATAATATAAGCTGAAGGCTTTTGCCGACGACCTAGTTTTAACATTACAAGAACCCCAATTCAGCGGGATAGTAGCGCTGCAAATAATTGAAGAATTTGGATCTCTAGCAGGATTTAAAATTAATAAATCTAAAACAAAAATGATGGTTAAAAATATGAATGAGGAATTAATAGACCAACTACAGAAGAAAATGGAAATCAAGGTGGTAAAGAAAGTTAAAAATTTAGGTATATGGTTATCTCCAAAGAATATAAATCTATTTAAAGACAATGATGTAATAATATGGAAAGAAATCAAAATAAATTTAGATATATGGAGTGGACTGAAAGTGTCATTCTGGGGAAGAATAGCCGTGGTTAAATCAGACTGCTGCATTCTGAATCCTATTGTTCTAGGACCAATCAGACTGCTGCAATTTGATTGGTCCAAGAACAATGCAGCAGTATGATTGGTTGGCAGGAACCACCCAATCATGCTCCATATATAAGTGAATCCACAACCTGATTGGCTTACAGTAGAATTCCAGAATTAACCAATCATGTGCAGCCCATTGTGTAAATAATGTATATATAGCAGATGCTTTGAGGGGACATTCATTCATTCCTCCTCACCACTATGAGCTGAATAAAGAGCATGAAATCACTTTGCGACTCTGAGTATATTTCATTTAGGTACACCTTTTATAAAAAAAAGTAGGCATTTTTGCTAGGAATGGTTGGAGAGGACATTAAAAAGGAAGATCAGAAATTCTTCCTGTATGTCACAACAGGAGGGAGACTACTCCTCGCACAGAGATGGAAACAACAGGAAATTCCAACGATTGAAGAATGGCAACAGAAAGTATTGAAGTATGCAGAAATAGCAAGGCTAACTGGAAGAATCCGACAGCAGGACGATGAGAAATTAAAAAAAGAATGGTCCAATTTTATGGTATACTTAGAGAAAAGTGTACATAAATAAAGAAACTCACAGGACTGAAATAAAACTCATAACGATTATTGTAAACATTTGGTTAGATTACAAGATGTAATGCTGTATTATAATAAGGAATGTATGTCTAAAGTATAATACAAAAAATTATTAAGGAATTATAGACATTTGTAGAATGTATACGTAGTAATCACGCTTAAGTAAGAGCAATGTAGAGAAGCCAGAAAAGGAGTGGAGGGAAGTTAATTCGGATAAGATATAGATTTAAAGGAGAATAATATTGTTAAGCTGTATTGTGTTTAAGATATTTAGAAAAAAAATTAATAAAAATTATTGAGTGTGGGGAAAAGCCTCCTTTTTTATAATTTATTCACTAACAATGGTGATAATTTCTGGAGCAACAAGAGGATCTAACGTTACTGATATTCAGTACCTTTCTAACAGAACCCCCTTTCTGTCTTTCCTGCATGAAACGATGAATCCACGCTGGAAAATGGCAGCCTATCAACTGGAGCCTGAGAGGAGGCCTCTGGAAGCAAGAAGACCCACACAAGAATGTCATCTGCTGGGAAAGGAGGCTCAGCAAAGACACCATCTGCAACCTTGATCCACACCCTTATGTTGACATTGGGGATTAGAGACTTTTTGCTGAGTATTTACTACAGCGAGGTTAAAATGCAAGCAGGACTTGAAATATGAGCAACAGCTTCCTCAACCTTGTTCTATAGAAGAACTTATATAGTGTTTGGGCAAGACTGAAAAATGTCCTGGGGAAAAAGTCACCATGGTGGGTGTCCCCCATTGAAGCAAGGCCAGTCAATAAATTAAATGTGAACAAAAACTGGGGCACATACAAGGAACTCCTTGATCTTAAAGAGGGTGCTATCAGGCTTAAAAAAGAGAGAAGGTTGAAATGAATGTATTGAATAGTATAGGAGAAATATGCCGCATTCAAGGGTAAATAACTATCAATTTATGTAAGAATGTGTGACAGTACGGTATATTATATTGCATTTTTAAATATCATTTTCTTTTTTATATGCATTGTTGTTCTTCTCCCCCCTCACACACACCCTTTTCCTTTGTATCAATTTATTTCTTTATAATTGGAATTCTTCCTAGATATAGATATAGATGGGTAAATATGGAAACCATGAAAGGGGAGGATGAGAAGAAAATACATAAAGTAACTTACAGTTTATGTTAACATTTGTAAAGTTTTTTGTGAAAAATCAACAAGTTTTAAAAAATAATAAAGAAAAATAGATGCTTGGTTAAAAACTCTTCATTGAGACTCCTCTCCAGCACATTGTCTCTGACCTAGTCCTGGGATCCCCACCTTCTTCTTCTTTGTAGCTGAGTAAGATTGTCTTCCATGAATATGGTCTTAACAGTGAGTCCGTAAGTGACTGTGGAGGCCAATTCTGGATCCACACATCCTTCCACAGTGGGGACATAGTTTCCGGGCGGGAGTTGATCACGGTGTGGATTTGCCAAGTGTGCCTTCCTCTTAGCACGTTTCTCCCATGTGTCCTGAGTTTGAGTGTCTTCAAAGCCCATGACACCTTTGGTAAAAACTGTTCTCCAATTGGAGCACTCACAGGCAAGTGTTTCCCAATTGTTGTGTTTATACTACATTTTTAAAGATTTGCCTTGAGACAGTCTTTAAACCTCATTTGTCGAGTACCAGCATTACGCTTTCCATTTTTAAGTTCGGAATAGAGTAGTTGCTTTGGAAGATGATAATCAGGCATCCGCACAACATGACCAGCCCAACGAAGTTGATGTTGAAGAACCATTGCTTCTGCACTGGTGATCTTTGCTTCATCCGGTACACTGCCATTCATTCGCCTGTCTTCCCAAGTTATGTTCAAAAATTTTTTGGAGACACTTGGAATCTTTCAAGCAGTTCAGGGTGGCATTTATATGTGGTCCACGTTTCACAAGCATACACAAGAGCTTTCTAAACAAGCATTTTGGTTTCCCTGCGAATGTCCCAGGCCTCAAACACTGCACTTCAGTTAGAAGAAAGCTGCACTCACAGAGCTCAGACGATGCTGGATTTCATCACCAGTCTGCCCTTGTGAAAATTTAACTGCCCAGGTAGGAGAAGTGATAGACACTTTCCAACGTTACACCATTGATTTGGATTTATTGTGCTGTAGAGGGGTTGTTTTGTCATTGTTGGTGTAGCACTTTGGTTTTTTGGATGTTGAGTGACAGGCCAAGCTTTTCATAAGCTTCTGCAAATATATTTAGGATGGTTTGGAGGTCATCCTCTGAGTGTCCACACATTACGTTGTCATCAGCATACTGAAGCTCTGTGACAGAAGTTAAGGTAACCTTGCGCTTTGCTTTCAGCCTACTCAAAGAGCTTTCCATCTGTTTGATATATGATTTCTACTCTGGTGGGGAGTTTCCCTTCGACAAAGTGTAAAATCATGGCAATGAAAATAATTAATAGAGTTGGGGCAATAACACAACCCTGATTAACACCTGATCCCACTATGAATGGTTCACTTTGAGAGCCATTGTTATCTGCAATTGTTGCTGTCATATTATCATGGAAGAGCCGAATGATGTTCGCAAATTTATCTGGGCAGCCAATTTTCAGAGGGACAGTCTACAGGGCATTACAATTTACAGTGTCAAAGCCCTTAGGTCAATAAACACCATATACAGAGATTGGCTTTGCTCTCTGCATTTTTCTTGAAGCTGTCAAGCGGTGAAAATTTAAAATAATTTTGGGATTCAGGAAGGGTAGCTTTGGATATTGTTAAGAGATGGTTTGCTAAGATCCTTGCAAGAATTTTGCCAGCTGCAGCTAATAAAGAGATGCCTCGATAGTTCCCGCAATCCGTTGTGTCACCTTTTTAAAAAAGATTGAAAATCTTGGCATCCCGAACACTTCCGGGGAGGCGCCTCCGGCAATGGCTAGATTCCTCTGATCGGGAGGAATCAGCCCTGTGGAAATCTGGGTCTGGCCGCCACGGCGAAGGCGGAGACCCGTTAAAAATCACAGGCGGGAGTAGCCTGTGAGCGTGGGATTCGGCGGGCACCTTTTGCGCCCCCCCCCACTCGTGGGGAAACCCGATTTCGGGGATCCGGAGCGACGTGGGGTGAGCAGTGCGGTGCTTCGAATCATCTGCTTCTTCCACGGAGCAAAGCCACATAGCTGTTGTCGGAGAGCGCTGACTTTTTCCTGTGGACAATTTGACTCTAAAGTAACTACCCATGAGTAGAGCTTAATCGGGAAAATTGGATTTTTAAAAACGTCTAATTTGGCATCGAAACGGGGAAGGTTCAATACAGGAAGTCCGCCTTCCCCTTTTGTAAATAGACTGAAGCAATTGAGGTTGCAAGCTGAAGTCTTGGAAAGCCTTTTGTAAAGACTAAATTTCCATAAGTAAAGAATATAATCCCCCCCCCCTTGGAGGCAGGAGAAGAGGGGAGGGGAAGTTGTGGACTGAGTTTGCCTGCGGAAGAGACCAAGAGAGGCAAAATACCGCCGCTCGGACCCTGGGAACGGGCTGCTAGTAGGTCCGACGATTGGTGGGGTGTTTATTGACAGCGTTTGGATCGTTCATTGACAGCTAGCATAAGAGAAGATACATTGGAGATACTGTCTCCAGCAGTGAAAGTAACTTTGAAATTAGTTTTGGGTCGTTTCAACTGTGCCTATAAGAGGATATTATGTATCAATACAAATAGAAACTGTTTCCCTCAAGTGGAAGTTCTGGGCTGGGAAATTTCCAGCGGTAAGATAACATCCGTGAGACTGTGAGATTGACCTTGAATTTATTGAGTGTTATGGCAGATGTGAAAGACGGAATGTCGCCAGAAGAGGCCTTAGCGGTTGTATTAGTGAAAATAAATGACTCGCTGGAACAACTTCACAAGAAAATGGACGTGATAAATATGAAAGTGGATGTTGTGAATACTAATATAGAAACCACCCAGAAATTGATACAGGAATCTGTCCTGATACGGCAAACTGCGGATGAAGTTAAGGAGAAAACCCTTGCTGCTGAAGTTAAAGTAATTCAACTGGAGAGAGTCCAATCCATTGAAGGACAACTTTATGAATTCAAGCCGACACTGGTTATGACTGAACTTAAAGAGAAACAGATGAAATTGAGGATCAGAGCCCTACCCGAGGAAAATGTGAATTTATTCAAGAGCAATTGTGAAGGACGTTGGCTTGAAGAGAAGGGGGATTTGGAAACAGGGTTAAATTGGAAGTGGTTATTGTTGGGCCGAGTTGTTCTGGTGGGGATGAGGGTTGCTGTAATGTTGGGGATGTTGCTTTTGTTTCAAACATTGCAAGCTTTGGATGGGAGGGATTGTTTCAGGAGGTGGCAGAGGGACGTCTCTAGATTTGTTTGGCAGGGCAGGAAGCCCCGAGTAAAACTTAAGATATTAACGGATGCTAAAGAAGGAGGTGGACTTGCTCTGCCAGACCCCTAAGTTTTGTTGTGAATCATCTGCTTTTTGCTGGCTGAGAGAATCGGCAGAATCCGAGACCAGGGAGAAGAGCTGGTGGAAGAAGACTGGAAGTTTAAAGACTATTTATAGAAATATTGCAAAATTAATGAATGTTAGAACACAGTTGGAATGAAGTTATATGGCTTTAGCAGAAATGTTATAAGGAATTAAGTATAAATAGATCAATAGAGTATTAAAGAGAACAAAATAAGGTTAGAATGTGTTAAGATAATTATAGGATAGAAAACAGGGGAAGATGGAAAGGAATTGCTGAAATAATTAATTGATGTGGAATACAAAAAGGGAGGTGTGAGGAAGTCATGAAAATAAGCGAACGAAAGATATGACATTGAAATTGTTTAATATGTTTTAAATGGTTTTTGTTTTGTTTTATTTGTCTTATGTGTTAGTTTTGTAGTGTTTTTGTATGATATTGTGTTGTTTTTCGTTTGTTTGTTTGTTTCTTCTTTGTCTTTTTGTTTGTAGTGTTTAAATTTAAATTTTTGGAAACTCAATAAATATTATTAAAAAATATATATATTGGCATCCCTAAAGTCTGCTGGGATCTCTCTCTCCCATTAGCTTGTGAAGTTGTTGTGTAAGTTCAATTCCGTCCACTTTGAAGACTTCGGCAAGTATTCCTTCAGGTCCACTGGCTTTGTTGTTTTTCATTTGGTTAATAGCTGTACACAGCTCCCCCAGATTTGGAGATACTGCAAGCTCATCTCTAATTTGTTTTTGCAGAATTTGTGAGAGGACATCAGCAGCTATGGGGGAGTTGCGGCTTAGGAGATGCTGGTAATGTTCTTTCCAGTGCTGTCCAATAGCTGCTTTATCTTTTAGAAGTGTGGTACCATCTGTTGAGCATAGAGAGCATATTCCATGATTTATTGACCCATAGATGGTCTTTGTGGCTTTAAAGAAACTCTATGCATCATGAGAGTCAGCTAAGTGCTGGATTTCTTGAGCTTTTTTAATCCACCAGGTGTTCTTTAGTTCTCAGGTTCTTCTTTGAACCTCAGCCTTAGCATAGCCTTTTTTCTTAGTGGCACAGTTTCCATCTCTTTGCCAGATCTGCAAGGCCTTTCTTTTCTTGTCAATCATGCATTCAGTCTCACTGTCATTCTCATCAAACCAGTCCTGGTGTTTATTGGTTTGGTATCCAATAGTTTGTTCACAGGCTGCAGTAATGGATGTTTTTAGCTTGGTTCAGTGTTCCTCAATGTTATCAGGGAACTCCAAAAGCAGATGGTCCTTAAGAATCATCCGGAAGCAATCCCATTAATAGGATCTTAAAGGGATTGAGTGTTCATTTTGTACCTTGGTTCCCTTCCTTGATGCCTGTGTTGAGGTACAAGCTTGATAGCCATTGTGGAGCATATTAATCAGTGATCTGTCCAGCATTTGTTAGCACTCGTCATAGCTCTGGTAAGGAGCACATAACGGCAATCTTATGCTTGGACAATTACATAGTCTAAGTCAGAGGTACCAGTGGTTTTCAGTTTATTTTTTTTATGAAAGAGTGTGTTGATAATAACAAAGTTGTGTGCTGCACATATAATCAAAAGTAAGATTCTGTTCTGGTTGCTGTTGCCAATTCCTTCTTTCCCAATAGTCCCAGGCCACAGATCAAAATCTCACCCAGATAGGATGCTATCCAGCTGAGAGTAAAATTTTTCTTTAATGTTTTCATCAGCATCCAGTGTTGGTGCGTAAGTGCTTAGACTAGTAGCCTGTTGGTTTTTTAGCGAGTTTTATTTGAAGTGTTGAAAGTCGCTCATTAATGCAGGTAGACTTCTGACAAGAGCTTCACAAGATTGTTTTTTCATAGCAAAGCCTATTCCATGTATTCGACATTCTTGTTCAGGTAGACCTTTCCAGAAGAAAGTGTAGCCTCCTTTTTCTTCCTTCAGTTGTCCCTTACCTGCTCTTCAAGTTCCTTGAAACGCTGCAATATAATAATAATAATAATAAATTTTATTTATATCCCGCCCTCCCCAGCCAAAGCCGGGCTCAGGGCGGCTAACAACAATAAAACAGTACAAAAGTACAGCATAAACAACACTCTAAAATCATTCATTATAAAATTAATTAATTCAAGCTACTGGCAACCATTGGGCCAGAGCTCTGCGAAGATTGCCGAGGGAGGGAGTCAGGCTGTGCCCTGGCCAAAGGCCTGGTGGAACAGCTCTGTCTTACAGGCCCTGCGGAAAGATGTCAAGTCCCGCAGGGCCCTAGTCTCTTGTGACAGAGTGTTCCACCAGATCGGAGCCAAAGCCGAAAAAGCCCTGGCTCTAGTTGAGGCCAGCCTAACTTCTCTGTGGCCTGGGACCTTCAAGATGTTTTTATTTGAAGACCGTAAGTTTCTCTGTGGGGCATACCAGGAGAGGCGGTCCCGTAGGTACGAGGGTCCTAGGCAGTATAGGGCTCTAAAGGTTAAAACCAGCACCTTAAACCTGATCCTATACTCCACCGGGAGCCAGCGCAGCTGGTATAGCACCGGGTGAATGTGATCTCACAGCGAAGAACCCGTAAGGAGTCTCGCTGCAGCATTCTGCACCCGCTGGAGTTTCTGGGTCAGTCTCAAGGGCAGCCCCACGTAGAGCGAGTTACAATAATCCAGTCTGGAGGTGACCGTCGCGTGGATCACAGTGGCTAGGTCAGGGCGAGAGAGGTAAGGAGCCAACTGCTTAGCTTGGCGGAGATGGAAAAATGCCGCCTTTGTTATAGCTGCAATCTGCGCCTCCATGGAAAGGGAGGTGTTGAAGATTACACCCAAACTCTTAACGGACGGTGCTGGCACTAATTGCGCCCCCGAAAGAGATGGGAGTTGCCCCCCCAATCCCATATCGTCCCGTCCCAGCCACAGGACCTCTGTCTTCGAAGGATTTAGCTTCAACCGGCTCCCACATAACCATCCAGCCACAGCTTCCAAACATCTGGTCAGTGTGTCTGGGGCCGAGTCAGGATGGCCATCCATCAACAGATAGAGTTGGGTGTCATCGGCATACTGATGGCAACCCAGCCCAAAACTCCGAACAAGCTGGGCGAGGGGGCGCATAAAGATGTTGAAAAGCATGGGGGAGAGTATCGCACCCTGAGGTACTCCACACACCAAGGAGTGGTGCGATGACAATTCCCCCCAAGCACCACCCTCTGTCCCCGACCAGAGAGAAACGAGCGCAGCCATTGAAGGACTGTGCCCTGGATCCCAACGTCGGCAAGGCGGTGGTCCAGAAGTTCGTGATCGACCATGTCGAAAGCTGCTGACAGATCTAAAAGAATCAGCAACCCCGACCCGCCTCGATCCAGCTGTCTACGAAGATCATCTGTTAGGGCAACCAGAGCCGTCTCGGTCCCATGACCAGTGCGGAAGCCGGAATGGAATGGATCCAGAGCCAATGTTTCATCCAGAAACCCACCAAGCTGTTCAGCAACCGCTCTCTCAATCACCTTACCCAGGAACGGAAGATTCGAAACCGGGAGGTAATTGGATAGATCTAAAGGATCTAATGATGTTTTCTTTAAGAGCGGGCGCACCGCTGCCTCCTTCAGTTCCCCTGGGAATGTCCCCGTGCCAAGGGACAAATTGATGATATCCCCCAGGAGGGCCCGCACCTCGTCTGGACACGCTCTAATCAGCCAAGACGGGCACGGGTCGAGAGGACAGGTGGTGGGCTTTCCAGCTTGGTGGAGTCTGTCCACATCGGCTGGGGATATCCGGTTGAAGTGCTCCAATACTGGACCCGAGGACAGTCGAGGGGCCGCCAGTTCCTTTATTGTATCCAAATTGGCAGGGAGGTCAAGGCGGAGCAACAAGACCTTCTCCGCAAAAAAGCTCCCAAATGCCTCACAGCTGTGTTTCAAATTGTTATTTAGATTTGGCTGTCCCTCAAGGGACGTTAAAGACCTGATTATACTAAATAATTGCACTGGGCGAGAGCTAGCGGATGCAATGGAGGCCAAGAAGTAAGACTTCTTAGCAGCCTTCACCGCCATCTCGTAGGTTTTCATAAAAGCCTATAAGATGTTCTTGAAGCTCCGTCATGGGCACCCCGCCATACTCGCTCTAGCCGTCTGAGGTCTATTTTCCGCTTCATTTTCCGGAGCTCCTTGGTAAACCAGGGAGCCTGGTTTCTGCGGGGTCGCAGAGGGCGCTTAGGTGCGATCTCATCGATGGCAGCCAGGAGCTGGGTATTCCAGCCCTCAACAAGCTCAGTCAATGAGTCGCCGGGGGGAGCAAGGTCCCGCAAGGCTTGGCGGAATCTATCAGGGTCCATCAGCCTCTGCGGGCGAGCCCAAATCGGCTTGCCACCTAAGCAGGGTGGGGTTGGAAAGTCAACCCTGGCTTTCAGAGCGTAGTGATCAGACCATGGCACCTTCATCGAAGGAGACATGATCACATCTATACCTACGCCAAAGATCAAATCCAGCGTGTGGCCTGCTTGATGTGTGGGGCCCGAAACAAACTGGGAGAGCCCTAGTGTCGCCATGGAAGACACCAGGCCCAGAGCCTGTGAGGAGGGAGTGGCATCAGCATGGATGTTGAAGTCCCCCAATACCAATAGGTTAGGGAACTCCAAGGCCCAGCCGGCCACCACCTCCAATAGGCCTGACAGGGTGGCTGCTGGTGCGCTAGGTGGCTGGTACACCAGCCAGACAGCCAAGCTCTCCTCGGAGCCCCACACTAGGCCAACACATTCAATTCCGGGGATCGATGGCGATGGTAGAGCCCTGAAAGGACAATCTTCCCGGATTAATAATGCCACCCCTCCCCCCCAGCCCACAGTCTGCAACTGGTGGAGGACAGAGAAACCCGGGGGTGCCATCTCTCGTAAGCTAACTGTTGCCCCTTCACGCACCCAGGTCTCCGTCACACAAGCCAGGTCGACCCCCTGCGAGATAAAGACATCTCACAGGGTGGCGGTTTTGTTGCCTATAGACTTGGCATTGCACAGCACCAGTGACGGAGGTGAGTAATCCTTGCTCACCCTACCCTCATCCCTCGGGATGAGGCGCAGATTGGAAGGGATACGAGCATATCCATATCTCAATCCCCTATTAAAATGTCACAGCTCTCTTGCAATGATGGCAGTTCTTCGTTTGGGACACTCATTATCTGTGTTATCTGACAAAGTCTGTATATTCTGTCTTTCAAAGTTCAATTGTCATTTATGACCTCCGGGTGGTGACAGCACTGGGCGCGGTAATTCTGTCAGGGAAAAAGGGAAGCAGACTACATTTTGTGTAAAAATAGGGGAGGTCTGTGACAATGGTTTCAAGAACTAGAGTATTTACCATTTCAAAAGAGTGCCTCAAGACTGGCCAGGATAAGGCAATCAGCAAGCATTATCAGGTATGCTGAGAGAAAGGAGACAAATCATACACTCCTTGTATGATGCTTTTGGGTGGCCTTTGGCTAAGGGGTTGGGCAATTCATAAAGCCTTTAAAAGCTGTTACACATCTTTCTCTGGGTCTTCACCTGCATATAAGGAGTGGGGGTGTTGATGGGATGGGACGCTGTTGTGACAGAAAAATAAAGATCTTGCTTTTCCTTCTACTGGTTACTGCCTCCACTCATTTCTCTCTGACCAATAATGGATGACATTGAATCCCTTGATGAGGAATTGCATACTAAAAGCCAACTGCCAACCCCAATTTCTCTCTCATTCATATATATATATATATAAATATCACTTGATTAAACAACTCGGTGATAGCTGCAATCACATATCCTCCTGAGAGGTAAGATACATATTTGATCAGAAATAAGTCCCATTGCTTACTCCCAGGGAAGTGTGTATAGGTGTTTCAGAAGGCACCATGTCTGAAAAGGCATCGCCTCCCAAGGAATAGAGAGAAGCAGCAAGGCCTCTTCCTTTTTAAAAATAAAAATTTTAATTAAAAGTTTTCAGCATAAAATACCAGAAAATCAAACTAATCTAAAGAGAAGGAAAACAATAAGAAAGAGAAGATGTAAGAAAGAGAAAAGAAGATAAAAGAAAAGAAAAGGGGAAACCCATAAAACAGAACATAGTTTGTTGATATATCTTATATTGTTGATATACAATATATAAACAATATATCTTAACCTTTATTCCAAGGAGGATGGACCCTCCCAGCTCTCATGTGGGAGTTTCGCCGCCTTCTCTCAATCTCCCACCATGAAAGATCCTCTCTACCCTGCCTCTCACACAGGATTGTCTTCTCTCTCTCTCTCATTTGGGGTGGTTTATTTATTTATTTATGTCTAATAGTTTTATTAGAGTTTTTCAAAATACAGTAATAAAAGAAAGTATTTAAAAAAGTAAAGGTAAGGTAAGGTAAGGTGAAGGTAAAGGACCCCTGGACGGTTAAGTTCAGTCAAAGGCGACTATGGGGTTGCGGCGCTCATCTCACTTTCAGGCCAAGGGAACTGGCATTTGTCCACAGACAGCTTTCCAGGTCATGTGGCCAGCAGGAGTAAACCGCTCCTGGCGCAATGGAACACCGTGATGGAAACCAGAGCGCACGGAAACACTGTTTACTTTCCCACTGCCGTGGTACCTATTTATCTACTTGCACTGGCATACTTTTGAACTGCTAAGTTGGCAGGAGCTGGGACAGAGCAACGGGAGCTCACCCTGTTGTGCAGATTCAAACTGATGACTTTACACTCGGCAAGCCCAAGAGGCTCAGTGGTTTAGACCACAGCGCTACCCAGGCCCAGAAATTAAAGAAAGGAATAACAGAAGAAAGGAATAAAAAAGCAGAAAAAAGAAAAGGGTATAAAGGCCTTCCAGCTATCCATCTGTCAATTATAAACGTATACAATAGTTCATCAAAATAGTTGAATGTTTCCCCTCTGCTATAATTTTCTGGTCTTCGATCTGGGACTCTATACTTCATTCATTTATTTTAATGCAAGAAGTCCAAGGAATATTCTCTAGATAAGATTATAATAGTTTACAATAGCTCTCCTCCAGTTCAGCATCACAATGTTACCTTCAATATTAGATTCAATCTGCCTTCTTTATTTTCTCCAAGATTTCTTCACTGTGTTTATGTATTAGAGCATCAATCCATAGTTATTTGATTAGTATACAGTCCTTAATCCAAATCCAAGTCCAGGGCTCCCAGTCTCTTTTCATGTCAACCATACTTATCCGTCCTTATTTTTTTTATGAAAAATTCAAATTTCCACATTTTCTTTTTCCATTATTTTTCCAGAGTTTTGCAAGGAGCTTGAAATATTTTTCTTCCAAATTCAATCCAACTTGCACACAGATTCCTTTCTTTCTCAACACTCTATGTTCTAAGAACTCTGGGAGCTGTGGTTTATTAGAGTCCTGAGAGTTGTTAAGAGACCCCCTATTACCCTTACACAGCTACAATTTTCAGTAGTTAATACCATATTCTACTGAGATCCATTTTAAATTTTAGATTCTGTTATATTTTGTATATATTGTTACAAAAGTTGGCTGCCTGCCCCTCTCTCTGCCAAGCAGGTCCTTCCAAGAGGGGCTGGTACCCCACAGCAAAGCAGCCAGCCTTCAGCCATCCTGCCCAAGATGGATCTCAGCTGTTCTTCCTCCCAGCCACCCTTGCTCCCAGAGCAGTTACCCTGTCAACCTTCCAAACCCCCAGCCTCCGTTCACACCTCAGGGCAAGGGGGAAGGAGTTCTCTTATATTGTTAATGTCCCTCAATTGTTCTCTATATTTCCTTGATGGCAGTAGCTCAGCCATAGGAATTCCCATGCAGCTTGCATTCTCCCTTCATGTCCCAAATAATCAAAATCCTAGCAATTATTAATTTCTAGGGATTAGGTGTTTACCCACCCTTAAATCATTATCACCATGCAACAAAATGTTTTGTGACTGACTTTGTATATTTTGAATTAATAGAAAACCAATAAAGAGTGAATTAAAAAGCAATTTCTCAGAATGGTTCTCAGAGGGGGGTCTTCAATAAACTCTCAGCAGCCTTATGAAACTACAGTCCCCTGAATTCCTGGAGGGAAACATTTAATATGGTATCACAGTGTAAGATGTGAATGAGGCCTAAATTATAGTTTTGCCCCGTCCTCCTCCCTGCAATGGCAACACTGAACCTGAGGAGGAAACAGGCAGCCAGTGTTACCTCCTGGGCTGGTTTTAAGCAAGAAGGCAGGCAGGTGGCTGGGGGAAGACTGGGGTTAGTAGAACAGTGACCACCCACCCCCCATTAGCCCAAAAGAGCCAACCTCTGTTGATCATAGGTCTGCACCTAGCTGGACCGCCCCACCTCATCTATTCCCCACCCTTGGGGAAAAGAGACACCAGCATCAACCAGCACAGAACGCATGGAGCCATGGAATGAGAGAACCCACTGATGTCACACAACGTGCAGCAACCATTCTGCCAGAGGGGGAGCATGGGGCGAGTCAACATTGCCCAGCCGTGGAAAATGGAGTTCCAGCAGAAACACATCAAGTTCATGGCCCAGATGTACCTGGATACCAGCCAGAAAAGGAACACCAAATCTCAGTTGCTTTTAAAGAGGCACCACCATTTGCACCGGTAATGCAGGCAGAGAAGGCCTCAGGCTATCCCCTACTGCATGCCCCACAAGGCCAGATTCTCACCTAACCCCATTAAGTTAAAATGGGATGGATGAGTCTTGCTGGACCAGAACCAACAGTCCATCTAGTCCTGGTATGGGGAGCCTCAGGGCCAAGGGGCCACACACAGCCCCTGAGGCCTCTTTCTATGGCCCCCAAGACTCCCCACATGCCACAAATACCCTCCCCATACCCTCCCTCAATAGCCCTGCATCGCACCCACCTGCAGTGATTTTGCCTGGGTGGAATGTGTCCTTGAACTCTGATCATGCCTCTTGCCTGCCTGAATGGAGGATAGAGGGGGGTGCTTGTGCAGAAACTAGCCTCTTTTGCCTCTGCCCCATCCTGCAGCACAGTGGCCAACTGGATGCCTATGGGAATCCCACAAGCAGAACCTGAGTGCAAATAATATTGATGCATTCTTTCTATTTCAATTTGTTTTTACTGTGCTGCCATTCTTTTTTAAAAATGTTGTCAATAGCCTGGAGTGCTTCCCACAAGCATCTGGTTGGCCTCTGTGAGAACAAAGTGATGGATTAGATGGGCCTTTGGTCTGATCCATCTAGGCTTGTCTTACGTGCTTACATAAGGAGTGTCAGGAGTATAGGGAATAAATTTCAGTATAGCTAAATAAAATGGTGGGATCCAGCAAATGCCTGATTTCGCCCACTACTGGCACCAGTAGTGGCATTTACTTTTTCCTTCCATTTCCAGCTGCTGGGACAGCCTCTCCTCATTTGTTGCTTGTGTTTTGTTCTCAGGGGTCGCCTGAGCAGGGAATCTAGCTCAGCACCGTTCCTCCCAGAAATTCAGTTTGGAAAGCAGAGCAGTAAGTAGGAAGGAGGTCTGAGAGAGAGAAAAGAGCAATCCAAGGCTTTCTCCCCATTGGTTTGTGGGTGCCCAATAGGGAAACCAATAGTGCAGTCTCAATGTAATTCTGTAAGGTAGAATTGGCAACTAGAAGCCTTCGTCTGCCCCAGTAGCAAGAAGACCTGTCATTCCCATATTGGTCTCTACAGCCACAGCAGGCACAGTAACCTTTCAACAGTTCCACTTCATCCCTAAAGGCACACTTCTCCAGTCTCCTGAGACAGACAAATGCCAATAATCTGAACTAACAAAATCCACATTTTAGCTCACAACAACCTTGCAAGGTAGATTAGACTGAGAGACAGTAACTCACCAAAGATGAACCATTGCATTTCATGTCTGAGAAGATTTCTGAATGCAAGTCTACTCATTGCAAGTCTAGCCATTATGCCCAGAGGCAGAACTAACTGCCCCGGCACCCAGAGCGGCATGCACCCAGGGGGCGGAGCTAGCATCCCAGGGGAGCAGGGCGCATGTCCCAGGGGATCTGCTGACTGCCGCAAAGCTCGGGGGGGGGGGCTGCTGGACGCCTCAAGTATCCTGGGAGGGCGTCGCCCACGGCGAGGGTCGGGGAGGTGATGTCACCCAGGGCGGGCCACACCCTCCTTGCTCAGCCTCTGATTGTGCCACACTTTCTCTCAATTTAAGGGCCTCTCTGTCTTCCTTATTTTAGACACTTGCAATACCTATTGCATTGATGGGTAGACAAATCTGCAGAGCCCTGCAGCAGGACTGACAGAAGCAAGTACTGTATTTCTTGCATGGCATGGTCAGCTTAAAAGTAACCAGTAAAACCAGCAACAGATAACATGGTAGGGCAAACACCACATATTTCTCTTAGGTCACCACTAAAAAGGCCCTGTTTATAGAGCTGAGGGACCTTGATGGTAGGTAAAGCAAGCAGAGCCTCAGAAGCTGGCCTTATGGAGTACAAATATGTAACGCATGCATCATGGTCCAGGGCTGGGGAAACTGTGGCTCTCCAGATATGGTTGTTCTCCTGCTCCCAACAGTCCCAGTAAACATGGCCAAGGCTCATGGATTACAGAAGTTGTAGTCCAACAACATATGCAGGACCACAGATTTTGCATTCTTATGTTAAAAGCATAGGGGCAGGAGGACAGGCTCTTGGGGCAGGGGCAGCCAGGAAGCCTCCTTGCAGGGCATTCAGATCCCAACCTGCATCAGCTGAATGATCTGCTCTTTGCTCCAGGAGGTCGCATATCCCCAGAAGGTCGCTTGTCAATGGCAGTGAACACGGACAGCCCTGGGCCAGCAGCTTACTCGGCCTGCAGTGTGAACTTCCGGCAAACCAGTGCTCCATCCTACACCTTTGGGTTGAAGTCACCTTCTAAAGGTGCGAGTGAAGGGAAGGGATTAAGAGAGCATTCTTTCAGTTTCCAGCTATTCATGAATCAATATGGTTTGTGTTTAAGCCACTAGACCAGAGGTTTTCAACATTTTTGAGAGGCCATCTTAGATCTCCTCTGAGAAGAAAAGCACAAGCCTTTGTTTCCTCTTGGCTAGTTAGTCAGTTCAGGATTAGAAACTCTTCTGTCTGAGTTACGTACTTTCTACCACAAACAACTTCATTGTTTTTATCTACCAATATCGCTTGGTGTGTTGTTACAGATGAGGCTATTCATTTACAGCGTTGCATGAATTTGCAGAGCTTCCTAAGAAAAATTGCTTATTGGATGCAATTTCTCCAATGCAGAGGGTAGGGGAAATCCTAGGGCTAGGATGCTTGCAACTGAGACTTTGAGAAGGGAGGTAATTTTCTCGCTCTGGGTAGAGCCAATAGAAACTATCATATTGTTGTGCCTACATTTCCCAACCTGCCTTGAGGTCTAAAAAAGGGGGAAAGGCACTACAGTGGTACCTCGGGTTACATACGCTTCAGGTTACATACGCTTCAGGTTACATACACTCCACTAACCCAGAAATAGTACCTCGGGTTAAGAACTTTGCTTCAGGATGAGAACAGAAATTGTGCTCAGACAGCGCAGCGGCAGCAGGAGGCCCCATTAGCTAAAGTGGTGCTTCAGGTTAAGAACAGTTTCAGGTTAAGAACGGACCTCCGGAATGAATTAAGTACTTAGCCCGAGGTACCACTGTATCTTTTCTTAAAGGAGCAGCATTGTTATACCTTAGATTCACAAAATGCTTAGGGGTTGCGTCCCCCTGGGTCCCCCTAGAAAAAAAGCACTGCCTAAATAACTGACCCTTGTGGGGGCAGAACATGTGTGATTACAACACGTAAGGCCTACTTTCTGGATACTGTATATTCACAAGTCACACTTTCCCCCAAGAAGTGGGGAACCTGAGGGCCACATTTTCTAGCAGGCAACCTCCTGGGGGCCACAATGGCAAAGGATGTGACATAGACTTACTGTAACAAAAAACAAATGAATAGCTTATTCTAGCGGCATGTGGAAATGGAAAGGCCTGTTCAGCCCTGCTTTCTGTCACCTCACCCTGTTACATGAGTAGATTCAGAGTCATCCCACCCATGAGGCAAGATGAGGCAATCGCTTCAGGCGGCAGGATCCACAGGGGCAGCAGATGTGGCTACCAAGGAATGCATCATCCAACCCCACTTCTGCTGCCACTGCTGTCACTGACTGTGGCATGCTTCATAGAGATCTGCTGTCATCTTAGCAGCCCCACCCTCAAAAATGCCTCTACAGCAGCCTCTTGGTGAATAGATGGCACTGCTCTCCTCCCCCTTTCCTGCTGTAGCTCTTTAGAATTGTAGAGTTATAGAGTTACAATGGTCCCCCAGGGGTCATCTAGTCCAACCCCTTGCAACTCAGGAATCTCAACTAGATCATAGAGTGGTACCTCGGGTTACATACCTTCAGGTTACAGACTCCGCTAACCCAGAAATAGTACCTCAGGTTAAGAACTTTGCTTCAGGATGAGAACAGAAAGCGTGATCCAGCGGCGCGGCAGCAGAGGGAGGCCCCATTAGCTAAAGTGGTGCTTCAGGTTAAGAACAGTTTCAGGTTAAGAACGGACCACCAGAATGAACTACTTAAGTACTCCAGAACTAAGTACTTAACCCGAGGTACCACTGTACATGTTCCTGATGTAAGTCTTCACTCACCCCTTCATCCCAGGTTGGGGAGGGGGGATGGCATTTTGTGGTTTGCCTCAGCTGCCAAAGTGTCTTGGGCCGGCTCTATGTAGGCTGGGTCCCAAGTCTCTTGGGATGACGGTTGGGGGCCTGGTTCAAAGTTCAAGGCTCTGTAACAACACTGATGCTGCCTCAACCTTGTCTGTTCTGTTTCTCCAGAGGGTGGAGGGCGGCGTTCTTGGCAGAAGTCTTGGTTTTTGAGCAATAACCCGTTCATTAAGAAAGTGGATTTTAGCAACGAGACCAATGTAAGTGTAATGCATGGGGGTGTCCATTTGTGCTATGCCCCACCCAATTCATATAGTTCAGTGACAAGAGCACATGCTTCATTCATTAATTAAATGGAATATTTACAACCCTCCCTTTCAGAAAGTGCATCAAAGCAGTTGACAACATGCAAAACATAAATAAAATAACGGTATAAATAAATAACTCCATAAATATCCATAAAGTGTAATATAAAGAATCAAGAGATGCAGGTCCCGGGGTCAGTCTCCATGTTGCAAAGATCAAGTAGCAAGCTGTATACTGTATAAATGCTAGTGGTGGCCTTGTTGTATTTGGAAGCAGTCAGAAATTAAAGGCCCCATCTGCACTATGCATTTGAAGCACCTCATACAAGTAGGGTCTGAGCATAAGAGTGCACTCTCTTACTGCAATTTCCAGCAGCTAGTTTTCATACCCTCCAACATTTCTCCAAGGAAAATAGAGACATCCTAATTAATAGTATAATAGTAATACCCATGCGTCTGACTGGGTTGCCCCAGCCATTCTGGGCATATATAAAAACATAATGTAACGTTCAACATTAAATAACTTCCCTATACAGGGCTGATTTCAGATGTCTTATAAAGATTGTAAAGTTACATAGCACCTTGGCTTGGGGTGTCACATAACTCAGTTACATGACTGCCTCCAGCTGTGGAAGGCAGGGCAGAGCCATCATGATTAGTAACAATTGACAACCTTATCCTCTTTGAATTTGTCCATAGAATTCTTTTAAGCATCATTTCAAGCCACCAGGGCCAGTCCCTGGGGATAATGGGAGCATCTGTGGACCAAAGGTTGGGCAAGGCTGCTTTAGAACCACAGATTTGGAGTCCCATTAACACCATACATTTAAAGCACTAGAATATCATGGCTCCTCCAAAGGAATCCTGGGAACTGTGGTTCATTAAGGATGCTGAGAGTTGTTAGGAGGCCCCCTACTCCCTGTCAGAGTTACCACTCCCACCGTTCCCTGGGAAGGAGGATTGATGGTTAAAGCATTCTGGGAAATGTAGCTCTGTTGGGTCTCACTGGTCATATAGCCTTTATGCTCCTCCACCATGTGGGTCCCCCTCCCCAGGAAGGATCATGCAGCTCAGCTGTCCCTCTGTTATTTGCAGTGGCCCTCTCCTTTCCACTATGGCCAGCCCCTGGATGTCAAGCCAGCCAACCTGCCAAACAGCCCCCATTTCACCATGGGACAGAAGGGAGAGTTCACTCTTGTCAGCAAAAGTAAGAACATAATGGGTGCCTTAGGTTATCAAGAGGTATTTATTTCATAGAATTGTAGTGTTGGAAGAGATACAGGGGGTCATCTAGCCCAAATCCTTGCAATGTAATTTTTTATATTTTTTTTACAAATATGGGTCACAAAACTATGACCCTGAGATTATGAGTCTCATGTTCTACCAATGGAGCTATTATCCTTATCTGGGTCAAGGTGTGCCCCAGGACTCTATTCTCGCCCTTTATTGCCAGTCAGGAAGCTGAGCACTTGCTGAGTGCAAACTCCAGATTTTTACCAGAAATTTGCCTTCGGTAGGGTTCCTCCCTTTTTAGTGAGACATTGCCAGTAGCTAACACCTCTGCTCAAAGATTTGTTCCGAGGCCAAGTTATTTGGGACCAGTTACTTGCACATTGCCTTCTCTATATAAACCCATTTGACCGCTTCAATTTGCAGATCTGACACTGTTACAGCTGCCACCTATTTGTTCTGCACTTGCAAGAAAATAATTATTTTTTTGTTATGGGACCCAGTTTGGAACTCCTTGCCTATTGACACCAGGCAGGCACCTATGTTGTACTCTTTTCACCACCTGCTCAAAACATTATTGTTTAGGCCAGCCTGACCAGAAACATGGATGCTGACAAGATCTAATCTCTTACTGTTAATTTTAACTACAGAATTTTAAATTACGTACATGGTTTTAACTGTTTATTCCTCAATATTTTAAAACTGTTTTTGTAAGCTATTTAGCTGTTTTCCTACGTTCAAACAATACTGTTTTGTGGGGGGGGGGCTGCATTCCTGACCATGCATGTAGGCATGTAAACCTGCTCAACCCATTAGGCCCCTACCCCATTCTGTCCCCTTTTCCAGCCACTTCCAGGCTGCAGGGATGCACATTTATTTGAATGTGTGCAACAGTGGGGGGGGGGGTTGCCTGTATATAATTTTTGTTTCATAAATACATATTGTATCTACACTGCCCATTTAACTTGACCTCTTCACTTGGGTCCACTCAACACTACAAGGGGGTGGGCAAGAGCAGCATAAGTTGCTCCTGGCAGTAACAGTAAGGGGAGCTATGCTAAGCATATCCAAGAGGGTCTCTGTCGGGTTGCAGCTCTTCAAGTCAGTGCCTGGCAATGCCAACTTCTCCCCTCCCTCTCCATTAGTATCTGGCACCACAGATTGGGCCGGCTTCTCTCTCACCCCTTTTCTCTTCCCTAGATAATATGATGGATCCAGCACCCAATAAGTACAACACAGAAAGTGCATACAAGCATGTGATGTTTAGATCACCCTCTATCATCATCAGCCCTGCACGAAACACTATGCACAAATGGGCCAGGAAAGGTAAGGAATGGTAACAGGTTCCCTCCCACCACTCTTTTAACTACCATATTTTTCGTTCTGTAAGATGCACCAGACCATAAGACGCACCTAGTTTTTGGAGGACGAAAACAAGAAAAAAAAATTCCGAATCCCAGAAGCCAGAACAGCAAGAGGGATCGCTGCACAGAGATCCCTCTTGCTCTTCTGGCTTCTGGGATAGCCACACAGCCTCTTCAGGGCAGCGGGATAACGGCTCCCCCTGCCCTGAAGAGGCTGCACGTGGCTAAGCCAGAAGCTAGAACAGCGAGAGGAAGCACACCTACACTTGTACCTTGGAAGTCAAACAGCCTAGTTCTCGAACGTTTTGGCTCCTGAACAATGTTTTGGTTTTCGAACGTTCTTTTGGAAGCCAAACATCCAACGGGGCTTCCGCTGCTTCCAATTGGCTTCAGAAGCTTCCTGCAGTCAATAAGAAGCTGTGTTTTGGTTTTCGAGCATTTTGGAAGTTGAACAGACTTCCGGAACAGATTCCGTTTGACTTCCAAGGTATCACTGTATATAAAGGGGCAGAGATTGAATATTAATAAGAGTTAGCAGTACCCCTGACCATTGCTGCCATTATAACATTATGATGACACTCAGCTCTATCTGCTGATGGATGGCCACACCAACTCGGCCCCTGACACACTGACCAGATGCTTGGAGGCTGTGGGGGGTGGTTTCATGGGAGCCGATTGAAATTAAATCCTTCGAAGACAGAGGTCCCCTGGCTGGGTCGGGATGGCATGGGGATGAGGGACCAACTCCCTTCTCCCAATTAGTGCCAGTGCCTTCCATTAAGAGTTTGGGTGTAATCCTTGACGCCTCCCTTTCCATGGAGGCGCAAGTTACAGCAACAGCCAAGGCGACATTTTTCCACCTTCACCGCATCAAGCAGCTGGTCCTTTACCTTTCCCGCCCCGATCTGGCCACAGTGATCCATATGACAGTCACCTCCATGCTTTACTGTAATTCGCTCTACATGGGGCTGCCCTTGAAACTGTCCCAGAAACTCCAGCGGGTGCAGAATGCTGCGGCGAGGCTCCTCACGGGGTCCCTGCCATGGGAGCATATTCACGCAGTGCTTTACCAGTTGCACTGGCTCCTGGTGGAGTTAGGGTCAGGTTCAAGGTACTGGTTTTGACCTTTAAAGCCCTGTGGCTTGGGGCCCTCTTATTTATGGGACCACCTCTCCTGGCATGCCCCACAGAGGACCTTAAGGCCCATGAAGAACCATAGTTTAGAGGTCCCGGGCCCTAAGGAAGTCAGACTATCCTCCACCAGGGCCAGGGCCTTTTCAGTGATGGCTCCGACCTGCTGTCCCATGAGACTAGGGCCCTTCAGGATTTAACCTCCTTTTGCCGGGCCTGTAAGACATAGCTATTCCGCCTGGCCTTTAATTTGAATTCAGCCTGATCTTTTTATTTCCTTTCTCTTTCCTCTCCCTCCCCTTTTATGAAGATTACCAAGGAGGACTAATTCAGCCAGCTAGCCCTGGTGACTATCTAATGTTTATTGGATGGATTTCCTCCAAACTGATTTTTGAACTTTGAACTTTATTGTTATTCATGCTTCTATACTGTCTTTTATGCTGCTTCTATGTTTTATTACAATTAAGTTTTAAATTTGTTGTTAGCCACCCCGAGCCAGGTTTTCTGAACTGGGAAGGGCAGGGTATAAATAAAATTTTTTTAATTTATTGTAAGTGAAGCATCACCCAGCAGTTGGTTCACAGCGAAATATCTTTTTGTCCAGGCTTTCCCTAACCTAACCAGGATGGTTAAAAACTCTCTCTCTATATATATAAAATAGACAAATTCATGGAGGATAAGGCTATGTTCTCCTGAGAATCAGTGCTGCTCCTCTCAGATCCCACTTGCAGGTTCCCAGAGGCATCTGATCAGCCACCATGAGAACAGGATGCTGGACCAGACAGGGCTTTTTGGCCTGATCCAGTACTGCTGCTCTTATGACTTCTGCAAACTTTTAGATGGTGGTGTGATGTTCCTTTTTTCTTCCGACTCCCACCGGCCCCAGGCAGCATGACCAATGAGCAGGGATGATGGAAGTTGCAATCCAAAAGCACCAGCAGAAGTTTCCCCACCCATTCTAAAATGTTTAGCAAATAGACAGGCTAGGTGAAACCAGACTAACCTTTGCAAGGAGGTTACGTTTTTTATAGTTTAAAGCTTCAGTTGGTGCTGTTGCCATGCCTGCTTGTTGAGTCTGAGCCCCAAAACATTTATGTGTGCAGTTCTGGCCACCGCCATTCAGTTAGTTACCTTCTTCCACTTTCTTCCTTGGTTGCAGACACCACCCCTGGTCCCGGCACTTACAATGTGGAGAGAGGGCACATCGCTCGCCTACCTTGCTCCCCCAGCTTCTTCATCCAAGGTGTAAGGCGACCCAAGAAGCACGAGACAGGGCCATTTTCAACGCTGTGACACCCCCCCTACCAGGAGTGTGATTAAAAGCCTGATTGCCCTGACGCTGCATGCCCCATTTCTGCCCAGTGTTTAACATTCCAGGCAGCTCTTGAAACTTTCAATACAGGCTCAGACTTCTTAAAAGCACAAATCCTGTTATCTTAGCCATCTGGGTATCCACCTAACCTGAATTAATGGGAGGGGGAATAATGTACATAAATTAAAAAAGAAGCTGCATGGGTATACTAATTCAACAGCAAAGCAGAGAAATCTTATTTGTGGAGTTGAAGGACCAACACAATTTCATTCTTTTTTTTCTTTACAAAATCAGCTTCCTCAATCTCTGCTCCTGCAGTGTCCCACCCTAGCAACTCCTAGTGGGGTGATGGGACTCTGTAAAGTCTGATCAGAATATATACCATTCAACTTAAGCTGCAGAGTTTTATAACTTGGAAGGCTCCACAACTTAAGTTGAAGTTCAACAGTGAGACTATTGATGCCACCGTGATGTTGTGGGGCTGTTTCTTTTCCCCATTCCTGTCTTAAGACCTTCTAACAACAGTGCTTCACCGCGCAGAAATGACACTGTCCAAAAAGTAAAAACAAATTAATTTTATGGCTGAGTGGGGACATCAGCCCTAATTTCCAGGGTCCAGATCCAAAACTCCATAATCACCCATGGTGTTAAAGCAACCTGTGGTCCTATAAATGGCAAGGAAATCATGTTGATGTAACTATTTTTTACAGGCTTACTCATCTGGTGTACATTTTTATTTTTAAAGTGCAGAGTATAAACACAAGCCTGCTCACACTCTAGGTGAAGAAACCCAGCAAGAACAGCAGCAGAACCTCTAACACGAGAAATACTCTTGATAGAAGTACACATCAGAATGAGAGCCATTATCACCACAAGTGTGAAATTGCATTTATTACCAATATTCACCATACATCATACAGAACTTGCTTAAGTTGCATCATGTCCATTCAGGTAGCAGCCTTAGCTCTGTAGGGAAGGAAATAAGTTTGGAATTAGAAATAGATAATTCAATTTGGTACCAAGGTAAGGAGGAAAAAAAACATATGCAGCCTGTTTCATGGGAAGGCAGGCACTTACTGGAGGACATTCAACTGCACCACTATTGATGTCATCGATTACATCGTGAGGGTGTCGCCCATCGATATTGCAGCCAACAGACTGGGCTGTTCCCAAGATCTCCTTAATGGTTCCTGTAGATGGGACAGGAAAGTACATTATGTCATGATGGCTGCTGCGCTCATGACCTTTCTGCCAGATGGTCAGCAAAGCATAGCTTCATCCAGATTAGACTCCCTGAATGGAGTCACTCCAGCTCCAACTTTACGGAAGGTATGGGAAGTGAATATGGGTAGACATTGCTGTTGGGACTACAACTCCCAGAATCCCTGATGAAGGGCCATGCTGGCTGGGGATGATGGCAGTAACTTGAGTCTCACAGGACATTCAAAGAAATCAAGCAAAACTTGGGGGGCTGTAATAGTGAGGTACAAGGGGGCCTGAGAGCCAAATAAATAAAAGGCAGCTTCATTTGCTTCAGCATTTGTTACATGGAACTCATGAGCTTGTCATACATCCAGACCCTCCGCCCTAACCTTCCCTGCTTTTACCTGAGAGTTCCCGGGCCAAGGATCGGTGCCGCATCTGCCGGGCGATGTTCACAATCTCCTCAAAGCTGACATTGCCGCTGTGCTTAACTGTAAACAAAGAGAGAACTCACATTACTCAGGCTTTGGGAGCAGACCACCAAAGGCCAAACACAGAGAGCCTCATCAGCCAGTCCTCTTAAAAAATAAAAGGGACTGTGGCAGTGTTGTTCTTGCTCTGTTCCCATTCTTCGGCACAGAGTTACCCATGGAGAGAAATAACCCTGTTTCCTTGAATGGGGGTTTCCTCTTAGCTCACCACTGGAATGTACAAGCCACAGATGAAATCAGGCAGGCACAGTGGCGGGTGGCTGTTGCAGACAGAACTACAGCATCACACTGATCCATATTATATTTCAACTGTTTTGGCGCTGTAGCTTTCCAAATTTCCCATCTACCCTCATACAAACCAGATTTTTTATGAGCATGATTGAGGACACTAGTACAGTTCCTTGAAAGAACCTCCTGATTCTTAGAGCTAGCTGGGAATTTTAATTTTTTTAATCACTCTACCCTAAATCTTTGCAAAACAAACCATGGTTCTACTTCCATCTTTATAACTGCCCAGCTGCAATTCACCACCTAAGCAAACCACCACCACCGGACACTCACTGTTTTTCTGCTTTTTGCGGTCACGGGGAGGCTCCTTCAGAGCTTTGATGATCAAGGCAGAGGCTGATGGGACCACCTCGATCTAGAAAGCAAAACAGTCCAGATTGAGACTTGTGTGAGGCAGGGGTGGGAAGGAGGAGCAATACACTGACTACAGAAAACCTGGCATGGAAAGAAAAATCCCACCCTCCACCACAGCTCCTCCCAACTCCCAGGGCTGCATCTAACAAAGTTGTCTCATTCACATAGGGACTTCTGCTTGTGCAACAGAACACCCTCCTTCTTTCTGCCTCCTGAGCACCTATTCAATCTGTTCAGGGGCCCATGAGGAGCAGACATTCTGTTGCAAAAGCAGAATACCTTGTGCTCGTAGAACGCTGGATGACAAAGCATTATTTCACATATACATTCCTAAAACTTTTTAATATGAATTTAACTTATCATGAAACAAAACTATCCTCTTCTGTAAGGTTTGTGTCCCCAGTTTTTCGGCACAGGACTCTCCATGGGTCAGATAGAAGAGTTCTGCTTCCTAAGCTGGGGTTTGTTATTAGCTCACCACTGGAACATGCCAGTCACTGTTGCACGAAAGGCATGGTGGCGGGTGGCTGTCAGGAAAGCCCAGGGCCCCCCAGGGTCTTAGCTCTAATCCAGGGTTTATCACGTTTCAGAGCTGATTCAAGGTACACATCTGTATAGCAAGGGACGAACACGACTGGCCTACCTCACAAGGCTGTTACAAAAAGTGATGCCAATGCTAAAAAAAAGGCAGCATGCATAAATGCCAAATATTGCTAGGCGCTAACTAAGGGGAAATGTTATTTGGGGACCAATAGTCAAGTTCAAAAGTTTCTCTAGCCAAAGGCCATAACAAACTTATAGCATTAATAAAATAATATTGATCATAGATCTGTAAAGTAAGCCAACATCCATGATGAGAAGATAGCAGAGACACCAACAAGCTTAAATCTAGCTTGATTTCAGATTAAATGTCAAAAACCCAGAAAACAAAACCTTATAGCAATTTTATCTAAAATCTTTTAATTGACACTTATTCAAGTCAATGAGCGCAGTTGAGGAAAATAATAATAGTCTAAATCAGGGACGTCCAACTCCCAAAAGACTGTGATCTACTCCCAGAAAATGGTTGGACATCTCTTGGTTGGACAAGCTGCTTTCCAGAGCTTGCAATCACCCAATTCCACATAGCACAAGTAAACAATCAATCGGCATGGTATCAATTATTTTAATATACTTTAACATAGAATAGCGGTTGACATTCCTGATATCATGAACTACAACTCCCATAAATCCTGATCACTGGTCCTGCTAGCTAGGAATGATGGGAACTGTAGTTCAACATCTGGATACGTTGCAACTGCCTAATGACCAGGACCGTGTTTTTAAGGTCTGGATCCAAAGACCTCCCACACAGCAAGCTGCATGGCACTCATTTTATCGACCTCGGAAGGATGAAAGGCTGAGTCAACCTTGCCAGGATCATGGCTCTGTGGCACTAGCACAGAAAGGCATTTTCAAATGCCAGTGCTTTTGGCCACAGACCCGTCCTTTGTGGCGTTGTCTGTACCTGAGCTTGCCTGTTCTGGATGGTCAGCTTAACCGTGATCCTCAGGCCCTTCCAGTCGCCGGTAGCCTTGGCAATGTCATCACCCACCTTTTTGGGAGACTAAAAGAAAAAACAACAACAGGTATAACCAATGGGATACTTAAGTCCTGTCCCCCCAAACCTCCCCTCTAATCCAGCAACTGACCACAGATTTGGGTGCTTCACTAACTACATTCTGCCTCCTTAAGTCTCAAGCCTTGCAGCAGCACCCAAGCAACTCATGTGGGAAACCTGCACTCCAGACATACAATGCTTGTCTTGCAAACAAGCTTTAAGGTTTCTATTTGTTATTATTTATTAACTAATTAAATTTCTATGCTATCCCAACGATCATAGGGTGGTGTATAATATAAACAAAATATCTATCTAGTCCACAAGATATTGTCTGAGCCTCATCTGGTGATACATTGCATTGAGAAACTGCAGGGGAAACAAATTCTGAAGAGCTTCCTTGCCTACTGTGTCCTAAAGGGGTGACCAAAACCAGCAAATGGGTAATTTAAAAGCCTGCAGGTATGTATAGTTATACTTCAAGTATTTCCACCGCCCAAATCAAGTTGCATAGAAACAGAAATTAAGAAACTGCTGGGCAAGAAGAATTTAACTTACCAGTGTACCACAACTTCATTTAAACAATCCAAACAATTTACAGCAGAGGCATTGCAGAAAATGTGCAGCTGGCTTAGTTGCCTGCCTAAGCCAACTGGCACCGAAAAGTTTTCTGCACGTGTTTAAACTTGAAAAAAGGTACCCTGCTGAATCTCTATGGGAAGAGCCTTCCATAGGAAATGGGCCAATAGTGTTACTTTGCCTTCAGAATTTGAATTGTCACCACTTGCATTCAGCAGCAGAACTGGACAAAGTTTTCATCACAAGGCTTTGGGTTCTGAACAGAGGTCTGGATAGCTGCACCTGGCCCCTGCGCATGTGGCTCTCTATTCCCACTCTACCCATTAGCATTTCTGTGGTTGAATAAGAACTGACTTACCAAACCCAGAGGCCCAATTTTTGGAGCCAGAGCTGAAGTGGCACCAACTTCACCCCCAGTACATCTTAAGAAAACTGTAAGAAGGGAGGGGGGGAGAGAGAGAAAACCAGCACTTTAAATATAATTATAAGCCACTGTCGTATCATGGCAAAACACCAATACAAAAATTCATACAGGGGATAAACTGCTGGAAAAATGGTAAGAGCTTCAGCCTAAAGCAAGGTCTCACTTCCCTTTAGCTGAGATTCCTGCACTGAAGAGGGTTGGACTAGATGACCCTTGGTGTTCTTCCAACTCTATAATTCTATGATTCTAAGAACCATGTTCAAATTTCAGCTAAGCCACAAAACTGGGTGACTTTCAGTCTGACATTCACTTGTCTTCCAGCACAGCCTATTTACACAGGGCTGTTCTGAAGACAAAAATAATGCATGCACGTAAAAAGAACCATATCAATATGCTGCTTCAGGGCCTTTGTAGAAAGGTTAAAAATGAAGCAAATCCTGTTGGCTGGACTAGATAGGGCTAGTATTATGTTCTTAATATATCAAAAGAGCTGAATAACTTAGAGAATTTCAATCAAGACTATGAATCCTACCACTCCCGAACGATTTAGCACTCTTTGATTTTCATGTAAGTGTTGTTAATGCACTTAACACAGAAAGTGAGAATATTCAGTCGTTGGTGTTCCAGAGTTATAATAATCAGGTCACAGTGCGGTTTGCCAGTCTGAGTACATAAATACTCTTGGATGTGGTGCAAGGTATCTAATTTTCAAAGATTGGAAACTATAAACATAGTACAGAAAATAAACGCAGAGCTTGTCCACTGTCATGTACAGGTACCAATACAAATGCATACAAGAATAGATAAAATAAAACAAAAATACAACAGGGAGGAAAACCTAAAAACCGAGAATGCAATACACTTATCATTTATAATGTATTTTGTATGTGTTATATCTATCTATCTATCTATCTATTTAAAGTACCGGTGGCATTTGAATGAGATGAAAGAACACCGGTCTAGGTAATTTTAAAAATATGCCACTAACTTAAAAAGGGGCATGGAAGGTTCTGTGGAGAAGCATAGCAAATAAAGGCTAAAAAGCAAGCTGAACACGTCATTTACACGTGCCAATCGGCCCCCCGCCCCCACCGAGATGTAGACGTTACCACTCCATAGGCCAGCCCAGGCGAGTTGATCGGGCTCCAACCCCAAATAAGCGGTCCTCCAAAACGCTTCGAGCCGAAAGACTTACCGACTTTGATCTCGTTGGGGTCGAACTTGGGCGGCATGACTGCGAATTGGATGCCAAGCTAAGCTCCAAGGAGGATGGCGTCGGATTCAGGAGAGCGACCAACTCTTCCTCGCCCGTAAGATCGAAGTGGCAAAAGGACCGATTGCGTGCGATCCCGCGGGATATAATATCTAAGATCTCGCGAGATTACACTCACCCGTCCTCTGAGGCTTTAAAGGGTGAGTCAAAGGAAGTCATCTTAGGTTTGGCCAGGAGGGACGGACCAAACTTCCGGTCCTTTACTGGAAAACTACCGTGTTCTCTTCCAATTCATAGTACGTAGTGCTTCTCTACACTTTAGTATCTCTACGTTGCGTTGCTACGTATTTGCCCACCAACCCTCCCGCCGTCCAATAAGCACCGTTGCTCTTCCAGCCACAACCTCGCGAGATTCAAAACTCCCTGCCGCCATGTCCACTATGGGCATTCACTGTGGAGGAGCGAGGCTACGGTCTCCATTTTAGATGTGGGCGAGAGACCAAAGTCTGTAGGCACAAGAGATCGTTCTCAGGTGTAGCCTCTGTGTAACAGACCGCGAATATTTCCTGAGCCGGTTCGATGTTTGTTTCTTCGTTTACGGAAGAGAAGTGGGCAGTGAGAAAGACAAAGAGTTTGGCGGTGGTGAGGGAACGGTATGAGCCGGTGAGCACAGGGCGCGGGAGGGGACATTGTCGAGGTGGGCGTGGCTAAGGCGTGCCTGGAGGCGGGGCTACTCCTCAGCATTCCCCCTCCCTGCCGCACTTCTGGGTGTGGCCAAGGGAGCTGCTGTTTCTCTCCCCCACCCTACCCCCGCCGTGTTGCAATGATTGCCTGAGAGCAGGCAAGGCTGCCATTGGGGCTCATTCTCCACACCCCCTAGCATGACAGGCTTGGCAAAGCCGCACCTGTTGAACTTCTGCCTACCCGTCGAGCCCTCCAGGGCCTCTTGAGTGACAAGCGCAGCCCTGGGCAGTGGGCATGTTTACTTAGAAGTAAACCCCACAGTACACCCTCGTCTCCCCCCCATGGGGATTTCTCCCAGGTAAGTTACTAGTCCTCATGACCCTGTTTTTCACCCGCTGCCTCTGATTGCCCGTTGCTGGGGAAACCAGAAGCGCGGGGAGGGTTGTTGCGTTCGGGTCCTGCTTCCTACTGGGGCTTCCTTTCGTGCTTCCTACTGTGGCTTCTGGCCAGCCTTGGACCAGACCCTGCAGGGCTCACCTTATGTTCTTCAATGAACAGCCCAAGCTCTGCATGCGGCCCAAGGCGGGGGCTCCCTAGGAAACAGAAGCGCGAGTCCTTGTAGGGCATGGGGTGGTGGCAGTGGATCTGACGAAATTTGGTTTGAACCCACAGGATAGAAACCCAGCTTCTATCCCATTTAAATCCATAACTTAACAACTGTCCATCTCATTTAGACACCTGTTTGGATGTATGGACTGTGTACATTAATCTTTGATGGTTTAATCAGAATTGAGGGGATATTCTTCATGTAAATACAAGCTAGGAAGATTTTATCTTTCTTCCTCTTCTGATATGTTTGCAATCTTCTATTAAAAGCGAAAGCTGCATAAACAAAGTGTTCAAGGGCACAGTTCTCGTGGAGATTTTGGGGAGTCAGGAAAGATTGCTGCGCCAGTTTAGACCATATTGGGGAACACTTACGATGTGATGCTCTTCCACTGAAAAAACCCAAAGCTGAATACAGTATATTCTTTAACAAATAGTCTAGTAGAAACGTTCTGGCAGGTTCCCTACATTCAGGGATCGGAATGGAGAAAGTCAGGACCTTCCTGCAGTTTGAAGTAGCGTAGTGCTGCCTGCTTCATGATAGATGGAGATAGGTCAGGTCCAGCATTGCCTATCACTGCTGGGAATCACTTGGTTAAATGCCTGTCTGCTGATAGCACTCAGGATTGTGGCTCATATTTTTCTCTGGGGAGCAGGGGTGTGTGTTTTGCCCGTGAGTCCTGGAAGACCTGCTCCCTGCTTTGCAGGGCTTTTTCCACTTGGACTGAGAGGATGGGGCCCTGACTGACTCCAGCTACAGAAGAACTGACACTTGGGCTGGGGTGTTGTTTAGGATTTTTTGTTGCTGTTATTTATATTAATTTTAAATATATCTATTTTAGGTCTTATGATGATTTTTGTGGAAGGGGTTCAGTTTGGTTGTGTACTATCTGACACCCTGGAGAGTCAGTCAGTGTAGACAATAATGAGACTGAGGAATCAAAGTGACTCAGCATAAGGCAGCTCACTATGTTATTATGGGAGATTTTCCTGTCAGTACACACCCATGCTATGAAAAGCTGCCCCTGTTGAATTTCTGACTTTCAGACAGGTGTTAAAGGCACTAGTTTAACTCTCACGCTTTGGACTCTGCACCTCAACCCCATGCTCAGTGCCCCGGGCAATGAGCTACCTGATGAATTTTCTAGACCCACTACATTGCCAGGCTGTTGATAAAACAATGGCAGTTCAGCATTGCCACTATCTCCTTTCCTGCATGTGAGAATGTGTGTGGAAGCTGACACACACAGCAGGAGTTAGTTGCCTTTATTGTACTGGGAGTGGGAGGATTACAGGAACATTTTGGTCCAGTGGCTATCGGTGGCTGACCCCTTTCTTATACAAATGTCCCAGCTTGTGTAACTGAGGTGCCACGACAGGGCAGGGAATGTAAAACCTCGGGTTCAGAGGCCAAATACTGCCCTCTAGGTGTCCGTATGGCCCTCTGCACTCATCCCAGGCCACACACCCCTTAAGCCAGGCCTCTCTGCACCACCACAACCCCCTGGCCAATTTTATGTGACGGAGGTTCGCCCGTGGTATCTGTTTGGCTACACCCCACCACTGCAGCCCCTGAAAGGTTCCTCACAAGGGAATGTAGCCCTTGAGCCAAAAAAGGCTTCTCCACCCCTGAACTACAGAAGGGTTATGGAAAATAAAATTCATAAATTTATTCTCTCCCCCCACCCGCCCCCAACTTCTCCAGAGGGCGGCACCTTGAGCAGAACTCGTCCGACATGAGCAGCTTCTTCTCAGGCTGACAGAGATGTAATTCCTGTTGCTCAGGTTGTGGTTGCCTTCCTGCCTTTCATTTCCTTTTTCCATCTCTGAATTGGGATAAAGGGAAGACAAGAGGAAGATGCCGCTATTCTTCCGTAAAAGGAAACCCAGCGATGAAGCCCGCAAGCGCCTTGAGTACCAAATGTGCCTGGTAAGTCGGCCAGAGCTAGGTGGGCCAGCTGCTGGGACTCTTCAGGCTAGCGGGGGCTCCACTAAGGTTCTGAGGAATCTTCTGGAACCATGAAAGAATATCATCACCTGGTCTTTTCTGGCCCTTGTTACAGATGAATCCTAAGCAGGCTGGATGGATGTAGCAGATCCACAGTATAAAAGCCCTTCCGCCATGTGATAATTTGTTTCATAAAACTGTGCCAACTCTGGGATGATGCAGCTGGGGGGGGGTTAGGGGGTCAGGTCCTAGACCCTCAGGGGTGCCTCCTCCGCCCACCCACCCACCCAGAAAAACATGTCCCTTATTGGTGGAAAACTCTGCAGAAGAGTCTTTCCACCAGGAGTGGGGAACCAAACCAGCAGAGTTCCCAACAAGGATCAGGTGAGAGGCAATGTTAGAGCACTCCAAGATCAGATTGGCTTGTGCAGAAGCTTGGCTAGCAGGCAGGGCACCGAGCTGGTATATAGACATTCTTAGTAGCTCTTCCAGTCCTGCGCTGGTTTTTGAGCTGGAGTTGGTGTAAGCACACCCCAACCTCAGCCGAATCCTATCATCTCCCTCCTGTTCCAGGGGTCTGCTTGAGAAGATGGTTTTACATCCCAAGGAGACCTTGCCTGTAGTTGGGCACTTCTCCAGATGGACTGGGATGGACCTGGTGTTTAAGGCTTTCCCTTGGGCTTAGGACATGTCCAACCTCAATGCCAGAGGCCAAACTCGCCCCTGGTGCTGGTCATCTGTCCTAGGCCTCATCACTCCTCACCCCCAGATGGAGTGTGACCCAGGGCTTGGTGTAAGGCTAGAGCCTCCTGGTCCTTCTCTGATGAGGAGTCACACTGTCGAGGCATGACACCCACCTCTGATTGGGACTCATCCTGTTGGGACACCACATCTGTATTGCCTGCAGCAACTGATTGTGGCTCTCTAGGGTTTTCAGAGAAGGGGTGCTCCCAACCCAACCTGGGGATGCCAGGGATTGAACCTGGGACCTTCTGCATACCGAAGAAATGCTGTGCCACCAAGCTACAGCCCTTCCCCAAAGTATTTGGCAGGGCTTGGAGCACACCTCTGACAACTGGAGACTTGTAAGCAACATGGGTGCAGTGGGGCTTACTCACGCGCCCCTCCCTAAATATACATATATATTACTTTGATTACATTCAGTGAGCAATTGAGATAAGGCCGGCAACCATCTGATTTCTCATTTTTGCAAATGCAGCTCACCTGTCTGTCTCTCAACAGGCAAAGGAAGCCGGAGCTGATGATATACTTGACATATCCAAATGTGAACTCTTAGAGGTACGTTTCCGGTGATGCTGACTCCCAAATTCCACAGTCGCTATGCATTTCATGTATAAGTGCTTTATTTGCAGTGATGGTTAAGGATCAAAAGCTCTGCTGGTTTCACCTCTGGGCATTGCTTTGGAACTAAAAAAAACCCCATTCTTTGGGCATTATATTTGGGTTGTGGTGTCACATTCTGAAGAGTGATACCTTTTATTATCATCCTTCAGCAGAAGATGTTATGCAGGAGTGGGTTCCTCTTTCCATCTGTTTCAGAGGCAGAAATGTGTAAATAACTGCACTTGACACCCATCACCATAGAATCTGTGTTGTATCTTGACATCAAGGACTAGGAGCATCAACCCTCCTGATGTTGTTGGACTCCAATGCCCATCAGCCCCAGTCAGTGTGGCCAATGGTGAGGAATGATGGAAGTTGTAGTCCAACAGTTATCTGGAGGGCTGCAGGGTCTCTGTCCCTGGGTGGATCTTCTTGTCATTCTTATCACCAGGAGGTCTGTTCTGCACAGTACAGGAACAGGGCCTTTTGGAATACCCTCCCTTTAAATATCAGACTAGCGCTGCCTCTGTTGTCTGTTCTGTGCCTGTGATGACCTTCCAGCCTTCTAAAGCAGAGATCTTTCCCCATCTGCATCTGCATTTCAATTGCTTTTATGTAGTTTAATGGTTATAGTGCTTCTTGTTTGCCACCCTGGGCTCCTTTGGGCAGAAAGTGGGGGCCTATAAATCTGATAAATAATGGTAATATGCCCCAAGACAAAATGACCCTTGCATAAAGTATCTCTTTTGTATTTTTTTATTTTTTTTGAAAATAATATTTATTACTTTTCCAACAATTTAAACACAACACTACAAAAAAGGACAATACAATACAAAAACACTACATAACATTGACACATTAAACTAACATAGCCAAACAAAAACAGTTTAAAACACATCAAACAATTTCAGTATCTTATCTTTCATTCACTTATTTCCACGACCTCCTCACACCTCCCTTTTTGTATTCCACTTCTATTAGTTGTTTCAGCAATTCCTTTCCATCTTCCTCTGTTTTCTATCCTATAATTATCTTAACACATTCTAACCTTATTTTTCCTTTAATATTCTATTAATCTATTTATACTTAATTCCTTATAACATTTCTACTAAAGCCATATAACTTCATTCCAACATTCTTCTAGCATTCATTAATTTTGCAGTATTTCTGTAAATAGTCTTTAAACTTTTTCCATTCTTCTTCCACCGACTCTTCTCCCTGGTCTTGGATTCTGCCAGTCATTTCCGCCAGTTCCATATAGTCCATCAACTTCATCTGCCATTCTTCTTTTGTATTTTTTTCTGATCACCCCTCTCTATCACAATAACATTTTATCTGACCAGCATTTGGTTTTGTCCTATGCCTGCTTTTAGATTCCGTATGGAGCCTTGGCAACCTGTAAAGTCTTGCAGAAGAAGGTAAGGGACATGTTTCAATGTGTTAGTACAGGCTTTGTCCACTGGGCAAAAGCCCTCCAGACATTGTTTCCCTGCAGTTCTCATCAGCCCCAGCCAGCATGGCAGTGCTGGCCATGACTGCTGGGAGTTGTAGTCCAAAATGGCTCTGCTGACTGGGGCTGATGGGAGTTGTAGGCCAAAATACCCAGAGAGCATTAGGTTGACAAAGCCCATGTTGACACACAGGCCAATATCATAAAATTAGGTGGTGGCTTCTCTATGCATCAGACTCTTCCTGTGTCCTCCCCTGCTAAACAATTTATGAGGCTGGAGAACCCTCTTGTCCACACAGAGCAAGAAATGGCTGGTGGCCTCAAACAATAGTCAAAGTCTCATATGTCCATAGGCAGAAATGGGACCCTTTGAGTCTTGGCCAATGTGCTTTTGAATGTGTAGTGATTCCCTCTCCCTGTTGTGTTTTAACTTTCCTCAAACACCCTGGAGGGTTTTTTCTGGGAGCAAAAGCAGTCCAAGCCTATACAGTGTCTTGCTGGCAAGGTCCATTTCTTCATTGCCTCCCGCTCCAGATCACTTGTTGCACTGGTTTCCCAAATCATAGTGGCAGTAAACCATGATTTATATGGGTGCACTGAAACTGCAGGCACTTCACTCCCTCTGCCCCTCTGTCTCCACTCCCAGGAAACAAGTCTGGGTTAGCACTACCTCTGAACCCAGGTTCACCATTTATTTCTCTCCAAGCAAACCACAAGTGAGTTAGCCAAGAACAAAGCTTGATTATGGCTCCGAGCATCACTCTGATAATATCCTCTCTGCTTCTTTCATTGCCTAGGTGCTGATTGCTCACACCAATTGCTTGACATCTCTGACCCCTAAATCCTGTAGCATCCTGAATCTCCTAACTGTGAAGGTAACTTGAAACTCTTTTTTTTTTTTTTTTTGGCAAATGACTCAAGAGGTAGGAATGAATCATTGAGTGGAAGCTTCTGGACCTGATAGTGAAGAAGGCACAGAACCACTGTGTGTGTGTTGACAGAAGGGGGGCTCTTGAAACCAGGTCCCATTCCTATGTGATTTTGTTCCATGTCTTGTTTAAATATACGAGAGACCACAGAGAGAGAAGGGGAAGGTGTCAGAGATACACAGAGAAGAATGGGAGGAAGAGAGAAGCAGGGTGTCACAGACCAAGAAAGAGGAATAAGGGCATGTCAGGGACAGAGACGTGTGTGTGAGAAAGAGAGGGGAGGGGAGGGAGGGGGTGCCAATGACAGAGAAAGAGGAAGAAGCAGTTTGTCAGAGACAGAGAAGTGAGTGGTCCGCTCTCCACTGGCTTTGGCCTCTTGACAGGTTAGTGCTGAGGGAGTGTGGCCCTCAATAGAGAAAAAATGTTCTCCAGCCCTGCTATGAAGGCTTGCCAGCTAAATGAACGGCCATTTTCCTTCTCTACCCTTCCAGGTTTTAGATCTACATGACAACCAGCTGACCTCACTTCCTCCTGATATTGGCCAACTGACATCTCTCCAGGTAAAAGAGACAAAACACATCCTGGGGGAGAATTCTGTTCTGAATTGTTTCTCATGTGCAGTGTCAGTGTGGTGACTCAGAAAGTATGGGAACTTTTCCATCTCTTTTGGGACCGTGAAGGCTCAGACTAGCCCCTCAAAATGGGATAGTGAAACCAAGGGCTGAATGGAGAGCCTTCTTATTGCTTGAGGCTAGGATCTTTCTGGGTTAGTTACCACAGAGCAGAAACAGAGAGAAACCTGTGTGGAACATCAGCCCGTGTGACTGGCTGCCAGTGTGAAACCTGCTGATTGGCCAGGTCTCTATGAATACCAAGAGCCTGGCATTCCTGTTTTTTTGTTTGTTTTCATGTTTTTATATCCTGACATTCTCTCAAGTTGGGATTCAAAGTGGCTTCCAACATTCAAAGCAATCATTGTAAAATACAAATAAAATCAGACCAATTTAAAAAATAGCTTAAATACATCAAAACACAATTAGAACCAGCAGTTAAAATCCAATTTGCCCTGACAGCAGCTGAATGATCAGTATCATCTGCACCTTAGTTTCCAAAAGTCCATCCGAACATGAAGATATTAGTCTATTGGTGGAAGGATAGCAAAGAGGGAGCTAGTATAACCTCTCTTGGGAGGGAATGCTACAATCGGGGTGCAGTTTCTTTCTTGTGTCACCACAAACAATGCTTCCAATGTTGATTGGACCATGAGAAGGTGATGCCATGGACTGGCTGGACACAGAAGAATGGTGGGAGGCACTTGCTGGGGAACCCCCAAGGGACAAAGTTCTCAGAGTCTGGGATTGGTGGTGGGACGACAATGCGTGGTCAGAGGGAGAAGCTTGGAGGAGGAGGTGTTGAAAGCTGAAGCACTAACAGGCTCTAGTGAGCAGGGAGAGTGTGACAGAGAGAAGTCCAGAATCAGAAGTAGAGGCAGAAACAGGACAGGAAGAAGACCAAGAGGTAGAGAGGAGTCAGGCTGGTGAAGATACCAGGATGTATCCCCCTCCTTCTGCCACAAGCTCTGCTCCTCTCCCCCTGGTCTCCCAGGACCAGGAGAGGCACAAAGAGGGAGGAGCAGAGACAGGTGCATTGGCAGAATCTCAGATTGCTGGGGAAATATCTTGGGAAGAATCTAGGGGAGGAGGAGATTTAGACAGCTGTGGGAAGGTGGGGACCTTCAGCCTCCACAACTGCCTCATAGAGGCAGAGTTGCTGTGCTCATTAGGCCTGACACCCCTCAGCTGACCTTGTTTCTTCTAAGAAGGAGTTAACTTCATTTACTCTGTGTGATTTATTGCTGGCTGGCTCCCTTACAAGTGCTCACCTGAGGTTTTAGCAGGGTCATCAAAACAAGACATTTTGTCTCCTGCCCTCAAGACCAGCCTGCTGAACTCAAAAGACTCTGTAAAGTGCACTCTGTAAAGTGCACCCTCTGAATTGGATTTCACAGGAACTTCCTACTGCCTCTCTCTAATGGAACAGGAAGGAGACCGACCCCTCTTGTTTCTGCTCTCTGTCCTTGATAGGTCCTGAACTTTGAAAAGAATCTATTGAAGGCCCTTCCAGATTCGATAGGGGACCTTGTCCAGCTGCAGACACTTAATCTGAAAGGTAGGAGGAAATGCCTCAGGCAGCAATCCGCAGGGATAGGGGAACATATTTCACAGTAATATAAACACTTAAAACTAGTTTTATAAATAGTTGTAGTAAAAACATCCAGTTCCTTCATCTGCCCAAACGCCCGGGGTAACCAAGAATGTTGTTGCCTGGTGCCCAAGCAGTGACAAGGCTGGTACCAGACTGGACTTCCCCATGAGAGCATTTTCCATTCTAGGGGTCGATAGGAAAAGAATTGAAAATAAAACTTCTGACATCATCAAGCCATTATACAAATACACACACACATATATCCAAGAAGTGTGTTAATATCTGCGTCTTGCACATTCTGCCTTCTCTTTTTTTAAAAGTAATTTTTATTCAAAATTTCAACATAACAATTTCTCAAAAAAAATCCTCCTCACTCCCCCCCTATTTTTCCCTACCCAGAAAAAGCCCCCCATGGGGGTGATCGGATTTCCCTCAGCTCCTCTTTCTGGTTTTTCAGCACATGCTATTCTCTGCATATTATAAAATTGTTAAGATCTTTAAATTATCTCTCTTTATGTTACCCATAATAAATTTGTGTATGTTTATTCAAAACCTGCCAAGGAGTCCAGTTCATTCTGTTGTTTCCTTAACTACTTTGTAAAAGGTTCCCATTCTTCTTTTAAATCACAGTTGTCCTTATCATGCAGTTGGTGCGTCAATTTCACCAATTCTGCATAGTCCATCAGTTTCTCTTGCCACAGTTCTTTTGTCGGGATTTCTTCATTCTTCCATCCTTGTGCTGTTAAGACTCTTGCCGCCATTGTTGCATACATGAATATGTTCTTCAATTTCCTTGGCAGGTCTTTTCCTACAATCCCTAACAGAAATGCTTCAGGCTTTTTTACAAATGTTAACTGGCACATTCTGCCTTCTCTGTCTCTGGCAGGCAACAAGCTGAAGGAACTGCCAGCCTCCCTGGGTGGCCTGCGTAGCCTACGGACCTTAGACATCAGCGAAAACCTAGTGCAGGAGTTGCCGCAGGCACTGGCTCACATCCGAACACTGGAGGTATTGTGCCCAAAGAAGTTTTTGCTTTGTTTGTGTGTGTGTGTGGTGCAAAATTCATATTGAGCGGAAGGAAGAGGTCAATATGGAGCTGGAAAGGAAAGCTTTGCTTCTTTCAGATCATACTAGGATGGGTATAAGCAACTCTTCTCTTCCTGGGAAGCTTGTGTGCCAATCTAGCCTTCTACAAAGGGCATGAATCTCAAGACTTCTCCTGCATTGCTCATCAACTAAGACCCTCCTCCGTCTCTTGCTGAAGTGTGTTGTGATTACATCAGTAGTTTAGTGGCCAGTTCAGAAGTGCAGGGTCCTTTCTTGATGGTCAAAGCCACACCCCTTCACAGCTAGATCCCTTTCTAAAATGCAACAGTTTTATAATTATACAGTAGTAATAATTAGTGACGCATTGCAACAATCAATGCAGATCTTCATTTGTTGCCTTTCAGCTAGATCTTCCATTTACTGTGCATTTGCTGTGCAAATGATTTGGAGTCCTCCAACATCTTCTCTCAGAGTGATTTAAGTTGTGATTCTCTTGGAAGTTCCATTGTACCTAACAGAACTTGCACACTATTCTCTTGAAACCAAAGCAGCTTTTGTTTTCAGGGTTCCTAAATGGTTAACTGTGGAGCTCACATAACTCTTTCTCCTCAGTATTTTCCCTGCTTGCTTTCTCCAGATTGATCCTTGGAGCCAGTCCTCAGAGGATGACTCCCCTTCCTTTCATTCTGATTGGCTCAAATCAACACAAAGGCTAAGACTTCTTCCCAGTGGCTAAAACACCCCCTTTTATGTGGATTGGGTGACACTGGAGACTGGGGCCATGATGGGGGGGGGGAATAGTAATGGGTCTTCAACCTTCCATGACTGGACCACTGCATTTCTGGGTTGCACAGAAGAGAAGAGGTTGTAGCCAACTAAGTTCTGCTCATAGACCCATCAAAATCAATGGGTCATAGTCATTTGTTACCTTTCAAGGCATCTACTCTGAGTAGGACTAGTACAGGAGACAACCGATGGCCTTTTTGGCAGTGGCTCCTTGATTTTAAAATGCCCTTCCTAGAGGAGCTCCACAGGCACTGACCTTGCAATTTTTCCAGCAATTAGTTAAGACTTTATTGTTGACCAGGGCAATTTGAAAGGGGTTCTGTTTGCTTTCAGCCAGCTTTTGGGTTCTACGTGGCTGCCTTTCAGTCAGTTTTCTTGTTTTCTGAGGGATTATATTTTTTCCTTTCATTGCATTTCATCATCATCATTGTGCGCCGTCCTGGGATCAGTTTGGAGGAAGGCATTTTGGATGATGTTAAAATGCATTTCAAAAGAACCTTTTTTTGTTCACGTCAAAAAGAATTTTGCAGAGCTAGAAAAGGTTCAGAAATTAGCAGCTAGGAGGATAAAAGGGAAGGAGCAACCCCCCTGTGAGGGAAGGTTACAATGTCTGGGCCTTTTTAGTTAGAGGAAAGACAGGTAAATGTCAGGAGGGGGACATGATAGGGGTATATGAGATTATGCATGATGCAGAGAAAGTGGTTTCCTCCCTCTCTCATACTGCTAGAATTTGGGAGTGTTTCTGTTGCACTTGGATGCTGCTTGTGGGCTTCCCATAGGGGCATCTGGTTGGCCACTGTGAGAACAGGATGCTGGACTAGATGGGCCTTGATCCAGTAGCCAGGCTCCTCTTACCTTCTAAAATAATTATATTTCTGTCCGTTCTGCAGACACTGACCCTGGATGCCGTGTCCATGTCCTACCCGTCCAATGACATCTGCAGCGCTGGCACAGAGGCCATCCAGCAGTTTCTCTGTGGAGGTGAGCAGAGCAGAGGGCCTGCCTAGTGCAAGCAGGGTGGAGAGGACCAGCCCAACAGCGCCTGATGCCTCTGAGACTCCTCTCCTGGGATGAAGGGCCTAGGGAGGGGCTGTAGCTCAATCGGAGTGCCTCTGCCTTGCATGCAGAAGGTCCCAGGTTCGATGCCCAGCATCTCCAAGTAGGGCTGGAAGAGAACCTTGTCTGGAATTGAGAAGAGGGGCTGCTAGCCAGTGTAGATGGCCCTGAGCTACATGGACCAACTGTCTGGCTCAGTATATGGCCGCTTCCTATGAAAACATGCTTGCTGAATTCTAGAGCCACCTCAATGCATTTGGTGGCCAAGCAGGGCTCAGGTCTCCCTGACTCATTTTTAGCGCTCTGCCCAGTGCATCACACTTAGGTGTGTGATGCCTGAGCCCTGCCAATAACTGACCTGCCCGTGCTGTCTTCTGGTTTCTCCCAGAATTAGGAATCGAGTACAATCCTCCCTCGCAGTATTTACTCCCAGTGTTGGAAAGTGACGGAGGTGAGACTTCGGTGGACGGAGTCAGCAGGATGGTCACGAAATATGCGGAGAATGAGGCTCAGTGGCAGGTAATTGCTGAGAAGCAGGCAGTGGTCTTCAAAGTCAGGGATAGGGAGTGTGTTACCCTCTGGATGTCGCTGGATTCCCATCGCCCTTGACCAACTGGCCATGCCAGCTGCAGGGGCTGATGGGAGTTGGGCATCCTAACAGTATCTGGAGGGCCACAGATTCCCCAGCCCTGCCTTCAACCTAACTGGCTCCCCTGAACTGTGAGAGGTGGGGTGTGTGTGTCTGTGTTTGTTTGTTTGTATGAATGAGTGGGTGGGTTGTGTTAAAGCCAGTTAAATCCACGCTCCTTTTGTGAGAGCCAGTGTGGTGTAGTGGTTAAGAGCAGTGGACTTGTAATCTGGTGAACCGGGTTCGCGTCTCCACTCCTCCACATGCAGCTGCTGGGTGACCTTGGGGCCAGTCACGCTTCTCTGAAGTCTCTCAGCCCCACTCACCTCACAGAGTGTTGTTGTGGGGGAGGAAGGGAAAGGAGAATGTTAGCTGCTTTGAGACTCCACTTCGGGTAGTGATAAAGCGGGATATCAAATCCAAACTCTTCTTCTCTTCCTCCTTTTTCAGAACAAATTTATGGACTACGAGAAGCGGAAGGTAAGAAACATTTCCCATTGCTCAGCCCTTCTCCCTTTTGGAAAACTGTTATGCCCTCCAGATGGCTCCCTCAGATTGTTCCATTTCTTCACTGGATCCGCCAATTTCTGTGGGAAAGTATTGTTTACGTACACGAGTGGCCCACATATAATAATGATGATGATGATAGTGCCATCTGAAGAAAAATAGATCTGGCTCAGTTTCCTCAGTCAGCAAATTCCTTTGCTTTAAAGCCAGGAAGGGAAAGCTTTTGGCCCTTCAAGGTTGCTGGAGTACAGCTGCCATAATCCCTGAGGATTGGGCATTCTGTCTTAGACTGATTGGAGTTAAGAGTCCAGCAAGATCTGGAGAGCCACAGGTCCCCCCCCCCCCAGTGTAAAGTGTTGAAATAATAAAAATGCTTCAGCCAGAATGGTAGCCAGAGCACCTTACACAAGACGAGTAGCAAACAGTCCTTAACCTGCAGGTGTATAATCTAAGACATGGCACAAAAGGAATGGAGAGAGAAGAGGCAAACAAGTAAGCTCATGCATTAGTTCTTACAAAGTTATCGTAACAAGCAGCTTGGAAAGGAAAAGGTTTAAGGAGAGAGGAGGAGCCCAAAGTGAGCTGGTTTGCCAGCTGAATTGATGGAGTGGGCACCTGCTGTCCCATCTTACTCTATGCTCTAGCTTGAGGGATTAATTGCCCACTGGGTGGCAGCCAAAGAAGAGAGGAAAATTCAATGGAAGATGAGGTGGCAGAGTTGTGTCTGGACTGTACCACTTCAAACTGCAGGTGTTAGCTCATACAATTAATTACTCTTCTGCTCTCACACACCCTGTTCCCCCCCACCCAAGAAAAGTAGCTTATCTAGCCTAGCTTTTCCATGGCATACTAGATTTCTACATGCATGAGGATTATCTATTGGGAGGGATTTTTTTCCAAAAAAACTTTATTTGTAAGATTAGATAACAACATGAAAGTGATGGACTATATAACACTGGCTGAGATGACTGGCAGAATCCGCGATCAGGGGAAGGAGACGGCGGAAGAAGAATGGAAGAAATTTAAAATATATCTTAAGGACTACTATAAACTCGATGAATGTTAGAATGTTGAGGTTTTGAGAAAGAAAGGGTTACAGTGACATAAGATTAGACTGAAGGAAAGATTAAGAGGACAGAGGCTTGACAGAAATATTTAGAAGTTGCTAAAAAATTTTGGACATTGGGATGCAGAAAGGGGAGGTATGGGGGAGTCTGAGAAACAAGGTTTACGAAAAAAAAGGCTATGAAACTATACGTGTTTGTATGTCTTTTTATATGTTTGTATTGTTTTAAAAAATTTTGTAAAACCAATAAAAATTTTATAAAAAAAAAAGATTAGATAACAACAAGCAAAAAACATGCAGGGGGATAACCCTTACTATATTTTGTGTGGGTGAGCTTTCAGGCAAGCTCTTTTCCCCCCCCCCTTGCCCCCACCTGCAGTCTGTAGTCCAAACACAGGTTTGTTCACTTCCATCTGCTGTTTATGAACACACAAGCCCTGTCTCTCGTCATGCACCAGGAGGAACACTACAAGCCACATGTTTGCATGTGTGTGCTGATGAGGCTTTTTGTTGGTCCTTCCCAGGAGCAGAAGATGCAGGAGAAGCTGGAGTTTGAGCGCTGGTTGGATCTGGAGCAGCGAGGTCAAGCCCAGCTCATGCACCAGAGCCACGCCCAGAAAGGGGAGATCCTCCAAAGCATGAAGGAGGTATCTTGTCTGTCTCCCTTTTCTACCACCACCCTGGACCCTTCTGTTGCTCCGTGGTTAAGCTACTCAAAAATATTTCTAAGTAAAAGAAAATGAAATAGGTCATCCTAGGATGGATTGATAATTGCCCCGTAGGCAGTGATGACTGACACCCTTTGAGACTGGTAGGGCGGAAGGCAGGGAGCCCAACAGTAGATGGCGCCAGAGTCAATGACAGGTGGAGACTGCTAAGTACTTTTGTCCTCCTCCTCACTGCTGAGTTCTGCAAGGGGCCACCCAGAGACTAAGAAGGAAGAAGCTGGCAGGCGGTGCTGCTACCCGCTGAACTGGTTGCAGGTAGGCAGGTAGGCTGGGGAGACAGTGCCCCATTCACCCCGATGGACCAGCCTCCACTGCCCATAAGAGAGGTTCATACGTCTGCTTATTGTGGTTGGGAAAATGTGCCATTCTGAGGAATCCGGATGTAGGCTTACCCTCGGGTTGCAAGGTCCAGGGAGGCCTCTGTGGGAGATAAGGCTGTCCTGGAGATCAAGTGAAATGGTCCTTTGATGCTGTTCTGCTCTCTGCTTGCAGGAGCAGGTGAGGCTGGAGCAGGGCCTGACACGGCACCAGGAGCGCCTGGGAGAAGAACGCATGAAGCTGTTGGAGCAGCTGAAGCAGATGGAGCAAGGGGTGTCCGGTCGGATCAAGAAGCTGCTGGAAGAGAACCAGAGGTCAGAGGTGGTGTTGAGCAATAGTCACGGGAGCTACGCTTGTAACTCTTGACTGTTTTCACTCCCAGGCTGGGTTTATTGCACCAAGGCTTAAAGACACCTGGGCTGGATTTTCAGATCTGATGGTGTGACTCCAGACAAAGAGTTCAGTTGGGGTTGGGGAACATTTTTAGCTGGAGGATCATGTTTCCTTCTGGGAAGATTTCCAAGGGCCACTTGCCAGTGGTTTGTGGGGCCACAGGCTAAAATAGGTGGAGCATCACATGCAAATTTTATATTGGAACTCACACACACAGCTCTCTATCCTCCCATCTAGTCAATCAAGAAGCATTATCAGAGTTCAGGGGCACATCCCAGCCAGACAAAAACACTCAAGAATTTAAGTAGGGCTGGCAAGGGGGTTGGCTGGGGTGAGTCCCAAGGACCAGACAGAGAGGCTTGGAGGGCCAAATTCAGCCTCTGGGTCTGAGGTTCCCAGCTCTCATCTCAAGTTAAGAGGTCAAACAGGAGTAGCCCTGTCAGGACATCCCTGATGTTAGCAAAATTGGTCCAGGATTTTTTCCTTTGAAAGTAAATCCCAAGAGTTGTGGTCTGAAAACGCCAGACCCTTCATAGCGGAATGAGTTTTTCTCTCGCTATCTTTTACCAAGATCCTTTACCCTGTTGCTTCAGCCATGATTTGGTTCAGGTGGAGAGTTTATATAGGACTTTGTATAGGTTCCACTCCATGCTGGTTCTCAGCCAGGTGCTCGTCCAGACAGGTGGTTGCATGAGCTTCCCCCCTCCTCTTAGAACTGAACGAGGACTAATAATGCCTTCTGGTGTTTTTTCCCCTCCTTGCTTTCTTTCTAGGCAAAAGCAGAGCTCTGGGATTCTCAAATCTCTGGAGAATGACCGGTGAGTGTCCCAGATGCTCTTGGCTGGGTAAGGAGTGGGGAGGATGATGCCTTTGCATGAGAACATAAAAAGTGTTGCCTGGGTCAGGACAATGGGCGGTCTAGTTCAGCATCTTGTTCTCACAGTGACTGACCAGATGCATCATCTGACCACCACCAGCAACTCTCTGCACTTGGTTCCCAGCACCTGGCATTCAGAGGCATGCTGCCTCCATTGTAGCTTGTAGCCATTGATTGCCACCAGGGAAAGGCCATAGCTCAGTGGTAGAACACCTGTTTTGCATGCAGAAGGTCCCAGGTACCATCTTTGGCATCCTTAGGTGGGGTTGGAAAAAGCTCCCTCTCTGAAACCCCGGAGAGTCGTTGTCAGTCATTGTAGGCAATAGTGAGCTAGATGCACCGAAGGTTTGACTCGGCGTAAGGTGGCCTCCTCAGTTCCTATCATCATTTCATCCAAGAGTTTGTCTTATCCTCTTGAAAAATTTCACATGCTATGCATAAAAATGGGAGATGACTGTTGCTTTCATGCCCAGGCTTCCCAGAGGCTTCCGTCTGCCCCCTGCTGGAAACTGGAACACTAGGTTTGATGAGCCTTCAGTCTAATCTAAACAATGAAAGAGGCAGGATAGGCCTTGCCACTGGTTGACAGTTGAGGGAAGGGCGTGCAGTGGCTGAATCTCTCCCTTTTCCCCTGCCAGGATCCGGATGGAGCAGCTGATGGCCATTACTCAGGAGGAGGCTGAGCAGCTGCGGAGGAAGGAAGTGGCCTGTGAGTGCGGCTGTGGGAGTTCTGGGTGGGAGCCTTTACACCCCAGGCATAGAACTGCTTCTTCTGACTATCTTGATTTCTATAGAAAGAACATGGAATATTTTCCCACTCAAGGGCTGTATTCTCTTCTGGGCAGCCATCTGGGGGCCACATGCCAGGGTGGGTGGGACAACAAATGTAATTTTTTCCTTTTGTACCATAGCCTATTTTTTTACATACACATGCACACACACATCCCCTCTCTGTCCTCCATCATGACAAACGAGGTATTTTTAGAATTCAAGGAGACACTTCAGCCAGGCAAAAGCCCCTGAAGAGGGCCAGAGTAAGGCGTTGTGTCTTGGGGAGGATTCTGAGGACCAGGCAGAGAGACCTGGGATGCTACAATTAGCCCCCTGGGCCTGAGGTTCCCCACCCCTGGCTTAGTGCATGGAAGAGATTGTTAGGATGCTTTCAATCCAATCTTAAGTGAGAGCGCTGCCCGCAAAATTCTGCACAAATTCCCAAAAACTCTCCAGGGTTTTTCACCATTGAGGTTTATGTACTCTGTATTTCTTCCCCCATCAACAACAAAGGCACTGCCATTTTGGTTCCTCCTTCCCTAGAAGCAGGCACGACGCTTCCCTACCTACCCCTAGTCCTGCTCTTTCATCTCTCCTGTACACCCCCCCCCCCAGGTTTTCCTATCTCTGCTAAATTGTGGGATGTTGGAGGCAGGGAATGGATTTGGAAGCCTCCTAAGCTGCTTCCTGATCTCTGGAAAATTTTGGTGCTGTTCTAACGTGCGGGATGAGACAGTTTTTGAACAGGTTCTTATAAGCTCAGGAGAAGCCTCCAGGGCCCTGACTTCCTGCATTTTCTTTCCTCCACAGCGGCCATGCAGCAGATGCTGGCCGAGACCTATAAGAACAAGCTCCTGCAGGTGGCTTACGAGTCACGCCGGCAAGATCTTGTCAACCAGACTTGTTCCAGGTACTCCCAGAGAGAATGGGGCATTTCTATGCTTTGTGGGGAGGGGACCATATTTTATTATTATTATTATTATTATTATTATTATTATTATTATTTAAAATCCAACCTTTCATCCAAGAAGCATAATGTGCTTTCCCTCCACTTTTTATCCTCACAACAGTCCTGCGAGGTGGGTTTGTCTGAGAGAGAATGAGTGGCTCAGGCTCACCCAGCAAGCTTTGTGGCTGAAGGGTGATTTGATCCCGATTCTTCTGCCACAGGCTGACTTTCTGTCCACAACATTGTGCTTGTAGAAAGGGTGGATTGTGTGTGTATTGCTGTGATTAACAAGAATAAGGTTTTATCCATGAGGTGAAATGTTTCTGCTTTCACCTCACTAGCTGCTCTGGCTGGAAAGGCGGAGCAACCAGTTGCTTAGACATTTCGATTCTGAGGGCTGCAGTCTGTCGGACTTGTCAGTAGCAGCAGTAGAAATTATGCCACAGGATTAGCAAAGAGCGCACTGGCCACCACATGCCCTCAACCAGGAGAACACCAGCATCACTTAGCTTCTGCAAACGAAGCCCTTCTGAACGTTCAGTCTCAAAGCTCTGTAAGTGCCACTTTGGAAACGGCGGGCTTTCGTTTTTAGTGGAATAGCTGCTGGAAGCTGGAAGGTGGAAGCTGAAATGTTTTGCCACATAAATAGAACCTCTGTTTTGTTAATCACAGCAACGTATAGATTATGTGAGTGCAGGAGTGGGAAACCTCTGGCACATGGGTCAGTCTTGCTCCCTACATCCAGGGAGTCTAATTTGGCCCATGATGCCATTCTGGTACCTGTTGATCAGCTGACATCACTTGCCATTTAGAGCAATTGGAAGTCTGACATGGGGGTGTGGATGGGGGTGGGGGGTCCCTCCATCCCCATGTGCCAGAACCCAAGAACACCATTCTCACACTGGCCCTGCTAGAGTAAGCCAGAAAGGTGGAGGGAGGGGGAAGGCGGAGAGAGAGTGTGCGCTTGGGATATTGGCTCTGTTCCCTAAACCCACTGGAGTTAGTTTGGTTCTGTCCTCTGACAGGCTTTGATTTTTTCCAAATGTACTGATACTAGTGGCTCCTGTCCTGACAGCCTCTAAAGGTCTTCCAAAGCGCTTCTCACCCTCAGTTTGCCTCTGTCTCCCGAGAGGCAATGGTGGTAACCCTTGGAATGTTTTCTCTTGTAGCCTAGCCAAGATGGACCAGAAGTTCCAGCAAATCCTAGCTTGGCAGGAGCTGGACCAGAACAAAGCCATCAGCCAGATCCTACAGGAGGTATTTTGCTGGATATGGGTGCAAAAAGGGCAGCACCTCTGTATGCAGGATGGGAGAGGGTGAGCCAAAGCAAAGTATGGCAGGGGGAGCGGGAGAATCAGAGCTGTAGTCTTGGAAGGGGCACAAAAGGACATCTCGTCCAACCCCCTGCAATACATACCAAGTCCATCTAGCTAAGTTGTTAGCTCTTTCTGTGCTTTGGACCCAGTTTACTCTTGGAGCACTCCTGGGTGGGAAGCGTTCTCAAAAGAGTTCCCTTGCCCCTTTTCATCACAGCCCACTACTCTGTTTTGGCTTATATACACAGTGTTTTCTCTCCTGTTCTGAAATAATGGTTTCAATGTATGAGTTGCCTCCTATGAAGCCATTATGGTTGGGACTGATAGGAGTTGTGGTTGAAAACGTCTACAAGTAGGCAAGGTTTGTGGCAACTGGAGTAAATCTTTAGGCGATTTCTCACGGCCCACAACAATGGGGCCTGATGTTATTCCAGTTGGAACATGTTCCCCAACTGGCCAGGTGTGCTCTCCTGAACTTGCATGCTCTGTTTTTTCAGAGTGATATGCAGAAGGCTGCATTTGAAGCCCTCCAGGTGAAGAGGGATCTCATGCACTGCCAGATCAGAAATCAGGTGAGTGGAAGCCATGGGTCTGCAGGGACTGGGATTGGGTGGGATGAACAGTTGACAGTTTCTCACATGGTCCAGCTTCCTTCTCAAAGCCATTGGAACAAGGGGAGCTCTCTGGGGCTCTGGACAGCGGAATCCTCTCCCTACCTCCCTCAGGCCCAGGAAGGTCTGCCTCATCTCAGGGGGGGAGGGGCTCCATTTGCATTTCCATCCCACGGCAGCCCATGAAAACAGCATGATCTCCATTATTACAGTGGTTGTCGTGTATAAGTTTCTTCATTCATTTTAATTTGTTTCTGACCTGCTTGTCAAATCCATTCCGGCCAACATGGAACACATTGCTTCTTAAGGTCAGGCTGTCCCCCACCAGGGGCAGTGAGCTGTTGCCAGTGGTTTGAGGTGGTAGAGTTTGCAAGGTTGTCGGCGCTATCCCCCCACCTGACCCTTAGCACTTGGCTAGCTGGGGTCCCAAGGCTTTTTCTTCTGCCCAGGGAGAGGGTTTCCTGAAAGGTGCTGGTGTTTGTGGTCTTCCCTCTTCTCTGGTGGCTTTGCTGAACTGTAACAGGCTCTGGAATCTGCATCCGGTTTCTCTCAGAAGCCTCCTGGATGCTCAGTGGCTCACGAGTGATCCTAGGCTGGCCAGCTAACTAGTGGGAAGAGCCATAGCAGAGTGGCAGAGCACCTGCTTTGCATGCAGAAGGTCCCAAGTTCAATCCCCAGCAGTATTTCCAGGTAGGGCTGGGAAAAGACTCTTTGCCTACAGCCCTGCAGAACGGCTGTCAGTCAGTGTAGACAATCCTGAGCTACAGGAACCCAACGGTTTGACTTGGATAAGGACGCTTCCTATGTTCCTAAGCTACCTCCACTTCTAGAGTGAAGTGGGGGGTGTCTTTATCGCAGGGCTGGGGCAACCTGTGACCCTTCAGCTGTTGCTGGACTCCCAGTTCCCATCAGCCAGCATGACCAGTGGTAAGGGACAATGGGAGTTGTAATCTGCCATCAGCTGGAGAGCCACAGCTTCCCCCAGCCCAGGTTTATCTCAGGTGTGTGAAACCTTGTGGCTCTCCAGATGTTGCTGCACCACAACTCCCATCACTCCTCTGCCCCGACTGTGCTTGCTGGGGCTGCTGGGAGTTGTAGTTCAGCAGCATCTTGTGGGCCAAAAGTTCCCCAGCCCTGCTTTAGCTGAAGGCTTGCACCTGGCCTTTGAGGAAAGAGCACCTCAGTTCCCACGATAAGATTTCCCCTTGGTTTTAGGAGAGCAGGGTATTTCATCGTGATTTGTCAGGGGAGGTGACTAAGCTGCATTTCCAAAGACTCTTTGCAGCGGGCTTTGTTTATCCCCACATCTCTGGCCAGGGTTGATGAGAGTTGTGGTCCAGAGCATCTGGAGGATTTCAGGTGGGTGAAGGCTGTTCTTCAGGATCCCACCTGCAGTTTGCACACCACAGTGTCCAGCTGGTCACTGTGAGGACTCCCTTCCCCAGAATGAAACCCCTCTTGGCCCCACACCAGTTACAGGCAAGGAGGGTTTCTGTGGGAGAGACCTCCAGGTGCTCAGCTTAACTCTTCTTGGGCCAAATGAGTGCTAGAAACCACAGCGATGCAGTTATAGGACCAGGGTGCGAACAGCAGAGAGTGGAGTCCTTCCTGATGCAAGTAAAAACCAAACAAACCTCCCCCTACCCTCCTTGTTTCATCTTCTGCCTAGATTAAGTTAATAGAGAGAGAGTTACTGCAGCTGACCCAGCTGGAGTTAAAGAGGCAGCAGTTGGACACAGAGGCACTGCAGGTACGTCAGCCTCTTTTGGACCTCTCCCTCGGCTCACGTTCTTCCCGCCCTGCTCTTCCTTCTGCTTTCTGAGGTGTCTTGGTGCTCGAGGCAGGAATTTGGGGGATGGGATGGGGGGATTCCCTGGTTCCTGCCTCCTGGGGCTTCATTTAGCATGCTCTGCAAACGCTACTGCTTTTGGAGACCTGGGGATCTGTAGGAATAGCCTGCTGTAGTGTTCAGAGGGGCAAGTGGTGGGTGGGCTGGCAGGAAAAAGACATTGAGATCTGCTGAGCATTCCACATTTTCTGCATTTTTAAATTTGAATTTTTTTTTTCTTTCTTTTTTGCTGGTTTTGCTTCAGTGTGTTTTATTTTGTTTTCTTGGTTGTTCTCAAATCTCCACTCCAAAAGCAACATCCCCAAAGAGCATGCCATCCTCTCCATTTGCTCTCCTCAGCCAGCCGAGGACAGGCTGCATTAATCACAATTAGTATCCCTGCTTTTATTTTGCAAGGTGGGGAAAAGTGGTGGGTTGGGGGGATCCAAGCAAGGTTCTGGTTTTCAGAGTTGCAGAAAGATGTTCGAAAGTGGGGGGTGGGTCAAAGCCTGCTGAAATCTCTGAGGGCAGGAGCTGAGCAAACTGAGCAACGCTTTGCCCCGTGGCTAGCAGAACAAATGGAGTGATGCAGAATTTCGGCTTCCATCCACTCAATGGAGGGCAGAGAATTTGGGAGTAGCCAAAAACCATTTGGGGGACTCCGCATTAGCCATCCTTGTTGTAAACCAGGCAAGGGAGAAACCTTTGGGGGCCCCCAGAAGTTGGTGGACTGCAGCTCCCATCTCCTCCTGGCTGGAAGCCATGCTGGCTGCTGGGGCTGCTGGAAGTTGCAGTTCAGCAACATCTGGAAGGCCACAACAAATTGCCTCCCCATCTGCTTTAAACAAACCTCAAACAGAAGGTTCTGTATGAGGGTGAGGGAACCTCTGGCGCTTTTGTGACCCAGCTTAGCTCCTTTGAATCTGTGCTGCTGCATCTGGAGGTTGGGGAGCAGGCAGTGGAATATGGAGATGGGGGGAGGGTGCATCCAGGATGGTCCAGGTCGAACTTCAGACCCTAGAGCTAGGACGATGTTTGCACGCCGCCTTCTAGCCTTGGGCGTGGAGAACATTTTATAGCAGCGCTGCTTCATGGGCAGCCTTCCAGGGACCAAATGCCAGTGGTGGGTAGGTCCAGAGACAAAAGTGGGTGGAGCAACTGGTGTGACTCTTTGTTCAATATGCCGCATTCGAGTAGCGGGAAAAGTCAGAGGTTCACACGCAGACACCTCCCTCCTTCTATCTCCATCAAGGCAAGCAAGAAGCATTATATCCCAGTTCATGGGCACATCCTGGTGTGGGGGGATGCAGCCTGGGGAAATAGGGCATGGCTTGGGGAGAGTCTCAAGGGCCAGGTAAAGACACCTGGAGGGCTGCCTTCAGACCCCAGGAGGCCTATGGTTCCCCATTGCGGATGCAGGCTTGAGCATCCCCCAAAAGGTGGCTGGAGCAGCCTCTGCTTTGAAGGTTTGCACTAAGAGGAAGAGCCAGCTGCCTCCTCTGGGGGCAGCCACTTCCACTGCTGCACAGTCCTCATGGTGCATGCTTCCTAATGCCTGTGTGCTGCGTTTCAGGAGGCAATCACAGAGCAGCGGCAAGCCCTCACCTACCTGCTGCAGCAGCTGCTGAAGGAGAAGAGGCAGCGGGAGGAAGAGCTGCAGGCCATCTTGGTAAGGAGACAACTCACCTGTAAGCGGGGCTAATTCTCTCTCCCACTCACACACACAGGCTCAGCCTTCTGCCCGTTTCCACACCTGGTGGCTTTGCCCCTCTCTCAGAGGTGCCTTGGAGGAGGCCAGGTGTCAGGCTACACTCCTGGAATCAGCAAAAGCTGCACATGATGATCCTTTGTTTGCTTGTATATCCCATCTTTCCCCCCAAGAAGCTCAAGGGAGGCATGCATTTGAACCCTGGTCTCTTCCAGATCCTAGTCCGACACTCCTAACCACTACACCACCCTAGCTCTCTGTTTTTCTTCTTTGCAGAGGGAGCTGGAAGCTAAGAGTGAGACAAAGCAAGAGAATTACTGGCTGATTCAGTACCAGCGGCTTTTGGACCAGAAGCCCCTTTCACTCCGGCTGCAGGTGACTGGCTAGCAGAAGTGCTGGGGTGAAGAAGGTTGCCTCTTCCATGGGCTTCACTGGCTCTGGCAGCCCCTTATGGTTCTGGCCTCCTCTTTCACCTGTGGCAGGTTCCAGGCTTCCTGGGTCTGGGTTTCCCAGTCAAGAGGCCACCTGGCAACACTGCTCTCCTTTTTCTTTGAAGGAGGAAGGACTGGAACGGCAGCTCGTGAAGCTCCTGGCAGACCTGTCAGCCGACCAGTACACGCCCGTCTTTGCACATCACCGGATCTCACTCAAAATGCTAAGCGCCATGGTCCCAAGTGACTTGGCCAAGGTACGTGGGGAAGGTTAGAGCAGGGGTGGGGAACCTCAGGTCCAGGGGCTGGGTGCTTCCTTTAGGGCCTCTCTGTTCAGCCCTCAGAACTTTCTTCTGGGCTGCACCATTGGAGCCTGGGCATGTGGAGTGCTCTCTCCCCCCCAGCTTCAATCTGCCCTCACTCAGCCAACCCCCACCTGCATACCTTCTCACAACCAGTCCAGGGGGTGGAGGTGACACAACCTCTCACCACCCTGCTCTTAAGTCTCAGGGTTGCTCCTTGCAGGGAGGAGGATGGGGACAACCTTCAAATGAGTTGATTCTGCCTGCGATTGGCTCTGGCTCTGGCGGGCATGAGCTGGCTCCGCCTACCGTTTGGGCTCCCTGCCAGTCTCGATGGGCACCTGCCACTTTTCACCGGACTGGACCGTAATTTGTACTGATATAGAAGTTCCACACACAGTGAAATGGATAAAAGTAAACCTGGGAGAGAACCATGCTGTTCAGAAGGCTCCTTTCTGCACTCTGCCATTTGCTTATGTCCTCTTCCAGATGGGGATCACAGAGACAGGCCTGCAGCACTCCATCATCCGGAAGGCCCGAGAGATCCACGCCGTGGCTGAAACCATCCCAGGTAACTTGCTGGATCCTCTCTCCTAAGGACATAAGCTGCCTTGTATAGTTGGAGCAGGGATTGAGGTTTGGCACAAGCTCCATTCCCCTCGCCACTTCTCATGAGCTTGTTGGGGGGGGGGTTGGCATTCTTCCACTGCCTTTCAGCCCAGCTCATCAGCAAAGCATCCACTCTGCATAAAATTGCTTGTTCTCAGTGCCCAGCTCATTCCAATTACTTGCAGAGTTGCTGAAGCCTACAGAAGAGGCAGAGCTTGCTGCTCCGGGGACCAGCAGAGAGCCCCCCACCGCCATGGCTCCTTCTGCCCCACCACCAGAAGAGCACCGCTGTGAGTGTGTGGTCTGCATGGAGCGAGAGGTAGGTTGACCTCCACCCAGGAGTTTTGAAAGCTTAACCTGCATGTCAGACAGAGTCAGTGATCCTCAGAGGCATCAGGGAATTAGCGTGATGCAATGGAATGCTACTCCATCTCTATGCCACGGCTATAGAAGGCCTTCCTAAGACCCATCAGTCCTAATCTGTGATGTTTCTCAAGGCCTGATCCAACAGGGATCCTCTGATGATGTTCTTATCTTGTGCCTGAACTTGCTTTTTTCCTCCTCCTTCCCATCCTTTTTTCCTTGTGTGTCATGTCTTAGATGTCAAACCTGAGAGAAGAAACTGTTTTGTTTGTCAGATGCTCTGGCAGGCTTTGTTGTGGAGGTATGGGGATGAGGATGAAGCGCAGGATCAGAATGCTTTGGAATAAAACTCTGATCTCTGATGACATGTGTGCAAGGGGGAGGTGGTGAGGAGGCCCTGCTGTTGGTAAGAGCTGTGGTCCTGGCATTTGCCTCTTCCTCTTCTTTTCCCCCCAGGCCCAGGTGGTATTCCTGACTTGTGGCCATGTCTGCTGCTGCCAGGCCTGCTCTGAGGCCCTGAGCACCTGCCCGCTGTGCCGCAAGGATATCGTCCAGCGCATCCGTCTTTTCCACAGCGGATAGCCCCACATGGGGACAGCGTCACTCCCATCATGTGCCCGCTTCTTCCCCCTCAACCTTGCGCACTGGGTTGCCAGGGGTGGGGTGGGGTCAATGGTTCTTTTGGTGTGCTGTGTAGGCCAGTCCGGGATATGCACTACCTCCTTGCTCTTTGTCTGCGTAACCATCACCATCCTCTGCTCACAGAGCATGGCTGCAATTCTCCCCCTCCCCAACTCTCAGCTGTTGGCTTGTAACTGCTCTAAGGCCAAGATGGAGGCACATCTCCGGGCTGAGGGCAGAACGGTGCTTGCAGTTCCTGAAAAGCTACTCTCACGTTTTGGGGAACAGGCAAAGGCCACATCTTCTCTGGCAGCCTGGCAGGGGTTATTTAAAGATGCCAGTCCCAACCTATGGGCAGAGTGGGTTCTAGGAGCTTCAGTACAGGAGAAGAGAGTTCATATATATATGTATGTATTTCTGTGGCTGGGTCTTAGGCCACTACTGGCTGAGCTGTAGCAGCACCCAGTGGAGCAAAAGTGCCTGGAAGCTGTCCCATCTGTCACCCTGGGAGAGAGTGGTTGGTGATTCCCAGCCATCCAGCATCCAGCTCCCAATCTAGACCACTTTGAACTCTTTCCAGGCCAGCGTTTTAAAGCTGCCACCCCCAACCTGGTGCCCTCTAGCTGGGATGACTGCATTAAGGACCCCACAAAGGGTGGGTGGGTAAGTCAAGCAAGAGCCCTGGTTGGGTGGAGGTCTTGTCCCACCCACTACATGTTTTTCGCTAGTGGAGTATGTGTGTGTTTGGTTCATCATCCCTCTCGGTTCATTGGTCAGTAATTGACCTTGATAGTCTGCCAAGGCAACATCTCCTCCAGAAGAAACCAGCCTCCACCCGGTTTTGCTTGGCAGGTTTCCTGGCAGGAGAAAGTGGACACTCGTATTTGCAACTTCCAAGAAACAGGCCCCTGAGCCTTTTTCACTGCCTGACCGCTCACTCACATTCATCATCCTGTGTTCTCTTGGAGCCAGGTGAGTGAGGAAACCTTTTGGCTTCTTCTGGCATTGCTGAACCACGACTCCCAACTTCCTCAGCAAGCGTGGCCAGCACCCAAGGATTATGGGAGTTGTAGTTCAGCCACAACAGGAGGGCCAAAGGCTCCGTACATCTGAACTACATGACAGCCAAGAGGTGAGGTCTGTCCTTTTTAGCAAAGTCAGCTAACATGAACAGCAGTACAGTGCTTTATTCTATCAGTTTTCTCCAAAAGGATCCGCAAATATTTTATAACTAAAAGGTAAAATGCACCAGAAGAATGAAGTGTTGTTTTGCCTTCCAGGAAGCCTTAGTCCCAGTGCAGGTGTGGAGATTCTTTGCCACTCCAAATGAGACTGAATTACAACTCCTGTCATCATCCTTGGCCTTTGGCCATGCTTGCTGGGCCTGAGTGGAGCTGTAGTTTAGCAATGTCTGGAGAGTGTAAAGTTCCCTCACGCTTACAAGGAAAACTTACAAGGAAAACCAAGAGGGGAGAGATTGGCAGAAACCTTATGTAAGGGAGGCCTTGCCTATGCCTGGTCATGGAGGCTGTGCCTCAGTAATCCGTCTCCACCCACCTACCCACAATTCCTTGCTCAGGGTGATTTGTTCCCCTTCCAGATAAGGGATAAGGTGCCTTGAGTCCCTGTCAGGAGAAACAGCAGGGTGCAAATATATAACAGAACCACAGAATTGTAGAGTTGGAAGGGACCCAGAGGGTCACCTAATCCAAACCCCGGCAATGCAAAGATCTCGACTAGATCATACACGACAGATGGGCATCTAACCTCTGCTTTAAAACCTCCAGTGAAGGGTGAGTCCACAGCGTACTGAGGGAGACCATTCCACTGTTGAACAGCTCTTAAATGTCAGAAAGTTCCTCCTGATGTCAGTCTCTTTTCTTGAAGCTACTAGTATTTGTGGGGGCTGGGTTTTAATCGGTAGCAGAGGATATATTAATTGCAATTTATCCCTCCACACACCCATGTTTGTGGGCTGAAACAAAATAAAGCATAGGAATTAGTCTATAGAACTTTGTTTTGAGCAAGTCCAGCTAACAAAGTAAGCTGGATTCCCCCTTCTTACCCCACTTAAACAAAAAATCAGGCAGCAACTTGTAAAGTAAGATTTACTTACTTTATAATCATGCATAGGTTCACAGCAACAGTAGCAGTAAAAACCATGCAGGCAAAATACGGTATATTTACAGTATAACCAGCTTCATGCATGTGCCTAAAACTCGAGCTAGCAGAAGCATGTCTGCATCCATCACTAGTCAAAGGGAGGGCGAGAGCTACATGAAGTACTATATGCTTCCTATCCAGGAGAGGAACGGAAACAACACCACACAGCCAATTATATTTCTATGGTCTGAGTATCTGCCTTTCAGTAATACACCTCTGTGGTATTAACCGCTTCTCATACTAACTAGCAAGAATGTACACTTGTTAGGTTTGTCTAGCAGACAAACGTCTCATGTGGCTTTTGCAGTTTGCAGATGGCTATAGTATCTCCTCTCAGTCTCTTCCAGGCTAAATGTACCCAGCTCCCTCAACCATACCTCATTCAGCAGCATATGGAGGGCCAAAAGTTCCCCACCACCAGGTTTCCCAACCCTAGTTTGATGTTTCTGGGCTGCAGCATGGGATTGTGCTGGTTTCACCCATCTCTCACATGCTGCTGTGCTCCCATTGCCACCACATCTCCAAAGAACCCCGCTGGGAAATCAGGGGCAAGGCCAGACAGACCTGTGTGGCAGTTGGTGTGCGGTGTGGGCAGCACAGATTAGTTGGGGGTCTGGGCCCTCCCAGAGCAGTGAAGGAGAGATGGGTCACTGCCTGGGCATTTGCTGTGGGGTGAGGAGCACAGCAAGGCCTCTAGGGAGGGTTTCTCAGTCTTATGCCTTGCGGTCTAGTTCTGTGGGATTGCAAGTGGTAGGCCATGGGGTGTGAGGAGCCTGTGGTCCCTTAAGCTGTTGCTGGACTCCTACCCCCATCAGCCTTAGCCAGCATGGCATGGCCAACAGCAAGGGATGATGGGAATTGTAGTGCAATGCACTCTAGAGGGCCAAAGGTTCCACAGCTCCATGTCAGGTGAGCCATACCTCTTCTTCCTATATTCCTCCCACCTCAAGACAAAACCAATTGGCTTTGCTTCTGAAGACAGACCTTATAGGGAAATGTTTGGTGGGTTGCAAATTAATAATAAATTATTATAATGTTATTTACCAGTCAATGGGTCGGTGCTTCAAAATCGCCTTCCCTTCCCTGTAGGAAACCACCCTGAGGCCTGAGTTCGAATCCCTCTACTCACAAGTTCAGGGTGCCTATGCTGGGACCTTCACTTTCTCCCAAAGAACTTTGCACACTGTTGCCCTTTTCGGTGGGTGCAGAGAGGCTTTCCTTCACCCTCCACCCACTCACAGAGCCAAAATTTGCAGAGGTGCCCTGGGGGAAGAAGACACCATTACAGTGGTACCTCGGTTTACGAACTTAATCCGTTCCGGAAGTCTGTTTTTAAACCAAAACCATTCTTAAACCGAGGCGCTCTTTCCCTTATGAGGCCTCCCACCACTGGTGCCCTTCCACCATTCAGATTCAGTTCTTAGACCGAGTTAAAGTTTGCGAACCAAGACACTATTTCTGGTTTTGCGAGTTTGTAAACCAGACTGTTCTTAAACTGAGGTGCCACTGTACACGTAAATCAGATATAGGCCTATGGCCCACTTTTGCTTTGCCCTTGGTAGAAAGGATCATTGGCCTCTGCCAGGGACTCAGGCAGTGGCTTAGCTGGAGCAACGACCCCTTTGCCATCATTGCACGTCTTGCACGAATCTCTGTTTCCCCCAGTGTTGGTCTGTTTTTATGTGATTGTCTCACATGTATCCAGCAGAGAAATAAAAACTGGGTATGAAACTCAAACTGCATTGTCTCTTCCTGTTCCCTTAGGGTAGACGGATGGGCAGGTATCCAATGGTTGGCAGAACCCCTGGAACAGATTTAGGGGACACACTGTGCAAAGGGAGGGGGAGAAGTTCTTGAACATGCATGAAACCTTGTGCTAGCTGAATTAGTTACCTAGTGCTACATTGGATGCAACTGCAGAAAGAGGTGTGTTTGAAGTGGATCCCAAACTTTCCCCCTGTGGACCACTTGAAAAGTGCTGACAGTCTCAGTGGACCACTTGATGGTCTTCCTGCCTGCTGTAGCAGCTGTAATGCACAGTGCTGTACATTTTTGTTGTATTTATATTGCTCCTTTTGTTTCTTGCATTGTATTTTATTGCATTTCAATTTGAATTCAACCTGTGTTTTATGGGCCAACTGAATGACCCCAGTTTGGGAACCCTTGGCTCAGAGCTGCAGCATTTTATGGGATAATCCATGAGATTGATAGTGAGGCTGAACCTTAAATGAATAAATAGTTTCATATTGTAAAAAGGGGAAAAGAATTATTTATTTCAGAGCTGAGGAACTAGCTCCCCTTCCCACCTTCTTGGTCTACCAGAACCAGAAGAGATATGAAGAGGGAGGAGCAGACACAGGCATGTCAGCAAAGTCTCAGATTGCTTTAAAAGAATCCAGGGAAGGAGGAAATTTAGGCAGCCTCAGGGGCATGACCTATTGAGAAGAGTTGCTGTGCTCATTAGGCCTGGTATCCCGAGCAGGCCTTTTTTCTTCTAATAAAGAGTTAACCTCAGTTATTCCGTATGATTTCTTGCTGGCTGGCTCACTGAGAACAAACTACCACCGAAGGAGCATGGTGTGTCCTCCACCAAAGGTACTACCTCTCCTCTAACACCCCCCACACTAATAACACACACACAGGTACTGTCCAGGATTCACAATGGCACCCAAAATCCAAACATCAATGAAGACCCCCCTACACACACCTTGAGCACTCCTGAGCTGAATCTAGCGATCATATATCTACTTGTGGTTTACCATGTGCCACAAAACGGGCAAAGTCATGCCAAACTGAAATTTAAGTCTGCCATCTTGATTCAAAATGGCACCCAACATACAAACAGCAATAAGGTCTGCTGCCCCACCCTGGGAACCCTCATGCCAAGTTTGGTATTATAGATGGAGAGTTGTCCAATTGTATAGAGGGAAAATTGGCAAACCATTTCCCAAAATATCAGTCGTCAGTCGTCAACATATTCCTCCAACATGACATTGAAAAAGTGTGGGGGTGGGGTGGGAGGGAGAGTTGGACTCCCCAGAGTTGGAATTAATAGATGGCAGAAAAAGCCAGTGTCTTGTCAATTTCATTTAAAATCTTGACTCCCAGCTTTTGGGAGCAGGAAAGAGGGGGTTGGGAAGCTGCCTCAAAGTTGCTTGACCACATTCTCCCAGTTTTTCATGCTTGGTTGGGAAGCTGGACTGTCCTCTTTACTCAGGTGCCAAGCACCACCAACTGCCCTTTGCCTCAGGTCCTCACTGCTGTTTACACAAAGATGCTAAAGTTGTCCTCCAGCCAAGCCACTGAGTACAACAGTTGCAGCTGGGAAAGGTCCTCCTGTCAGCCACAAAAGAATAATGCTTACTTAAGGGGTGTGTCTTTTTTTGCCTGGAATGCTCCTCGTTGCTTGTGCCCAATCGATGTGATTTAACTTTCCAGCAGTTGAAACAGGTTCATGAGGCCAAATGGCACACTGCCCCACCAACCTCAGACTGCTCTCAGCCTGTCCCCACCTGCCTTCCTCTGCTCTCCTCTCTCAATTGACCTCCATCTCCAGGGCACACCTCGTGACATCACCAGTGACTGCCTTTGCATCTCAGGTTTGGGCCCTGTGTTAGTGGGAAATGGGAAGGGGGGTGAGATACCTCCCACCCTTCACAAGCCTTGCGACTCCACACCATGAGACAAAGATAAAGAGTCTCCACTGCACACCAGCAAACAATTCACTCACACACATACCACACAAGAGGTATTTCTCTGCCTTTTCACCTGTCAAACCAAATCCTCTAGTGTCAAGAGAAAACAACAGCAACATATCTGCAAAGGCATTGCATCTGCAAGGGAAGCTCAGCTCAGGCGCCTGTGACTCCCCGCTGGGCCCCAGGTCTCCAACAAAGGAAAACAGGAAAAGTGGCAATACCAAATGTAGCGATTCACTGATAAATGTATTTATGCACTGGCTCAATGGGAAAACTTTAGAAATTCATCGCAAATCACTCATTGTATCAGTCTTCTCAGTTCCAATGGCATTTAGGATCCAGGGAAGTGAGGTATAAGGGGAGGGGTGAGTGAGCCCACCATAATCCCCGAGATGTACAGACACATCTGCAGGGCCTTCCCAAGGAGTCATGGCCAGTGATATCCAACCACCTCAGTCACAATGCCTATCCATCCTATAGTGGGATGAAGCCGGACAAGACAGAGGGGTGTATTTGATTTGACTCAGGGACCAAGGAGCTGTAAATACTTTCCTTGGTACTGGAATGGGAGTAAGTGTGAAAGAGTATATTTGCGTGACAGGGGTATGCCTGGATCTCAGGTTCTACCTGAGACCACACCTTTTCTGTGACAGATCTATGATGTCTTGATGATGCATCCTGAGATGTTTTATGGGAAACTTTAAAATACGGATGTAACTATTGATGGGGGATTCTGGCTGCTTTGTCTTTGTGGCAGTGGGAAGTCTTGTTGCAACAAGAAAGATCAGGCCTACTGGCTGCTGTTTTGTTTCTATCACCTGGCTAAAGTCTCTTGCTTGTGACGTTCAACCTGAACCTATGGGAATCAAGGTTAGGTGATTGTGGGGTGCTCCAAGGACTCCCTGTTACACCTGAAATGGAAGGGTCTGAACTGACAACCCTGGTGAATAGCCTTTGCTGTTATGTAAGTTTGGAGTGTGTGACAGGTGGGGTGTGTGAAAGAGAGAGATAGAAGCTGCGAAGCTCTTTTGTACAATAATTATAATGTTGGAAGCAGGGCTTTTTTCAGCTGGAACTTGCTGGAATTCAGTTCTGGTATGTCTCAGGTGGGCACCATCACTGACAGAGGAAGGGGGGTGCAGTGGGTGTGGCTTGCCCCAGGTGTCATCCCCATAGCTGTCAACTTTTCCATTTTTTAAAGGGAAATCCTATTATTCCGAATAGGATTTCCCTTTATGCCACACGGAGAGTCTCAAGGTCCATAAACAGCAACACCCTAGTGGTCCCAGGCCCTAAGGAAGTTTGATTAGCTTCAACCAGAGCCAGAGCCTTTTCAACTCTGGCTCCGGCCTCATGAGACCAGGGCCCTGCAGGATCTGATTTCTTTCCGCAGGGCCTGTAAGACAGTTGTTCCACCTGGCCTTTGGCTTGGAGCCAATTTGATTCCCTCCCTCCCTCTCTTTCTTTTTTCTTTTCCTTCTCCTAGTGCGATGAGGCTACATTTTAATATTTTAATGTTTCAATATTTTAATGTTGTATTTTAATTTTATTTTTAAGTTGTAATCATTCAACTTGTTTTTATTATTGCTTGTAAGCTGTTCTGAGCCCGGCCTTGGCTGGGGAGGGCGGGGTATAAATAAAAATCATTATTATTATTATTATCACTTGAAAGCTATGTGTTTCACATCCCACAGAACGTTCCTAAGTTAGAGAAGCCATCCTGGTTTCTGATTTGATCTTGGAATGTCCCACTTTTCCTTAGGACGCCCCTATTTTCATTGGAGAAATGTTGGAGGGGATGGAGTTATCCGACCCCTGAGCCATCTGAAGGCAATCCTGTATAGGGAAGTTTGTTTAATGTTTTATGATGCTTTTATATATGTTGGAAGCTGTTCAGAGTGGCTGGGGCAACCCAGTAAGATGTGTGGGGTATAAATAGTAAAATTATCATTATGAAATGAGAAGTCCCTATTTTCATCGGAGAAATGTTGGAGGGCATGTGGTTGAAGGAAGTAGCATGCTCTTTTTTTTTTAATCTGTGAAGCAATGTGATAGGAATTTTATGGTCTTAGATATATGGTAATGTTCATAAGTGTACCAACCAAGCACGTACATAGATCAGCACAGGAAGAGAGGCCTTTCTCCTGGGCATTGTCGGCCAATTGGTGTCAAAGAAGGACAGAACTTTTTTTATGTATGCTACAACAGCAGCAAGAATACTCATCGCAAAGTATTGGAAGACACAAGATCTACCCACTCTGGAAGAATGGCAGATGAAAGTGATGGACTATATGACACTGGCCGAGATGACAGGCAGAATCCGTGATCAGGGAAAAGAGACGGCGGAAGAAGAATGGAGAAAATTCAAAAGTTATCTTAAGGACTATTATAAACTTGATGAATGTTAGAATGTCGAGGTTTTTAGGAAAAAAAGGGATACAGTGACATAAGATTAGATTACAGAAAAGATTAAGATGACAGAGGTTGGAAAGGAACATTTAGAAGTTGCTTAAAAATTGTGGACATTGGGATGCAGGAAGGGGGGGTATGGGGGAGTCCTGGAAAAGGTTTATGAAAAAATGCTATGAAACTATACGTGTTTGTATGTCTTTTTAGTTGTTTGTTTGTCTTTAAAAATTTGTAAAATCAATAAAAATTTTATAAAAAAAAAAATAGATCAGCACAGGAAGACCACCTGGAACCATTTTGATTCCTAAACTGAGTAAATGTTTTCTTTACAAGGTCAAAGTGGGAAACCTCCCTATTGTCTCTTTCCTCACAAATCCTGTCTTAAGGGCACATTTAAGATATGAATAGGATGTGAGCCTGTGGCATGGCCTAGGAACTAAGTATTTATCACTACAAAAGAATGGCCAGGCTCCCCAGGAAATTCAGTCAAGTAACCTGCCAGACAGGAGATAAACAAGGACAGGAGAAAAACAACATTCAAATTTTCTGTTTTAGACCACCTTTTTGTGATGTAGATATGATGTATCTGAGGGGTGATCTTAGGTTACACCCCTTCTGTGATGTATGTATGATGTTTTGGGGGGTGGTCTGGATCTACAGGGTAGAAATTTCAAAAGTCTTTATAAGCCCTTGCGCACCATTGTTCTGGGTTCCTCTTCCTTCCTGCGTGTAGTGAGCAAGGACCCTGTTGCAACAGATCAATAAAGATCAAGCTTACTAGCTGCTTTGCTTCTCAGTATTCTCTGGTTGGCCTCTGTTATTTTCTCCTACCAATAGGGAACCTATGTAAGGACTCTATATGGGCTCTTGGATTACCCCATAAGGGAAAAGGGCAATTTTTGTTTACAACAGCAATGAATGATATTCCTAGGCTGGCATGCCTCACAGCCAGTTCCCAGCACTGACCCCACCCCAGCTCCATGGAGAGAGATCCCTTCACAAACAAAACAAGCCGGTTTCTGTTAACAAGTCATCAATTAAGGATTAAAGTTCAGCCTTGGTGTCGCTTTGGAATACAAAGATCCCGCCCTTAACTGCCAGCCAGCAGCCCTCAATTAGCACACTGGGGCACTGCCCTTGGTATTTAGCTGGGTCAGAAGTTTTTGAAAGCCACCTGGAAGGAGTCTCTCCCTGGATTCTGAACTATTTGAGCTGATAGACAGGCAGAGCGCTCCTGAGTCTCAGGGGTCTCTGGCTTTGTGGTCTTGGGGTTCTCAGTCAGAATCCTAAAGCAGGGGAGCTGGCAAAGAAACCATCTCAAAGGCAGTAGAAAAGAGAGGAGATGGCGCTTTTGCTTCCTGCCATTGATTTGCGGCCAGAAGCGCGTATGGTAGAATGTGGGATTTGCTACGAGGCCTACAAGGAGGCTTCGAGTGGGCAAGTGCCAAAGTTGCTGTGGTGCTGCCACTCGCTCTGCCTAGCCTGCCTGAGGAAACTGGTTTGCCAGAACACGGCCTTCTCCTTCGTGGTCTGCCCATTTTGCCGCATGGTGACCCTTGTGCCGGAAGCGGGGCTCCAGGCCTTGAGGAACGATGAGGCCCTTCTGCGTGAGATAGCTCCCCAGAGAGAGTGGAAGTTGGAGGACAGAGAGGAACTGGGAGACAGCAAAGACTCCCCGGGTGCCTTGGACCTGCCTCTCAGTGACTCAGTCCTGACTCTGGACATGGAGTTAAACTACCGGACCGGCTCTCCTATCTTCACTGTCAGTGGCATTGTGCCGGTGTATCCAGCAACGGGTTTCCATTCAGGACCGGGCTTCCGGAGTTGGTTCCATGTGCAAGAAGTGCAGAACCCTGTCTTGGTGGAGCTTCCCCACAGAGCCTCCTCCCGAGACTCTGAGGCTCCTGCGTCTGTAGAGAACTTGAGGCTTTGCTTCGCCGTGACCATCATTCTCCTCATTGTCTCAGTCTTCTTTGCGCTGGTCTTCTTCAAGTAGGGAGGCTGGGAAGGCAGCCTGGGGAAGACATGTTCTCTGCCAAGAGGAAGAGGCACTTTGTGGGTCTTAGTACACAGAGACAATTCTCCCCAGAGATGCCTGCATGGTACCATATTTACATCTCTTCAGGTGCCAGGCAAAAACGTTCCTTTTTAACCAGGCCTTCGGCTTTTAACTATCAATGGCTTGATGGTTTAATGTGCTGTATTTTTCTTTCCCCCCTGGTTTTAACTTATGTATAGGGTTTTTATGCAAGTCATTCTCTAAGCTGCTCTGAGTTGCCAAAAGGAGAGGGATACATTTAATTAATAAAAATAAAAATAGTAATTTAGGCATCTGTATGCAGCTTTCCAGCAACATTTTTTTTTTAATCCAATGCTTTCTCAGGATTGTAGTTTGGACTTACTTGGGGGTTTAGATAAGTTTTATCCAGCAGCCCCATCTCTAATGGTTTTACTCAAAACGAGCCCTGTTGGTTTACCATGCATTAGGTGCTGTCAGTATGCTTAGGATTGCAGACTTTCTTTGCAATGGCACCAAGGTGCTGCCAGCAAACCCAGCTTCGATCTAGCTGCATGGGTCACACAAGGCATATTGTAAAGAGCCCAGCTGGCTTCCAAAGTGCTTTGCTTTCATCTACCAAGAAGCAAAGGCAGACAGCTATTGAGGGAAAATATAGAGTGAATCGGCAGCATCATAATCCTGGACACTCCAAGCAGTGCTGGTTTGCCCAGGAGACAAAGTGAGGCAACCGCTTAGGGCATCAGGATCCACAGAGGCAGCAGATTCAACTTTCAAGGAATGCATCTCCCACTGCTGCTGCTGCTGCTGCTGTGGTGAGAGCAACAGCTGTGGCTCACTCCTTCCTGCTCTCTGGGGTATCCTGCGCTCTGCACCCAGCCAACGTGATTCAGAAAGTGTCCCTTTCCTGCCCATGATGGCCTTTGAGTCCCACTTCAACAGTTGGGTAAGGTTGCTTTGACTCCCCCACTTGTTCCAAAGGTAGATCTTTATTCCACTTCTTATTTTGTGGTTCGCTTCAGATGCCAAAATGTCTTGGGCTGGCCCCAATTCCAAGATACAGCATAGCGAACAAGAAAAGGTGATCTGGGTCCAGATTCTAAGCAGCAGGAGAGGGAACTGGCTTTGTAATCAAGCAACTCCTGCCCAGGGTTGGTGTTTTGGTGATGTGATAAGCCCAGGTTGAGTGTAGCCTATGGCAGCATTTGATAGGAGAGGCCGTTTCATCCCTGCCATGATCTCTTGACTTATAGCTATCTGACCATCTGTCTAGGTATATGTATGGTACCAGGGTTTGCAAGCCCTAATGAACAGCTGAAGGCAAGAACTGGAAACTGCCATTAAAAGTTGGAGCATTTGCAAGTTTTTCATGTAGGGAAAAGGCAAGTAATGTCTCATAATACTAGAAGTCATAGGCACCCAATAAAGCCAAATGTCAACAGATTCAAGACATACAAAATAAAGTACTACTTTACACAGCACATCCTTAAACTATGGTACCCATTCCCACAGAAAGCAGTTAGGAGATCCCTGAAAGAGCTGCAATTGCCTGGCTGTTTTGCAACAAACCCCTTTTTCACAGGGAACTCTGCCCACTGTTGAACTGTGAACAGAACAATGGGTCTCCTACAGTTCCCAGAAATAACTATTGCTGCATCAGAGTGCTTTAAATGTAGGTTGTGACTACAGGGGTGTGTCAGGCCAGTTCTTACGGATTCCTTAAGTTTGGGAAAGGGGCTCCCCAAAATTGCTCTATCCCCAGTGTGAGGTTTGCCTGCCTCCCTGATCATCAGCATTCCAGGAGGTACTGAAACATTCCTGTTGATATCTTGAGGAGAGGTGGCTAATAAAAAAAAATGTTTTTAGGTGTTCTAAATTTTTATGTGTCAGTTTATTGCCTTGTTGTCTGCTGTACTGGGCTCCTTTGGAAGGTGGGATAGAACTGTAATGTAATAAATAAAAAGTGTTCACTTTTGCATTTTATGTAATCTTTCACATGCTGTAAAAGCTGCTTTGTGGCATCTATCTAAACATCAGGCCTCATTCCAGGCTGGCAAACAAAATCCCAGCTCAGTGAATGTATGAAGTAGAGCCAGTGAGGTGGGTGTACTGAGGAGATTCAAGGGGATCAGAAGGAGGGCTGCAGGTGGCCCCTGGGAGCCAGAGCTTCCCCTTCAATCACAGAAGCTGCAGCAGATTGGTTCTGGTTGTTCTAGTAGGAAAGACTAGAGCCAGCAATCAGAGGTAGCAGACAGCTTACAGCTCAACTGGGAGAATCTTCAAGTTGTATTAGCTGTTCAATGGTGGGACTACCTGCCTCAGGATGGGGTGGGCTCTCCTTCCCGGGAAATCTTTATGCAGAGGCTGGATTGTGGGGGAGATTGCAGTGGCCATGGCTTCCTGCATTGCAGGTGCTACATTGACGGCCTCCAAGTCGAGATGAGGACCAAGGCACCGCCTTGTGCCTATCCTGAGTTCACCATTCAACCTTTAGGCAAGCCACTCTCTGTTTCAGCCTCCGCACCTGCAGTACGAAGAGATTACTAATACTGGCCTCCCTCACAGGACTGGTGTTAATTCTTACCGTATTGGGTGTATGAACGTGAAGCACCTAAGGTGCCCTATAAATGGTGAGTCGGTTTTTGGCGTACAGAACCACACAAATACCCCTCCCCTTCTTGCCTTGCTAAAGTGAAAGAACTGAGGCAACAGGGTTAATTTATTTTAATTGCACTTTATTATTATTTTCTTCAAGATCCGGTTTTGCCAAGGTTCAAAACTGGAGGTGAGCTATGGCAATAGGTTTAAGTTTGGTTTCCACAGGGAGGAGCTGTTCAAGGTGATACCCATCGCTACTCCCAGCAGCAGCTGGGTCAAAAGTGTGTAGGGTACAGGTGTGTTCGGCAGTGGTGAATTAAATAGTCAGTTCTTTGAAGCCAGACAAAGTCCCAAATTGACATTTGCTACAGAGAGAGAGATAGTGTCACTCCTCTTCCTGCCAGCAGCCTCAAAAACCACAAGTCAAGATGACCTCAGCCCAAATGAGCAATCTGGGGAGGCTCACAGAAAAACCCCATCTCCATCCAGATCAGCCCCAGATCAGAACACAAGGCACTGAGTACCATAAGACCCATCATAGGTACAGTTCCCGTCCCCCTCCCGCCCTGGCACAGACCTGGAATCCGCTTCCATGGGGCTGGACGCTGGTCTTGGCTGTGAGGCTCCAGCCAAGTCCTGCTGCTTGTCGGCTACAGCAGCTTGAGATGTGGGGCCAGCGGTGTGCTGACTTGCCCCACTCTCCTCCTTGTCCTCTGGACCCGTTGTGGACCCCTCCACTGGAGGTGCCGTCTCATCCGCCGCTGGATTTGGAGGTGCCAGAATGGCGGTGTCTTTTGTGTCCATTTCACCCTGAGTGCTTGGCCTCTCCTTCTCAATACTGGCGGAGAGCCTGAGAGGCGGCCTTGCAGAGTTGCTGTGGGGATCCCCATAAAGGGGTGCGGCACTTGGCTGCTTCCTTCCCGCAGGTCCTTCCTCCTCGGTGCTGCTGCTCCCCCTTTGCTCCTCCTGACTCTCCAGCAGCTGCAGAGCTGTTGTCTGGAACAAGTAGAGGGGAGGAGGGATTATTTGCCACAAAAAAGACTGCAGCCCCTGATGAAAGTACTGTGTAATGGTTGGTCTCTAACCAGGACTCAGGAGACCAGGGTTTGAATCCCTACTCAGCCACACAGGCACAGCTAAGTGACTTTCACTTTGTTGTACCTTAGATACAACCTGTTATTTCTAGAGAGCTGGGCTTCACCCTCTTTGCTGCTCCCATGATTAGTAATATGGGGCTAAATGCCACCCCAATCTCTGACCGGTGCAAGATTCCAGGGGTCTAGGCACTTAGTCTGTGTTTCTTTGGAAATGAGGCACAGTGTAGACTGTGGTGTCATAATGATATATAGTTTATTTACACCTGAGCCTGTAATGGAGGGGGCCCCCAGCATACACTCCAAGAGAGTCCCGTTTTCCCCGTTGCTGCAACCTCTAATTCAAACTGTGCTCTGATCCTGCCTCTCCAGCTTGCTGCATTTAACAGACTGAAAGCCTTTTTTCTTTTGATCACACCATAGCCAACTGAAATCCTAAAACTTCCTCCTAACCAAAACATTGGCACTCTCTTCAAACTCGCTATCTCAAAGCTCTGGGTGGGGCTTCACCCATCTGCTGGCTGGTAGAGTGTCTGTCTTGCTGATGGCCCATCTTTCTGTCTGCAGCACATACTGTATACTAAAATTGGATTGATAAAGAGGTTAGCATGGCCTCTGCAAATTGGTGAAGTGTTCCATTTTATAAAGATGTTTAATGTTTGAATATGTTTTATATATGTGTTGGAAGCCACCCAGAGTGGCTGGGTATAAAATAAAATCATCATCATCATCATCATCATCATCTTCATCATTACCACCATCATCATCATCATCATTAGTTCTCTAATGGCCCACCTCTCAAGCAATCTCCTCAACACAGGAAGCTGAGTCCAGCCGTTAAGCGTCTGACTTTCAGTTTCACTCTCCAAGCAGTGATTAAATTCTAACACTTACTAAACCCAGTAGTTATGGGCACCTTGCACCCAAAACTCTGGCACCCAAACTCATGACATTTGGAACCATACAAAAAGGAAGAGAAATGATAGACCAGTTCACTCAATCTGCATCTTATTCATGTGTCAGGATCCATCTGCCCTGGGCTGTACCTTGATGGTGTTCAGGACGATACCCAGGACCTCCTGGCCAGTATAGGACTCCTCCAAGTTGAACTGGCCCCGCAGGGACTGGAAGACCTCATTGATGATGATCTTCACGTGGGGCAGGATGATGCCAAAGAGTCAGAAGGCAGGGAAACAACATCAGAAAGGACAATGGGTAACAACTCCCGATTGAAGTTACAGAAGTGGGGTTTGCCATTGCTTTTGCTGAATGTGATTAAGATTTCTCTCTACTGCTTGTCCCCCCGCCACTTTCCTTAACACTTGTTATTTCAAGAGCACTTCACGGTTTGTTACAGAGAGAGGAACACATCTGTGTGTATTTTTAGGAGATACCTTATTTGTGAGACTGTAAACTGTTTTAAACTGTTGTTAACTGCTGTTGCCTCTGCCAACCTGGTGTCCTTCCAAAAGTTTGGGACCAATTAGGCAAGCCACATTTCACACTGTACTGTGGACAGGGAGTCAAGTGTCTCTCTCTACAGATTGTATACAAGGTAAAATCCCACCCAATTGCCTGCATTGAATTTTTCAGGGTCCTCCAGCCTTTGACAACATGTAATTTATGAGTTGCTTTTTCAGCTAACGCTAAGCTCTATATACAGTAATGCAGTTCAGTCTCTGCATTACTAAACGGCATCACACTGGCTCACAGCACAGATGTGTAACAAGCTTGTGGGACACATTAGAACCGCAGACCCTCCATCAAGACATTTTAAGGGAGCCCCACCGATATTGCCTTTCACAGGCTCTGGCTGTTCCTGCTGTGGTGACAGCTTCTCGTTCCCTGAGCTTCTTGTGGTTTTAAGCAGGGAAAGCTAGAAGGAAACCAGCATTAACTAAGTGGTGGTCTGCAGACCACAGTTCAAGAGCCCTTGTAATAAACAGTAAGCAGAGAGACCTACGGCAGACATGAGAACCCAGCAGAGTGAGCAGAGGTGTTCCAAGGATAGGTGGCTCCTGCCCATTGAGGTGGGTGGGGCAGAAGGCAAGGAGTCCAATGACAGGCAGAGCCACATCCTGATTGGCTGTAAGGAAGAAGGCAAGCCAGTGGTGGCTGGGTGAGGGCAGTGCCCTGTTTGCCTAATAGACTAGACTCCACTGACTATCACTTCTTGGGGGCCGTCTGCCAGGAGTAAAAGTAGGTGGAGCAACACACGTTAATTTCCCCACTTGTCCCTTTCAATCCTCCCTTTAAGAATGAAAGAAGACGCATGATCAGAGTTCAAGGGCATCTTCCAGGGAGGCAAAAAACAGTCAAGGTTGCAATGCTGGGGGTGGGGGGTGGGGCGCACTGAGATAATCCTAAGGATCTCAGAGAGTTTTCCAGGAAGCCACTTCTGGCCTTGGTGATGACTTTTGTCACCCCTGGACACTACCTTATCCAGATTTTCAATTTGAACGCGGTGATAAGCCAGCTCTGCGTCCAGGCCTGCCACCTTCTCCTCCAACTGCATCGCAATCAGGTTCACCTCCTGGTATCTGCGTTTCAAGTCAGACAACTTCTCATGTTCTGTGGAGGTGGGGCAGAGAGCCAGTGACAGATGAAGCCTGCGCCACAGTACATGTCCCTGTTTCCATCCACTGCTGTAGCTAAGCCTAAGTACAGCGCCATCTGAACTATATGCTTTAAACACTCACAGCTTCCCACAAAACATTCTGGGAAATGGGAACATTCTCTTAAGGGTGCTGAGAGGTGGTGGGACACCCCAGTCTGCCACCACCCCCAGCTACAATTCCCAGACTGTTAAACTATGCTGGAAATGGCCGCTTAAGCAGGGCTCTCCACTTCAACACAACTATTGGCAGCTGGAATTAATCACACTTCCCAGGATTCCTTGGGAGGAAGCCATGCCTTCTGCAGTGGCATGATAATGCTGTATAGTGTGGATGGGGCCTCCGTGTAACTTTAAAGACATATCACACGTTTCTTCTCACTCTTACACTGCTCTGCTCTTGCATGCAGGGCAAGGAAGGTGCAGAATCTGCACAAACCCATTTTCTATTATGTTACATTATGTTATTGTTTGTAAGCTGGAGATTCATTTCAACAAAAAGCAGCATAGAAAAACAATCAATCAAGTTTGTAGAGATCAGAAGCTTGCCCTTTTTAAACGGATGGAATTAAAGTCAAGAGTATTTTGGAGATTGTGTGTCTGAGTTTTTAACAGCTACACTGCAGGAGGCCCTAAGGAGCAGGACCTCCAGAGATTGCTGGACTCCAACCCCATCATCCCTGGCTACGCTTGCTGGGGCTCATGAGAGGTGAAGGCCAGTAATACTTGGAGGGCCACAGGCCCCCTACCCGCAAGCTAAAGAATTTACTAGGATGATAAAACTACTCTGCATGTGCTTGGATAGTGCTCTTCTGCCATTTCAGCGCCTCCTCTCAGCTTCCCTTACCTGCCAGCTGTGCACGGAGTCGGCTGACCTGGGCTTTCTGCCTCTCTGACTCTGTCAGGGCTTCATTCAGTTGGGAGTGGAGATCAATCTCCTGCTTCTGATGACGGGTCAGCTCCAGCTGGAGCTGGGAGATCTGCGCAGTGGCTTCCGCTAGCTTCTTGCTGATCCTGACCTGCAACGCACAGGAGCAGAAGAGACAGGAGAACATATGGGGAAGAAGAGCCCACAAGACCTTTCCTGGGAGGATGCAAGAGCTGTGCTTTTGGAGGCTCCCAAATGCTAAGAATGAGTCTCCCAGGAAACACCCTGAAGAACTGGTCTACTGGCAAGGCTATGAGGAGCAGGGGGAGGCAGAAGCCTTGGGCTTTTTAGTTAGTTCAGGAGAAAGCATGCACGACAAAGGTGCGTAAAATGGAGAGCAGGAAAGGTTTCCCCAGAAAAATCAGGACAGACAAAAGAAAGGACATCTTCACACAGCAGAGCTCTCTCCCACAAGATAAAATGAAGGCCAAACAGTTAGATGGCTTTAGCAGCGGCTTAGACAAAACAATGGGGCAGGAAAAGCTATACACAGCCAGCAGCCACAAGGTCTAACCTCCACCGTTGGAGGCAGCATGTTGTTCCTGGGAATTGCAAGTGGGGTGAGCACAGATCCTGCTTGTAGAATTCCCTTTTGGGACATCTGGTTGTGAGAATAAGACGGGCTTTGGGCCTGATCCAGCCAGGCAAAAGCACCCAAGGAGGGTGCAATGTAGGACTGGTGAGGGTGCATTGCTTGGAAGGAGTTTTGAGGGCCAGACACATAGGCCTGGAAAGTGGCCTTTGGTCCAGGGGCCTGGAGTCCCCCCACCCCTGATTTAGGAAAACCCATTGTCACTGAAGCTGGGATGCCAAGGCACAGAGAGGCCTCACAACAAGAGACACCTGCAGAAGGCGTGGGGTTTTCCCCTGCTAAAAGTATGAAATGGTTGACCTGGAAAGTATGAAGGGAGTAAGGAAGTGTTCAGGTAATCAGGACACCCAAGGACAATGCCTCACCTGGTCCCACCCCTGATCCAGTGGCGGCATGTGCTAGAGAGAAAAGCGGTGACAAGGAGAGGAGAGTTAACACCACTAGAAGCAAGAACAGCAAGAGGGGAGAAAGTTTTATCAAAAGAGGCAATGGCTTGATTTGTTTACAGGAAACACATGTAACAAGGCTACACAGGAAAGTATTGATCAACAAAAGACTGGGCCAGGAGTTTATTTCTTCGGACAAGGTTTAAAAAAGAGGGGCAGTGATTTATGCAAAGGAGAGACTACAGTGGTGCCTCGCAAGACGAAATTAATTCGTTCCGCAAGTTTCTTCTTCTTGCGAGTTTTTCGTCTTGCGATGCACGGTTTCCCATAGGAATGCATTGAAAATCAATTAATGCGTTCCTAGGGAAACCGACTTCAGACCAGGTCCGGGGACAGTCTGTCCCCCGACCTCTTCTGAAGGCTGGGGGGGGGGACAAGGGCTTTTCTTCCCACCCCCAGCATTTTAAAAAACCCCGGGACAGCGGAGGGCTTCTCCGCTGTCCGGGGCGATCTTAAAATGCTGGCAGGCGGCATTTTAAAATCGCCCCGGGACAGCGGAGGACTTCTCCGCTGTCCGGGGCGATTTAAAAGCCCCTGGGAAGGCAGGCAGGGGGGACAAAGACTTTTGCCCCCCGCCAGCCTTCAGAAGAGGTCCTGGACCTCTTCTGAAGGCTGGCGGGGGCGAAAGTCTTTGCTCCCCCCGCCTGCCTTCAAAAGCTGTCCGGCCAAGGCTTCGCGGACCTCTGCCGGCATGCCGAAGCCTGCGCGCGCTGACATCAGTGCGCCCAGGCTTCGCGGAGCGCTCCGCCAGCAGCGGCAGTGCTGCCGCTGCTGGCGGAGACTTGCCGGCATGCCGAAGCCTGCGCGCGCTGACATCAGCGCGCCCAGGCTTCGCGGACCTCTCCTGCCTTCAAAAGCCGTCCGGGATAGCGGGAAGCGCTTCCCTGCTATCCCGGACTGCTTTTAAAATGCTGGCGCTGGGGAGCAAAGCCTTTCGGCCCCTGCCAGCCTTCCTGGACCTCTTCTGAAGGCCGGAGGGGGGGGAAGGCTTTGCTCCCCACCGCTAGCATTTAAAAGAGGTCCCCGGAGATTTCCCTATGGGCTTTCGTCTTGCGAAGCAAGCCCATAGGGAAATTCGTTTTGCAAAGCGCCTCCAAAACGGAAAACCCTTTCGTCTAGCGGGTTTTCCGTCTTGCGAGGCGTTCGTCTTGCGGGGTACCACTGTATTACCGAAATTTATCTTCAAAGATGACCAAGGAAGATTTGTGGCAATTGAAATACAGACACAAGGAGATAAATTTTTGATAGTAGGAGTTTATGCACCAAATGAGGGGAAATCTGAATTCTTTTAAAAGTTGCATGAGACTTTGATGGACTATTTGGATTACAATGTGATTTTGATGGGAGACATGAACGGAGTGGTATCTACACATATGGACAAGGCACAAAGACAGGTAGTCACTAAAGATGGCAGATTACCGAAAACCTTTTTTGAGATGACAGACAACTTGGATTTAGTTGATATTTGGAGAACAAAGAATCCCTTAGTCAGAGAGGGAACCTTCTTCCCTGAAGCCGAATTGACATGGACAAGAATTGACCAAATATGGGTCACTAGAGGAATGGCTCCAAAGACAAGAAAAGTGGAAATTTGCCCAAAAACCTGCTCTGACCATAATGCTGTGAAGATGGAGATGAAACTAACACCAACTGGCTCCTTCAGATGGAGGATGAATGGTACCTTATTCAGAGATGAAGAAGTGATTAAGAAGGCCCAAAAAACCTTGAGAGATTATTTTGATATAAATTTGAATACCAATGTGGAAAAAAGAGTAATCTGGGACGCAAGCAAAGCTGTTATGAGAGGGTTCTTGATACAACAGAACGTATTAAAGAAGAGAATCCAAAATGAGAAGAAGGACAAGATATTGGAGAAAATAAAAGAAAGTGAAAAGAAATTGAGAGCAAAACCAAAGTCGCAAGAGATTTTGAGAGAAATAAATTTACACCAAGTACAATACATGAAAGTGATGAATCAGGAGATAGAATGGAAAATCAAACAAATGAGACAAAAGACATTCGAGTCGGCTAATAAATGTGGGAAATTGTTGGCTTGGCAAATGAAAAAAAGACAAAAATTAAATACGGTTACAAACTTAGAAGTGGAAGGAAGGAACATACAGAACCCAGCTGAGATTAGAAACTGTTTCCAGAGGTATTTTAAACAATTATATACACAAGGACCACAGAAAGAAATTGATTTAGATCGATTTTTGAAAACAAATGGATTACAAAAAATCTCTCAGGAAAATAAATGAATGCTGAACTATAAAATAACTGAACAGGAGATAGAAGGTGCCATTCAGAATATGCAACTAGGTAAATCTCCAGGACCGGACGGACTGACCTCCAAATATTAAAGATCCTTAAAAGAATGGTTAGTACAACCTTTGAAGGAAGTCTGTAACGAAATAATGGGTGGGAAAAGGGCACCAGAGTCGTGGAAAGAAGCGTATATTACACTTGTACCGAAAACAGAGACTGAAAAGACGCAGCTTAAGAACTACCGCCCCATATCATTGCTCAATGTGGATTACAAAATTTTTGCAGACATTTTGGCTAAAAGACTAAAAAAGGTGTTAATGGAAGAGATCCATAAAGACCAAGCAGGCTTTCTCCCCGGAAGACATTTGTCTGACAATGTGAGAAATATAATCAATATTTTAGAAAAATTACAAGTGAACATAAACACTAAGGCAGTTTTGATATTTATGGACGTGGAGAAAGCCTTTGACAATATTTCTTGGAGTTTTATGAAGAAGAACCTACAGGGGATGGGGGCAGGCCAAGGCTTTGAAAACGGTATAAGTGCAATTTATTCAGAACAAAAGGCTAAATTAATTGTAAATAACGTGGTGACGGAAGAATTTAAGATAGAAAAAGGGACATGACAAGGTTGCCCAATCTCCCCATTGCTTTTTATATCGGTCCTGGAGGTCCTGCTGAATATGATTAGAAGGGACCAGTTGGTTAAATGGGTACAATTTGGAGTTAAACAGTACAAGTTGAGAGCATTTGCAGATGACTTAGTATTGACGTTACAGGAGCCAGAATCTAGTACTAAAAGGGTATTGGAACCGATTCAAGAATTTGGTCAGGCTGCAGGATTTAAACTGAATAAGTTAAAAACCAAGGTTTTAGAGAAAAATCTAACACCGATTGAGAGAAAGAGGTTTCAGAATGAGACAGGTTTAACAGTGGTTAAGAAAGTGAAATACCTGGGGATTAACATGACAGCAAAAAATGGGAACCTATTCAAAGACAATTACGAAAAATGTTGGGCTGAAGTGAAAAAAGATTTAGAAATCTGGTCAAATTTGAAGCTTTCACTGCTAGGCCGTATTGCTGTGATAAAAATGAATGTATTGCCTAGAATGCTGTTTCTGTTCCAAACTTTGCAAATTTTGGACAAAATGGACTGTTTCAAGAAGTGGCAGAGAGATATCTCTAGATTTGTCTGGCAGGGCAAGAAGCCTAGAATAAAATTTAAAATACTAATGGATGCAAAGGAAAGAGGTGGATTTGCCCTGCCAGGCATTAAACTTTATTATGAATCAGCAGCTTTTTGCTGGTTGAAAGAATGGCTGCTTCTTGAAAACACAGACATTTTAGATTTAGAAGGTTTTAATAATGTATTTGGATGGCATGCATATTTGTGGTATGACAAGGTCAAGGCACATAAAGCATTTAAAAACCATATTGTCAGGAAAGCATTGTTTAATGTCTGGATAAGATATAAGGACTTATTGGAAAACAAAACCCCAAGGTGGCTGTCACCGATGGAAGCGAAAGCTCAGAAAAAGCTCAATATGGAGGTCAGATGGGAATTGGGAAATTTTGGAACAAGAGGGAGATAGACTGAAATTGCAGAGTTTTGAGAAACTAAAAAACAAAGTGCGAGACTGGCTTCATTGTTATCAGATAATGGAGGCATATAATTTGGACAAGAAAATTGGCTTTCAGGTGGAAAAATCAAAATTAGAAACAGAATTGCTAGAACCCAAAACTAAGATTTTGTCAAAGATGTATAACTTGCTGCTGAAATGGAATACACAGGATGAAATGGTGAAATCTGCTATGATTAAATGGGCACAAGATGTCGGACACAACATAATGATGGCTGACTTGGAACAGTTATGGACCACAGGTATGAAGTTTACGGCATGTAATGCCTTAAGAGAGAATATTATGAAAATGATATACAGGTGGTACATGACACCAGTCAAGCTTGCAAAAATCTATCATTTGCCCGATAATAAATGTTGGAAATGTAAGGAAACTGAAGGTACATTCTTTCACCTTTGGTGGACGTGCCCAAGGATTAAGGCTTTCTGGGAGATGATTTATAATGAACTGAAAAGGGTATTTAAATATACCTTTCTGAAGAAACCAGAGGCCTTTCTCCTGGGCATGGTCGGCCAAATGGTGCCAAAGAAGGATAGAACTTTCTTTATGTATGCTACAACAGCAGCAAGAATACTTAATGCAAAGTATTGGAAGACGCAAATCTACCCACCCTGGGAGAATGGCAGATGAAGGTGATGGACTACATGGAATTGGCGGAAATGACTGGCAGAATCCGAGACCAGGGAGAAGAGTCGGTGGAAGAAGATTGGAAGAAATTCAAAGACTATTTACAAAAATATTGCAAAATTAATGAATGTTAGAATGATGTCAGAATGAAGTTAAGTGGTTTAAGCAGTAATGTTTTAGGTGTATGAAAAATGGATTATTAACAGGTGAGAACTCAAAGTTATATTATATTAAGTTAAAGGATTAAGATAAAAACAAAGAGGGAAAGAAATTGCTGAATTAACTAATTGAATTGGAATACAAAAAAGGGAGGTGTGAGGAGGTCAGGGAAGCAAGGATATGAATATATGACATAGAAAGATTGATGTGTTTTCTTTTTAAATGTTTTTATCTTTTTTCTCTATTTTGTACTTTTTTCTTTTTTATCTTTTCTTGTATTTCTTCTAATTTTTTTATTTATGTAATTTTTTTCCTTTGAAAACTTAATAAATATCATTTAAAAAAAACAACAAAAGAGGCAATGGCATTCTGGGTTAAGAGCACTCTGCTTATTCTGTGGGCCAAGGGCTGATTATATCACTGAAAATCCCAGCGGCCTCAGGGTAAGATGCATGGAAGATCCCTTAATGGCAAGGTTTGCACGCTGATGCCCAAGCAAGAACAGGCCACAGCAAACCTGGACTTGCATGCTCTCCCCTTACATCTCCTCCTCTCATGCGGCCAGGAACCCTGACACTTATGCCCAGCCATGGTTTGCTGTGTTGCCTGGGACAATGAGCTGCAGCTAACATCAACTATGGGTAATATCAAACACACCAACTTCAAATGTTTGTTTCAATAAGCTAACTTCAGAAACTAATTCTACTTAACATTAATGGCTGTTCTCAGTCCAGACAACAGAGGAAGCAGCAGTTACCTAGAAGTGGAAACTCTCACACCCTTCTTCTTGGCTGCATAGGAGGAAGTGAGGGGGACATTCACTGTCCTTGCTCACATCATGCCAATCCACAGTTTAGCATGGCATGTGAATGCAGCCAATGAGATCTTACTGTGGACCAATGTGGTGCATTTTTTTTTAGTCACTGTGTTAAATTTTAAAGGGACATTCTGTCCTCTCAAATTCAACCTGAGGTGCTTTTCAAAGGATTACCTGAAGCTTATGAACCTTTTTCCTGTATGTGCATGTATATCTAGCCAGTCGTTTGTTCTATTTTGTTGTTGCTGCTGCTCAGAAATGTAACTTCTTTCTGGCCTGCAGGCAAAGGGGAATTGTGACCTGCACTAGCGATTGTGAACTCAAGGACGGGATCCTGGGATAGGACTTGCCCTCCCCACAGCCTCAGTCACTTGGCCTTCCTGTTGTGGCTGTCACGCTGCCAGGGCTTACCTTCTCCTCTTCAGCATGTAGGACCCTTGCCTGGGTGTGCTTCATGGTCCTCTGCAGTGAGATGTTGCTCTGCTCAAATAACAGGTTGCCCTGCTCCACATAGCTGGGGAAAGAATTGTTTTTTGCACACGTGAATGTTTGCATGATTTGATACTTTCCATCCTCTCATGTAAAAATAAATAAACCAAGGCAGTATCATATGTAGTTCTCACTTTTGAAAAGCCACCCTAGGAGAGCTTCTATCCTTTATATCAGAATCAGAATAGTTCTTATTTTATGTTCCATCTTTCCTCCAAGGAGCTCAAATACTGGTATATAGTTTTCCTCCCTTTTTTATCTTCACAAGCCTGTGAGGTAGCTTAGGCTGAGAGAGTGTGACTGGCCCAAGGTCACCTTCAAGGCAGAGTGGGGATTGGAACCCTGGTCTCCCAGATCTTACTCTGACAGACCCTCTTAACTGCTACCCCACACTGGCTATATTCCTGTATTCCTCTATTTGTCCATCCAGCCCAGTACTGTCCACTCAGACTGGCAGCAGCCTTGGGGTTCCTGGGGATTGAGCCAGGCCATCTGAGCTTTATGCTCCCTGCAGTATGGAAGAAAGGGAGTTAACAAACCTGAGCACAGTAGGAAGAGTCTGTTAAGGGGTAGGATTCGCAACTGGCCTTTGGGACTCTGCCTTGGCCAAGCCCCTCACCTACCCCACCTCATTACCTCCCCAAGGGAGCTTGAGCCTGGCTGGAATGTGTCCTTGAACTGTGACAGTGCACCTTGCTTCCCTGGACAGGGAGAGGTGTGTGCAGAAAGAAGCCCCACATGGTGTATTTTCTGGCTGCACAGAAGGCAGGAGCAGCATCTGTTGCTCTGTCCACTGGAGCCCCAGCCCAGCCCTGGAATGTGGCCCCTGCCAGGTTGTCTATGAGACAAGGTGGCCCTCAGGATTCTTTGGAAGAAGCCACAGCTGTTGAAAATGGCCTGGTGCTATTTGGAACGTATGATTTATTGTGATTTATTGAATTTGTATACCGGACTTCATCCGTAGATCCCAAGGTGGTACAGTGCAGATGGGGTCTGAGTTATGCAGCTGAGGTTATGCAGAGTTAGGATGTGACACCTGGGAGAATGGAAGGCTTAAAAGCTAAGAGCACCCTCAATTTATTTCTCACCCTGGCTTTGGAGCAGGTGTAGGAGGAGTCAGCCATGCTGGGTCTGTAGCGGGGCTTTCTGATTGTGGTGCTGGTGAAGGTGTGAGGGAGTCCCTGGGGCCCAGGCTTTGTCCGGCGGAGTCAGCGCCCTTTGCAAACCACACCTAAGGGAGCAAAAGAGGGGCATAATGGAGTCTGGTCAAGGCAACCACTGCCTCCATTTGTAGAACCTTATCCAGGCAGTAGACTGACCACCCAACAACCTTCTGAGGTTCTCTTGGTCACTAACACGTTGGGAGGAAGACACACTCACCCGTTCGACTTCCACCTCAAAGGCCAGAGTTGAGTCCGGAGGAATGCGTTCAGATTCTGCCAAAGGCCTGTAAGCCAATGCTGGCGGGATGAGGAGGAACCGCCTCCCTCCTCTCTTCATGCCAATCATTCCATCTTCCCAGGCCTTCAAGTTCCAGAAATGGAGAACCAAGCAAAAAACAAGTTTAGGTGACCGCCTTCGTTAAGTGCCAGAACCACACAGCCTTCGCCAACCTGACGTCGTCCAGATACCTTGGACTCCAACTCCAATCAGAAGGCGCTGGCTGGGGATGATGGGAGTTGGAGTCCACAGGATCTGTGTGTATGTTTGTCAGGTTGGTAAAGGCTGGTTGAGAGCAGGGCACAGGAATACGGACAGTTCTCTTGCACTCTTGAGGACAGTACTGTAGTTGAAAGCAGGGATGAAAAACATTCCCTCCGGGGAAACCTTCTTGGTGGGGAGGAGCATGCCAGGAGTGGGCGGGGCAAAAGGGGAAAGTGGGAGGGGCAATGAATGTAATTTTTACCTTTGTACAATAGGCTACCTTAGACACCCACTCACACTCCCCCCTCTGTCTCTCATCCAGGACAGCAAGAGGCAACACTGGAGGTCCAGGACATTTTTCTTCCAGGCCACAAAGGAGGCCTCCCACTCCAGCAGATCCTGGCAGGCGAAGACAAGCTGGGACAGCTACCTGCCTGCCGTTCTTGAGGAAGCCATTTGATCAGGGTTTGAGCTCAGAAAACATCACTGCTATTCAGCCTTCCACACAGCCCGGGCTGCTGAACTCTGCTTAGATGTGGAAGTGGAAGAAAGAATCCTTGCACTGTGGTGGGAAGATAGTGCCATCTTACCTTGATGACTTTGCCAGAGCCTAGCTTCAGACGGAGCAGCTTCTCTTTATTTACATTCGAGGCGAAAACCTGTTCCAAAAGTGGAAGGTCAATGGGGTGAAATTACCTTTAACGCGGAAGGTAATAGGTTCACGTTCCGCTACTCCAGTTGCTGAGCCAACAGCAATGAGTATCGAAGGACGGGGCACAGCTCAGGGACACAGCACCTGTTTTGCAGGCAGAAGGTTCTAGGTTCAATCCTGGCATCTCCAAGTAAGGTCAGGGAAAGGCTTTTGCTTGGAAGCCTGGAAAGCTACTGCCACTCAATGTGGGCGATGCCAACCTAGACCAGGGGCCTGATACAGTGCAAGGCAGCTTTCCATGTTGAATCCCATACCTAGCAGTGCCTCCCATGTTGCAGATTGGGTAAAATGAGGTTGAGAAATAGATCTAGTCCTTGAAGACAGGTGTAGCTTAGGGCCTAACAGCATGTGCTTCCCAGGAAGAAGGTCAGCATCCCCAACTGAGAAAGGGCGGCAAGGCTGGGCAAGGCCTCACCTCTGGAGAGCAACAAATGCAAACACCATGAAAAAGCCTTTTTTCTATAGAAACAAGCCTCAGTGAGCAAAGGTTAGGTTGAAATGCACATTGAGCTGTGAAGCAAGCTGGGTGAGCCTCAGCAAGTCCCTCTCCTGTTTCAGTTCCTTGCAGTGTTATTGAAAGGCAAAAGGATGGGGTTGTGGGAGAAAAGGGCTGTATGCAATCTATAAACCAGGAGTGGGAAAGCTGTGACCATGCAGTGCTGCTAGAGACTTCAACCCCCATCATCCCCAGCCACCCCCTCTGCCAGGTCTCACCTGCCCAAGACTACCGTTCTGGAACAGCCAGCCTGTAAAAGTGATCTCCAGGACATCTCCAGTCGCCACACCTTGGCCGTCTCCGAGAACAAGATCCTGACACAGCACAGAGTCAGGAGAACGGCTGCTGTTATACTTGGCAATGCACAGCTGTGAAGAACAAGAACCAAGGCCCTTTGTGTCATTAGCCTGCATTGTCATCTGCACCTATGAATCTGGCCCAGCGCAGAACTGGCTGAAGACCCCAGGGGCCTGAAAAGGCCCCAACTGGCTACACCACCATTCCTTGCCCTCCCTGGATGCTTCTTAGTAGTTGGCAGAGAAAGCTTCTGGTGACTGATGCAAGAGAGCTGACCTCCCGAGAACACTAGTTTAGTGTCTGCAGGACAGTCACCCCCCACCCCAAAATGCAATGCACGCCTCTGGCACCTGTTTGCTGAAGTCCACAGCCGCCATTTCTGATTCAAACATGATGGACCAAATCTGCCTCTGATCATCATAAAATGTGCAGTAGTTGTTGGGATGCACCTGCAGAAAGAGAAAAGAGAAAGTGGATTTCTGAGCAGCAGACAGCCTCTGCTCAAAACAACTTTCTTCCTGATGGGTATTGCTAAAGACTTTGGGTTGTGTCCCAATGTTAGCCCTACTCAGAGCAGACCCATGAAAATTGATGGACATGATGAACTTTGGTGCATTAATTTCAGTGAGTCTACTCTAAGTACACACACACACACATCAACATATGTAGTGTGTCATGTTTAGAAATGGAAAAATGCTATAGGACTTCGGGGTGGAGTGCTACCCCAAGGGATGTAAGCTACAGTAGGATAGAGGGCAAAATGTCATCTACTTTACTTTGTTACCTCTAGGTAAGCGTTTTAACCATAGAGGGGCCCCTTGGATCTAACACTACTCAAATCTAATGGGTTGCAACAAGCATTAGCCCTACTCAAAGCAGACCCACTGAAATTAATTGACCACAGAATTCTGCTTAGCTTCAGCCCATGCCATGGTCCTTGAAGGTCTTCATGTCAAAGCTTACCGTGAATACAAAACAGGCATGGATGCTGGCGGTCGCAATCTGCTGCAGCTGGCTGATATAAAGAAGCACTCTGTACTGGATTCCACAAGAGACGGAAGGACAGAAGAAAACAAGAGCAAAAGTGAGGAATCAAAAACTACGGGGCTGGCTCTTTTCAAAAGCACCTGGAGCTGCTCTTATACCAACAGCCAAATGACACATTAACATACAAATACATCAGAGGTGTTCATCGTAGGAATTGCTTTGGTTGCAGGTGCCTGGCTTAGTTACATGTGGAGTGACTTCGTTACAATGGAGCAGGCATGGGGAGCCTTTGGTGCTGAGCTACAACACCCATTGGCTCTTGCCACATGCCCAGTGGAGAGGGGTGATGGGAGCTGTCGTTCAGGGACATCTGGAGGACCAAAGGGACATCTGGAGGACCAAAGAAACCAAGGGGTGAGATCTGTCCTTTTCCGCCCAATCAGCTAAACGGGAATGACAGCCCAGTGTTTTATCCTGTCCCCACCACCCTCACCTCCAACAGGGGAGTGGGACAAGGCAATCATACCAGAGTCTTCCTGGAATAAACGCATATGTTTCCTGACATATTTTATCTGTTGCTTGTAAAACACCTGTGAATCCTTTCATAGCAAAGTGGGGCAGAACAAACCACTGAAGAGCTACTGACTGGGCTGAAAAGGACAGAGGCTGGAAAAAATGAATCCCTTTTGCAACATAAGCTGCTGAAACCCCCTTCCTTTTTTGAGTGTGGTGGGAACGTTTATTGATTTTTCAAGCCACGACAAAGTTACCGTCTCACCTCCCTCTATCCACTCCGCACACAATACTCCCTAGGCCCTTCTTTTTTCAAGATGCTAGTCCACATGGTTCTAGTTAAATAAGAGCACAGGGAGCTGCCTTGGACTGAATCAAACCACTGGTCTCTCTAGCTCAGGACTGCCTACTCTGACTGGCAGCAGTGTCCCCAGCCCTACCCAGAGGAGCTAGCGATAGGATTTGGGAGCTTCTGTCTGCAAAGTGGATGCTGTATTGTTGAGTGACAGCCCCTTCCCTGCTGCGAATACTTTTTGTAGAGAAGTGAGGTCAGAATAAGAAAAATGGGAGCTATAACACTTGTGAGCTGATTGGGCAGAAAGAGACAAGAGCCAAAACAGCACCTTTGCTTTTTCCAGAGTAAGACACCATCAGGAAACCAGGATTCAGACAAAGAGAAGCATTTCCTTAGCCCAACCTACATCAACCCTGTATCCTCCAGATGTTTAGGACCAACAGCAGCTGTAGTCCAAATATCAGGAGGACAGCAGGTTGGCAGAAAGCCAGGCTACTTCAAGACACCACACCTCCTCCTCTTACCTCCTTGGTTGCATTGCTGCCCACTACAGCTGCTCCATACTTGCCATGTTTCACATATTTCCCATTGGTACTGGAATGAGAAGAGAACACCTCTTAGCTTCCCACAATTGTTGCCACCATGCCAACCCCATGGGTTATATTAAGCAGCTTTTTACAAAGACTTCCCAGGGGTTGTTTAACTCCCATCAGCCCAGGCCATTTGGCCAACGGAGAGGGGCGATGTGGGGGGTGGGCGGTAGCAGCCCAGCAACATTTTATCAGCCCACAAGCTCCCCATCTCAGGAGGTCTCTATCCTCATTTCAGTTCGGTGTTGGCTAGTGCCTCATTGGGGTGAATGCAGGGAGCCCAACTCTAGGTGGCACCAGAGCCAACGACAAGAAGGGCCAGCTAAGTCTAGGGCTGTTCCCATTCTCCTCCCTGCTGTGTTCTACCATGGCAGCATGGAGACTGAGGGGGAAGAGGAAGCTGACAGGCAGTCCTGCCCTCTGGATCGGTTGGACGTAAGAAGGCAGGCAGGTGGGAGCCAGCTGAGGGCAGAATGAGGGGGCGCCTTCCTACTGGACCTGCTTTCACTGGTGTGACATAAGGCAAGGAAATCAACAGCACATAGAGCCAGAGTCAATGATATCCACAGCCTGATTCGTTGTAAAAAAACAAAACAAAAAAAACCCAGGTGGGTGGGGGCAGGCTGAGGTTGGAGAGGCAGTGCCCCATTTGCCCCAGTTGACCACCCCCCACTGTTGTTCAGTTCCACCTCTTTCCGAAGAAGCCAGGCAAGATGGAGAGATGATTGCAAAAGATGTGAGCACAGGACTTGGGTAGCAAGAACACACTGCAGCTCATCCCCTCTGCTGTAGTACTCACAACAAATATGCATCAACAGCTGTAGCAAAGAAGACTGAATGCACTTCTGCAGTTGGCACAGGAGCAGCAGCGGGTGCAGCAGCAGCAGCTGCAGGAGGATGCTTCTGGGTAGACAGACCTGCAGCTGGAGCAGCACATGAGAAGGGTAAGTGCTCTGTTACAGAACATTGCTTGCAAACATCAGGCCAACTTAGCTCCCTTGTCTTGGGACCAAGCCAGTTGCTCAGATTAATGAAAAACAGGAAGTTGCCTTGTATGGGGTCAAACCACTGGGTCCATCTACCCCAGTGTGGTGAATACAGACCACCAGCACCTTTCTAGGGCCCCAGGTCAGGGGTCTCTCCCCAGTGCTACTTGGGAGTTGACCAATCCAGTTGATTCTGTGGGGCTTCAGAACCAAAGGTTGGACTAGATGGTCCACAAGGGCTCGTCTTATGTTCCTAGGCATTGTGAACAGTTTACTTACCGGTAGCTGGTTGACCTTTTTTAGGCTGCTTGGGTGACATGTATTGGAAGAGCACATTTCCAGATTCTGTAGTTCTCTGATCCTGTCCAAAGAGAGAGGCCAGCCTGGTCCTGGGCAGAGAGAAAAGTAACCATTCACTTCATTCACAGAGAGAGGCAAGTAGATGGGAACAGAACAAGACATGTATCTGCAAGCACAAAGATGCTCATGTTTCACTGCAGGTTGGCGATTTTGTTGCAGCCTTCCCCAAAGACCAGAGGGTAATGGATTCAAAAACTAGAATCCAGTCAGGGATTAGGATGTTGGCCACCCCACTAGGGGTGCTTGCCGAGGGGCGCTTTGCCCAGTCTCTCTTGGGGTAACCAGCCTGGAAGAGCTGTTGTAAGAAATTAATGCACACAACTAAAGGAGTAGGCGCATTGTGGGTCTTCTCTAAGCAGAACTTAGTTCGAGACAACCCCTTCTTTTTCCTGTCAAGTTTCTATAACCTCTCTTAAGAACAAAAGAAAAGCCTGCAGGATCTGGCCAAAGGCCCAGCGAGTCCAGCATTCTGTTCTTACAGTAGCCAACAGAACCCAAGCACAAGAGGCCTCTCCCCTCCTGTGGTCTCCAGCAACAGTTGTTCAGAAGCCCTGCTGCCGCCAACATGGTGAGCATAGCCACCATCGCTAGATTTCTCCTCCCTGAATTTTTCTAATCCTCTTTTAAAGTCACCCAAGTTGGTGGCCATTCCTGCCTCCTGTGCGAGAGTTCTGTAGTTTAACTGTGCATGGTGTGAGAAAGTACTTTCTTTTGCTTTTCCTGAAGGTCTTCCAACATTCAGCTTCATCGGATGTTCACAAGAGGGAGAGAAACTGTTCCCTATCCACTTTCTCCACGCCATGCCTAATTTGATAAACTTCTATCATATTATCTCTTACTTGCTTTTTGTCTAAACTACAAAGTCCCTAAAACTGAAAAGGCCGTTGCCCAATTATTGCACCCAAGTTTTTATAGAACCTAGTTCAGTGGTTTTTGAACAGCTTAGTTCACAAACTACTTGGAACCCGAATGCTTCAAACCCAGAAATGAGTGTTCAGGTTTTCAAACTTTTTTTTGGCATCTGGACGTACTTTGTGGGGGGGGGGCATTTTCGTTTTGAGTGCCACACTTCCAATGCTCGCTCGCTTGTTGCCTGACCTGGGCTTCCCTTATTCTTTATTATTTTTTTTAATTAAAGATTTTCTTGTTTTACAGAAGTATGTGTAATGTCTCTCGTATTTTTTCCATGTAACATTTTTACATATCCGTTTCATTTGTTGAGACATTAGGGGGAGAAAAAAAAAGGGTGGAGGGGGGGAAGATGGGTGGGGGTGTGGTCAGGTGGCGATGTTTCTATTATGCTTAATGTATGTAGGGTTTGGTGTCAACGTTCCTTGTGCTGTTCACTTGTGTTCCTTTGGTGGTGAGAGAGGTTGGGGTTGGCCTAGGGTGTGGTTGTTTGCTTGTGATTGGCTGTGGTGATCTTTGTTTTTGTATGCGAGTGGGGTGGGTGGGTGTTTTGGATCAGGTTAGTCATATTGATTTATATGCTGTTGGTGGATTATTGTCATTGTCTTGTTGGGCTGTGTACGTGATAAAGGGGAGCCATACCGGGGTAAAGGCGTCTTCTTCTGTTTGTCCCCGTGTCAGTTTCAGTTTATTGGTTAATTTTTCTAGTACGGCTGTTTCCCATACTATTTGGTACCATTGGTCCATGCTTACTCCTGACAGGTCTCTCCAGTGTCTGGTTTTCTGGCTGCTGAAAATAGGTGGGTTATGAGTTCTTTGTGGTGTAAATGGGCATTGCTTTCTTGGAAGATGTTTAGTAGGGCCAATTCTGGGGTGATGTCTAATACTTGCTTAGTTATTTTACATATTTCTCGTGTGGCTGTTGTCCAGACTAGTCGCCTTCCTTTCCATCCCCCATCCCCCGCTGGAACTCCCCCATCACACACCCTTGTCCCGTCCCTCCAATGGCAAAGGGTAAATCACTGCCAGTTTTTAATAGTCTAGTCATGGGGAGGACTTCCGGAGGCGGCGCCAACGGCAATGGCAGTCTCCTTCTGAATGGGAGGAGAAGCTCCGCGGAATTTGGGGGTCTCACCGCTACGGCGCAGCGGAGACCCGAAAAAAACCGCAGGCGGGAGAAGCCTGCGGCCGTGGAACCCGGCGGGCACCAGAAGTGCTCCCCCATTTAGCGAGGGAACCCCGCGAGGGGCTCCGGAGCCGAGCGGGGGTAGCGCGGCGCTGAGGGTCGATCGCTACTTCCGTGGAGTGAAGCCGTGCAGCTGTTGCCGGAGAGCGCTGTACTCTTTCCTTTGAAATTCGGATTACAAACTACAACCCGTGAGTAAGACTTTTAAATTAAGTGATCAAAGGATTGGACTACCTTTGATCAGGAAAAAAGACTTTGAACTTGGCACTGAAGTGGGAAAGACGCAAAAAGGAAGTCCGTCTTCCGCTTCTGTAGATAGAAACAAAGCAAAGACTTTCAAAGCTAGAGCCATAGAAACCAAATTGAAAAGACTCGGATTTCAATGTCTGATGTAAGAACCCCCCCCCCCCGGAGTGAGGGGGAGAGGGGAATTTTTTGGACTTGAGATTGAAAAGAGGGGGAAAAGAAAGAAGACCACTGCCTAATCCCTGATATTGGACTGCCAGAGACAATAAGAAAGTGTTGCACCGTTTATAAAGATTAGTAACTGTTTGAGGTTACTCTGTTTCTGAATTGGAAAGGACTTTCTGAAATAGTTGGAATTGGAAGAACTCTCTGTAACTGTTGCCTGTTATTGAAAAGTGAAAGTAGGACAGGACTGCCTTTGGAAAATTGTTTTGAAAGCAACATTGTTGCTAAGGTGCTCCCCTAGAGGAGACTAAGAACATAGCTGGGGATTTTCCATTACAAGGTCTGGAAACTTTCCCATAGGAAAGGAATTTGAACTGCGCAAGCGACCTTGAACTTTTGAACAACAAAGCAATGGATCAGGATAAGCCCCAGCCAACAAGAATTAAAACCAGACAACAGCAACGAAGACAATCAATAGTAGTACCTCCTGTCACAGAAAAAGAGGACACAGGACAGACTGCTGTAAAAAGCACAGCTGCTGAAGAGAATTTAACCGCATCATTAGACAAAATATTTGGAGCTTTGGAAAAACTGTCAGCTAAAATTGATTTAAATACCACAACTATTAGCTCCAATACACAAGCAATCGACAGACTGGTTCAGGAATCCAAATTGACAAAGAAAATTGTTGAGGAAGCTAGAGAAAAGGTGCTGGTGGTAGAAGGAAAATTGCAACCAATTAACAAGCAAATAGAAGAACACAAGGCACAACTGTCCCTACTGGAATTGAAAGATAAACAAGCCAATTTGAGGATCTACTTGGGGGTGAATATGACATCTAAGAATGTAAAGATATTTTAAAGAGCTTTATACACAAGGGCCGCAGATGGAGTCGAAAATTGACCAATTTTTGACTAATGGATTACAAAAAATTTCTCAAGAAAATAAAGACTTTTTGAACTATAAAATATCTGAACAAGAGGCGGAAGGTGCAATCCAAAATATGCAACTGGGCAAATCTCCAGGACCTGATGGACTTACCTCCAAGTACTATAGAACTTTGAAAGACTGGCTAATTCAACCTTTGAAGGAGGTTTGCAATGAAATTATGGAAGGGAAAAAGGCACCTGAGACGTGGAAAGAAGCCTACATCACACTTATACTGAAAACTGAGTCTGAGAAGACACAACTTAAGAACTACCGCCCCATATCCTTGCTTAATGTGGATTACAAAATTTTTGCTGATATTTTGGCTAGAAGATTGAAAAAAGTTTTGGCAGAGATAATACATAAAGACCAGGCTGGCTTTCTCCCTGGAAGACACTTATCGGACAACACGAGGAATATTATTAATATTCTAGAAAAGTTGCAGTTGAACATCAATACTAAAGCAGTTTTGATTTTTGTAGATGCGGAGAAAGCATTTGACAACATTTCTTGGAGTCTTATGAAGAAAAATCTTCAGGGGATGGGGGTTGGACAGAATTTTGGAAATGGTATAGGTGCGGTATACTCTGAACAAAAAGCCAAATTGGTTACTGAAGAGTTTAAAATAGAGAAAGGGACACGACAAGGTTGCCCAATTTCCCCATTGCTTTTTATTTCAGTCCTGGAGGTTCTCCTAAACATGATTAGAAGAGACCAGTTGATCCAGGGTATCCAGGTCGGAGCTAAACAATACAAATTTAAAGCTTTTGCAGATGATCTTGTTATGACATTACAGGAGCCGATACCTAGTACTAAGAGGGCCTTAGAAGTAATCCAGGAATTTGGCCAAGTGGCAGGTTTTAAACTGAATAAATTGAAAACTAAGGTTTTGGAGAAAAATTTGACACCGATAGAAAGAGAAAGGTTTCAGAATGAGACAGATTTAACAATAGTAAAGAAGGTAAAATACTTGGGGGTGAATATGACATCTAAGAATGTAAATCTTTTTAAAGACAATTATGAAAAATGCTGGTCAGAGGTGAAAAAAGACTTAGAAATTTGGACGAACTTGAAGCTTTCTTTGCTGGGTCGAATTGCTGTTATTAAGATGAATGTATTGCCCAGGATGTTATTTTTATTCCAATCAATGCAAATCGTTGATAAGATGGACTGTTTCAAGAAGTGGCAAAGAGACATATCTAGATTTGTCTGGCAGGGCAAAAAGCCCAGAATAAAATTTAAAATTCTCACTGATGCTAAAGACAGAGGGGGGTTTGCCCTGCCAGATTTAAAACTTTATTATGAGGCAGCAGCTTTCTGCTGGCTGAAAGAATGGCTACTTCTGGAGAATACAGATGTTTTGGATCTTGAAGGGAATGACAATGTATTTGGGTGGCATGCATATCTTTGGTACGGCAAGGTAAAAGTGCATAAGGCATTTAAAAACCATATTGTCAGAAAAGCACTGTTTAATGTCTGGATAAGGTATAAAGACTTTTTGGAGAATAAAACTCCAAGGTGGCTATCACCTATGGAGGCGAAAGCCTTGAAAAAACTTAACATGGAAGCCAAATGGCCGAAATACTGGGAAATTTTAGAACAAGATGGTGACAAACTGAAATTGCAGAGTTATGACAAGCTTAAGGAGAAGGTGCGGGACTGGCTACATTACTTTCAAATAAGAGAGGTTTATAACTTGGATTAAAAAAAATTGGTTTCCAGGTGGAAAAATCAAAGTTAGAAACAGAATTGTTAGAACCCAATGTAAAGATACTTTCAAGAATGTACAATCTGCTGTTGAAATGGAATACTGAGGAAGAAACAGTAAAATTGGCAATGATAAAGTGGGCACAAGACATAGGCCATAATATTATGTTTGCTGACTGGGAGAAGTTGTGGACCACCGGGACTAAATTTACGGCATGTAATGCCTTAAGAGAGAATATTATGAAAATGATGTATAGGTGGTACATGCCCCAGTCAAGCTTGCTAAGATATATCATTTGCCCGATAACAGATGTTGGAAATGCAAAGAGATTGAAGGTACATTCTTTCACCTTTGGTGGACGTGCCCGAGGATTAAAGCCTTCTGGGAAATGATATATAATGAACTGAAAAGGGTATTTAAATATACCTTCTTGAAGAAACCAGAGGCCTTTCTCCTGGGTATAGTCGACCAATCGGTGTTAAAGAAGGATAGAACTTTCTTTATGTACACTACAGCAGCAGCAAGAATCCTTATAGCAAAACATTGGAAGACAGAAGATCTACCCACCGTGGAAGACTGGCAGATGCAACTAATTGATTACATGGAGATGGCGGAGATGACTGGCAGAATCCGAGACCAGGGAGAAGAGCAAGTGGAAGAAGATTGGGAGAAATTTAAGATATATTTGCAGAAATACTGTAAAATTTCTGAATGTTGATGACATTGAAATGAATTGTGGAGGCTCTAGTAACAAGATAAAAACTTAAGATCAAACCAATAATTTGATAAATTAAGGGCTATGAATTTGCTGAACCAACCCTTAAAAGGGATACAAGAATGGGAGATGTGAGGAAGTCAGGAAAATATGTGAATTTAAGATATAAAATAAGAAAGAGGGAATTTTTGTGTTTTTTGTATATGCGTTTTTTTCTTTTTATGTATTTTTGTATTTTAGTGTTTAATGTATTGTGTGTTTTTATATCTTTTTTTTCTTTGTCCTTGTACTTTTTCTTCTATTGTTAAAACCCAATAAAAAACTTTATAAAAAATAAAAATAAAATAATAGTCTAGTTATGGGAAAGCACACCTTGGTTTTGGAACACTTTGGTTTTGGAACAGACGTCCGGAACTGATTAAGTTTGAGAACCAAGGTACCACTGTAAACAAAAATAAAATTGTAAAGGAATCCATTATTGAAAAGATACAAGCCCAGCCCTTGCGGTTTACCCTTCCCCACATGGGACAATTCACTGTCAGGAAGGTGGGGAGAGGGACTAAACCTGGCTGAACACAAGTGGTTTTCCCTACAGACATTCAGAAGTATCTCATCTCAGGGTTGTTTTGGAAGCAGAAACTTACCAGTAACAACACATCCTAGCCCAGTTCCCCGCACTCCTGAGAGCTAGAAACTTGCAGATTAAAACAAACGAACAAACACTAAGACCAAGTATCTTCCAACATTAAATTTCCAGACTTAGCCCCAAACTCCATGCTATACTGAACAGCAAGCAAAAATATCCAAGGGGTGAAGTGCCCATTTTAAATGCCTGACAGCACCCCAAACAGCTGGTCCAGATGAAACAAACCCGTGGACTGCCTGCCAAAGGTACTCTGTTCGCCCTGGGTCTGACATCGCTGTTGAAGTGCCCCAGTCGGTTCTCCAGCTCCCACCCATTCAATGTTGGCTGCTGTTTTCTCGTGTCATTACCCCTCCCCTCTCTTTTCCATCCTGAAGCATCAGCCAAGTAAGGCGTGGGCAGTGGGGGGTGAATTAAACAGCTAAGGTTTCCAAAGGCAATTTTGTGTTTGCACAACAGCAATCCTCTGGAATGGCTGCATGACCTTGTGAGAGATACGAAAATCTATCCCGTATCATCCCTAAGCAGTTCTTATAGGATTCCAGCTAGAGAAAAACCACAAGTGGCAACATGCATGTTTGAGGGGTTCTCAAAAGAAGCGAGCGGAACAGAGATTGTGAGCTTGGCTTCTCCTTCTGGGGAGAGTGACATTCTGGGAAGACATAGGTCAGGGGTCAGCAAACTTTTTAAGCAGGGGGGCAGTCCATTGTCCCCCAAACCTTGTGGGGGACCGGACTATATTTTGAATATTGGGGGGGGCATCTGCAGTTCTCCATAAATTTCTGAACTACAACTCCCACTGGCTATATGTCACTCTGACCTTTGCTCACTGCCAGCGTTGCCAAAAGCAGTAGTGCAGTGCCCTTATTTTGAACACCTAAAATGTCACAGTGTAAAGGGCACTAGAAATCTTTCTTAGGGTTCCTTTTGTAGAAGGAATCTAAGACCACAAAACACCTCCATTCAGTCCTGTTACTGGCACCCACTTTAGGGCAGGAGTTAGAATGCCAACTTGTGACCTGGGAGATCAGGGTGCAGACCCCCACTTGGAGATGAAGCTCACTTTGTGACTCTCTCTCAGTGTAACATCAGCACAGAAGAAGTGGAAACAGAAAGCTAGAATCAGGAAATGGGAAAATATTTCACCACAGCACAGGCAACAGGCATTTGTATGCAAATCAACCCTATGTACATTCATGGGGAACTTCAGTTGAATTCAGTGGAGTCTACTCCCCAATAAGTCTTGCTTTTTAAGAAAAATGCTCCTTTCCCCATTAACCGCTGGGCCGAACTTCCTAGTCCCAAACCACTACTAAAACATAATGTATTCCCTCACTCTACAAAAGGTGTGGGGTATGTTTGGCCCTCTGGATTGTAGCGCAAGTGCACTCCCATCACCAGTGGTGTAGAGGTCTGGGGTTGCGGAGGTTACTATTTCTGCAGCAGGGTCCCTGCCTCCCGCGCCCATCATCATGAGAGGCGAACTTTTTAGCCACTGCATGCTCCAAAGCTAAGCATGTAAGAAACAGTGAAAACACAAGGCACTTCGGTTTCAGCTCAGAGTTGGTCCACTGAAATGGGCGGGCGTAACCAACGCATAGCTTAGTCGGATGCAACCCAGCGCCTCCCATTTCATCCTTAGCTGGCCGAAACCCCGCCCATTTCATCCTCACAAGCAACGCTGTGAGGCAGAGAGACAGAAAGAAGGAAAAAGAGAGATAAAGAGAGAAGGAATCTTGCTGGCTCAAAGACGCCTAGCTCAGCTGAACTTCGCCTCTCTCTCAGCGCCTAACAGCACGTATTTGCAGACAAACCCCTCTGCATGTGCTCGGAATCACCCTTCGCAAGCCTGCACCCACCCACCCCAGCCCCACATGCTGCCCCAACCCCACATGCTGCCCCAGCCCCACATACAGCTCTAGTCCCACAGGCTGCCCCAGCCGCACATGCAGCCCCAGAACCACATACAGTCCCAGACCCACACCCATCTCAGCCCCACATGCTGCCCCAGCCCCACATACAGCTCTAGTCCCACCTGCAGCCCCAGAACCACATACTGCCCCAGCCCCACATACAGCCCCAGAAGCACACGCAGTCCCAGCCCCACACCCACCCCAGCCCCACATACAGCTCTAGTCCCACATGCTGCCCCAGCCCCACATACAGCTCTAGTCCCACATGCTGCCCCAGCCCCACATACAGCTCTAGTCCCACATGCTGCCCCAGCCCCACATACAGCTCTAGTCCCACATGCTGCCCCAGCCCCACATGCTGCCCCAGCCCCACATACAGCTCTAGTCCCACATGCTGCCCCAGCCCCACATACAGCTCTAGTCCCACATGCTGCCCCAGCCCCACATACAGCTCTAGTCCCACATGCTGCCCCAGCCCCACATACAGCTCTAGTCCCACATGCTGCCCCAACCCCACATGCAGCCCCAGCCCCACACACAACTATGGTCCCCTCACACAGCCCCGCCGCCTCACGCCGACCCAAAGACACCCGCACACCCCGCATCTCCCCCCACGCAGAGAGGCGCCGCATTCTCACCCTCCCGTCGGAAGCTGGAAGGCCTCGTCTTCTTCATCCATGTCCCCCAACATCCTGACGGCCCCTCGCTCCCCGCGCCCCTCGACTAAGCCCAAGCCGGGAGGCGAGAGCCGCAAAGCGCGCGGCTGCAACTTCTCGGCCATGGCTCAAGCGCTGGGCTGCGGAAGCGAAACTAGCAAGCCAAAGCGGCCGGCGGCATTCGCGGTCCCCAAAGGGGCCAAACTTCCACGCGGAGGGAAGAAGCGCGTGCACGGGGACGCCAGCGATCAGCTGTTGCTGCCGCTGCCGCGAATTTGGCGGCGGGACTCTTAAGTTTGACGGAAAGGGAGGGGGACACGGCTGGACCAATGGGAAGCTGGTTTCTGGGAGAGGGAGGCGGGAGGGCGGGTGACGCTCGCTCGATGCTGGCCAATGAGGTGGCGCCTCCGCTCGCCGGGCGAAGAAGGGACGCGTCTGAGGAGATCGAGCGAAGGAAGAGAAGGCGAGGAAGGCGCAGGTAGCTAACTTCCGATTCTTCTCATTGTGCTATTTACACTTGGTCTGGCAAAACACATTTCTTTCTTCTTATTTAGCCTTCTCGTTTAATACCCATAAACTTTTACTATGTACATTCTCCATATTCCAAGATTCATTCTAGGTCTGTCAGGAGATTAACGTTGCCACTCCTTTTTAAGATCTTCCTTAAATGTTATCCGATCTTGATTAACTTTTGGTATGGAATTTCCTCTTATTCTCCCTGTTGTTCTGGCAAGCTGTAGATCTTCTATCATTTTTGCTTGCCAGTCCGTTTTTGTGGGGATGATATCACTGTTACCAGAAACAGCAGGTTCAAATTCTTTGTACTCATTCAAATCCTAACAGATGTTGGTTAGATCGGACAAATAGCTGAAGAGGAAACTGAGCTGGTGTAGCCAATAATGTGGGATTTAAGAGGTTTTTGTGGTAAGGGGGAATTGTGTGCTTTGACAATGTAGTGTGTTCACACCCTCAGTTGCTTTACTGTGTAAGTCGCTTTGAGGTACCTGAATGCAAAAATAATGTCGGATTTAAGAGGTTTGGTGATGCATCTTACTCTAAACACCCATGACATGTCGTAGAAAATAATCCAACTCTGGGATCATCTCTTGAGGTTAATTCTTGCACTGAACAAGTGTTGTGCGTTTCATTCCCACACACTGCTCCAGTAATATTTGCAGCTGAAGCCTACATTTCAAGAAAGTTCCAGGAATCAGTGAACAGAAGCATTGCTGATTTTTCTACAATGTCTTACAACGAGCTTGTAAAGCTAGTGTAACCTGGGTAGCCAATTCAAAATTTGTGCTCACCAGAACATGCCCTTGCTACAAAGAGCCTGCTGCACCACTGAAAGATGGAGTAAGATGAAGGACAAAGATGCAAGGGTGTGATATCTTTCCCTGTCTCTGCACCTGCATCATCTTCCTCCAGCTCAGAGCCAGAAAGGTAAGACAGAGGTTTGTTTTGGCTCTCTGTTCACACCCAGCAAGTGTTTAGCAGAACTAAAGCAAGCTGTAGGCTTCTAACCATGTTTGGGACTGCGGAGAGCGTAATTATTTTTATCCCTCAGCAGCTCTAATGTCAGAAGAAGGCCTCAGACTTGACCCACTCGCAGGAGCACGTCTAACTCCTTGCTCTGATGAAGGGAGCAAGCAGGCCTTTTTTCTTCTAATAAAGAGTTAACTTCACTTACTCCGTATGATTTCTTGCTGGCTGGCTCACTGAGAACAAACTACCACCGAAGGAGCATGGTGTGTCCTCCACCAAAGGTACTACCTCTCCTCTAACACCCCCCACACTAATAACACACACACAGGTACTGTCCAGGATTCAAAATGGCACCCAACATCCAAACATCAATGAAGACCCCCCCCACACACACCTTGAGCACTCCTGAGCTGAATCTAGCGATCATATCTCTACTTGTGGCTGAACATATGCCACAAAAGGGGCAAAGTCATGCCAAACTGAAATTTCAGTCTGCCATCTTGATTCAAAATGGCACCCAACATAGAAACAGCAATAAGGTCTGCCGCCCCACCCTGGGAACCCTCATGCCAAGTTTAGTATTATAAATGGAGAGTTCTCCAATTGTATAGAGGGTAAATGGGCAAACCATTTCCCAAAATATCAGTCAGGTCAACATATTCCTCCAGCATGACAGAAAAAGTGTTGGGGGTAGGGTGGGAGGGAGAGTTGGACTCCCCAGAGTTGGAATTAATAGATGGCAGAAAAAGCCAGTGTCTTGTCAATATATAATTCCAATTAAAAGCTGTAAAATCATGAGTCCCAGCTCTTGAGAGCAGGAAAGAAGGGGTTGGGAGCGATTCACTGATAAATGTGTTTATGCACTGGCTCAATGGGAAAACTTTAGAAATTCATCGCAAATCACTCATTGTATCTATCTTCTCCATTCCAATGGCATTTAGGACCCAGGGAAGTGAGTTATAAGGGGAGGGGTGAGTGAGCCCACCATAATCCCCGAGATGTACAGACACATCTGCAGGGCCTTCCCAAGGAGTCATGGCCAGTGATATCCAACCACCTCAGTCACAATGCCTATCCATCCTATAGTGGGATGAAGCCAGACAAGACAGAGGGGTGTATTTGATTTGACTCAGGGATCAAGGAGCTGTAAATACTTTCCTTTGTACTGAGATGGCAGTAAGTGTGAAAGACTATATTTGCGTGACAGGGGTATGCCTGGATCTCAGGTTCTCAGGCATTACCTCAATAGAATTAGAACAGAGAGAGGGGACAAATCAAAAGAAGGGAGATTACCATATTCATTTTTTCAAATGGCAGAAAATTTAAATTTAAAAAACGCATGGAGACATAGATACTCAAATGAAAAAATAATACACTAATTATTCTGAGGCCAAGCAATAGGCAGGAAGAATAGCTGGAATTTGGATATCAAACAATTTAATTTGGAAAATCAAAAAGGTAGAAATACAACCTAAATCAATAACAGACCATAATTCAATTATGATGGAGTTAAGAAACAACAGAAAAATACAGTTGACCCTTAGGTTATGTTACCTTTGGGTAACGTAATCCTTGGGTTGCAAACCTGGAAGTGTATACTTCCGGGTTTCACTGCGTGGTCATGCACAGAAGTGCTCAATCGAGCTGTGCGCATGCACAGAAGGGCGTCTCCAGTTTCAAAGTTTTTGGGATGTGGCCAGGCTCCAGCACAGATCCCATTCGTTACCGAAGATGGAGAATGAATGAAAAAATCTTAAACAATGAAAAGTTAATGAACAAAGCACAAGAACTTCTGAAGGAATTTTTTCAAATAAACATGGCACAAGAAACATACATCAGAGTGATATGGGATGCAAGAAAAGCTTTCATAAGAGGCTTTTATATACAACATGATGCGATACAAAAAAGAATTAGAGAGGAAAAACTCGATCAAATTAGAAAGGAAATAGAAGCAAATGAGAAAACATTAGCCAAAGACCCAAATAATGAAAATGCAAGTAAAAAATAAATAAATTATTTCAAAATTATTTCTATTGTGTCCATTTCACCCTGAGTGCTTGGCCTCTCCTTCTCAACACTGGCGGAGAGCCTGAGAGGCGGCCTTGCAGTTTAAGCAGAGGCTGCACGTGTTTCTTCAACCAGTGCTTCCGAAGAATGAGCCTCAGGAGCTGCAAAAAGCAGACTGTCTTGGGCTCCTTCGAGAGCGGTGGATGGAGGACTGCTTGAGCTTTCCTTCAGATTAGCCAAAGGAGCGGGGGATGCCACTGGGGCTGGTTCTCGGAGAGAGTTGCTGTGGGGATCTCCATAAAGGGGTGCGGCACTTGGCTGCTTCCTTCCCGCTGGTCCTTCCTCCTCGGTGCTGCTGCTCCCCCTTTGCTCCTCCTGACTCTCCAGCAGCTGCAGAGTTGTTGTCTGGAACAAGTAGAGGGGAGGGGGGATTATTTGCCACAAAAACGACTGCAGCCCCTGATGAAAGTACTGTGTAATGGTTGGTCTCTAACCAGGACTCAGGAGACCAGGGTTTGAATCCCTACTCAGCCACACAGGCTCAGCTAAGTGACTTTCACTTTGTAGTACCTTAGATACAACCTGTTATTTCTAGAGGGCTGGGCTTCCCTCTCTTTGCTGCTCCCATGATTAATAATAATAATAATAATTTATTAGTAATTAGTAATATGGGGCTAAATGCCACCCCAATCTCTGCCCGGTGCAAGATTCCAGGGGCCTAGGCACTTAGTCTGTGTTTTTTTGGAAATGAGGCACAGTGTAGACTGTGGTGTCATAATTATATCTATCTATCTATCTATCTATCTATCTATCTATCTATCTATCTATCTATCTATACTTTATTGTGGTCCAAAGATCCACAAAACAATTTCTAAACTAGATACAGTTAAAACAACCAGACAGATGGAAGAAACCAAGGCAGTCCATTTTGTTTTATCTACAGCATAATGATATTTGTTTCTTACAACCTCTGAAAGAAACTTTGCCACGGCCAGTGTAATATCATTTGACCTGTCTTCCAAAAGGTATTTAATATGGGAGGCTTCAGATTTTCCTGGAAAATTTGCCAGTAGGGGATTGATCAGTTGGTCCCTTGCTTGTTCATGCAATCGATGTCCTGAGAACATAAACAAAGCCTATTCTGATAGAGGCTGCCTCTCAGCCTGTCATTTAGAACTTCCAAGGGAAATATATTTAGTCTGGCTTTGGTAAATAAACGCCGATAGGTAGGTACAGACAAATTCCTAAGGTATGAGGATATTTGATAGTCATACCCGCATTGGATTTCAGCTGCGACCAGGCTACAAATTACATAAGATCGGGATCGCAGGTCCCTATGTGAGATGTCCCAAAGCCTTTGCCTCAAGGATTCAAGGGCAGTGTCATAACCCAGATGATATAAGAGGGATGATGGTAGTGGAGCAACACACGTTAATTTCCCCACTTGTCCCTTTCAATCCTCCCTTTAAGAATGAAAGAAGACGCATGATCAGAGTTCAAGGGCATCTTCCAGGGAGGCAAAGAACAGTCAAGGGTGCAAAGCTGGGGGGAGGGGTGGCACTGGGAGAATCCTAAGGGTCAGAGAGAGTTTTCCAGGGAGCCACTTCTGGCCTCGGGTGATGACTTTTGCCACCCCTGGGCACTACCTTCTCCAGATTCTCCTTCTTAACGCGGAGATCAGCCACCTCCTCTTCCAGGGTTGCCACCTTCTCATCCAACTTCTTCCCACTCAGCTTCTCCTCCTGGTATCTGCTTTTCATGTCGTCAGACGATTTCTGAAGTTCTGTGGAGGTGGGGCACAGAGCCGGTTACAATGCAAGTCCTTGTTTCCATCCACTGCTGTAGCTAAGCCTAAGTACAGCGCCATCTGCACTATATGCGTCAAACACTCACAGCTTCCCACAAAACATTCTGGGAACTGAGAACATTCTCTTAAGGGAGCTGAGAGGTGGTGGGACACCCCAGTCTGCCACCACCCCCAGCTACAATTCCCAAACTGTTAAACTATGCTGGAAATGGCTGCTTAAGCAGGGCTCTCCAGTTCAACACAACTACAGTGGTACCTCGGGTTAAGTACTTATTTCGTTCTGGAGGTCCGTTCTTAACCTGAAACTGTTCTTAATCTACGGTACCAGCCTGAAGCGTCTGTAACTTGAGGTACCACTGTATTGGCAGCAGGAACAAACCACACTTCCCAGGATTCCTTGGGAGAAAGCCATGCCTGACTGCAGTGGCATGATAATGCTGTATAGTGTGGATGGGGCCTCCGTGTAACTTTAAAGACATATCACATGTTTCTTCTCACCCTTACACCGCTCTGCTCTTGCATGCAGGGCAAGGAAGGTGCAGAATCTGCACAAACCCATTTTCTATTATGTTACATTATGTTATTTTTTGTAATCTGGAGATTCATTTCAACAAAAAGCAGCATAGAAAAACAATCAATCAAGTTTGTAGAGATCAGAAGTTTGCCCTTTTTAAACGGATGGAATTAAAGTCAAGAGTATTTTGGAGATTGTGTGTCTGATTTTTAACAGCTACACTGCAGGAGGCCCTAAGGAGCAGGACCTCCAGAGATTGCTGGACTCCAACCCCATCATCCCTGGCTACGCTTGCTGGGGCTCATGAGAGGTGAAGGCCAGTAATACTTGGAGGGCCACAGGCTCCCTACACGCAAGCTAAAGAATTTCCTAGGATGATAAAACTACTCTGCATGTGCTTGGATAGTGCTCTTCTGCCATTCCAGCGCCTCCTCTCAGCTTCTCTTACCTGCCAGCTGTGCACGGAGTCGGCTGACCTGGGCTTTCTGCCTCTCCGACTCTGTCAGGGCTTCATTCAGTTGGGAGTGGAGATCAATCTCCTGCTTCTGATGACGGGCCAGCTCCAGCTGGAGCTGGGAGATCTGCGCCGTGGCTTCCGCTAGCTTCTTGCTGATCCTGACCTGCAACGCAAAGGAGCAGAAGAGACAGGAGAACATATGGGGAAGGAGTGCCCACAAGACCTTTCCTGGGAGGATGCAAGAGCTGTGCTTTTGGAGGCTCCCAAATGCTAAGAATGAGTCTCCCAGGAAACACCCTGAAGAACTGGTCTACTGGCAAGGCTATGAGGAGCAGGGGGAGGCAGAAGCCTTGGGCTTTTTAGTTAGTTCAGGAGAAAGCATGCACGACAAAGGTGCGTAAAATGGAGAGCAGGAAAGGTTTCCCCAGAAAAATCAGGACAGACAAAAGAAAGGACATCTTCACACAGCAGAGCTCTCTCCCACAAGATAAAATGAAGGCCAAACAGTTAGATGGCTTTAGCAGCGGCTTAGACAAAACAATGGGGCAGGAAAAGCTATACACAGCCAGCAGCCACAAGGGCTAGGGTCTCCCTCCACTGTTGGAGACAGCATGCTGTTCCTGGGAATTGCAAGTAATCCAGTGGTGGCATGTGCTAGAGAGAAAAGTGGCGACAAGGAGAGGAGAGTTAACACCACCAGAAGCAAGAACAGCAAGAGGGGAGAAAGTTTTATCAAAAGAGGCAATGGCATTCTGTGTTAAGAGCACTCTGCTTATTCTGTGGTCCAAGGGCTGATTATATCTCTCAAAATCCCAGCGGCCTCAGGGTAAGATGCATGGAAGATCCCTTAATGGCAGGGTTTGCACGCTGATGCCCAAGCAAGAACAGGCCACAGCAAACCTGGACTTGCATGCTCTCCCCTTACATCTCCTCCTCTCATGCAGCCAGGAACCCTGACACTTATGCCCAGCCATGGTTTGCTGTGTTGCCTGGGACAACGAGCTGCAGCTAACATCAACTATGGGTAATATCAAACACACCAACTTCAAATGTTTGTTTCTATAAGCTAACTTCAGAAACTAATTCTGCTTAACATTAATGGCTGTTCTCAGTCCAGACAACAGAGGAAGCAGCAGTTACCTAGAAGTGGAAACTCTCACACCCTTCTTCTTGGCAGCATAGGAGGAAATGAGGGGGACATTCACTGTCCTTGCTCACATCATGCCAATCCACAGTTTAGCATGGCATGTGAATGCAGCCAATGAGATCTTACTGTAGACCAATGTGGTGCATTTTCTTCCTTAGGCACTCTGTTAGATTTTAAAAGAACATTCTGTTGTTCTTTCATATTCGATCTGAGGTGCTTTTCAACGGATTACCTGAAGCTTATGAATCTTTTACCTGTATGTGCATGTATACCTAGACTGTCATTTCTTCTACAGTGGTACCTCGGGTTAAGTACTTAATTCATTCATGAGGTCTGTTCTTAACCTGAAACTGTTCTTAACCTGAAGCACCATTTTAGCTAAAAGGACCTGCTGCCGCCGCAGCATGATTTGTGTTCTCATCCGGAAGCAAAGTTCTTAACCCGAGGTACTATTTCTGGGTTAGCAAAGTCTGTAACCAGAAGCGCGTGTAACTTGAAGTGTATGTAACCCGAGGTACCACTGTATTTTGTTGTTCCTGCTGCTGCTCAGAAATGTAACTTCTTTCTGGCCTGCAGGCAAAGGGGAATTGTGACCTGCACTAGCGATTGTGAACTCCTGGGATAGCCCTTGCCCTCCCCACAGCCTCAGTCACTTGGCCCTCCTGTTGTGGCTGTCACACTGCCAGGGCTTACCTTCTCCTCTTCAGCATGTAGGACCCTTGCCTGGGTGTGCTTCATGGTCCTCTGCAGTGAGATGTTGCTCTGCTCAAATATCAGGTTGCCCTGCTCCACATAGCTGGGGGAAGAATTGTTTTTTGCACACGTGAATGTTTGCATGATTTGATACTTTCCATCCTCTCATGTGAAAAATAATAATAAATCAAGGCAGTATCATATGTAGATCTCACTTTTGAAAAGCCACCCTAGGAGAGCTTCTATCCTTTATATCCGAATCAGAATAGTTCTTATTTTATGTTCCATCTTTCCTCCAAGGAGCTCAAATACTGGTATATAGTTTTCCTCCCTTTTTTATCTTCACAAGCCTGTGAGGTAGCTTAGGCTGAGAGTGTGTGACTGGCCCAAGGTCACCTTCAGGGCAGATTGGGGATTGGAACCCTGGTCTCCCAGATCTTACTCTGACAGACACTCTTAACTGCTACCCCACACTGGCTATATTCCTGTATTCCTCTACAGTGGTGCCTCGCAAGACGAAAAGAATCCGTTCTGTGATTCTCTTAGTCTAGCAGTTTTTTCGTCTTGCGAGGCAAGCCCATTGACGGATTAGCGGATTAGCGCTATTAGCGGCTTTTAGCGGCTTATCTGCTGATCGAATCAGCTGATAAGCGGCTTAGCGGCTTAGAAAAGGGGGGGGAGGGGAAAAAACCAGCAGGAACTCGCAAGACATTGTCGTCTTGCGAAGCAAGCCCATAGGAAATTCGTTTTGCGAAGCACCTCCAAAACGGAAAACTCTTTCGTCTAGCGAGTTTTCCATCTTGCGAGGCATTCGTCTTGTGGGGCACCACTGTATTTGTCCATCCAGCCCAGTACTGTCCACTTTGACTGGCAGCAGCCTTGGGGTGCCTGGGGATTGAGCCAGGCCACCTGAGCTTTAGGCTTCAGCCACAGATACCAGCTGTTTCTCATAGAGCATCAAAAGTGAACAAGCGTCTCCCTCACCGTTGGTTGCGGTCAATCAGTTCACCAATCTTCTTGTTCTGCTCCTCAATGCGGCTGCTCTTCTCAACGATCTCCTGCTTCAACCTCTCATTTTCCTGTGGCACAAAGAGCAAAACGGAATGTGTCAGAGGCAGTCCTGGGCCTCTACAACTCTCACAATCTCCAGCCACAATCTCTTCCCCAACCTCTCTCGGGGACCCAGATTTGAGGAGAGAAATCATTGTGGTCTTCCGCCATGGTCATGGACAGAACATGGGCAGTTTGGAGCTGCTCCCCTTTAGCAAGCCTCTTAGGTAAACTTTATTTAGTCAGCAAATTGCGAGACAGCTGTACAGCATGAAGCCATGGAAGCAAGATACATGGTAAAAGCAAAATACAACACAGAAATCCAAGCTCTGAGAAGGAATAAAATCAGTTTCACAAACTCTGATACAATAAGCCCATCTATTCTACTCAACTTTAAAAAACAACACCATTTCAGCAGGTATAAAACTTGATCTGCACAACTGACATCTCAGGATGGAAGCCCTCCAAAGCAAGCATGCTTTCAAGAGGCATCTGAACAGCGTCACACTAGGCCCTGGTCTGATTTGGGCTGGAAACTGTCTGGAGCTGCAATAATAAAAGCCCAATTGCTAGTGGAGCCTTAGAGGAACTGGAACAGAGGAAGCTCCCTTAGCTCAAGCCAGATAGTTGCGTGTATCCAGCTCAGTACAGCCTACAACAGGGGCAAAGAACCTCTGCCAGTCCAAAGACTGCCTTGCCTCTGGATCAACTCTGGATCCAGGTGTGGGCGGGGCTAGGGAAAAAAGTGGGTGGAGCAACAGATGTGGCTATAATACAGGAGACTAGAAGTCTCTACACCGATTGCTCCACATCCAGGCTAGCAACAAAGACACTTCCAGCTCGCCAAAAGAACTCAAGGAAGGTGCAGAGCAGGAACAGGGAAGGACAGGGCAGCATCTGTGCCCAAGGCTCCCCACTGACTGGCAGCGTCTCCTCCAGAGTTTCCGGCACAGGGTCTCTCTCAGCCCTGCCAGGAGGCACCACTGGGGACTGTACCCAGGAACTGTTGCCTGCGAATCACATGCTCTGCTGCTAACTGTGACCCTTCACCTGAAGGTAAAAGCAAGGTTCTAGTCTTCATGCTCTCAAGTAGACAGGCTCTTTACCTGCAGGATACGCTGGATGTTACTCATGATCATAGAGGTTTCCATGGTAACAGAAGAGACGCCTGGCAGCAAACCGGGGCCAGAGTTTTGCTTCCGTAGTTCCTCCAGCTGCAAGGGATGTGGGAAGAGAAAGGAAAAACAAAAAGGAGATGCAGCTTGAAGCATCAGCACACGGGAGAGAAGAAGCCAGATCAGGCCTGGGCCCTTTGAGCTGCTCACTTGTTTGCCAAGGAGAGAAACTGCCGGGAGCACAGGAACCTGGCTCAGTATCAGACCACTGGGTCCATCTAGCTCAGTGCTGTCAACATGGGCGGGCAGCATCTCCCTGGGTTTTCAGACTGGGGAGTCGCCCAGTCCTTCCTGGAGACGTCAGGGAGCTAACATGGAACCTTCTGCATGCAAAAAGGTGCTCCACCACCTAGCTGAAGCAACTTCCCTCGTCCCAAACCTCCCCCCTATCAGAGATTAAAAAGACAATTCACAAGCCTACTATAAAAACAGCTAGATACAGTTCTCCAAACAGTATGAAACAGAAGCAAAACCTGAAGGTAGACTGATTTATTATTTCAGAAAATGTATATACTGCCTGATACATGTATTTTTTAATGAACATAAAACGCCAAAGTTGTTTAAAAGCCTTAAAACAGTTGAACAAGAATCAATATCAGGCAGGCACCTTCACTCTACAGGCAACTCCCCATCTGTGGGCGCACCAGTTTTGGCCCTGCAGGGGTGCGGGGCAGGCTGACGTGCACAGTGCCTCAGAACGCAAACCCCGTGTAAATGGGGAACCGCCTGTACCCTTTTCGGCACATGCTTCTTTAGATCTCTAGAATGCTGATAGGTTTCTAGTTTATCGCTGGTTTTAATTTTTTGAATATTTAAATTGTTTTTACTAATAATTCTATTGTTTTATTCTTTTTGTAAAGTGCTTTGAGTTATTTTATGAAATAAAATAATCAACAATACAAAACCAACACCTCAGGGGAGGGAGCTTTTCAGCCCACTGGAAAAGCCTGTTGCAAGAAAAACACCTTCCTATTGTTTCTGGAAAGTGCTAGCAAGGCAGTTCTTAAGCAGCTTCCTATCCTGAAAGTTCTGTATTACCTTGACTGACAGCTGGTCCATCTTGTCAGCCACCTTCCCAACGGCCAGGCGGATCTCTGTGTTCTGCTGCCGGGTCTCTGTCAGCAGGAATGAACCAAGGTCTCCAGCTGCTGTGACAGGAAAGAAAACTTTGCAAGGTTGTGTTTCTTATTGTTGTTTCAAAATGAGACTGCCAGCAGAAGCAAATACAGTGGTACCTTGGGTTCAGGTTACAGATTCCGCTAACCCAGAAATAGTACCTCGGGTTAAGGACTTTGCTTCAGGATGAGAACTGAAACTGCGCAGCAGCAGCAGCAGCAGCAGGAGGCCCCATTAGGTAAAGTGGTGCTTCAGGTTAAGAACAGTTTCAGGTTAAGAACGGACCTCCCGAACGAATTAAGTACTTAACCCAAGGTACCACTGTAGAAGTGGACAGGGCGGGAAGAGAGGGGTCACACCAATAAGAAAGGGCAGGGAGAAAAGAACACAGTTGTCCTTGAGCATCTTAACAAGCAGCCGTGAATCTTCTAGGGTGGGGGACTTTAAGGCAACTTAGCTGCCTCTTCCCAGCTTTTAAACGGCTGGAATAAGGCAAAAGGAAATGCTTCTTCACACAGTGCAGACTTAAACCGAGCAACTCTCTTCTGCTGGAGGCAGTGATGGCCACCAACATGGATGGCTTTAAAAGAGGATTGGACAAATTCACGGAGGAGGAGAAGGCTATTGATGGCAACTAGCCATGAGTCCATGTTCCGACTTCACAATTGGGGGCAATAAATGCTTCTGAATACCAGCTGCTGAAAAGCACAGGAAGGGAAAGGTGCTCAGATCCTGCTTGTGGGTTTCCCACAGGCATATTATTGGCCAATGTAAGAAGAAAATGCTGGACTACATGGGTCACTGGCCTGATCCAGTAGGCTGTGATGCTCTGAACGGGGGGACTTCTAACTTTCACTGAGTCAATGCTCAACAGGTAGGATTTCATTTCCTGAGCTACAGAGGTAGATGCTCAACATTCACTATCCGTACCAGTTTGGGAAATATGGGTGTCTTAATTAATACTGGTGAGTCACCATTTCTTTCTCTTATTATTTATTGTTTGCTTTCTTCATATATGGCAAGCCTGCTACCAGACTTTTGGGTTGTCAACAATGTTAATAAAGGGGTTTGCTTTTTTAAAAAAGTTAATGTTTGGAAGCAGTTCCCAAAGCTACATAGTGCACAGTTTGAACATACCTTGGAAAGGAGCTGGGCACAACCCAACAGGCTGGAGCTGGGAAACTGCGGCACTCACTTGGGGGTAAGCATATGGCATCGCTGCATAAGGCTGAGAACACAGGTGGGGGAGGGAAAGGAGAGTCAGGTGACTTGTCACACTGACCAAACAGACGGCAACAAGGCCCCCCATTAAAACAGCAGGATTGCTTAAGCCTGCTCTCAAGGGCTAGAAGACCCAAAGGCCAAGGACTGCAAGGGATCCTCTCCTGCAAAAGGCAATGATGGACAACCATTTGGATAGCTTTAAAAGAGGATTGGGCAAATCCATGGGTAGGCGCCTATTGATGGCTACTGGCCTCGACAGCTAATGGCTGGAAGAAGGAATGCTTCTGAATGCCAGTTGCTGGAAACTGGAGGAGGGGAAAGAGCTCTTGCATGCAGGCACTGTTTGTGCACTTTGCACTGGGGCATCCAGGTAGCCACGGAGAACTGGTGCCCCCATCTGAACAGGATGCTGGGTGAGTTAGGCCATTGGCCTCATCTAGCAGAGCTCAATGCATAAACAAAAGCCCGGCTGTATAGACAAGTGCTCAGAGCCCTCTTCTTTATCAGTTGTGACGGCAACTATGGCCTTCACTGTACCAGTAGTAGAACAGAACAGAGAGAAGACATGTCTGTGCTTTATCTTACGTCCTGGACACACTCTGACACACAAACCCAGGTCCGGGAACAAACACCAGAGCGTGTTCCCGGAGATGATTACCTCTTCCCAGATAAGAGTAGGAAGAGGAAGATCCCTTTTATGGTCAGAAGTACAGGAAGGAAGATCCTTTTATGGTTGAGAGTACCAGAGCAGGAACATATGTGATGTCAACCTGCATACATAGGCTGAAGTGGTTGGAAGGAGGGAGAGGGTGCCTGGAGGATAGATATATATACTGCATGAAACTTGTCATTTCTTTGGACTTGCTGGGGACTAATCACGAAAGTGCCTTCTGCTATCCGGAGAGCAGAATAAACTCTTTCTTTGAACCAACCTCGGTGTCATTTTGACTTCCTTCCTCCTGTCCCGGAGCAACGCAGACCAAATCGGTGAACTCCAATAAGGCTACATGGTTATGCTGCACCCTCCCTATTTTGCAAATGAAGACCTGACACTGACAGAAAAGGATGAGGAAACTTAGTCAAGCCTGCTAGTCGCATGCCCCTGTCTTGAGCAAACCAGGGAACAGAGCATGATGTTGTGGCTCACCTGGCAACCTATGAAAGAACCTTTCCCTGCCTACAAAGGACTCCTTACCTGACAGTTTTGAGGGGTTCTTGGAAGGGGTGGGTGTGGCTGGGGGGCAGCAGGCGCCTGGAGCCCCGACACAGCTGGATGAGGAGCTAGGAAGAAAGCAGAGGCATCAGCGTTGCCCATCTCAATACAAGCAGTCCATCATCATCATCATCATCAACATCAAAATGTTTGTCTCTATTTCCACCCAAAGGAGCCCAGAAGAGTCAGCACACAAACAGATCAATTCAAGCATGTAAACACAATGCCAGTGACCGATGCAGACTCTGCTCAAGCTGATCTACAGCAAATGAAGGACACTGCTCCCCCATCCCCACACATCCAGATTTCCTCCGCTTTCCATGCACAATCATCATGCTGGCTTCTGGGTTGTGTCCAACTAAATTCTACTGAGTAGAGCCACTGCACTCAAGAAGAACCCTGCCAGATCAGGCCAGTGGCCCATCTAGTCCGGCACCCTCTTCTCACAGTGGCCAACCAGGTGCCCCCATGTTGTTGTCGTTTAGTCATGTCCGACTCTTCGTGACCCCATGGACCAGAGCACGCCAGGCACTCCTGTCTTCGACTGCCTCCCGCAGTTTGGTCAGGCTCATGTTTGCAGCTTCGAGAACACTGTCCAACCATCTCGTCCTCTGCCGTCCCCTTCTCCTTGTGCCCTCCATCTTTCCCAACATCAGGGTCTTTTCCAGGGAGTCTTCTCTTCTCATGAGGTGGCCAAAGTACTGGAGCCTCAACTTCACAATCTGTCCTTCCAGTGAGCACTCAGGGCTGGTTTCCTTAAGAATGGATACGTTTGATCTTCTTGCAGTCCATGGGACTCTCAAGAGTCTCCTCCAGCACCATAATTCAAAAGCATCAATTCTTCGGCGATCAGCCTTCTTGATGGTTCCGCTATCACTTCCATACATCACTACTGGGAAAACCATGCCTTTAACTATACGGACCTTTGTTGGCAAGGTGATGTCTCTGCTTTTTAAGATGCTGGTGCCCCCATGGGAAGCCTGCAAACAGCACCTGAGGCCAAGAGCCCTCTCCCCTCCTGCGGTTTCCAGCCACTGACAGCCCTCTCCTCCATGAACTTGCCTAACCCTCTTTTGAAGCCACCCAAGTTGGTGACCATCACCAAGGCACAACAAGGGAACACACTTTTTACCTTGCGTTGTCCACTGAGGAGGGGCCATTGGACAGTAGTCGTTCAGACAGAGGGTTGAAAATTCTTGAATGGCATGCAGCTCCTGAAGAAGAAAGTGCACAATTAACCCTCCTGGGAAGTGGAAAGGGACCCTGGAGGCTTCAAATCCCACATTAACGAGAGAGAGGCATGCCAGAACATTTGTAGTTATGGTTTTTTTTTAATACGTTGTAAGCCGCTTTGAGCATTGTTTTAACTTGGGAAAGGTGACATACAAATAAAATGACTGATGATCCTTACAAGGCTTTCCTGCAAATTAAGATTCACACCCAAAACCAGTTTGGGGTGACTACTAGATCTGGGGAGGGCAAGACCCTCAGTTTCATGCAAAAGGCCCCAGGTTTGATACCCGGTAGGCAGGGAATGCCCCCTGTCTGAAACCCTGGAGAACCAGGTAGCTTTGTAATTAACTAAAAAAAAGGGCCTCCCCTCCTTCACTGCCAGTCAGTGTAGACAGTAGGCAGCTAGGTGGATGAGCAGTCTCACTTGGTATAAGGCAGCTTGCTATGTTCCTCAACAGTCATCCTGCCAACCTACCTGAATTTCAGCAACCACCAACACACACAAACCCCACTGAAAAAAACCTGAGAATTGAAGCTAACACACCTCTACCTCCTTGTCAGCTGAGTCTTGCTGGGGTGCAAATGTGCTGGAGGGGACAGGTAGCATAGGCTGACCCATCTTCGCCATACAGGAAATCAGTTTCACTTTTGAAACTGTCCAGGGAGAAAGTGGGGGGGGGGTCCTCATGAACACACCATTTCCTTGCTACTTTTTCACTCTAAAACTATTAATGAAAGAACTTTAAAACTGCTTATTTTTTTTTTAAAAAACACTTAGAAACCCATCTCAGAAGTCTATGCAAGCACAATATCAAATGTTAATTACTCATAGTTACTGATTATACGCTTTTCCTGTGACACACTATTTTTCCGTGTATAAGACTAGGCTTTTTCTCTTAAAAATAATGTCAAAATTAGGGGGGATCTTATACATGGATACATTTCCCCCCATTTTCTTAAATCAAAGTCTCCCAAAATAGGGGGCGTCTTATAGACTTATAGACAGAAAAATACGGTACTTTTATTATGCGGGAGCTTTTGAGTTTCTCAAAAAATGCCCACCAATAAGGATCCCACTCTCTATGAGAGGACTAAGTTACTTCTCATTGCTTTGGCCACATTCAACCGGAACTATACAATCAATAGGAAGATTTGGCTCCAATGGGGACTTACCGCTAGCTGTTTGCTAATAGAGCTTGATTTGGCACGCACAGCTGGCTCCCTGCAGTATGGAAGGAAGGGAGTTAGCAAACCTGAGCACAGTAGGAAGAGTCTATTAAGGGGTAGGATACACAAACTGGCCTTTGGGACTCTGCCTTGGCCAAGCCCCTCACCTACCCCACCTCATTACCTCCCCAAGGGAGCTTGAGCCTGGCTGGAATGTGTCCTTGAACTGTGACAGTGCACCTTGCTTCCCTGGACAGGGAGGGGTGTGTGCAGAAAGAAGCCCCACATGGTGTATTTTCTGGCTGCACAGAAGGCAGGAGCAGCATCTGTTGCTCTGTCCACAGGAGCCCCAGCCCAGCCCTGGAATGTGGCCCCTGCCAGGTTGTCTATGAGACAAGGTGGCCCTCAGGATTCTTTGGAGGAAGCCACAGCTGTTGAAAATGGCATGGCGCTATTTGGAACGTATGATTTACTATGATTTATTGAATTTGTATACCGGACTTCATCCGTAGATCCCAAGGTGGTACAGTGCAGATCGGGCCTGAGTTATGCAGCTGAGGTGAAGGCCAAAAGCCTCAAACACAGAGGTGGCAACCTGTTTACTGCAGAGTTAGGATGCGACAACTGGGAGAATGGAAGGCTTAAAAGCTAAGGGCACCCTCAATTTATTTCTCACCCTGGCTTTGGAGCGGGAGTAGGAGGAGTCAGCCATGCTGGGTATGTAGCGGGGCTTTCTGATTGTGGTGCTGGTGAAGGTGTGAGGTAGTCCCTTGGGCCCAGGCTTTGTCCAGCGGAGCCAGCATCCTTTGCAAACCTCACCTAAGGGAGCAAAAGAGGGGCATCACGGAGTCTGGTCAAGGCAACCACTGCCTCCACTTGTAGAACTTTATCCAGGCGGTAGACCGACCACCCAACAACCTTCTGAGGTTCTCTTGGTTGCTAACACGTTGGGAGGAAGACACACTCACCCGTTTGACTTCCACCTCAAAGGCCAGAGTTGAGTCTGGAGGAATGCGTTCAGCTTCTGCCAAAGGCCCGTAAGCCAATGCTGGCGGGACAAGGAGGAACCGCCTGCCTCCTCTCTTCATGCCAACCATCCCATCTTCCCAGCCCTTCAAGTTCCAGAAACGGAGAACCAAGCAAAAAACAAGTTTAGGTGACCGCCTTCGCTAAATGCCAGAACCACACAGCCTTCGCCAACCTGACCTCGTCCAGATACCTTGTACTCCAACTCCAATCAGAAGGTGCTGGCTGGGGATGATGGGAGTTGGAGTCCACAGGATCTTTGTGTGCGTTTGTCAGGTTGGTAAAGGCTGGTTGAGAGCAGGGCACAGGAATACTGACAGTTCTCTTGCACTCTTGAGGACAGTACTGTAGTTTAAAGCAGGGATGAAAAACATTCCCTCCGGGGAAACCTTCTTGGCGGGGAGGAGCATGCCAGGAGTGGGCGGGGCTAGAGGGGAAAGCGGGAGGGGCAACGAATGTAATTTTTCCCTTTGTACAATAGGCTACCTTAGACACCCACTCACACTCCCCCCTCTGTCTCTCATCCAGGACAGAAAGAGGCAACACTGGAGGTCCAGGACATTTTTCTTCCAGGCCACAGAGGAGGCCTCCCACTCCAGCAGATCATGGCAGGCGTAGACAAGCTGGGACAGCTACGTGCCTGCTGTTCTTGAGGAAGCCATTTGATCAGGGTTTGAGCTCGAAAAACGTCACTGCTATTCAGCCTTCCACATAGCCCGGGCTGCTGAACTCTGCTTAGATGTGGAAGTGGAAGAAAGAATCCTTGCACTGTGGTGGGAAGATAGCGTCATCTTACCTTGATGACTTTGCCAGAGCCTAGCTTCAGACGGAGTAACTTCTCTTTATTTACATTTGAGTCGAAAACCTGTTCCAAAAGTGGAAGGTCGATAGGGTGAAATTACTTTTAATGCGGAAGGTAATAGGTTCACGTTTTGCTACTCCCACTGCTGAGCCAACAGCAATGAGTATCGAAGGACGGGGCACAGCTCAGGGACACAGCACCTGTTTTGCAGGCAGAAGGTTCCAGGTTCAACCCTGGCATCTTCAGGTAAGGTCAGGGAAAGGCTTTTGCTTGGAAGCCTGGAGAGCTACTGCCACTCAATGTGGGCGATGCCAACCTAGACCAGTGGCCTGATGCAGTGCAAGGCAGCTTTCTATGTTGAATCCCCTACCTAGCAGTGTCTCCCATGTTGCAGATTGGGTAGAATTATGGTTGAGAAATAGGATCTACACCTTGAAGACAGGTGTAGCTTAGGACCTAACAGCATGTGCTTCCCAGGAAGAAGGTCAGCATCCCCAACTGAGAAAGGGCGGCAAGGCTGGGCAAGGCCTCACCTCTGGATGGGGTTGTGGGAGAAAAGGGCTGTATGCAATCTATAAACCAGGAGTGGGAAAGCTGTGGCCATGCAGTGCTGCTAGAGACTTCAACCCCCATCATCCCCAGCCACCCCCTCTGCCAGGTCTCACCTGCCCAAGACTACCATTCTGGAACAGCCAGCCTGTAAAAGTGATCTCCAGGACATCTCCAGTCGCCACACCTTGGCCGTCTCCGAGAACAAGATCCTGACACAGCACAGAGTCAGGAGAACGGCTGCTGTTATACTTGGCAATGCACAGCTGTGAAGAAGAAGAACCAAGGCCCTTTGTGTCATTAGCCTGCATTGTCATCTGCACCTATGAATCTGGCCCAGCGCAGAACTGGCTGAAGACCCCAGGGGCCTGAAAAGGCCCCAACTGGCTACACCACCATTCCTTGCCCTCCCTGGATACTTCTTAGTAGTTGGCAGAGAAAGCTTCTGGTGACTGATGCAAGAGAGCTGACCTCCCGAGAACACTAGTTTAGTGTCTGCAGGACAGTCACCCCCCACCCCACAATGCAATGCACGCCTCTGGCACCTGTTTGCTGAAGTCCACAGCCGCCATTTCTGATTCAAACATGATGGACCAAATCTGCCTCTGATCATCATAAAATGTGCAGTAGTTGTTGGGCTGCACCTGCGGAAAGAGAAAGGAGAAAGTGGAATTCTGAGCAGCAGACAGCCTCTGCTCAAAACAACTTTCTTCCTGATGGGTATTGCTAAAGACTTTGGGTTGTGTCCCAATGTTAGCCCTACTCAGAGCAGACCCATGAAAATTGATGGACATGATGAACTTTGGTGCATTAATTTCAGTGAATCTACTCTGAGCACACAGACACAAACATCAACGTTTGTAGTGTGTCATGTTTAGAAATGGGAAAATGCTATAGTACTTCGGGGTGGAGGGCTACCCCAAGGGATGTTAGCTACAGTAGGTAGAATGTCATTTCCTTTACTTTGTTGCCTCCATGTAAGCATTTTATCCATAGAGGGGCCCCTTGGTTCTAACACCATTCAAATCTAATGGGTTGCAACAAGCATTGTTGTTGTTGTTTAGTCGTTTAGTCGTGTCCGACTCTTCGTGACCCCATGGACCAGAGCACGCCAGGCACTCCTGCAACAAGCATTAGCCCTACTCAAAGCAGACCCACTGAAATTAATTGACCACAGCTGAGACCTCATATACAATGTGCATTTCCAACCACCAAAGAATTCTGCTTAGCTTCAGCCCATGCCATGGTCCTTGCAGGTCTCAACGTCAAAGCTTACCGTGAATACAAAACAGGCATGGATGCTGGCGGTCGCAATCTGCTGCAGCTGGCTGATATAAAGAAGCACTTTGTACTGGATTCCACAAGAGACGGAAGGACAGAAGAAAACAAGAACAAAAGTGAGGAATCAAAAACTACGGGGCTGGCTCTTTTCAAAAGCACCTGGAGCTGCTCTTATACCAACAGCCAAATGACACATTAACATACAAATACATCAGAGGTGTTCATCGTAGGAATTGCTTTGGCTGCAGGTGCCTGGCTTAGTTACATGTGGAGTGACTTCGTTACAATGGAGCAGGCGTGGGGAGCCTTTGGTGCTGAGCTACAACACCCATTGGCTCTTGCCAGCATGGCCAGTGGAGAGGGATGATGGGAGCTGTCATTCAGGGACATCTGGAGGACCAAAGGCTCCCTACACCTGGAGAAACCAAGGGGTGAGATCTGTCCTTTTCCGCCCAATCAGCTAAACGGGAATGACAGCCCAGTGTTTTATCCTGTCCCCACCACCCTCACCTGCAACAGGGGAGTGGGACAAGGCAATCATACCAGAGTCTTCCTGGAATAAACGCATATGTTTCCTGACATATTTTATCCGTTGCTTGTAAAACACCTGTGAATCCTTTCATAGCAAAGTGGGGCAGAACAAACCACTGAAGAGCTAGCTGACTGGGCTGAAAAGGCAGAGGCTGGAAAAACTGAATCCCTTTTGCAACTTAAGCTGCTGAAACCCGCTTCCTTTTTTGAGTGTGGTGGGAACGTTTATTGATTTTTCAAGCCACGACAAAGTTACTGTCTCACTATCCACTCCGCACACAATACCCCCTAGGCCCTTCTTTTGTCAAGATGCTAGTCCACATGGTTCTAGTTAAATAAGAGCACAGGGAGCTGCCTTGGACTGAATCAAACCACTGGTCTCTCTAGCTCAGGACTGCCTTACTCTGACCGGCAGCAGTGTCCCCAGCCCTACCCAGAGGAGCTAGCAATTGGATTTGGGAGCTTCTGTCTGCAAAGTGGATGCTGTGTTGCTGTGCGACAGCCCCTTCCCTGCTGCGAATACTTTTTGTAGAGAAGTGAGGTCAGAATAAGAAAAATGGGAGCTATAACCCTTGTAAGCTGATTGGGCAGAAAGAGACAAGAGCCAAAACAGCACCTTTGCTTTTTCCAGAGTAAGACACCATCAGGAAACCAGGATTCAGACAAAGGGAAGCATTTCCTTAGCCCAACCTACATCAACCCTGTATCCTCCAGATGTTTAGGACCAACAGCAGCTGTAGTCCAAATATCAGGAGGACAGCAGGTTGGCAGAAAGCCAGGCTACTTCAAGACACCACACCTCCTCCTCTTACCTCCTTGGTTGCATTGCTGCCCACTACAGCTGCTCCATACTTGCCATGTTTCACATATTTCCCATTGGTACTGGAATGAGAAGAGAACACCTCTTAGCTTCCCACAATTGTTGCCACCATGCCAACCCCATGGGTTATATTAAGCAGCTTTTTACAAAGACTTCCCAGGGGTTGTGTGACTCCCATCAGCCCAGGCCATCTGGCCAATGGTGAGGGGCGATGTGGGTGGTGGGTGGTAGCAGTCCAGCAACATTTTATCAGCCCACAAGCTCCCCATCCCAGGAGGTCTCTACCCTCAGTTCAGTTCGGTGTTGGCTAGTGCCTCATTGGGGTGAATGCAGGGAGCCCAACTATAGGTGGCACCAGAGCCAACGACCAGAAGGGCCAGCTAAGTCTAGGGCTGTCTCCATCCTCCTCCCTACTGTGTTCTACCATGGCAGCAGGGAGACTGAGGGGGGAGAGGAAGCTGACAGGCAGTCCTGCCCTCTGGATCGGTTGGACATAACAAGGCAGGCAGGTGGGAGCCAGCTGAGGGCAGAATGAGGGGGTGGTGTCCTACTGGACCTGCTTTCACTGGTATGGCATAAGGCAATTGAGCCAGCACATTGAGCCAGAGTCAATGATATCCACAGCCTGATTGGCTGGAAATAAAAAAACAACAACAGGCAGGTGGGGGCAGGCTGAGGTTGGGGAGGCGGTGCCCCATTCGCCCCGATTGACACCCCCCCATTGTTGCTCCACCTCCATCGTGCAACCCAGACACTGAGGTCCAGCCCCGAGGCCCTTCTGGTGGTTCCCTCGCTGTGAGAAGTGAGGTTACAGGCAACCAGGCAGAGGGCCTTCTCGGTAGTGGCACCTGCCCTGTGGAACGCCCTCCCAGCAGATGTCAAGGCAATAAGGCAATGAGCAACTACTTTACTTTTAAAAGACAACTGAAGGTGGTCCTGTTTAGGGAGGTTTTTTATGTCTGATGCTGTACTGTTTTTAATATTTGGTTGGAAGCTGCCCAGAGTGGCTGGGGTATAAAAAATAAATTATTATTATTCAGCTGCACCTCTTTCCAAACAAGCCAGGCAAGATCGAGAGATGATTGCAAAAGATGTGAACACAGGACTTAGGTAGCAAGAACACCCTGCAGCTCATCCCCTCTGCTGTAGTACTCACAACAAATATGCATGAACAACTGTAGCGAAGAAGACTGACTGCACTGCTGCAGTGGGCGCAGGAGCAGCAGCGGCCACAGGAGCAGCTGCAGGAGGATGCTTCTGGGTGGGCAGACCTGCAGCTGGAGCAGCACATGAGAAGGGTAAGTGCTCTGTTGCAAACAGAGCATTGCTTGCAAACATCAGGCCAAGTTCGCTCCCTTGTCTGAGCCAGTAACTCAGATTTATGGAAAACAGGAAGTTGACTTTTTTTCCTTTTAATACTTTTAGTTTGCTTTAAACAAATACAGATAAATATAAACAACCAAAATTACAAAAGAAAAATTATTAATAACAATAATGGAAAAAGCTAAAAAACTACAAAAAATATCAAAGTAGATGGCATAGAACATAAGCCATTATGGGGAAGGAAAAAAAGAGGAAAGGAGGAGGAGGAGGAGGGGAAAGAAAAAGTGGGGGGAAGGGAGCCAAAACACAAGAAGGCTCGTCCATTGTATGCTTCCGTCAAGATCACAACAGATCATTATTATTCTTATCAATTCTCTCTATCTGCATTCCATAGAATCCCTCATCTTGGTATCAGGGAACATTTCCCTATGTGGTATCATTCTAAACATAACCAGGTCTTTATTGATGTACCCTTATCCCCTAGATAATTATTTAAACATTTCCATTCTTCTTTCACCATTTTTTAGGTTTATCTCTTATTGCATCTGTCAGCTTCACGAGCTCCAAGTACTCAATTTAACTACCCATTCCTCTTTAGTGGGTGTATTTTTATATTTCCAGTGTTTTGCCATAATAACCCTTGCTGCTGACATTGCATACATAAATAACCTGGTTTTGTTTTTGGGAATATTATCTGAAACCATTCCTAGTAAAAATTCTTCCGGATTCTTGCTAAATGTAGTTCTTATCAATCTCTTTATAAATCATATTCCAAAATCTTTATATCTCTAGACAGGACCACCACATATGGTAGTATGTTCCTAACTGTTCTTTACATCTCCTGCACTTATTATATGATTTATTTATTTTTGCTAGTTTTACGGGGGTCAAGTACCATCTTTAGTACATTTTCATAAGATTTTCCCTTATAAGGAAGCCAGCCATGATTTTTTAGTCCATTATTCATTCCAAATACTGGGTTTGATCATATGTCCCAGGTCCCTCTCCCATTTTACTGTAATTACTTTCATATCCTCCTCCTTTCTTTCCCAATTCAGTTTGGCGGCTTTTAGTTGATAAGGTCCTTTATTTTCGGGTTGCTACTTATTTCCTCTACTAAATCCTTGTATGTTAACCAATCACTGTTCATATTTTTGCTATGAACTGTCATAGATTCCATCGGTGACAGCCACCATGGTGTTTTGGTCACTACTGATTTTTTACTTCTCCCCCATACTTCATATAGTGCCCTTCTCACAAAATGATATAAGAACAGGAAGTTGCCTTGTATGGCGTCAAACCACTGGGTCCATCTACCCCAATGTGGTGAATACACACCACCAGCACCTTTCTGGGGCCCCAGGTCAGGGGTCTCTCCCCAGCGCTACTCGGGAGTTGACCAACCTAGTTGATTCTGTGGGGCTTCAGAACCAAAGGTTGGACTAGATGGTCCACAAGAGCTCGTCTTATGTTCCTAGGCATTGTGAACAGTTTACTTACCAGTAGCTGGTTGACACTTTTTAGGCTGCTTGGGTGACATGTATTGGAAGAGCATATTTCCAGATTCTGTAGTTGTCTGATCCTGTCCAAAGAGAGAGGCCAGCCTGGTCCTGGGCAGAGAGAAAAGTAACCATTCACTTCATTCACAGAGAGAGGCAAGTAGATGGGAACAGAACAAGACATGTATCTGCAAGCACAAAGATGCTCATGTTTCACTGCAGGTTGGCGATTTTGTTGCAGCCTTCCCCAAAGACCAGAGGGTAATGGATTCAAAAACTATAATCCTGTCAGGGATTAGGATGTTGGCCACCCCACTAGGTCATAATGCTTGCCGAAGGGAGCTTTGCCCAGTCTCTCTTGGGGTAACCAGCCTGGAAGAGCTGTTGTAAGAAATTAATGCACACAACTAAAGGAGTAGACGCATTGTGGGTCTTCTCTAAGCAGAACTTAGTTGGAGACAATCCCTTCCTTTTCCTATTAGTTTCTATAACCTCTCTTAAGAACAAAAGAAAAGCCTGCAGGATCTGGCCAAAGGCCCAGCGAGTCCAGCATTCTGTTCTTACAGTAGCCAACAGAACCCAAGCACAAGAGGCCGCTCCCCTCCTGTGGTCTCCAGCAACAGTTGTTCAGAAGCTCTGCCGCCACCAACTTGGTGAGCATAGCCACCATCGCTAGATTTCTCCTCCCTGAACTTTTCTAATCCTCTTTTAAAGTCACCCAGATTGGTGGCCATTCCTGCCTCCTGTGCGAGAGTTCTGTAGTTTAACTGTGCATGGTGTGAGAAAGTACTTTCTTTTGCTTTTCCTGAAGGTCTTCCAACATTCAGCTTCATCGGATGTTCACAAGAGGGAGAGAAACTATTCCCTATCCACTTTCTCCATGCCATGCCTAATTTGATAAACTTCTATCATATTATCTCTTACTTGCTTTTTGTCTAAACTACAAAGTCCCTAAAACTGAAAAGGCCGTTGCCCAATTATTGCACCCAAGCTTTTATAGAACCTAGTTCAGTGGTACCTTGGTTTTTGAACAGCTTAGTTCACAAACTACTTGGAACCCGAATGCTTCAAACCCGGAAATGAGTGTTCCGGTTTTCAAACTTTTTTTGGCATCTGGACGTACTTCGTTGGGGGGGGGTTGCACTTTTGTTTTGAGTGCCACAATTCCATTGCCTGCTTGCTTGCTGCCTGACCTGGGCTTCCCTTATTCAGCGCCAGCCGCATCAGCCACTGGCGACACCCAAAAGCGGAGGAGGGGGTGGCTGATGCTGCAAGGACAGCGGTGGCAGAGGGACCCAGAGGGTGGCAGCGACACCCCCTGCCTGCTCAGCACGGCCTTCCCTCAGTTGGTGCCGGCAGTGAAATCTGGAAGCAGAGAAGGGTGTCGTTAATGATGTAGCGTCTTCGCCTTCTCCGCTTTCGCTGCCACCGATCCACACCCAGAAGTGACTGCCGTGACAGGATGCTGGTACCACCACTGCAGTAAGAGTTCTTCACACACCCAAGTGGCGGGTTGGGTGGGTGGGGGGATGGATCCAGAAAGGCTGGCATGGGGAGAGGAAGAGAAGCCAACTGGCTCCTCAGAGAGATGACTTTTGCCTTCCTTTCCACCCCCCCCTCCGCCACTGGAACTCCCCCATCACACACCCCGTGCACTCATCCCTCTAATGGCAATGGGTAAATCACTGCCAGTTTTTAATACTGGGTAGCAGATAGCCTGGTCTATTGCTTTCATTTTTTGGATCAATAGTCTACTTAGATAGTCATTTTCATGCTAAATTGCTATTCTGGGGGTTGTTTTTAATTATCTGGAATGGATTAATCCATTTTGCATTACTTTCTATAGGAAAGTACGCCTTGGAGGACTTCCGGGTTGGCGCCATCGCCGAATGGCGGACTCCCTCCGAGCTCCGGAGGGAGTCTGCTCGGCAGGGGCTGGGTCCTACCGCGCCGGCGACGCGGGGACCCTTAAAAACCACGGGCACGGAGCCCGTGGACATGGGTGACTCGGCTGGCACCGTTAGCGCCCTCCCGACTCGTGAAGGAGCCTTTTTAAAGGCTACGGATTGGGTGCCGGGGAGAAGCGTGGTGCTGTGAGTCCTTTGCTTTCCCTGCCGAGTGAAGCCGCATGCCATTCGACGGAGAGCGCTGACTTCTTCTATTGAAAATTCGGACTATTAACAACAACCCGTAAGTAATTTGGAAACTGGGTTTAAAAGGAGAGAAAAAAGAAATTTTTTTCGGATTTGGCACGAGCGGGGGAGATCCAAAAAGGAAGTCAGTCCCCCCCCTATTGTAAACATTCTAAAACAAGGACTGGGTAACCAAGGTCGAGAGAGAAGCGTATTTCTGACAAAAATTAATAATTCCACGATGGGAAATCATAAGAACTGTGCTGGAGGAGAAGAGTGGAGGGTGAGAAGGAAAATGTAACCCCCCCCCCTGGGAACCGGGGCGATTCGCGAGAGAGCCTGGTGAAGAGAGACGGAGACTTTGACAGCTGTCAAAGGAGCTGTCAAAGCTGGAGAATTTAAAGAGGACTTTGCCATGAGGACTTTGCTAGTTAATTTCGTTACAATTTGTTACAATTTGGATATAAACTGTCGAAAATAAGGAACAACAATCGGACTTTTGGATCAGAGGAAACAAAGTTATTACAATCCCCCTAGAGGGGTTTCGGGACATTACAAGAACGGTCGTAAGTGGAAAAATACTCTTGGAATTCTACAGGACTTGTTATCTCCTGGGAAAGCTGCAAAACTGAAACAGTATTTCATCTACAGGGGTGTTTATATTAAAGGAGACAATAGAATTTTCTATTGAAGAAAGGAAGGGACTGGACGTAAGTTTTTGTTCCTGAACAACAATAACCCCTGTAGAGGTACCAAATTTCTGAATTAGAACGTTTTAGCAGTGGAACAGGACAAGAAACCTGAGAAAGTGTGAAAAAAGAACAAAGGACTGACTACGACATGGAAAGAACAATGAGGGGAGCCTTAAAGACCAAGGATGCTAAAAGCCCTTCGGGGCCTTTTTTTAGATTGGATGTTTGAAGTTAAATATCACTAAAATAAATAAATTAAAAAAACTGGCAAGGTGGAACTGGGGAAAAATCTGGTCATGGATCTAAGATTTCCAGGCTAACAACAGACAGACTGATGGACATGGGGAATTCAAACCGGGGAAGGGGGGGGGGAGATTTGGAATCCAAAGGCTGTGTAACTATTTTTTGAATCTTTTTATATCTTTTATCTTTTCTATCTTTTTATAAATTCTTGTATATCATCTTATTTTGATTGGACGTGTTTATTAAAATAAGGGAATTCGTGGAAGGAAACTGGGGTGGACCTCGGGGAAAAAATCTTTTTTCTTTCTGTTAATGAGGAGGGATGGTGAATTGATTGTATAATTTTAATTCGAATAGTGGGTTGAACAAATTAAGTTTTAAATTGGGAGTGAGAGCTTGTAGAACCAAATTAATGAAAGGGGAATACGGTAGGGAGGGGGATGGGGGAGTCCCAGAAAGTTGGTAATGAAAGTAAGGTTTCAAATGTATTTTATTTTTATTTTTTCTTTGTCTTTTTATTTTTTGTATTTTGGAAACTTGAATAAATATGATTTTTTTAAAAAAAGGAAAGTACGCCTTGGTTTTGGAATGCCTTGGTTTTGGAACAGATTTCCGGCAGACACTGTAAACAAAACAAAAATTTAAAAGGTATGCATTACAGTGGTACCACGGGTTAAGTACTTAATTTGTGGAAGAGGTCCGTTCTTAACCTGAAACTGTTCTTAAGCTGAAGCACCATTTTAGCTAATGGGGCCTCCTGCTGCTGCCACGCCACCAGAGCACGATTTCTGTTCTCAATCTGAGGTACTATTTCTGGGTTAGTGGAGTCTGTAACCTAAAGCGTATGTAACCCGAGGTACTATTGTACTGCAAAGATACAAGCCCTGCCCTTGCGGTTTATCTTTCCCCACATGCGGAGATTCACTGCCAGGAAGGTGGGGAGAGGGAATAAACCTGGCTGAACACAAGTGGTTTTCCCTACAGACATTCAGAAGTATCTCATCTCAGGGTTGTTTTGGAAGCAGAAACTTACCAGTTACAACACATCCTAGCCCACTTCCCCGCACTCCTGAGAGCTAGAAACTTGCAGATTAAAACAAACAAACAAACAACACACACATACCAAGGTCAAGTATCTTCAAACATTAAATCTCCAGCCTTAGACCCAAACTCCATGCTATACTGAACAGCAAGCAAAAATATCCAAGGGGTGAAGTGCCCATTTTAAATGCCTGACAGCACTCCAAACAGCTAGAGAAAAACCACAAGTGGCAACATCATGTTTGAGGGGCTCCCAAAAGAAGCGAGCGGAACAGAGATTGTGAGCTTGGCTTCTCCTTCTGGGGAGAGTGACATTCTGGGAAGACATAGATCAGGGGTCAGCAAACTTTTTAAGCAGGGGGGCAGTCCATTGTCCCCCAAACCTTGTGGGGGACCGGACTATATTTTGAATATTGGGGGGGGGGGGGCATCTGCAGTTCTCCATAAATTTCTGAACTACAACTCCCACTGGCTATATGTCACTCTGACCTTTGCTCACTGCCAGCGTTGCCAAAAGCAGCAGTGCAGTGCCCTTATTTTGAACACCTAAAATGTCACAGTGTAAAGGGCACTAGAAATCTTTCTTAGGGTTCCTTTTATAGAAGGAATCTGAGACCACAAAACACCTCCATTCAGTCCTGTTACTGGCACCCACTTTAGGGCAGGAGTTAGAATGCCAACTTGTGACCTGGGAGATCAGGGTGCAGACCCCCACTTGGAGATGAAGCTCACTTTGTGACTCTCTCTTAGTGTAACATTAGCACAGAAGAAGTGGTCCCTGCCGCCCGCACCCAATCATCATGAGAGGCGAACTTTTTAGCCACTGCATGCTCCAAAGCTAAGCATGTAAGAAACAGTGAAAACACAAGGCACTTCGGTTTCAGCTCAGAGTTGGTCCACTGAAATGGGCGGGCGTAACCAACGCATAGCTTAGTCGGATGCAACCCAGCGCCTCCCATTTCATCCTTAGCTGGCCGAAACCCCGCCCATTTCATCCTCACCAGCAACGCTGTGAGGCAGAGAGACAGAAAGAAGGAAAGAGAGAGATAAAGAGAGAAGGAACCTTGCTGGCTCAAAGACGCCTAGCTCAGCTGAACTTCGCCTCTCTCTCAGCGCCTAACAGCACGTATTTGCAGACAAACCCCTCTGCATGTGCTCGGAATCACCCTTCGCAAGCCTGCACCCACCCACCCCAGCCCCACATGCTGCCCCAACCCCACATGCTGCCCCAGCCCCACATACAGCTCTAGTCCCACAGGCTGCCCCAGCCCCACATGCTGCCCCAGCCCCACATACAGCTCTAGTCCCACCTGCAGCCCCAGAACCACATACTGCCCCAGCCCCACATACAGCCCCAGAAGCACACGCAGTCCCAGCCCCACACCCACCCCAGCCCCACATACAGCTCTAGTCCCACATGCTGCCCCAGCCCCACATACAGCTCTAGTCCCACATGCTGCCCCAGCCCACATGCAGCCCCACATGCAGCTCTAGTAGTCCCACATGCTGCCCCAGCCCCACATACAGCTCTAGTCCCACATGCTGCCCCAGCCCCACATGCAGCTCTAGTCCCACATGCTGCCCCAGCCCCACATACAGCTCTAGTCCCACATGCTGCCCCAGCCCCACATGCAGCTCTAGTCCCACATGCTGCCCCAGCCCCACATGCTGCCCCAGCCCCACATGCAGCTCTAGTCCCACATGCTGCCCCAGCCCCACATGCAGCTCTAGTCCCACATACAGCTCTAGTCCCACATGCTGCCCCAACCCCACATACAGCTCTAGTCCCACATGCTGCCCCAGCCCCACATGCAGCCCCAGCCCCACATACAGCTCTAGTCCCACATGCTGCCCCAACCCCACATGCTGCCCCAGCCCCACATGCAGCCCCAGCCCCACATACAGCTATGGTCCCCTCACACAGCCCCGCCGCCTCACGCCGACCCAAAGACACCCGCACACCCCGCATCTCCCCCCCCCGCAGAGAGGCGCCGCATTCTCACCCTCCCGTCGGAAGCTGGAAGGCCTCGTCTTCTTCATCCATGTCCCCCAACATCCTGACGGCCCCTCGCTCCCCGCGCCCCTCGACTAAGCCCAAGCCGGGAGGCGAGAGCCGCAAAGCGCGCGGCTGCAACTTCTCGGCCATGGCTCAAGCGCTGGGCTGCGGAAGCGAAACTAGCAAGCCAAAGCGGCCGGCGGCATTCGCGGTCCCCAAAGGGGCCAAACTTCCACGCGGAGGGAAGAAGCGCGTGCACGGGGACGCCAGCGATCAGCTGTTGCTGCCGCTGCCGCGAATTTGGCGGCGGGACTCTTAAGTTTGACGGAAAGGGAGGGGGACACGGCTGGACCAATGGGAAGCTGGCTTCTGGGAGAGGGAGGCGGGAGGGCGGGTGACGCTCGCTCGATGCTGGCCAATGAGGTGGCGCCTCCGCTCGCCGGGCGAAGAAGGGACGCGTCTGAGGAGATCGAGCGAAGGAAGAGAAGGCGAGGAAGGCGCAGGTAGCTAACTTCCGATTCTTCTCATTGTGCTATTTACACTTGGTCTGGCAAAACACATTTCTTTCTTCTTATTTAGCCTTCTCGTTTAATACCCATAAACTTTTACTATGTACATTCTCCATATTCCAAGATTCATTCTAGGTCTGTCAGGAGATTAACGTTGCCACTCCTTTTTAAGATCTTCCTTAAATTTTATCCGATCTTGATTAACTTTTGGTATGGAATTTCCTCTTATTCTCCCTGTTGTTCTGGCAAGCTGTAGATCTTCTATCATTTTTGCTTGCCAGTCCGTTTTTGTGGGGATGATATCACTGTTACCAGAAACAGCAGGTTCAAATTCTTTGTACTCATTCAAATCCTAACAGATGTTGGTTAGATCGGACAAATAGCTGAAGAGGAAACTGAGCTGGTGTAGCCAATAATGTGGGATTTAAGAGGTTTTTGTGGTAAGGGGGAATTGTGTGCTTTGACAATGCAGTGTGTTCACACCCTCAGTTTGCTTTATTATGTAAGTCGCTTTGAGGTACCTGAATGCAAAAATAATGTCGGATTTAAGAGGTTTGGTGATGCATCTTACTCTATTTTTTTTAAATGATATTTATTGAAATTTTACAGACAGTAGAGAGTTACAGAATTAAAACAACAACAACAATAATAATAATAATAGTAAAGATATAAAGATACAAAGACAAAATACATGAAAAGTAAAAAACAATTAAAAACAAATCAATATTTTCATGTCTTATATTTCATTTACTTGTTTCCTGACCTCCTCACACCTCCCTTTTTTGTTTTCCAGTTCACATGGTTAATTCAGCAAATCCCTTCCCTCTTCGTTTTTATCTTAATTCTATATCTTAACATATTATAACTTCGTATTTTCATCTAGTTATCAATCCATTTTTACATATTCTTTTTAACCTTATTGCTAAAGCCGTTTCATTTCAATCCAACATCATTTTAACATTCATTAATTTTACAATATTTCTGCAAAAAGTCTTTAAATTTCTTCCAATCTTCTTCCACCAACTCTTCTCCCTGGTCTCGGATTCTGCCAGACATTTCCGCCAGTTCCATGTAGTCTATCACTTTCATCTGCCATTCTTCCAAGGTGGGTAGATCTTGTGTCTTCCAATACTTTGCATTAAGTATTCTTGCTGCTGTTGTAGCGTACATAAAGAAAGTTCTATCCTTCTTTAACACCAATTGGCCGGCCATGCCCAGGAGGAAGGCCTCTGGTTTCTTCAAGAAGGTATATTTAAATACCTTTTTCAATTCATTATAGATCATCTCCCAGAAGGCCTTAATCCTTGGGCACGTCCACCAAAGGTGAAAGAATGTACCTTCATTTTCTTTACATTTCCAACACTTATTATCGGGCAAATGATATACTTTTGCAAGCTTGACTGGTGTCATGTACCACCTGTATATCATTTTCATAATATTCTCTCTTAAGGAACTACATGCCGTGAATTTCATACCTGTGGTCCACAACTGTTCCCAGTCAGCAAACATTATATTATGTCCAACATCTTGAGCCCATTTAATCATAGCAGATTTAACCGTTTCATCCTGAGTATTCCATTTCAACAGCAAATTATACATTCTTGATAATATCTTGGTTTTGGGATCTAACAGTTCTGTTTCTAGTTTTGATTTTTCCACCTGGAAACCATTTTTTTTGTCCAAATTGTAAGCCTCCCTTATTTGATAATAATGAAGCCAATCTCGCACTCTGTCTTTTAATTTCTCGAAACTCTGCAATTTCAGTTTGTCACCCTCCTGTTCCAAAATCTCCCAATATTTTGGCCATTTGGCCTCCATATTGAGTTTTTTCTGAGCCTTCGCCTCCATCGGTGATAGCCACCTTGGGGTTTTATTTTCAAGTAAGTCTTTATATCTTGTCCAGACATTAAACAACGCTCTTCTGACAATATGGTTTTTAAATGCTTCATGTGCTTTAACCTTGTCATACCACAAATATGCATGCCACCCAAAAACGTTATTAAAACCTTCTAAATCCAAAATGTCTGTGTTCTCAAGAAGCAGCCATTCTTTCAACCAGCAAAATGCCGCTGATTCATAATAAAGTTTAAGGTCTGGCAGGGCAAATCCACCTCTGTCCTTTGCATCAGTTAATATTTTAAATTTTATTCTGGGCTTCTTGCCCTGCCAGACAAATCTAGAAATGTCTCTCTGCCACTTCTTGAAACAGTCCATTTTGTCCAAAATTTGTAATGATTGAAACAAAAATAACATTCTAGTCAATACATTCATTTTTATCACAGCAATTCGACCAAACAAGGAAAGCTTCAAGTTTGACCATATTTCAAGATCCTTTTTCACTTCTGACCAGCATTTCTCATATTTATCTTTAAATAAATTCAAGTTCTTAGCAGTCATGTTAACCCCCAGGTATTTTACTTTCTTAACTAGTGTTAAACCCGTCTCCTTCTGAAACCTCTCTTTCTCGAACGGTGTTAAATTTTTCTCAAGAACCTTAGTCTTTAACTTGTTCAACTTAAATCCTGCCATTTGGCCAAATTCCTCAATCAATTCTAATACTCTTTTAGTACTAGATTCTGGCTCCTGTAACGTCAGTACTAAATCATCTGCAAAAGCTTTAAGTTTGTACTGTTTAGCTCCGACCTGAATACCTTTGATCAAATGGTCCCTTCTAATCATATTTAGCAAAACCTCCAGGACTGAAATAAAAAGCAAAGGGGAAATTGGGCAGCCTTGTCGTGTCCCTTTCTCCATCTTAAATTCTTCTGTCACCACGTTGTTAACAATCAATTTGGCCTTTTGTTCTGAATAAATTGCACCTCTACCATTTTCAAAGCCTTGACCAACCCCCATCCCCTGAAGATTTTTCTTCATAAAACTCCAAGAAATATTATCAAAGGCTTTCTCCGCATCAACAAATATCAAAACTGCTTTAGTATTAATGTTCACTTGCAGCTTCTCTAAAATGTTAATTATATTTCTCGTGTTGTCAGACAAGTGTCTGCCCGGGAGAAAGCCAGCTTGGCCTTTATGTATCTCCTCAACTAAAACTTTTTTCAATCTTTTAGCCAATATATCTGCAAAAATTTTGTAATCCACATTAAGCAGGGATATGGGGCGATAATTCTTAAGTTGGGTTTTTTCAAACTCAGTTTTCGGTATAAGTGTGATGTAAGCTTCCTTCCACGACTCTGGTGCTTTTTTCCCCCCTCCAAAATTTCATTGCAAACCTCCTTTAGTGGTTGAATTAACCAATCTTTCAAAGATCTATAGTATTTTGAGGTTAAACCGCCCGGCCCTGGAGATTTGCCCAACTGCATATTCTGGATGGCACCTTCAACCTCCTGTTCCGTTATTTTATAGTTCAGCATTAACTTATTTTCTTGAGAAATTTTTTGTAATCCATTTGTTCTTAAAAATTGGTCTATATCAGTCTCTTTCTGTGGCCCTTGTGTATATAGTTGTTTAAAATATCTCTGGAAACACTTTCTAATCTCCAATGGATTCTGTATATTCTTTCCTTCCACTTCCAAATTTGTGATGGTGTTTAATTTTTGTCTTTTTTTTATCTGCCAGGCTAGCAGTTTCCCACATTTATTAGCCGATTCAAATGTCTTTTGTCTCATCTGTTTAATTTTCCATTCTATTTCCTGATTTATCATTTTCATATATTGTACTTGATATAACTTTATTTCTCTCAGAATCTCTTGCGACTTTGGTTTTGCTCTTAATTTCTTCTCTCCTTTTATTTTCTCCAGAATTTTATTTTTTTTCTCATTTTGAGTTCTCTTCTTTATTGCATTCTGTTGAATCAGAAACCCTCTCATGACCGCTTTGCTTGTGTCCTAGATTACTCTTTTTTCAACCGTGGTATTCAAATTTATCTCAAAATAGTCTCTCAAGATTTTTTGGGCCTTCTTGGTAACCTCTACATCTCTAAACAAGGTGTCATTCATCCTCCATCTAAAGGAACCAATTGGTGTTAATTTCATCTCCATTCTCACAGCATTATGGTCGGAGCAAGTTTTAGGACAAATTTCCGCTTTTCGAATTTTAGGAGCCAATCCTCTAGTTATCCAAATTTGGTCAATTCTTGTCCATGTCATTTTGGCTTTAGAGAAGAAAGTTCCCTCTCTACCCAGGGGGTTCTTAGTTCTCCAAATGTCAATCAAGTCCATGTTGTCAGTCATGTCAAAAAAAGGGTTTTGGCAGTCTGCCGTCTTTCGTGACTACCTGTCTTTGTGACTTATCCATATTTGTGGACACCACTCCATTCATGTCTCCCATCATAATGATGTTATACTCCATGTAGTCCAACAATGTCTCATGCAACTTCTTAAAAAATTCAGATTTCCCCTCGTTTGGTGCATAAACTCCTACTATCAAGAATTTCTCTCCTTGAATTTGAATTTCAATTGCCACGAATCTTCCTTGGTCATCTTTAAAAATGAATTTCGGTGATAGGCTCTCTTTAGCATAAATTACAACTCCTCTCTTTTTAACCTTATCCAATGAAATAAACTCTTGGCCCAATCTTTTGTTAATCAATACTTTCCTGTGTAGCCTTATCACGTGAGTTTCCTGTAAACAAATCAAGTCCAATTGTTCCTTTTTCAACAAATGAAAAACTTTTTTCCTTTTCTCCGGGGAATTAAAACCGTGAATGTTCCAGCTTAATAGTTGCAGAGACATGTTGTCGTTATTTTGCTTCTCCTCCAACTGTGCCAAGTAATTGTTCTTGTTCTGTCGGTGGAGTCACTTTCTCTAGTTTGTCCAATCCCAAAGGTAGTGACACTAAGTCTAATATTCCTGGTTTTAGTACTCTTGGCTCTTCTTCTTCAGCTTCCTTTTGTAGGTTTTCTCCGTGTTCTCTCAAAAAAAATTCTTTATCTTCCACTGATCTTATTTTGATTTTTTTCCCTTTAAAGGTAAAAGAAAGGCCTTGGGGAAACTCCCACCTGAAAACAATTCTGTTTCCTCTTAGCAGGGCCACCAACTCTCCATAGTTAGCCCTAAGATCCAATAAATATTTCGGAATGTCCTTAAAAATCTCCACTCTTGATTCTTGTATCTCCAAAGTCTGCTGGAAATGCAGATTCAATATTTTATCTCTTTCTTCTTTTGTTCGGAGGGTAATCAAACAGTCTCTCACCCTGTTCTTTCTCCCTCCTCTTCCAAGTCTAAAAGCACTTACTATCTTGAAGTCTTGCTTATCATCCAAGTTCCAGAAGTCCGCAAATTCCTGTGTAAGAAAATCACTTAGGCTGTCTTTTTCAAGTTCAGGTACTGCCCTGATCCTCAAATTAGTCTGTTTCTCCTTCAGTTCAATCATAGACAAAAGCGACCGGTGGTCCTCAATCTGCTTACATATCGGTGTTATCCTTTCCTTTACAGCCGATGCTTTTTCCTTTGCTTCCTCAGCTGTATTTCAATTTGAAGTAGATTCTTGCAGCAGTTTTTCAATAGATTCTGTGTTTGAGTTCACCTTCTGCCCCAAGTTATTAATGCTAGTGGTATTTTGGTCAATTTTAGTTGTTGCTTCAGTAACTTGTTTGCTTAATTTTCCCAAGGTTTCATAGATTTTACTTAATACTGAAGTAAATCCCTCTTCAGATGTCATTCCTTTTGACCCAGCTTGTGCAGGATCTTCCCCTTGTGGTGCAGAAGGGTCGGATGCAGATGCTCTGCGTTGCTGCAATGCTGCACTGGTCTGCTGCAGTCTAACCTTGCCTGATCTTGTTGTTTTTTCCTGAGACAAGTTTGCCATAACACTTTATCTGAGGATCAAGGTCAGTCCCACAGCCAAAGCTTGTTTTGCAGTGGAAATTTCCCTAACCAGTTAGAAGTGGAAAATTCCCCAGCTAGTTGTAGCAATTTCAGTGTTCCACTAGGGGGACACAGTAACAGTCAATGGTATTACAATAAAGTTTCTTTTCCAATTTTCCAAAGTCCCCCTTCAACAAAATAAGCAACAGTTTCAAGTCCAAAGGAGCCCTTCAGAATAAAAGTATCTCACTTGCAGAGTTAACTGTCAAAAAGTTACATTGTCCATAAACAGTGCGACTCTCAATACAGCAATTCTATTGATCCTGGCAGTCCGTTCCCAAGGATTAAATGGTGGTCTTTATTCCCTTTTGTCTCCTCCCCCCCTTTTTTTGCAGGCAAAAAATACTTTCCCCTCTTCCCTCCCCGCTCCTGCAGTTCAGGGAGGGAGTTCTTTTGATTTGACGTTAGGATTTAAGTCCTTTTAATGCAACTCTCCAGGTCTTAACTTAGACAGTCTTTGCTTTGATCTGTATACAGAAAATGGAAGGCGGACTTCCTGTTTACGCCTTCCCACTTCAGTGCCAAATTAATCCTTTTTTCCCTTAAATTCCCCGATCTTTAAACTTGACCTACTCACGGGTAATTGTTTAGTAGCCGAATTGTCACAGGAAAAAGGTCAGCGCTCTCCAGCAACAGCTGTGAGGCTTCACTCCACCGAAGAAGCAGTTGACTCTCAGCACCGCGCCAGACTCCCCGTTTCGCTCCGGAGCCCCTTACAGGGTTCCCTCGCAGATTGGGGGGGCGCCAAAGGTGCCCGCCTGTGATTTCGAAGGGGTCCCCGCTTCGCCGTAGCGGCAAGACCCGATTTCCGCGGAGCTACTCCCTCAGAACTAGAGGGAATCCGCCATTGCCGATGGTGCCGCTTCCGGAAGTGGTGATGCATCTTACTCTAAACACCCATGACATGTCGTAGAAAATAATCCAACTCTGGGATCATCTCTTGAGGTTAATTCTTGCACTGAACAAGTGGTGTGCCTTTCATTCCCACATGCTGCTCCAGTAACGTTTGCAGCTGAAGCCTACATTTCAAGAAAGTTCCAGGAATCAGTGAACAGAAGCATTGCTGATTTTTCTACAAGCTAGTGTAACCTGGGTAGCCAATTCAAAATTTGTGGTCACCAGAACATGCCCTTGCTACATAGAGCCTACAGCAGCACTGGAACATGGTGTAAGATGAAGGACAAAGATGCAAGGGTGTGGTATCTTTCCCTGTCTCTGCACCTGCATCATCTTCCTCCAGCTCAGAGCCAGAAAGGTAAGACAGAGGTTTGTTTTGGCTCTCTGTTCACACCCGGCAAGTGCAGAACTAAAGCAAGCTGTGGGCTTCTAACCATGTTTGGGACTGCGGAGAGCGTAATTATTTTTATCCCTCAGCAGCTCTAATGTCAGAAGAAGGCCTCAGACTTGACCCACTCGCAAGAGCACATCTAACTCCTTGCTCTGATGAAGGGAGCAAGCAGGCCTTTTTTCTTCTAATAAAGAGTTAACTTCACTTACTCCGTATGATTTCTTGCTGGCTGGCTCACTGAGAACAAACTACCACCGAAGGAGCATGGTGTGTCCTCCACCAAAGGTACTACCTCTCCTCTAACACCCCCCACACTAATAACACACACACAGGTACTGTCCAGGATTCAAAATGGCACCCAACATCCAAACATCAATGAAGACCCCCCCACACACCTTGAGCTGAATCTAGCGATCATATCTCTACTTGTGGCTGAACATATGCCACAAAACGGGCAAAGTCATGCCAAACTGAAATTTCAGTCTGCCATCTTGATTCAAAATGGCACCCAACATACAAACAGCAATAAGGTCTGCCGCCCCACCCTGGGAACCCTCATGCCAAGTTTGGTATTATAGATGGAGAGTTGTCCAATTGTATAGAGGGAAAATTGGCAAACCATTTCCCAAAATATCAGTCGTCAACATATTCCTCCAGCATGACATTGAAAAAGTGTGGGGGTGGGGTGGGAGGGAGAGTTGGACTCCCCAGAGTTGGAATTAATAGATGGCAGAAAAAGCCAGTGTCTTGTCAAGACATAATTCCATTTAAAAGCTGTAAAATCATGAGTCCCAGCTCTTGGGAGCAGGAAAGAAGGGGTTGGGAACGATTCACTGATAAATGTATTTATGTACTGGTTCAATGGGAAAACTTTAGAAATTCATCGCAAATCACTCATTGTATCAGTCTTCTCAGTTCCAATGGCATTTAGGATCCAGGGAAGTGAGGTATAAGGGGAGGGGTGAGTGAGCCCACCATAATCCCCGAGATGTACAGACACATCTGCAGGGCCTTCCCAAGGAGTCATGGCCAGTGATATCCAACCACCTCAGTCACAATGCCTATTCATCCTATAGTGGGATGAAGCCGGACAAGACAGAGGGGTGCATTTGATTTGACTCAGGGACCAAGGAGCTGTAAATACTTTCCTTGGTACTGGAATGGGAGTAAGTGTGAAAGAGTATATTTGCGTGACAGGGGTATGCCTGGATCTCAGGTTCTACCTGAGACCACACCTTTTCTGTGACAGATCTATGATGTCTTGATGATGCATCCTGAGATGTTTTATGGGAAACTTTAAAATACGGATGTAACCATTGATGGGGGCTTCTGGCTGCTTTGTCTTTGTGGCAGTGGGAAGTCTTGTTGCAACAAGAAAGATCAGGCCTACTGTCTGCTGTTTTGTTTCTATCACCTGGCTATAGTCTCTTGCTTGTGATGCTTGACCTGAACTTATAGAAGTTAGGGTTGGGTATTGTGGGGTGCTCCAAGGACTCCCTGTTACACCTGAAATGGAAGGGTCTGGAATGTTCCTGAACTGGCAACCCTGGGGAATAACCTTTGCTGTTATGTAAGTTTGGAGTGTGTGACAGGTGGGGTATGTGAAGCTACGAAGCTCTTTGGTACGATAATTATAATGTTGGAAGCAGGGCTTTTTCAGCTGGAACTTGCTGGAACTCAGTTCTGGCACATCTCAGGTGGGCGCTATCACGGGCAGAGGAAGGGGTATGTGGGTGCGGGCTGCCCTGGGTGTCATCCCTGTGGGGGAGCATCACTGTGCCACTTCCCTGGGATACTCGCCATGCCTCCCTGGGATGCTCGCCACCACCCCCCCGACACTCACCTTGTCCCTGCAGGTGGCTAGCCCCACCCCCACGGGCAGCTAGCCCTGCCCCAGAGTGCAGAGCACTAGCTCTGGGTACCATTGCCATTCTAAGAGAATGAGGGAGGTGTTCACGGTGCGTTCTGGCACATCTTTTTCTAGAAAAATGGCACTGGTTACTGACCCTCCAAGTGTCCATATTTACCAGGGATTTTCCTGATTTAAAGATGCCATCCTGGTTTATGATTTGATCTTGGAGTGTCCCACTTTTCCTTAGGATGTCCCTATTTTCAATGGAGAAAGGTTGGAGGGTATGGAGTTATCCGTCCCCTGAGCCATCTGAAGGCAATCCTGTATAGGGAAGTTTTTTTTAAAAGTAATGTTGTATGTTTTTATATATGACACTTCTGGTGTGGTGCGCTCAGTGGCGGGTCGAGGGAAAGTGCTCTGCATCAGTGGAGCATGCCCAATCATGGTAAACGGGAACTGGGGAAGAGCGAGGCGTTTCACAACACGCTGTGCCTGTGAATACTTTCTTTATCCTGAGCAAACCGTTTTCTATGACTGTTTATTCGGACTGATGAAGCGTGTAGCGAAACCTGTAATATATCCGGAGAACAGGTCTCCTTTTGCCACTTGCGTTATTCTCACGAGGGTGGTGGCTTTGATTTGCCTTCCTGTGATTGATCCATGCAAACGGCTTTGTGTTTTCAACTCAAGACCTATTGAAGAACATCTCATCCAGTTCAATCTTTAAAGAACAGCTTTGAAAAACTTTTTCATATTCTCCAGTGTGCTACCCTTGCCATTGTGGCGGCACGGGGTTGCCGTTCTGTGATTGGACTTATGCTACTTGTTGAACGGTTCATTTATCCAGTCTGTGTAACGTTTATTGCACATGCAACTTGTTAAGATACAGTTGTATATTTATCCACTCCATTTTTACAGTATCTCCAGACTTTGTCTTACACATGGCACCTTAGTATGTTTGTTGCTTGAATGGTTACAAGTCTATCTGTATTCTAGTTATTATTCTAGTAAATTTGGTTTTATACTTCTAAGCCAGTTTGTGGTGGTGTTGTTTTGCTGCATTATTATTACTGTCACCACATTCGTTACTTTTGTATATACTTTGTAGTTTTGTATCAGAGATGAGGACCAAGGTATCACCTTCTGCATATCATTCAACCTTTGGGCAAGCCACTCTCTGTTTCAGCCTCCCCATCTGCAATACGAAGAGATTACTAATACTGGCCTCCCTCACAGGACTGGTGTTAATTCTTAACATATTGGGTGTATGAACATGAAGCACCAAAGATGCCCTATAAATGGTGAGTCGGTTTTTGGCGTACAGAACCACACAAATACCCCTCCCCTTCTTGCCTTGCTAAAGTGAAAGAACTAAGGCAACAGGGTTAATTTATTTTAATTGCACTTTATTATTATTTTCTTCTTCAAGATCCGTTTTGCCAAGGTTCAAAACTGGGGGTGAGCTATGGCAATAGGTTAAGTTTGGTTTCCACAGAGAGGAGCTGTTCAAGGTGATACCCATCGCTACTCCCAGCAGCAGCCGGGACAAAAGTGTGTAGGGTACAGGTGTGTTCGGCAGTGGTGAATTAAACAGTCAGGACTTTGAAGCTAGACAAAGTCCCCAATTGACATTTGCTACCGAAAGAGAGAGAGAGTCACCCCTCTTCCTGCCAGCAGCCTCAAAAACCACAAGTTAAGGCCACCAAAGCCCAAATGAGCAATCTGGGGAGGCCCACAGGAAAAACCCCAGCTCCATCCATCTCAGCCCCAGATAGCAATCACTGAAGCTCTTGAGAAAAGAAAGTATTGCCATGGCATTTGCCAAGCTGCTCATCCCAGCAGGTACAGGTCATCATCGTCATCGTCATCATCATCGAAGAGTGGGGTGGGGGGAGGCCGACCCTTAAGGCTCTGAAACCAAGAGAAAGAAAGGCAGGGTTAGGTCACTGCTGCTTGGCAGAGCAGGCTCTGACTCAGGTGGCCAGCTGAGCAGGACCATCAGCAAGGCAAGTGGGAGAAGGAAGCCAAGGATGCGGGCTCTAGCTTTCTCCTAGTAAGTCTCAGGGTTGCCCCTTGTGGGACTCAGCAGGGAAGAAGAGGACAAAACTGGAAGTAGTTGGCTCTGCTGCCCGTCAGTGGCTATGGCTCCAGCTATTGTTAGTATTGAATAGTGGACATTGAGCCTAATAAAGTGATTGGACTGATTGGACTTGTTAGTCACTTGTTACTCAAAGGCCATAGCAGCTGAAAGCATGCTTGAAACAAATATGAACATGCCACAAAACCGTAACAATATAGCGCCCCTAACAGCCACAGGAAAGATTGGTGGTGCCCTGGTAACAAAACACTACCACTTTAGTTTATCAAACACCTATTGAGGGCCTCTATGCCTGCCACCTTAAGCCATCCCAAATGGCACCATACACCACTGCACTCCCTCAAAGCTCTTACCACCTCTTCCTCGTCGTCGTCTTCTGCCAAGAGAGTTCCCAATGCAGATGGCTTGGGAGTGGCAACTTTGAAGAAACCACCCTTGTCCTCAAGAAGACTGCAAGAGAAAAAGACAGAAGGAAAAGGAGAGTGGGAGTGATGCAGTGGTTAACGGACCAGAACCCTGGGAGACCAGAGTTCAAATCTCTACTCTGTCCTGAAGCTCATTGGGTAGTGCCTACCATACAGGGTTGATGTGGGGGTTAAATGAGGGAGTGGGGGAGTGCTAGCGCTGATGTCAATGAATGGAGCAGAGGGGTGTTGAGAATTCCATTCCTCCCGTACTGCAGATGTGTGTTTGATTGTTACATGTCACATGTCTGTTTACATTCCAGCACTGATTGTGGGAGTCTTGTGAGATGAAATTGAGATATGCTGTTTCCGCTCTGTATAGTTTTTGTTTTTTGCCGCTCTCTCTCCAAGGAAGAAAGACAGAGAGAGGAGCCATGTTTTCTTTGTTCTGTTACCTTTGATTTAATTTGCAATAAATTAGGCTTAGATGTTACTACTCAAGGCTGAGCTTCTGTTTTGAACTCTGCTCACTGTGTGCTCATGTCCCTGGATATGGGCCACATCAGTGTGATGGGAGACCCGAGGAATGAATCCCAGGCGACGCTGCAGTTGGGGAGAGGCAACAGGCCTCGGCGTTATCACCCAACAAGGGGGAGCCAGGGTCTTCCTTTGTGCCTTAAACCCCATGTTATTAGGGGGTGGGGGGGAAGGCACGGAAAGGCAAGAGACTCATAATGGGTACAGTTCCCGTCCCCCTCCCGCCCTGGCACAGACCTGGAATCCGCTTCCATGGGGCTGGACGCTGGTCTTGGCTGTGAGGCTCCAGCCAAGTCCTGCTGCTTGTCGGCTACAGCAGCTTGAGATGTGGGACCAGCAGTGTGCTGACTTGCCCCACTCTGCTCCTTGCCCTCTGGACTCGTTGTGGACCTCTCCATTGCAGGGGCCATCTCATCCACTGCTGGATTTGGAGGTGCCAGAATGGCAGTGTCTATTGTGTCCATTTCACCCTGAGTGCTTGGCCTCTCCTTCTCAATACTGGCGGAGAGCCTGAGAGGCGGCCTTGCAGCTTGAGCAGAGGCTGCACGCGTTTGTTCAACCGGTGCTTCCAAAGAATGAGCCTCAGGAGCTGCAAAAAGCAGACTGTCTTGGGCTCCTTCGAGAGCGGTGGATGGAGGACTGCTTGAGCTTTCCTTCAGATTAGCCAAAGGAGAGGGGGATGCCACTGGGGCTGGTTCTCGGAGAGAGTTGCTGTGGGGATCTCCATAAAGGGGTGCGGCACTTGGCTGCTTCCTTCCCGCAGGTCCTTCCTTTGCTCCCCCTTTGCTCCTCCTGACTCTCCAGCAGCTGCAAAGTTGTTGTCTGGAACAAGTAGAGGGGAGGGGGGATTATTTGCCACAAAAACGACTGCAGCCCCTGATGAAAGTACTGTGTAATGGTTGGTCTCTAACCAGGACTCAGGAGACCAGGGTGTTGTTTTTTTAAAAAAATTTTTTATTAAAGTTTCGTAAACAATCAAAAGCTTCCAAATTTAAACATAAAAAACAAAACAAAAAAAAGCTACAAAAATGAGAAAATACAAAACACATAAAAGCACACAATAGAGAACAGTTAACAGAATAAAAAAAAGAAAAAAAGAAGAAAAAACACCAAAAAACAAAACAGAAAAAGATTAGTATTTTCATATCTTATACTTCATTCACTAGTTTCTTGACCTCCTCACACCTCCCTTTTTATATTCCAGTTCAGATATTTAGTTCAGCAAATCCTTACCCTCTATCATTTGTCCTTACTCAACATCTTAACCTATAATAAATATATATTTTCCACCATTATCAATCCATATTTACATATTCTTATTAATCTTTTAACCAACACCACTTGTTTTCAATCCAACGTCCCTTTAACATTCATTAATTTTACAGTATTTCTGTAGATAGTCTTTAAATTTTTTCCATTCTTCTTCCACCGCCTGTTCTCCCTGGTCTCGGATTCTGACAGTCATTTCTGCCAATTCCATGTAGTCTATCACCTTCATCTGCCATTCTTCCAAGGTGGGTAGATCTTGTGTCTTCCAATACTTTGCGATGAGTATTCTTGCTGCTGTTGTTGCATACATAAAAAAAGTTCTGTCCTTCTTTGACACCAATTGGCCGACTATGCCCAAGAGGAAGGCCTCTGGTTTCTTCCGGAAGGTATATTTAAATACCTTTTTCATTTCATTATAGATCATCTCCCAGAAAGCCTTAATCTTTGGGCACGTCCACCAAAGGTGAAAGAATGTACCTTCAGTCTCTTTACATTTCCAACATTTATTTTCGGGCAAATGATAGATTTTTGCAAGCTTGACTGGGGTCATGTACCACCTATAGATCATTTTCATAATATTCTCTCTTAGGGCATTGCATGCCGTAAATTTTATACCTGTGGTCCACAACTGTTCCCAGTCAGCAAACATAATGTTATGTCCAACATCTTGTGCCCATTTAATCATAGCAGATTTAACCGTCTCATCCTGAGTGTTCCATTTTAACAGCAAGTTATACATTCTTGAAAGTATCTTTGTTTTAGGATCTCACAGTTCTGTTTCCAACTTTGATTTTTCCACCTGGAAGCCAAATTTTTTATCTAGATTAAAGGTCTCTCTTATTTGGCAATAGTGAAGCCAGTCTCGCACTTTATCTTTTAGTTTCTCAAAACTCTGCAATTTCAATTTGTCTCCTTCCTGCTCCAAATTTCCCAATATTTCGGCCACTTGGCCTCCATATTGAGCTTTTTCTGAGCCTTCGCCTCCATCGGTGACAACGACCTTGGGGTTTTGTTTTCAAGTAAGTCTTTATATCTTGTCCAGACATTAAACAATGCTTTCCTGACAATATGGTTTTTAAACGTTTTATGTGCTTTGACCTTGTCGTACCACAAGTATGCATGCCACCCAAAAACATTATTAAAACCTTCTAAGTCCAGGATATCTGTGTTCTCAAGAAGCAGCCAGTCTTTCAACCAGCAGAAAGCTGCTGATTCATAATAAAGTTTAAGGTCTGGCAGGGCAAATCCCCCTCTTTCTTTTACATCAGTTAGTATTTTAAATTTTATTCTGGGCTTCTTGCCCTGCCAGACGAATCTAGAAATGTCTCTCTGCCACTTCTTGAAACAGTCCATCTTGTCTAAAATTTGTAATAATTGGAACAAAAACAACATTCTTGGCAATACATTCATCTTTATAACAGCAATTCGACCCAACAAGGAAAGCTTCAGATTTGACCATGTTTCTAGATCCTTTTTAACCTCCAACCAACATTTTTCGTAGTTGTCTTTAAATAAGTTCCCATTTTTAGCTGTCATGTTAATCCCCAAATATTTCACCTTCCTAACCACTGTTAAACCTGTCTCATTCTGAAATCTCTCTTTCTCAGTCTTTGTTAAATTTTTCTCAAGGACTTTAGTTTTTAACTTATTCAACTTAAATCCTGCCACATGACCAAACTCTTGAATCAGTTCTAATACTCTTTTAGTACTAGATTCTGGCTCCTGCAATGCCTATCCTGAGTTCACCATTCAACCTTTAGGCAAGCCACTCTCACTCTGTTTCAGCCTCCGCACCTGCAATATGAAGAGATTACTAATACTGGCTTCCCTCACAGGACTGGTGCTAATTCTTACCGTATCGGGTGTATGTACGTGAAGCACCTAAGGTGCCCTATAAATGGTGAGTGGGTTTTTGGCATACATAACCATGCAAATACCCCTCCCCTTCTTGCCTTGCTAAAGTGAAAGAACTGAGGCAACAGGGTTAATTTATTTTAATTGCACTTTATTATTATTTTCAAGATCCGGTTTTGCCAAGGTTCAAAACTGGAGGTGAGCTATGGCAATAGGTTTAAGTTTGGTTTCCACAGGGAGGAGCTGTTCAAGGTGATACCCACCACTACTCCCAGCAGCAGCTGGGTCAAAAGTGTGTAGGGTACAGGTGTGTTCGGCAGTGGTGAATTAAGTAGTCAGTTCTTTGAAGCCAGACAAAGTCCCAAATTGACATTTGCTACCAAGAGAGAGAGAGATAGTGTCACTCCTCTTCCTGCCAGCAGCCTCAAAAACCACAAGTCAAGACGACCTCAGCCCAAATGAGCAATCTGGGGAGGCTCACAGAAAAACCCCATCTCCATCCAGATCAGCCCCAGATCAGAACACAAGGCACTGAGTACCATAAGACCCATCATAGGTACAGTTCCCGTCCCCCTCCCACCCTGGCACAGACCTGGAATCCGCTTCCATGGGGCTGGACGCTGGTCTTGGCTGTGAGGCTCCAGCCAAGTCCTGCTGCTTGTCGGCTACAGCAGCTTGAGAAGTGGGGCCAGCAGTGTGCTGACTTGCCCCACTCTGCTCCTTGCCCTCTGGACTCGTTGTGGACCTCTCCATTGCAGGGGCCATCTCATCCACTGCTGGATTTGGAGGTGCCAGAATGGCAGTGTCTATTGTGTCCATTTCACCCTGAGTGCTTGGCCTCTCCTTCTCAATACTGGCGGAGAGCCTGAGAGGCGGCCTTGCAGCTTGAGCAGAGGCTGCACGCGTTTGTTCAACCGGTGCTTCCAAAGAATGAGCCTCAGGAGCTGCAAAAAGCAGACTGTCTTGGGCTCCTTCGAGAGCGGTGGATGGAGGACTGCTTGAGCTTTCCTTCAGATTAGCCAAAGGAGCAGGGGATGCCACTGGTGCTGGTTCTCGGAGAGAGTTGCTGTGGGGATCCCCATAAAGGGGTGCGGCACTTGGCTGCATCCTTCCCGCAGGTCCTTCCTCCTCGGTGCTGCTGCTCCCCCTTTGCTCCTCCTGACTCTCCAGCAGCTGCAGAGTTGTTGTCTGGAACAAGTAGAGGGGAGGAGGGATTATTTGCCACAAAAACGACTGCAGCCCCTGATGAAAGTACTGTGTAATGGGGGCTTCCGGGTTGGCGCCATCGCCGAATGGCGGACTCCCTCCGAGCTCCGGAGGGAGTCTGCTCGGTAGGGGTTGGGTCCTGCCGCGCCAGCGATGTGGGGACCCTCAAAAACCATGGGCGCGGATGCCCATGGACCTGGTGACTCGGCGGGCACAGTTAGCGCCCCCCGACCCGCGAAGGAGCCTTTTTAAAGGCTACGGAGCGGGGGACAGGGGTGGAGCGGTACTATGAGTCCTCTGCTTTCCCTGCCGAGCGAAGCCGCATGCCATTCGACGGAGAGCGCTGACTTCTTCTATTGAAAATTTGGACTAAAAACAACAACCCGTGAGTAATTTGGAAATCGGACCTAAAAGGAAAAAAAAAAATTTCGGATTCGGCACGAGCGGGGGAGGTGCAAAAAGGAAGCCCGTCTCCCCCCTATTGTAGACAATTTAAAACAAGGATTTGGCAACTAAGGCCGAGAAAAGAGCTTGCTTCTGTTTATTGATAAAAGTTATTAATTCCATGATGGGAAGTTATAAGAACTGTGCTGGAGGAGAAGAGTGGATGGTGAGAGTCAAAGTGCAACCCCCCCGGGAACCGGGGCGATCCGTGAGAGAACCTGGAATAACAATTTGACTTTTGGATTTGATTTGGAAGGAAACAAAGTTACTATAATCCCCCTAGAGGGGTTTTGGGACATTACAAGAACGGTTGTAAGTGTAAAAATACTCTTGGAATCGAACAGGACTTTTTATCTCCTGGGAAAGCTGCAAAAACGAAACATTATTTTGTCTACAGAGGTTTCTACACTAAAGGAGACAATAGAATTATCTATTGAAGAATGGAAGGGACTTGGCGCAAGTTCTTGTTCCTGAACAAATAATAACCCCTGTAGAGGAACCAAGTTTTTGAATTAGAATGTTTTTGCAGCGGAACAGGAAAAGAAACTTGAGAAAAGTGAGGAAAGAGAACAAAGGACTGATGAAGATTTGGAAGAGAACAAAGGAGGAGCCATATTATTGTGAAAGACCAAGGAAGACCAAAGGCCTGTCAGGGGTTTCTCTAAGATTGGGCGTCTGAAGCTAAAGATTACCAAGAAAACTGGCAAAGTGGAGTTGAGAAAGATTTGGTCATAAACGTGAGATCTCCAGGCTGATAGCAGATAGACCGATGGACATGGGGAATCGAAACCGGGGAAGGGTGGGGGGAGATTTGGAATCCAAAGGGTGTAAAACTATATTTTGAATCTTTTATTTTTTTTTAACTTGTTTTGCATAGGGGTCTATCCAACCCCCCATTTCCAAACCAAACCAAACTTTATCTTTCCAAATCTGGCTTTTTCCAAGTTCATTTGTCAAATCCAAAAGCTCATGATCCTTCTGGGCCACAACTCCCTCCATCTCTGGCGCCCCAGATTCAGCAACATCCTCTTCCCTCATCTGTTCTGTCAGGGCATACTCCTGATTTAATTCCTGCGTGGGCTCCATATAATTTCCCACTGCCTGTTCAAAATTTCTGATCGCATCAGTCATCAAGTCCGTCTTGTCATGTAGCTGTTCCAGTAGGGCATTTGTTTTACAGAGAGCACACAACAGAGCTTCTGAATACATTGTGTCCTGCAAGGTCAGAGTCTATTCCCACAATTGTAATCAGTAACAGCTGCAAGCTGGTTACAGTTTCACAGTCTCCCTCTAGGGGGAAAACTTCTATTTGTTCTTTCTTTTAAAGACAAGTCTGACAACAAAGTTTCCTTTTTCAGATATTTTGTCAATATTTGTTCCTTTAAAATGCGAAAGGGAACAATGGAATCACTATGTTTCTCTTCTTTTAGCTATCTGTCAAAGACGTTTGTCTCTGGTCAATGAGCTTCAAAAAACGTCAGTCCTGACACCCCGCTCCAGGATCAAGACGGTGGAAAGTTACTTTATTTTGCACTCACTTCTGCAGGTTTAAACAGTCTGGAAAAAAACAAACCCTTCTTCTCCTGCTTCCGAAGGGGGTTCAACAATTTTAAATGATGAAAGTTAACCTTTTACAAGCGATTTTCTGAGCTCTAGTTTGCTATGTCTTTGTTTTAATCTATCTACAAAGAAACGGAAGGCTGACTTCCTGTTTAGACCTTCCCGTTTCAGTGCCAAATTGAAGTAAACTTTTAAGTCCAATTTTCCTTTCTGCTCGCAAGTCCTTATTTAAAGTCCAATTGTCCGAGATTTAAGTACTCATGGGTGATTATTTTAGAAGCCAAATTGTCCCAGGAAAAAGGCAGTGCTCTCTGGCAACGGCTGTGCGGCTTCACTCCACGGAAGAAGCAGTTGACTCTCAGCACCGCGCCACTTCCCCCTCTTCGCTCCGGAGCCCGTTAGTGGGTTCCTTTGCGGGTTGGGGGGCACTAAAGGTGGCCGCCAAGTCCCATGGTCACAGGCTTCATCCGCCTGTGATTTTTGAAAGAGTCCCCGCTTTGCCGTAGCGGAAAAGACCCGTTTCGCGTGGAGCTAGTCCCTCCAGATCAGAGGGAGTCCGCCATTGTCGATGGCGCCACCCCGGAAGTGAGAGCTGGCCTTCACCCTCTTTGCTGCTCCCATGATTAGTAATATGGGGCTAAATGCCACCCCAGTCTCTGACCGGTGCAAGATTGCAGGGGTCTAGGCACTTAGTCTGTGTTTCTTTGGAAATGAGGCACAGTTTAGACTGTGGTGTCATAATGATATATAGTTTCATTATGTTGGGAAAAAGCACCAAGGCAAAAGCCAGCTCCAGATGGCTGGAATGCAAAACAGGATGTTGTGTTTTGCAGATGTACTGTTGGGGAAAAGGTGGAGTCTATTCTCTGTACTGAGCACCGGATGTTAGCTCTGAGTGTAATATGACCTGTGCTGGAAGTACAGGGGCGGAATTGTGTCTCTTCTGATGGAGTCTGAAGGGAGCAGTCGCTTTTCTATGTACTGCTGAGTGACAGGAATAAAACATGTAAAAGGACTCCTGTCTGTCTCATTTCCCCTCCCTGGGAGAATGCAGGGAGGGAGAGAGAAGCAGAGAAGCAGAGGGTGTGTTCTTTCTCACGACTAATGAGAAGAATCGCCGGGTTTGTTTACCTAGCCTGCCGGCAGTTGCAGACGGAAGGTAAACACGGTATCTCACTCAATTGCCTCGGGGGAGGCCAGGTACCTCTGACTGTGAGCGAAGATACTAACAATTTACACCTGAGCCTGTAATGGAGGGGGCCCCCAGCATACACTCCAAGAGAGTCCCGTTTTTCCCGTTGCTGCAACCTCTAATTCAAACTGTCAGTCTGCATTGTGCTCTGATCCTGCCTCTCCAGCTTGCTGCATTTAACAGACTGAAAGCCTTTTTTCTTTTGATCACACCATAGCCAACTGAAATCCTAAAACTTCCTCCTAACCAAAACATTGGCACTGTCTTCAAACTCACTATCTCAAAGCTCTGGGTGGGGCTTCACCCATCTGCTGGCTGGTAGAGTGTCTGTCTTGCTGATGGCCCATCTTTCTGTCTGCAGCACATACTGTATACTAAAATTGGATTGATAAAGAGGTTAGCATGGCCTCTGCAAATTGGTGAAGTGTTCCATTTTATAAAGATGTTTAATGTTTGAATATGTTTTATATATGTGTTGGAAGCCACCCAGAGTGGCTGGGTATAAATAAAATTATTATCATCATCATCATCATCATCATCATCATCATTATTTGTTCTCTAATGGCCCACCTCTCAAGCAATCTCCTCAACACAGGAAGCTGAGTCCAGCTGTTAAGTGTCTGACTTTCTGTTTCACTCTCCAAGCAGTGATTAAATTCTAACACTTACTAAACCCAGTAGTTATGGGCATCTTGCACCCAAAACTCTGGCACCCAAACTCATGACATTTGGAACCATACAAAAAGGAAGAGAAATGATAGACCAGTTCACTCAATCTGCATCTTATTCATGTTTCAGGATCCATCTGCCCTGGGCTGTACCTTGATGGCGTTCAGGACGATACGCAGGACCTCCTGGCCAGTATAGGACTCCTCTAAGTTGAACTGGCCCCGCAGGGACTGGAAGACCTCGTTCATGATCTTCTTCACCTGGGGCAGGATGATGCCAAAGAGTCAGAAGGCAGGGAAGCAACACCAGCAAGGACAGTGGGCTTTCAAGAGCTTCTGGACAGCCAAATGTGGTGATGATTTCATTTATTCATTTATTTTACAACCAACATACATTATCTGGATAGCATCCACGTGCCAAGAGATGGATGACATTGAATTGTGCTATTCAGACTAACAGGTAACAACTCCTGATTGAAGTTACGGAAGTGTGGATTGCCATTGCTTTTGCTGAATGTGATTAAGATTTCTCTCTACTGTGTGTCCCCCCACAACTTTCCTTAACACTTCTTATTTCAAGAGCACTTCACGGTTTGTTACAGAGAGAGGAACACATCTGTGTGTTTTTTAAGGAGATACCTTATTTGTGAGACTGTAAACTGTTTTAAACTGTTGTTAACTGCTGTTGCCTCTGCCAACCTGGTGCCCTTCCAAAAGTTTGGGACCAATTAGGCAAGCCACATTTCACACTGTACTATGGACAGGGAGTCCAGTGTCTCTCTCTACAGATTGTATACAAGGTAAAATCCCACCCAATTGCCTGCATTGAATTTTTCAGGGTCCTCCAGCCTTTGACAACATGTAATTTATGAGTTGCTTTTTCAGCTAACGCTAAGCTCTATATACAGTAATGCAGTTCAGTCTCTGCATTACTACACAGCATCACAGGTTCACAGCACAGATGTGTAACAAGCTTGTGGGACACATTAGAACCGCAGACCCTCCATCAAGACGTTTTAAGAGAGTCCCACTGACCTTGCCTTTCACAGGCTCTGGCTGTTCCTGCTGTGGTGACAGCTTCTCGTTCCCTGAGCTTCTTGTGGTTTTAAGCAGGGAAAGCTAGAAGGAAACCAGCATTAACTAAGTGGTGGTCTGCAGACCACAGTTCAAGAGCCCTTGTAATAAACAGTAAGCAGAGAGACCTACGGCAGACATGAGGAGTGAGCAGAGGTGTTCCAAGGATAGGTGGCTCCTGCCCATTGAGGTGGGTGGGGCAGAAGGCAAGGAGTCCAATGACAGGCAGAGCCACATCCTGATTGGCTGTAAGGAAGAAGGCAAGCCAGTGGTGGCTGGGTGAGGGCAGTGCCCTGTTTGCCTAATAGACTAGACTCCACTGACTATCACTTCTTGGGGGCCGTCTGCCAGGAGTAAAAGTAGGTGGAGCAACATACGTTAATTTCCCCACTTGTCCCTTTCAATCCTCCATTTAAGAATGAAAGAAGAAGCCCAGCCAGATGGGCGGGGTATAGATTATTTCATCATTATCATCATTATTATTATTAGATCTTCCAGGGAGGCAAAGAACAGTCAAGGGTGCAAAGCTGGGGGGGGGAGGGAGAGGGGTGTGGCCCTGGGAGAATCCTAAGAGAGTTTTCCAGGGAGCCACTTCTGGCCTCGGGTGATGACTTTTGCCACCCCTGGGCACTACCTTCTCCAGATTCTCCTTCTCCAGATTCTCCTCTTCCAGGGCTGCCACCTTCTCATCCAACTTCTTCCCACTCAGCTTCTCCTCCTGGTATCTGCTTTTCATGTCGTCAGACGATTTCTGAAGTTCTGTGGAGGTGGGGCAGAGAGCTGGTTACAGTGCATGTCCTTGTTTCCATCCACTGCTTTAGCTAAGCCTAAGTACAGCGCCATCTGCACTATATGCGTCAAACACTCACAGCTTCCCACAAAACATTCTGGGAAATGGGAACATTCTCTTAAGGGTGCTGAGAGGTGGTGGGACACCCCAGTCTGCCACCACCCCCAGCTACAATTCCCAGACTGTTAAACTATGCTGGAAATGGCCGCTTAAGCAGGGCTCTCCACTTCTACACAACTATTGGCAGGTGGAACAAACCACACTTCCCAGGATTCCTTGGGAGAAAGCCATGACTGACTGCAGTGGCATGATAACGCTGTATAGTGTGGATGGGGCCTCCGTGTAACTTTAAAGACATACAGGTGAAACTTGAAAAATTAGAATATCGTGGAAAAGTTCGTTTATTTCAGTAATTCAACTTAAAAGGTGAAACTAAAATATGAAATAACTCATGACATGCAAAGTGAGATATGTCAAGCCTTTATTTGTTATAATTGTCATGATCATGGGGTTTATAGACAGATCACACGTTTCTTCTCACTCTTACACTGCTCTGCTCTTGCATGCAGGGCAAGGAAGGTGCAGAATCTGCACAAACCCATTTTCTATTATGTTACATTATGTTATTTTTTGTAATCTGGAGATTCATTTCAACAAAAAGCAGCATAGAAATACAATCAATCAAGTTTGTAGAGATCAGAAGCTTGCCCTTTTTAAACGGATGGAATTAAAGTCAAGAGTATTTTGGAGATTGTGTGTCTGATTTTTAACAGCTACACTGCAGGAGGCCCTAAGGAGCAGGACCTCCAGAGGTTGCTGGACTCCAACCCCATCATCCCTGGCTACGCTTGCTGGGGCTCATGAGAGGTGAAGGCCAGTAATACTTGGAGGGCCACAGGCTCCCTACCTGCAACCTAAAGAATTTCCTAGGATGATAAAACTACTCTGCATGTGCTTGGATAGTGCTCTTCTGCCTTTTCAGCGCCTCCTCTCAGCTTCCCTTACCTGCCAGCTGTGCACGGAGTCGGCTGACCTGGGCTTTCTGCCTCTCCGACTCTGTCAGGGCTTCATTCAGTTGGGAGTGGTAATCCATCCCCTTCTTCTGAAGACAGATCAACCTATGCTGGATTTGGGAGATACGCACCATGCTTTCCGCTAGCTCCTTGCTGATCCTGACCTGCAACGCAAAGGGGCAGAAGAGACAGGAGAACATATGGGGAAGGAGTGCCCACAAGACCTTTCCTGGGAGGATGCAAGAGCTGTGCTTTTGGAGGCTCCCAAATGCTAAGAATGAGTCTCCCAGGAAACACCCTGAAGAACTGGTCTACTGGCAAGGCTATGAGGAGCAGGGGGAGGCAGAAGCCTTGGGCTTTTTAGTTAGTTCAGGAGAAAGCATGCACGACAAAGGTGCATAAAATGGAGAGCAGGAAAGATTTCCCCAGAAAATTCGGGACAGACAAAAGAAAGGACATCTTCACACAGCAGAGCTCTCTCCCACAAGATAAAATGAAGGCCAAACAGTTAGATGGCTTTAGCAGCGGCTTAGACAAAACAATGGGGCAGGAAAAGCTATACACAGCCAGCAGCCACAAGGTCTAACCTCCACCGTTGGAGGCAGCATGCTGTTCCTGGGAATTGCAAGTGGGGTGAGCACAGATCCTGTTTGTAGAATTCCCTTTTGGGACATCTGGTTGTGAGAATAAGACGGGCTTTGGGCCTGATCCAGCCAGGCAAAAGCACTCAAGGAGGGTGCAATGTAGGACTGGTGAGAGTGCGTTGCTTGGAAGGAGTTTTGAGGGCCAGACACATAGGCCTGGAAAGTGGCCTTTGGTCCAGGGGCCTGGAGTCCCCCCACCCCTGATTTAGGAAAACCCATTGTCACTGAAGCTGGGATGCCAAGGCACAGAGAGGCTTCGCAACAAGAGACACCTGCAGAAGGCGTGGGTTTTCCCCTGCTAAAAGTATGAAATGGTTGACCTGGAAAGTATGAAAGGAATAAGGAAGTGCTCAGGTGATCAGGACACCCAAGCACAATGCCTCACCTGGTCCCACCCCTGATCCAGTGGCGGCATGTGCTAGAGAGAAAAGCGGCGACAAGGAGAGGAGAGTTAACACCACTAGAAGCAAGAACAGCAAGAGGGGAGAAAGTTTTATCAAAAGAGGCAATGGCATTCTGGGTTAAGAGCACTCTGCTTATTCTGTGGTCCAAGGGCTGATTATATCACTGAAAATCCCAGCGGCCTCAGGGTAAGATGCATGGAAGATCCCTTAATGGCAGGGTTTGCACGCTGATGCCCAAGCAAGAACAGGCCACAGCAAACCTGGACTTGCATGCTCTTCCCTTACATCTCCTCCTCTCATGCGGCCAGGAACCCTGACACTTATGCCCAGCCATGGTTTGCTGTGTTGCCTGGTACAATGAGCTGCAGCTAACATCAACTATGGGTAATATCAAACACACCAACTTCAAATGTTTGTTTCTATAAGCTAACTTCAGAAACTAATTCTACTTAACATTAATGGCTGTTCTCAGTCCAGACAACAGAGGAAGCAGCAGTTACCTAGAAGTGGAAACTCTCACACCCTTCTTCTTGGCTGCATAGGAGGAAATGAGGGGGACATTCACTGTCCTTGCTCACATCATGCCAATCCACAGTTTAGCATGGCATGTGAATGCAGCCAATGAGATCTTACTGTGGACCAATGTGGTGCATTTTTTTTTAGTCACTGTGTTAAATTTTAAAGGGACATTCTGTCCTCTCAAATTCATCCTGAGGTGCTTTTCAAAGGATTACCTGAAGCTTATGAATCTTTTACCTGTATGTGCATGTATACCTAGCCAGTCGTTTGTTCTATTTTGTTGTTGCTGCTGCTCAGAAATTTAACTTATTTCTGGCCTGCAGGCAAAGGGGAATAGTGACCTGCACTATCGATTGTGAACTCAAGGACGGGATCCTGGGATAGCACTTGCCCTCCCCACAGCCTCAGTCACTTGGCCTTCCTGTTGTGGCTGTCACGCTGCCAGGGCTTACCTTCTCCTCTTCAGCATGTAGGACCCTTGCCTGGGTGTGCTCCATGGTCCTCTGCAGTGAGATGTTGCTCTGCTCAAATATCAGGTTGCCCTGCTCCACATAGCTGGGGGAAGAATTGTTTTTTGCACACGTGAATGTTTGCATGATTTGATACTTTCCATCCTCTCATGTGAAAAATAATAATAAATCAAGGCTGTATCATATGTAGATCTCACTTTTCAAAAGCCACCCTAGGAGAGCTTCTATCCTTTATATCATAATAGTTCTTATTTTATGTTCCATCTTTCCTCCAAGGAGCTCAAATACTGGTATATAGTTTTCCTCCCTTTTTTATCTTCACAAGCCTGTGAGGTACCGTATTTTTCGCCGTATAGGACACACTTTTTCCCCTCCAAAAATGAAGGGAAAATGTGTGTGCGCCCTATGGGGCGAATGCAGGCTTTCGCTGAAGCCTGGAGAGGAAGAGGGGTCGGTGCGCACCGACCCCTCTTGCTCTCCAGGCTTCAGGAGAGCCCCAGCGCCAGCCCCACAAGGTCAGGGGACAGAGGGAGGCGGAACGCCGCCATCCCTCTGTCTCCCGAAGTGGTTTGGAGGCTGACAGTGGGGAGACCCCGCCGCCAGCCCCGCAAGCTCCGGGGACAGAGGGGAGGCGCAGCGCGTCTCCCCGCTGTCCCCGGACCTGATCTGAAGGCGGGCTTCTCCCCGCTGCCGGCCCCACACGCGCCTGGGGGGGGGGAATAATTCCCCCCCTTTATTTCCCCCCCAAAAAACTTGATGCGTCCTATGGGCCGGTGCGTCCTATGGGGCGGAAAATACAGTAGCTTAGGCTGAGAGAGTGTGACTGGCCCAAGGTCACCTTCAAGGCAGAGTGGGGATTGGAACCCTGGTCTCCCATATCTTACTCTGACAGACCCTCTTAACTGCTACCCCACACTGGCTATATTCCTGTATTCCTCTATTTGTCCATCCAGCCCAGTACTGTCCACTCAGACTGGCAGCAGCCTTGGGGTTCCTGGGGATTGAGCCAGGCCACCTGAGCTTTAGGCTCCCTGCAGTATGGAAGGAAGGGAGTTAACAAACCTGAGCACAGTAGGAAGAGTCTGTTAAGGGGTAGGATACTCAACTGGCCTTTGGGACTCTGCCTTGGCCAAGCCCTCACCTACCCCACCTCATTACCTCCCCAAGGGAAGCCACACCTGTTGAAAATGGCATGGCGCTATTTGGAACGTATGATTTACTATGATTTATTGAATTTGTATACCGGACTTCATCCGTAGATGCCAAGGTGGTACAGTGCAGATGGGGCCTGAGTTATGCAGCTGAGGTGAAGGCCAAAAGCCTCAAACACAGAGGTGGCAACCTGTTTACTGCAGAGTTAGGATGCGACAACTGGGAGAATGGAGGGCTTAAAAGCTAAGAGCACCGACATTTGATATAATCAAGGGGTGGGATTTTCTGAAACGAACTTGGAAATTGGGATGCAGAAAGGGGAGGTATGGGGAAGTCGGTGAAGTAAGGTTTAAGAAATAAGGATTCGAAATTATACATGTTTGTTTATGTGTTTGTTTGTTGTTATTGTGTAATGTTTGTGTTTATAAAAATTGTGAAAAACCAATAAAAATTTCTTTAAAAAAAAAAAAAAGCTAAGAGCACCCTCAATTTATTTCTCACCCTGGCTTTGGAGCGGGAGTAGGAGAAGTCAGCCAGGCTGGGTCTGTAGCGGGGCTTTCTGATTGTGGTGCTGGTGAAGGTGTGAGGGAGTCCCTGGGGCCCAGGCTTTGTCCGGCGGAGTCAGCGCCCTTAGCAGACCACACCTAAGGGAGCAAAAGAGGGGCATCATAGAGTCTGGTCAAAGCAACCACTGCCTCCATTTGTAGAACCTTATCCAGGCAGTAGACTGACCACCCAACAACCTTCTGAGGTTCTCTTGGTTGCTAACATGTTGGGAGGAGGACACACTCACCCGTTTGACTTCCACCTCAAAGGCCAGGGTCGAGTCTGGAGGAATGCGTTCAGATTCTGCCAAAAGCCTGTAAGCCAATGCTGGCGGGATGAGGAGGAACCGCCTGCCTCCTCTCTTCATGCCAATTATCGCATCTTCCCAGGCCTTCAAGTTCCAGAAACGGAGAACCAAGCAGAAAACAAATTTGGGTGACCGCCTTCGCTAAGGGCCAACAGCATCCGTGTGTATGTTTGTCATGTTGGTAAAGGCTGGTTGAGAGCAGGGCACAGGAATACTGACAGTTCTCTTGCACTCTTGAGGACAGTACTGTAGTTTAAAGCAGGGATGAAAAACATTCCCTCTGGGGCAACCTTCATGGTGGGGAGGAGCATGCCAGGAGTGGGCAGGGCAAAAGGGGAAAGTGGGAGGGGCAACGAATGTAATTTTTCCCTTTGTACAATAGGCTACTTTAGACACCCACTCACACTCCCCCCTGTCTCTCATTCAGGACAGCAAGAGGCAACACTGGAGGTCCAGGACTGTTTTGGTCCAGGCCACAGAGCAGGCTTGGCGAGGGGCATGGCCTGGGGTGAATCCTGAGGGCCAGTTTCAGTCCCTGCTGGGCCTGAGGTTCCCCACCCCTCCTGTAAAGAAAGGCCAAGCCTGACTGACCAGTAGGGCAGGATGAGGAATTTTGCAGGGATCGAGGAACCCTGTTTGGGCCTCCCACTCCAGCAGATCATGGCAGGCGTAGACAAGCTGGGACAGCTACCTGCCTGCCGTTCTTGAGGAAGCCATTTGATCAGGGTCTGAGCTCAAAAAACATCACTGCTATTCAGCCTTCCACATAGCCCGGGCTGCTGAACTCTGCTTAGATGTGGAAGTGGAGGCAACAATCCCTAACTGGGACCTTGCACTGCAGTGGGAAGATAGCGCCATCTTACCTTGATGATTTTACCAGAGCCTAGCTTCACACGCAGCAACTTTGCGTATATATTTGAGTCGAAAACCTGTTCCAAAAGTGGAAGGTCAATGGGGTGAAATTACTTTTACTGCAGAAGATAATAGGTTTACGTTTTGCTACTCCCACTGCTGAGCCAACAGCAATGAGTATCGAAGGACGGGGCACAGCTCAGGGACACAGCACCTGTTTTACAAGCAAAAGGTTCCAGGTTCAACCCTGGCATCTTCAGGTAAGGTCAGGGAAAGGCTTTTGCTTGGAAGCCTGGAGAGCTACTGCCACTCAATGTGGGCGATGCCAACCTAGACCAGTGGCCTGATGCAGTGCAAGGCAGCTTTCTATGTTGAATCCCCTACCTAGCAGTGTCTCCCATGTTGCAGATTGGGTAGAATAAGGTTGAGAAATAGATCTAGTCCTTGAAGACAGTGTAGCTCAGGGCCTAACAGCATGTGCTTCCTAGGAAGAAGGTCCTGGGTTCCCTCCCTGGCATCTCCAGTTGAGAAAGGGAGGCAAGGCTGGGCAAGGCCTCACCTCTGGAGAGCAACCAATGCAAACCCCATGGAAAAGCACTGGCTAGAGCCCATTGGGGTTGGGGTCAAAGGCACATTGAGCTGTGAAGCAAGCTGAGTGAGCCTCACCAAGTCCCTCTCCTGTTTCATTTCCTTGCAATGTTATTGAAAGGCAAAAGGATGGGGTTGTGGGAGAAAAGGGCTGTATGCAATCTATAAACCAGGAGTGGGAAAGCTGTGGCCATGCAGTGCTGCTAGAGACTTCAACCCCAATCATCCCCAGCCACCCCCTCTGCCAGGTCTCACCTGCCCAAGACTACCGTTCTGGAACAGCCAGCCTGTAAAAGTGATCTCCAGGACATCTCCAGTTGCCACACCTTGGCCGTTTCCGAGAACAAGATCCTGACACAGCACTGAGTCAGGAGAACGGCTGCTGTTATACTTGGCAATGCACAGCTGCAAGGAGGAAGAACCAAGCCCCTTTGTGTCATTAGCCTGCATTGTCATCTGCACCTATGCAATCTGACCCAGTGCAGCACTGGCTGAAGACCCCAGGGGCCTGAAAAGGCCCCAACTGGCTACACCACCATTCCTTGCCCTCCCTGGATGCTTCTTAGTAGTTGGCAGAGAAAGCTTCTGGTGACTGATGCAAGAGAGCTGACCTCCCGAGAACACTAGTTTAGTGTCTGCAGGACAGTCACCCCCCACCCCAAAATGCAATGCACGCCTCTGGCACCTGTTTGCTGAAGTCCACAGCCGCCATTTCTGATTCAAACATGATGGACCAATTCTGCCTCTGATCATCATAAAATGTGCAGTAGTTGTTGGGCTTCACCTGCGGAAAGAGAAAGGAGAAAGTGGAATTCTGAGCAGCAGACAGCCTCTGCTCAAAACAACTTTCTTCCTGATGGGTATTGCTAAAGACTTTGGGTTGTGTCCCAATGTTAGCCCTACTCAGAGCAGACCCATGAAAATTGATGGACATGACGAATTTGGTGCATTAATTTCAGTGAGTCTACTCTAAGTACACACACACACACACATCAACGTCTGTAGTGTGTCATGTTTAGAAATGGAAAAATGCTATAGGATTTCGAGGTGGAGGGCTACCCCAAGGGATGTTAGCTACAGTAGGTAGAATGTCATTTCCTTTACTTTGTTGCCTCCATGTAAGCATTTTATCCATAGAGGGGCCCCTTGGTTCTAACACCATTCAAATCTAATGGGTTGCAACAAGCATTGTTGTTGTTGTTTAGTCGTTTAGTCGTGTCCGACTCTTTGTGACCCCATGGACCAGAGCATGCCAGGCACTCCTGCAACAAGCATTAGCCCTACTCAAAGCAGACCCACTGAAATTAATTGACCACAGCTGAGACCTCATATACAATGTGCATTTCCAACCACCAAAGAATTCTGCTTAGCTTCAGCCCATGCCATGGTCCTTGCAGGTCTCAACGTCAAAGCTTACCGTGAATACAAAACAGGCATGGATGCTGGCGGTCGCAATCTGCTGCAGCTGGCTGATATAAAGAAGCACTTTGTACTGGATTCCACAAGAGATGGAAGGACAGAAGAAAACAAGAGCAAAAGTGAGGAATCAAAAACTACGGGGCTGGCTCTTTTCAAAAGCACCTGGAGCTGCTCTTATACCAGGCAGCACTTCCACAGCACCCCAACAGCCAAATGACACATTAACATACAAATACATCAGAGGTGTTCATCGTAGGAATTGCGTTGGTTGCAGGTGCCTGGCTTAGTTACATGTGGAGTGACTTCATTACAGTGGAGCAGGCGTGGGGAACCTTTGGTGCTGAGCTACAACACCCATTGGCTCTTGCCACATGCCCAGTGGAGAGGGGTGATGGGAGCTGTCGTTCAGGGACATCTGGAGGACCAAAGGCTCCCTACACCTGGAGAAACCAAGGGGTGAGATCTGTCCTTTTCCGCCCAATCAGCTAAACGGGAATGACAGCCCAGTGTTTTATCCTGTCCCCACCACCCTCACCTGCAACAGGGGAGTGGGACAAGGCAATCATACCAGAGTCTTCCTGGAATAAATGCATATGTTTCCTGACATATTTTATCTGTTGCTTGTAAAACACCTGGGAATCCTTTCACAGCAAAGTGGGGCAGAAGAAACCACTGAAGAGCTACTGGCTGGGCTGAAAGGACAGAGGCTGGAAAAACTGAATCCCTTTTGCAACATAAGCTGCTGAAACCCCCTTCCTTTTTTGAGTGTGGTGGGAACGTTTATTGATTTTTCAAGCCACGACAAAGTTACTGTCTCACCTCCCTCTATCCACTCCGCACACAATATCCTCTAGGCCCTTCTTTTGTCAAGATGCTAGTCCACATGGTTCTAGTTACATAAGAGCACAGGGAGCTGCCTTGGACTGAATCAAACCACTGGTCTCTCTAGCTCAGGACTGCCTACTCTGACTGGCAGCAGTGTCCCCAGCCCTACCCAGAGGAGCTAGCGATTGGATTTGGGAGCTTCTGTCTGCAAAGTGGATGCTGTATTGTTGAGTGACAGCCCCTTCCCTGCTGCGAATACTTTTTGTAGAGAAGTGAGGTCAGAATAAGAAAAATGGGAGCTATAACCCTTGTGAGCTGATTGGGCAGAAAGAGACAGGAGCCAAAACAGCACCTTTGCTTTTTCCAGAGTAAGACACCATCAGGAAACCAGGATTCAGACAAAGGGAAGCATTTCCTTAGCCCAACCTACATCAACCCTGTATCCTCCAGATGTTTAGGACCAACAGCAGCTGTAGTCCCAAACATCTGGAGGACAGCAGGTTGGCAGAAAGCCAGGCTACTTCAAGACACCACACCTCCTCCTCTTACCTCCTTGGTTGCATTGCTGCCCACTACAGCTGCTCCATACTTGCCATGTTTCACATATTTCCCATTGGTACTGGAGTGAGAAGAGAACACCTCTTAGCTTCCCACAATTGTTGCCACCATGCCAACCCCATGGGTTATATTAAGCAGCTTTTTACAAAGACTTCCCAGGGGTTGTGTGACTCCCATCAGCCCAGGCCATCTGGCCAACGGAGAGGGGCGATGTGGGGGGTGGGTGGTAGCAGTCCAGCAACATTTTATCAGCCCACAAGCTCCCCATCCCAGGAGGTCTCTATCCTCATTTCAGTTCGGTGTGGGCTAGTGCCTCAATGGGGTGAATGGAGGGAGCACAACTCTAGGTGGCACCAGAGCCAACGACAAGAAGGGCCAGCTAAGTCTAGGGCTGTTACCTCCGAGGATGTGGACAGGCTGCTTGGACCAGTGAAACCAACCACCTGTCTCCTGGATCCTTGCCCATCCTGGCTTATAAAAGCTAGCCGGGAAGGACTGGGCAATGGGCTTCGTGGGGTGGTGAATGCTTCCCTCCGTGAGGGAGCCTTCCCAGACCCGCTGAAAGAGGCGGTTATTAAACCGCTTCTTAAAAAACCATATTTAGATGCGGCCACGATGGTCAACTATCGCCCAGTCTCAAATCTTCCATTCCTGGGCAAGATGATTGAGCGAGCGGTTGCCGAACAACTCCAGGCACGCCTGGAAGAAGCGGACCATTTGGATCCCTTCCAGTCGGGATTCAGGCCTCATCATGGGACTGAAACTGCCTTGGTCGCATTGGTTGATGATCTCCGGCGGGCTAGGGACAAAGGTGAGAGCTGTTTCCTAGTTCTGCTGGATCTCTCAGCGGCGTTTGATACCATCGACCATAGCATCCTTCTGGACCGTCTTGAGGGGCTGGGAGCTGGGGGCACTGTTATACAGTGGTTCCGCTCCTTCCTCCTGGGCCGTGTTCAGAAAGTGGTGGGGGGGATGAGTGTTCAGACCCCTGGGCTCTCACTTGTGGGGTGCCTCAGGGTTCTGTCCTCTCCCCCATGCTTTTCAACATTTACATGCGGCCGCTGGGAGAGATCATCAGGAGGTTTGGGCTGGGTGTTCATCAGTATGCGGATGATACCCAGCTCTACCTCTCTTTTAAATCAGAACCAGTGAAGGCGGTGAAGGTCCTGTGTGAGTGTCTGGAGGCGGTTGGAGGATGGATGGCGGCTAACAGATTGAGGTTGAATCCAGAAGACAGAAGTACTGTTTTGGGGGGACAGGAGGCGGGTAGGTGTGGAGGATTCCCTGGTCCTGAATGGGGTAACTGTGCCCCTGAAGGACCAGGTGCGCAGCCTGGGAGTCATTTTGGACTCACAGCTGTCCATGGAGGCACAGGTCAAATCTGTGTCCAGGGCAGCTGTTTACCAACTCCATCTGGTACGTAGGCTGAGACCCTATCTGCCTGCAGACTGTCTCGCCAGAGTGGTGCATGCTCTGGTTATCTCCCGCTTGGACTACTGCAATGCACTCTACGTGGGGCTACCTTTGAAGGTGACTCGGAAACTACAACTAATCCAGAATGCGGCAGCTAGACTGGTGACTGGGAGCGGCCGCCGAGACCATATAACACCGGTCTTGAAAGACCTACATTGGCTCCCAAGTACGTTTCCGAGCACAATTCAAAGTGTTGGTGCTGACCTTTAAAGCCCTAAACGGCCTCGGTCCAGTATACCTGAAGGATCGTCTCCACCCCCATCACTCTGCCCGGACGCTGAGGTCCAGCGCCGAGGGCCTTCTGGCGGTTCCCTCATTGCGAGAAGCAAAGCTACAGGGAACCAGGCAGAGGGTCTTCTCGGTAGTGGCGCCCGCCCTGTGGAACGCCCTTCCAGCAGATGTCAAAGCGATAAACAACTACCTGACATTCAGGAGACATCTTAAGGCAGCCCTGTTCAGGGAAGTTTTTAACGTGCGATATTTTATTGTATTTTTGGTTTTTATGGAAGCCGCCCAGAGTGGCTGGGGAGGCCCAGCCAGATGGGCGGGGTATAAATAATAAATTATTATTATTATTATTATTATTATTATTATTATTATTATTATTATTATTACTGTCCCCATCCTCCTCCCTGCTGTGCTCTACCATGGCAGCATGGAGACTGAGGGGGAAGAGGAAGCTGACAGGCAGTCCTGCCCTCTGGATCGGTTGGACGTAAGAAGATAGGTAGGTGGGAGGCAGCTGAGGGCAGAATGAGGGGGTACCTTCCTACTGGACCTGCTTTCACTGGTGTGGCATAAGGCAAGGAAATCAACAGCACATTGAGCCAGAGTCAATGATATCCACAGCCTGATTGGCTGGAAGTAAAAAAACAACAACAGGCAGGTGGGGGCAGGCTGAGGTTGAGTTGGCAGTGCCCCATTCACCCTAATCGACCACCCCCAACTGTTGTTCAGTTCCACCTCTTTCCAAAGAAGCCAGGCAAGATGGAGAGATGATTGCAAAAGATGTGAGCACAGGACTTGGGTAGCAAGAACACCCTGCAGCTCATCCCCTCTGCTGTAGTACTCACAACAAATATGCATGAACAACTGTAGCGAAGAAAACTGACTGCACTGCTGCTGTGGGCACAGGAGCATCAGTGGGTGCAGCAGCAGCAGCTGCAGGAGGATCCTTCTGGGTAGACAGACCTGCAGCTGGAGCAGCACATGAGAAGGGTAAGTGCGCTGTCGCAAACAGAGCATTGCTTGCAAACATCAGGCCAAGTTAGCTCCCTTGTCTTGGGACCAAGCCAGTTGCTCAGATTAATGAAAAACAGGAAGTTGCCTTGTATGGCGTCAAACCACTGGGTCCATCTACCCCAGTGTGGTGAATACAGACCACCAGCACCTTTCTGGGGCCCCAGGTCAGGGGTCTCTCCCCAGCACTACTCGTGAGTTGTCACAGACCAACCCAGTTGATTATGTGGGGCTTCAGAACCAAAGGTTGGACTAGATGGGCCACTGGCCTGGTCCACAAGGGCTCATCTTATGTTCCTGGGCATTGTGAACAGTTTACTTACCGGTAGCTGGATGACTAATTTTGGCCCGCTTGGATGGCCTGTATTGGAAGAGCACATTTCCAGATTCTGTAGTTGTCTGATCCTGTTCAAAGAGAGAGGCCAGCCTGGTCCTGGGCAGAAAAAAAAGTAACCATTCACTTCATTCGCAGATGCTCATATTTCACTGCAGGTTGGCGATTTTGTTGCAGCCTTCCCCAAAGACCAGAGGGTAATGGATTCAAAAACTAGAATCCTGTCAGTGATTAGTTTATATTTATTTGATCTGATGAATTTGTGATATTGCTGTATTGATGCTTGGCTGTAACTAATTAGATAATTGTTCATAATCAATTTAAAATATATTTAGTGAAACTGGGAATATAAAAATTAGTGGATACATAGGCCGGAGATTACTATCAGATTGGTAAAATTGTTGTGATTGTATTAAGAAAGATTGAACTTAATTGACATTCATTAATTATCACATTGGAATATTGACATGATTGTATTAAGAAAGATTGAACTTAATTGATATCCAATCTGTAAGACAGAAGGAAAGAGAACAAATTACCTAGTGAGCTAACTGAATTTCTTAGTGATGTATGGTAAAAAAAACAACTGTGACAGGTTCTGCGGCAGTTTCAGCCTCACAAAACAGGAGAACTTCTGTAACTGACATGCATCAATCACTAGATATGAGAGAATTAATTTTAAGTTTGAAGAAAGATATCCAAGATTTAAAAAATAATGTAAATGAAAAGGCAAAAGCAACAGAAGAAAAACTTATTTCAATGGGAGTCAAAATAGATGAAAATGTGAAAATAACAGCTGAGTTATCAACTCAGGTCAACAATTTAGTACAAAAAAAATTCAGAACTGACGAAAATAGTGCTAGACCTTAAAGGTAAAACACAGAACCTAGAGGAAGCTCAGAAAAAATTACAAAATGAAAATAGAGAGTTGAAAAGGGAATGCGATAAGATAAGGAAAGAAACAGCAGATCTGAAAGAACAGCAGGATTCAACTTTGGACTCTATTGCGATGTTGCAAAAGCAGAGAAGGGAGAATACCCTAAGATTCAGAGGACTAACAGAGGACGCAGAGGAAATAATTGAGAAAAAAATCTCAAAAGAGCTAGCAGCTTGGTTAGACCTAGAAGAAGCAGAAGTAGCACAAAAAATAGAAAAAGCATTCAGAGTCAAATCTAATGTAGCAAAAGCAAACAACTGGCCGGCTGATTGTTTAGTCTCTTTTAACTCTATGGATTTCAGAAATAGAATTTTACAAGCTAGTAACAAGAAGAAATTTCAATCAGAAGGAAATGATATTATCGTCCACAAGATTATTCCAAATCGGTTGATAAAAAAGAGAGAAGCTTATAGACCTCTGGCTGAGGCACTAAAGGCAAAGGCAGTGGACTATAGGTGGAGTACCCGGCAGGCATCTCTTTTTTCTTTAAAGGGAAACATAGAAAGTGCTTGTCGGCATTAGATGCGGACAAGTTCTGGAGAAAGTACCGGAAAGACCTCGGAGGAAAAAGGCAATTGTTGGGAGAATCAGAGGAAATTGAACAAACAGTTGAGAGTTAGGAGACAGATCTAAGAAGGGAATTTATTAAATGTATACTGAGACCTTGAATGTGTAATTTTTTTATTTTTTTAACCCGTTGACGTATCATAAGAAATAAAGTATGGATTATAAATTTATTACTTGGAACGTAAATGGTTTAAATGAAAAATCAAAAAGGAACAAGGTGGAACATATTCTGGTTAAGCAAAAATATGATCTAATCTGTCTGCAAGAAACTCATGTAGCGGAAAAACATAAAAGAGTATTAATTTTTTTTTTTATAAATTTTTATTGGGTTTTCTGCTTTTATAGAAACAAAACACACACAAAAAAGAAACACAAGACAAAAACATGTATAAAATCAGCAAATCCTCGTTTCATAACCTTGTTCCCTGACTTCCCCCCACCCCCCCTCGTGCATCCCAATTCCCAAGATTATATCAGCAAGTTGGTATTTCTCCTCTTAACCATCTTATTCATCTTATTACCTCTTTTATAATAAAAAATTGATTTTCCTAAGTTGGACTTAAGTTCTCTTCCATCGATTTTTCATTTTATCTTAATTAGAAGTCATATTAACCAAACCTAAAAGTCTTAAGAGTTTTTAAGAATCTCCTCTTCCCTCCCTCCCATCCCCGGTTTTTGTCCCTTCCCAATAAAAATCCAAAGTTGAAAATCTCAGCCTGGGTTCCTCACGTCCGAGGCTTTCAAGTCTCTTTCAGTCCCTCTCCGCCTGTCTTGTTGGTAGTCCTTTATGTCAGTCGTCGAGTCTGGAAAAAGTTCTTTCACCATCAAAATATATTCTCTTCCCACAAGGAGATTTAAAAGTAACTGCTGAAAAATTTCCACAAAGCCTGTGTCTTCAAAATCAAAGTCCAGACGGAGGCCCCAATCATATTTCTTTATTTTAAGTTCCTGTATTCCATATTGTCCCGGGACCTCCTCCTTCTTCTTCTGTGTCTTTCGCAGACTTGTGGTAGATATGTTCCCAGAGTCTCCTTGCTTATGTTCCACAGATGTCAGCTTTTGGTTGTTGCTTCCCAAGGTTACTTCCTCTTTTTCTTGTTGTTTAGTCTCTTCCACCTCTGTAGATATTGTTTCCCATTCAGCTGTGGATTCTTTCTCATTCAGGTCCTCAATACAAACAGCAGAGTTGCCTGTTCCCAAGGTCATAGTCACAAGTTGTTTATTCATGGCCAAGCTCTGCTCTTGTAAGATTCCCACCAATTGAAACATCCTTTCGATTTCCGCTAGTAACTTTCCTTCCACAGCCATTGTATCCATTGTAGTTTCACAGAATTCCCCCTAGGGGGAATCTGGTTACTTATTAGTCTTTTCTCCAACAGTCCTTTAACTTATTATTATTACTTTGTTTCCAACGATTTTGGCTCAATTATAACTCGTCTTAGTCCAGAGGAATCTTAGATAGCGATTTTTCCACTTTAAACCGCCCGTTTGACAGCTTTGACAGCTGTCAAACTCCGCAGCTCTTACACAGGCACAAAGGCAGGACGTTCCCGAGCCCGGGAGGGGGGGTTGTTTAAAACAAAAAGAAGGTTTCCAAAACTCCACTCTCCAGCCCAAAATTTCCTTTAGCTAAATCTTGAAAGATAATGTCCTTTTTAACTCACCCCACCAAGGGTAGGCTCTCCAGCTTAGCTCTTATGTCGTTGCTTAGATCGTCTGCAGGGGGGGGTGCGGACTTCCTTTTAGCACACCCCCCGGTCGTCTCCAATTCAGGGTAAAACTTTTTTAAAGTCCCAATCTGTCTTACTCACGGGTGATTCTTTCAGTCCAAATTTTCAAGGAAGGAAGTCAGTGCTCTCTGGTCATGGCTCGTGGCTTCGCTCCACCGAGGTAGCGATCGACTCTCAGTGCCACGCCACCCCCGTATCCTCTCCGCAGCCTTTAAAAAGGCTCTTCGTGAATCGGGGGGGCGCTTAAGGCACCCGCCGAGTCTTCAGTCCGCAGGCTTCCGCGCCTGCGGTTTCTAAGGGTCCCCGCATCGCCGGCGCGGCAAAGACCCGTCCTCGGTAGAGCCGATTCCCTCCGCAGCTCAGAGGGAATCCGCCATTTCCAGATCGCGTCAACCCGGAAGTCTCCATAAAAGAGTATTAATAAATAAGAGATTGGGGCTTGAGTTTATTGCATCAAGTAAAGAAAAAAAGAGAGGGGTGGTAATCTATGTAAAACCTCAGCTGGAGCCAAAACTGCTTTACAATGATGAAAAAGGTCGAACAGTGATTATAGAGGTTAAGATCAATAATGAAAAAGTGATAGTTATTGGAATTTATGCACCAAATGAAAGAAAATCCAAATTCTATCAATTCCTGGAAGAAAAAGTCATAGAATTTTTTTGGGGGGGAAATTATATTATTAGGAGATTTTAATGGAGTAGTCAATCCAAACATGGACAGAACAATAAAGAAGAAAGAAAAGAGGCAGAACAAACTCCCAACTACATTTTTCCAATTAACAGAACTCCTGAATTTGTTTGATGCTTGGAGGTCTAAGAATCCAACAGAGAAAGAATTTACACATTACTCAGAGCCACATAAATCGGCGGGACGAATCAACGCGATCTGGACAACAAAGGATTTATTAAATAATATTACAAAAGCAGAAATCCATCCAAGGACAATTTCTGATCACAGTCTGGGTTAACTTTAAAGGAAAAGAATAAAAGGTTAAAAGGTGGCAACTTAATGAGAGTATGCCAAACAATGAAAAAATTGTACAGAAGGCCAAGCAAATCTTAGAAGAATATTTTAAGTTTAATTTAAATCAAGGAGTAGATCTAGAGGCGGTTTGGGACGCGGGTAAAGCCATCATAAGAGGCTTCTTTATACAACAAAACACATTCCAAAGGAAAATAAAGGAGAAGAAGAAAATGGAGATCTGGGAGGAAATCAGAAAAAAGGAAAGGATCCTTTTCCAAAAACCAGATGATGAACTAATTAAGCAAAGTATAAAAATTTTACAGACGCAATTCTCCATGATAATAAATGAAGAGATAGAATGGAAGATAAAATGGTTGAGACATAGACATTTTGAGTTTGCAAATAAACCTGGCAAACTTCTGGCCTGGCAATTAAAGAAGAAAAAGGAAGATAGAATTATCAATAAAATTAAAATTGAAGACAAATGGATTCAAGAACCGAAGGAAATTAGTAAAAACTTTGCTAGTTTTTTCGGAAAACTATATAAAGAAGGTCCAGAGACTCTAGAAAAAATAATTGATTATTTGGGCAAAAATAAACTACCAATAATACCTAAGGAAAAAACTGAAAGCCTGAACTCACCAATAACAGCTATGGAGATGCAACAAGCTATACAGAGATCAAAATTAGGAAAGACACCGGGCCCAGATGGTCTTCCAGCTAATTACTATAAAAAGTTAGAACAAGCATTATCTCTCCCCATGAAAGACCTAATGAATAATATTCTGGCAAATGGAATGCTTCCGAAAACCTGGAAGGACAGCTTTATTACTCTTATCCATAAACAGGGAACAGATGCCTCAAACATGGCCAATTACAGACCCATTGCACTGCTAAATAACGATTACAAGATATTCGCAGACATTCTTGCAAATAGATTAAAAATGGTGCTGAAAGAGATAATTCATAAAGATCAAACAGGATTTCTTCCCGGACGATTTATGCAATCCAATATTAGATGTGTGATTAATGTATTAGAATATTTGGATATTAAAATTGATAAACCAGCAGCTATTATGTTGGTAGACGCTGAAAAAGCTTTTGATAATGTGTCCTGGAAGTTTATGAAAAAATTAATGGAAGAAATCGGACTGGGAGAAAATATTTGTAAAGGAATAAATGCCATCTATTCGGAACAATATGCAGAATTGATCAACGGAAGAATTACTGAGGAGTGCAAAATAAACAAGGGAACAAGACAGGGCTGCCCACTGTCACCACTGATATTTATCTTGGTGATGGAAGTCTTGAACAATCAGATAAGAAAGGATGAGCTTGTTAAAGGCATCACTCTGGGAAACAAAACATATAAAATCAAAGCTTTTGCGGACGATTTACTTGTTATGACTGAAAACCCTAAAGAAAGTCTGAAAAGAGTGCTGGAACTGATTAAAGAATTTGGAGATGTGGCAATGCTTGTTAAAAATGTAACCACAGAAGAAAAGGACGACTTAGAAAAAATATTGGGCCTGAAAATCTCTTCAAAAGCGATCACCCCCAAGAACATAAACTTATTTCAGGATAATTACACCAAAACTTGGTTAGAGATTAGAAAAAACTTGGTAATCTGGAGTAAACTAAAATTAACATTTCTGGGTAGGATTTCCATTATAAAGATGAATGTGCTTCCAAAATTAATCTTCTTATTTCAAATGATTCCGATACTGGGTGAAGCAGGTTGTCTCAAGATATGGCAAAGAGAAATTTCCAAATTCTTGCGGGAAGGGAAGAAACCTAGGATTAAACACCTGATCTTACTAGACATAAAAGAGAGAGGAGGCTTTTCCCTACCCGATCTAAAACTTTACTACGAGGCTGCCTGTTTCACTTGGCTAAAAGATTGGTGCACGTTGCAGGATCCGGACCTCCTGGACCTGGAAGGTTTTGACAACCGTTGGGGATGGCACGCCTACCTAATATATGGGAAAGCAAAAATTCATAAAAATTTTACCAACCATATAAGAAGAAAGTCATTCTTTCCTGTATGGGAAAAATATAAAGACCTGATGGAGCCTAAAGTCCCGTGGTGGACTTCTCCAGTAGAAGCCATAGCAGTAAAACGGAAATATACTCGGGAAAGCTGGCCAACATATAAAATACTTCTAAAAAATGAGGATAACCAAATAAAATTAAAAAACTTTGAGGAGATAAGAGAACACATTTCAGACTGGTTCCAATACCATCAGTTATTTGAAAAATTTAAATCTGACAAACAAAAGGGGTTCTCAGCAGAAATTTCCCGATTCGAATCTGATCTTGTAAACTCTAAAAGAAAAACTCTTTCCAAAACTTACCGACTCCTCCTTGACTGGACAGTCAAGGAGGAGGAGGTAACAGTGGCAATGGTGAGGTGGTCCCAGGATTTTGGCCATCCAATAACCATGGCCCAATGGGAAAATTTATGGAAGATCAATTGGAAATTCACAAACTGTTACACATTTAGAGAGAACTTTCAAAAAATGCAACATCGATGGTATCTAACACCATGGAAACTTTCAAAAATGTATAAAAATGTGTCAAGTAATTGTTGGAGATGCGGAGACTCAGGAACATTCTACCATATGTGGTGGATATGTAGGAAAATACAGGTATTCTGGGAGAGTATACATGCAGAACTGCAAAAAATGCTAAAGATCTCTTTCAATAAAAAACCAGAGGCCTACCTCCTGGGAATAACAGATCTGGATATTCCACAAAAGAGTAAGGGTATCTTTTTATATGCGATGGTGGCAGCAAGAGTTTTGATCGCAGCAAAATGGAAGAGTAATGAAATCCCCTCTATACAAGATTGAATCCAAAAGCTGACAGAATATGCCGAATTAGATGGTTTATCAGAAAAAATAAAGAATAAATCAAAACAAGAATTTGTTTCTAAATGGGAGGTTTTCAAAAAATACCTGAAAAATAAATATAGTAGTTTAAATTCTGTTGCAGCATTCGAAGAACTTCAGTGATAGTTGCTAGGTAGATAGAAGAAATTAGATTTATTGAGAATAAGTTTAATTATGAAAAAAATGTGTATTGGCAATACGTAATATGAATTTGAAATATGGAATAGACGGGAAGTTGGGTCTTTAGTGTTAAGACCAATAGATGTTGGTATTTGTGTTTTTCTGTGTGTTTTTTTTTCTTGTTGCATGTATAAATAAATAAAATTATCTTTTAAAAAAAGGAGCGAGTGGAACAGAGATTGTGAGCTTGGCTTCCCCTTCTGGGGAGAGTGACATTCTGGGAAGACATAGGTCAGGGGTCAGCAAACTTTTTAAGCAGGGGGGCAGTCCATTGTCCCCCAAACCTTGTGGGGGACCGGACTATATTTTGAATATTGGGGGGGGGCATCTGCAGTTCTCCATAAATTTCTGAACTACAACTCCCACTGGCTATATGTCACTCTGACCTTTGCTCACTGCCAGTGTTGCCAAAAGCAGCAGTGCAGTGCCCTTATTTTGAACACCTAAAATGTCACAGTGTAAAGGGCACTAGAAATCTTTCTTAGGGTTCCTTTTGTAGAAGGAATCTAAGACCACAAAACACCTCCATTCAGTCCTGTTACTGGCACCCACTTTAGGGCAGGAGTTAGAATGCCAACTTGTGACCTGGGAGATCAGGGTGCAGACCCCCACTTGGAGATGAAGCTCACTTTGTGACTCTCTCTCAGTGTAACATTAGCACAGAAGAAGTGGTCCCTGCCGCCCGCACCCAATCATCATGAGAGGCGAACTTTTTAGCCACTGCATGCTCCAAAGCTAAGCATGTAAGAAACAGTGAAAACACAAGGCACTTCGGTTTCAGCTCAGAGTTGGTCCACTGAAATGGGCGGGCGTAACCAACGCATAGCTTAGTCGGATGCAACCCAGCGCCTCCCAATTCATCCTTAGCTGGCCGAAACCCCGCCCATTTCATCCTCACCAGCAACGCTGTGAGGCAGAGAGACAGAAAGAAGGAAAAAGAGAGATAAAGAGAGAAGGAACCTTGCTGGCTCAAAGACGCCTAGCTCAGCTGAACTTCGCCTCTCTCTCAGCACCTAACAGCACGTATTTGCAGACAAACCCCTCTGCATGTGCTCGGAATCACCCTTCGCAAGCCTGCACCCACCCACCCCAGCCCCACATGCTGCCCCAACCCCACATGCTGCCCCAGCCCCACATACAGCTCTAGTCCCACAGGCTGCCCCAGCCGCACATGCAGCCCCAGAACCACATACAGTCCCAGACCCACACCCATCTCAGCCCCACATGCTGCCCCAGCCCCACATACAGCTCTAGTCCCACCTGCAGCCCCAGAACCACATACTGCCCCAGCCCCACATACAGCCCCAGAAGCACACGCAGTCCCAGCCCCACACCCACCCCAGCCCCACATACAGCTCTAGTCCCACATGCTGCCCCAGCCCCACATACAGCTCTAGTCCCACATGCTGCCCCAGCCCACATGCAGCCCCACATGCAGCTCTAGTCCCACATGCTGCCCCAGCCCCACATACAGCTCTAGTCCCACATGCTGCCCCAGCCCCACATGCAGCTCTAGTCCCACATGCTGCCCCAGCCCCACATACAGCTCTAGTCCCACATGCTGCCCCAGCCCCACATGCAGCTCTAGTCCCACATGCTGCCCCAGCCCCACATGCAGCTCTACTACCACATGCTGCCCCAGCCCCACATACAGCTCTAGTCCCACATGCTGCCCCAGCCCCACATACAGCTCTAGTCCCACATGCTGCCCCAACCCCACATGCAGCCCCAGCCCCACACACAACTATGGTCCCCTCACACAGCCCCGCCGCCTCACGCCGACCCAAAGACACCCGCACACCCCGCATCTCCCCCCACGCAGAGAGGCGCCGCATTCTCACCCTCCCGTCGGAAGCTGGAAGGCCTCGTCTTCTTCATCCATGTCCCCCAACATCCTGACGGCCCCTCGCTCCCCGCGCCCCTCGACTAAGCCCAAGCCGGGAGGCGAGAGCCGCAAAGCGCGCGGCTGCAACTTCTCGGCCATGGCTCAAGCGCTGGGCTGCGGAAGCGAAACTAGCAAGCCAAAGCGGCCGGCGGCATTCGCGGTCCCCAAAGGGGCCAAACTTCCACGCGGAGGGAAGAAGCGCGTGCACGGGGACGCCAGCGATCAGCTGTTGCTGCCGCTGCCGCGAATTTGGCGGCGGGACTCTTAAGTTTGACGGAAAGGGAGGGGGACACGGCTGGACCAATGGGAAGCTGGTTTCTGGGAGAGGGAGGCGGGAGGGCGGGTGACGCTCGCTCGATGCTGGCCAATGAGGTGGCGCCTCCGCTCGCCGGGCGAAGAAGGGACGCGTCTGAGGAGATCGAGCGAAGGAAGAGAAGGCGAGGAAGGCGCAGGTAGCTAACTTCCGATTCTTCTCATTGTGCTATTTACACTTGGTCTGGCAAAACACATTTCTTTCTTCTTATTTAGCCTTCTCGTTTAATATCCATAAACTTTTACTATGTACATTCTCCATATTCCAAGATTCATTCTAGGTCTGTCAGGAGATTAACGTTGCCACTCCTTTTTAAGATCTTCCTTAAATGTTATCCGATCTTGATTAACTTTTGGTATTGAATTTCCTCTTATTCTCCCTGTTGTTCTGGCAAGCTGTAGATCTTCTATCATTTTTGCTTGCCAGTCCGTTTTTGTGGGGATGATATCACTGTTACCAGAAACAGCAGGTTCAAATTCTTTGTACTCATTCAAATCCTAACAGATGTTGGTTAGATCGGACAAATAGCTGAAGAGGAAACTGAGCTGGTGTAGCCAATAATGTGGGATTTAAGAGGTTTTTGTGGTAAGGGGGCATTGTGTGCTTTGACAATGTAGTGTGTTCACACCCTCAGTTGCTTTACTGTGTAAGTCGCTTTGAGGTACCTGAATGCAAAAATAATGTCGGATTTAAGAGGTTTGGTGATGCATCTTACTCTAAACACCCATGACATGTCATAGAAAATAATCCAACTCTGGGATCATCTCTTGAGGTTAATTCTTGCACTGAACAAGTGGTGTGCGTTTCATTCCCACACACTGCTCCAGTAATATTTGCAGCTGAAGCCTACATTTCAAGAAAGTTCCAGGAATCAGTGAACAGAAGCATTGCTGATTTTTCTACAATGTCTTATAACGAGCTTGTAAAGCTAGTGTAACCTGGGTAGCCAATTCAAAATTTGTGCTCACCAGAACATGCCCTTGCTACAAAGAGCCTGCTGCACCACTGGAAGATGGAGTAAGATGAAGGACAAAGATGCAAGGGTGTGATATCTTTCCCTGTCTCTGCACCTGCATCATCTTCCTCCAGCTCAGAGCCAGAAAGGGAAGACAGAGGTTTGTTTTGGCTCTCTGTTCACACCCAGCAAGTGTTTAGCAGAACTAAAGGAAGCTGTAGGCTTCTAACCATGTTTGGGACTGCAGAGAGCGTAATTATTTTTATCCCTCAGCAGCTCTAATGTCAGAAGAAGGCCTCAGACTTGACCCACTCGCAGGAGCACGTCTAACTCCTTGCTCTGATGAAGGGAGCAAGCAGGCCTTTTTTCTTCTAATTAAGAGTTACCGTATTTTTCGCTCTATAACACGCACCTGACCATAACACGCTGTCAGAGCTGCTTGAAGATCCTAGCTCACAGAGGATCACGCTAGCCAGCGGTCATTAAGTAAAAGTCTTTATTGAATTACAGTTTCCATTCTCACGCTGCTGCGCGCAACTCTACGCCTAGTAGCTAGGTCGGCGAAGCTCCGTCTGAGTCTCCGCCCTGTGTGCACCAACTTAATATCCTAGCCTTGCTCCACCTTTTCCTCCTGACTGTCCTCCTCTGGGTCCCTCTACCCCCCGGGGCTTCTTCCTTCCGGGATTCTTCTGACGCTGACCCAGACCCTCCTGCCTCCTTGCGCCGGGCTTTAGGACCTGGCTCTCTTTCGGGGCTGCTTACTGCGCCGCCTTCCTCTGCATTTGAACTTGGCGCGCGCGCCCAACCTTCCACTTTCCTCTCAACCGTTTCTTCGCTCCCCGATGGAGGTGTGGCCATCCCCGACTCATGTCCTCCCTCCTGTGGAGGTGTGGCCACTCCTGACTCATGTCCTCCCTCCTGTGGTGAGCTGCCAGCGCTTCCCCCCTGGCTCCCTTCCTCTTCCCTGCTTCCTGGCGGTGACGCTGGTCCCGATTTCCAGCTGCTCCCCCCTGAGTCCTCTCTGGCTCTGTCTTCCTGGGGTGCCCCCCTAGACTCCCCCCTTGCCCTCGCCACTGGTGCTCCTTTCTGTGAATCCTCTGATTCACTGGAAAGACTAGGAGATCTCGGGTCGTCGTCGTCACTCATCTTTTCTTCTGCCTCCTCCCCTTCGCTCTCTGTTTCCTCCCTTGCCCGTGCTTCTGCTCCTAAACCCCTGACACACGCACATCGTTTTTAGAGGAGGAAAACAAGGGAAAAAATATTCTGAATGAAACAGTGGACGTATCATTTTTGTGCTTCATGCTGTGGCCACAGACATGTGCTCTGATGGTGAATTTTGGCTGACCCAATGCAAAGATCCTGAGGATCCATGTGGACCCATACTTTTTAACCACGTTTTTGCACCATTGCAGCCCCAGGCAACAGTGGGTGCGTGATTTTTTTGGGGGGGGGACAGGCTGTAGCCATGGACATGCTATGTGCTCTGATGGTGAATTTTGGCTGACCCAATGCAAAGATCCTGAGGATCCATGTGGATCCATGCTTTTTAACCACGTTTTTGCACCATTGCAGCCCCAGGCAACAGTGGGTGCGTGATTTTTTTTTGGGGGGGACAGGCTGTAGCCATGGACATGCTATGTGCTCTGATGGTGAATTTTGGCTGACCCAATGCAAAGATCCTGAGGATCCATGTGGATCCATGCTTTGTAACCACGTTTTTGCACCATTGCAGCCCCAGGCAACAGTGGGTGCGTGATTTTTTTTTTGGGGGGGGGGGGACAGGCTGTAGTCATGGACATGCTATGTGCTCTGATGGTGAATTTTGGCTGACCCAATGCAAAGATCCTGAGGATCCATGTGGATCCATGCTTTGTAACCACGTTTTTGCACCATTGCAGCCCCAGGCAACAGTGGGTGCGTGATTTTGGGGGGGCAGGCTGTAGCCATGGACATGCTGTGTGCTCTGATGGTGAATTTGGGGTGGCCCAATGCAAAGATCCTGAGGATCCATGTGGATCCATGCTTTGTAACCACATTTTAAGTGGGGAGGGAAGGAAAAACACAGAAGGCTAAGAATGCAGGAGAGGGCTATAACGTGAGGAAAGGAAGGCAAAAGTTTCCCCCCACCCACCCACACAAGCCAGCCAGCGTGCGCGCTCTCTCTCTCCCTCTCCCTCCCACCAGCATGACAGAAGAAAGCATTTTAACTGCATTAAGAACTATTTAGCAGCGAAACCTAAGCTTTGCCATCCCTTAAGAGGTACAGACACTGTAATCTTCCAGATCGCATGAATTTACAGGCAAAACACTGTTTAAGGATTTCATCCTTTTAAATGGAAGAAAGCATATTTGAATGCTGTGTGTCTCCAAAAACAAAAAGCAGGAAGTCAAATCAGAATTTTAAGCCGAACCTGTAATCTCTCTTCCCTTCACAAACATTGTTCCCTCCGGAGCAGGGAGAGGAATTAGAAAGACGCTCTGCTCTCCTCTCTTCTTGCCAGGAGGGGAGGGGCTTTCCCTGCTCTTTGTTCCGTTTGAGCAAACACAGCAACGAAACAGAGCAGGGTGGGCAGTAAGACCCTGAGGCAGAATGCAGGAAAGCAACAGCTTCCTCTCTCACGGAGCTCCCTTCTCCCTGAAGCGCGGTTTGATTTTTGCCTCATTTTTCGGCTCCAGGGACCACACATTCGCTGCATAACACGCACAGACATTTCCCCTTCCTTTTTAGGAGAAAAAATCTGCGTGTTATAGAGCGAAAAATACGGTAACCTCAGTTATTCCGTATGATTTCTTGCTGGCTGGCTCGCTGAGAACAAACTACCACCTAAGGAGCATGATGTGTCCTCCACCAAAGGTACTACCTCTCCTCTAACACCCCCCACACTAATAACACACACACAGGTACTGTCCAGGATTCACAATGGCACCCAAAATCCAAACATCAATGAAGACCCCCCCCCCACACACCTTGAGCACTCCTGAGCTGGATCTAGCGATCATATATCTACTTGTGGTTTACCATGTGCCACAAAACGGGCAAAGTCATGCCAAACTGAAATTTAAGTCTGCCATCTTGATTCAAAATGGCACCCAACATAGAAACAGCAATAAGGTCTGCCGCCCCACCCTGGGAACCCTCATGCCAAGTTTAGTATTATAAATGGAGAGTTCTCCAATTGTATAGAGGGTAAATGGGCAAACCATTTCCCAAAATATCAGTCAGGTCAACATACATAGGCGCCGACTCCATGGGGCTTGAGGGGGCCCGAGCCCCCTCAAAAATTTGTTTGGGGGTGCTCCGCCCCCCCCAATAATCTTCAGCGCCCCTCCAGCAGAGCGCCATCGCCGCCCCTCCCCCAGCCCAAAATGCACAGGGTCGGGCTGCATGCGGCTCCTGCCCTCCCTCCCGAGCAAAAGCTCCACCCAATTTCCGCTCCAGAGCTGATTAATAGGCGCAGCACGCTCTCCCTATTCGCTCACGAGGAGGCGGCGCCACTTTATTTGCATATGCATGAGCTTATTTATTATTCATGAGCTTTCCCGGGCCCCCCCCCCAATATTTTTTATAAGTCCGCGTCCCTGTCAACATATTCCTCCAGCATGACAGAAAAAGTGTTGGGGGTAGGGTGGGAGGGAGAGTTGGGCTCCCCAGAGTTGGAATTAATAGATGGCAGAAAAAGCCAGTGTCTTGTCAATATATAATTCCAATTAAAAGCTGTAAAATCTTGAGTCCCAGCTCTTGAGAGCAGGAAAGAAGGGGTTGGGAGCGATTCACTGATAAATGTATTTATGCACTGGCTCAATGGGAAAACTTTAGAAATTCACCGGAAATCACTCATTGTATCTATCTTCTCCGTTCCAATGGCATTTAGGATCCAGGGAAGTGAGGTATAAGGGGAGGGGTGAGTGAGCCCACCATAATCCCCGAGATGTACAGACACATCTGCAGGGCCTTCCCAAGGAGTCATGGCCGGTGATATCCAACCACCTCAGTCACAATGACTATCCATCCTATAGTGGGATGAAGCCGGACAAGACAGAGGGGTGTATTTGATTTGACTCAGGGACCAAGGAGCTGTAAATACTTTCCTTTGTACTGAGATGGGAGTAAGTGTGAAAGACTATATTTGCGTGACAGGGGTATGCCTGGATCTCAGGTTCTCAGGCATTACCTCAATAGAATTAGAACAGAGAGAGGGGAAAAATCAAAAGAAGGGAGATTACCATATTCATTTTTTCAAATGGCAGAAAATTTAAATTTAAAAAACGCATGGAGACATAGATACCCAAATGAAAAAATAATACACTAATTATTCTGAGGCCAAGCAATAGGCAGGAAGAATAGCTGGAATTTGTGTATCAAACAATTTAATTTGGAAAATCAAAAAGGTAGAAATACAACCTAAATCAATAACAGACCATAATTCAATTATGATGGAGTTAAGAAACAACAGAAAAATACTGTTGACCCTTAGGTTATGTTACCTTTGGGTAACGTAATCCTTGGGTTGCAAACCTGGAAGTGTATACTTCCGGGTTTCACTGCGTGGTCATGCACAGAAGTGCTCAATCGAGCTGTGCGCATGCACAGAAGGGCGTCTCCAGTTTCAAAGTTTTTGGGATGTGGCCAGGCTCCAGCACAGATCCCATTCGTAACCGAAGATGGAGAATGAATGAAAAAATCTTAAACAATGAAAAGATAATGAACAAAGCACAAGAGCTTCTGAAGGAATTTTTTCAAATAAACATGGCACAAGAAACATACATCAGAGTGATATGGGATGCAAGAAAAGCTTTCATAAGAGGCTTTTATATACAACATGATGCGATACAAAAAAGAATTAGAGAGGAAAAACTCGATCAAATTAGAAAGGAAATAGAAGCAAATGAGAAAACATTAGCCAAAGACCCAAAGAGTGAAAATGCAAGTAAAAAATAAATAAATTGTTTCAAAATTATTTCTATTGTGTCCATTTCACCCTGAGTGCTTGGCCTCTCCTTCTCAATTCTTGTGGAGAGCCTGAGAGGCGGCCTTGCAGTTTAAGCAGAGGCTGCACGTGTTTCTTCAACCAGTGCTTCCGAAGAATGAGCCTCAGGAGCTGCAAAAAGCAGACTGTCTTGGGCTCCTTCGAGAGCGGTGGATGGAGGACTGCTTGAGCTTTCCTTCAGATTAGCCAAAGGAGCGGGGGATGCCACTGGTGCTGGTTCTCGGAGAGAGTTGCTGTGGGGATCCCCATAAAGGGGTGCGGCACTTGGCTGCTTCCTTCCCGCAGGTCCTTCCTCCTCGGTGCTGCTGCTCCCCCTTTGCTCCTCCTGACTCTCCAGCAGCTGCAGAGTTGTTGTCTGGAACAAGTAGAGGGGAGGGGGGATTATTTGCCACAAAAACGACTGCAGCCCCTGATGAAAGTACTGTGTAATGGTTGGTCTCTAACCAGGACTCAGGAGACCAGGGTTTGAATCCCTACTCAGCCACACAGGCTCAGCTAAGTGACTTTCACTTTGTAGTACCTTAGATACAACCTGTTATTTCTAGAGGGCTGGGCTTCACCCTCTTTGCTGCTCCCATGATTAGTAATATGGGGCTAAATGCCACTCCAATCTCTGACCGGTGCAAGATTCCAGGGGTCTAGGCACTTAGTCTGTGTTTCTTTGGAAATGAGGCACAGTGTAGACTGTGGTGTCATAATGATATCTATCTATCTATCTATCTATCTATCTATCTATCTATCTATCCTTTATTGTGGTCCAAAGATCCACAAAACAATTTCTAAACTAGATACAGTTAAAACAACCAGACGGATGGAAGAAACCAAGGCAGTCCATTTTGTTTTATCTACAGCATAATATTTGTTTCTTACAACCTCCGAAAGAAACTTTGCCACGGCCAGTGTAATATCATTTGACCTGTCTTCCAAAAGGTATTTAATATGGGGGGCTTCAGATTTTCCTGGAAAATTTGCCAGTAGGGGATTGATCAGTTGGTCCCTTGCGTGTTCATGCAATCGATGTCTGCAGAACATAAACAAAGCCTATTCTGATAGAGGATGCCTCTCAGCCTGTCATTTAGAACTTCCAAGGGAAATATATTTAGTCTGGCTTTGGTAAATAAACGCTGATAGGTAGGTACAGACAAATTCCTAAGGTATGAGGATATTTGATAGTCATACCCGCATTGGATTCCAGCTGCGACCAGGCTACAAATTACATAAGATCGGGATCGCAGGTCCCTATGTGAGATGTCCCAAAGCCTTTGCCTCAAGGATTCAAGGGCAGTGTCATAACCCAGATGATATAAGAGGGGTGATGGTAGTGGAGCAACATACGTTAATTTCCCCACTTGTCCCTTTCAATCCTCCCTTTAAGAATGAAAGAAGACGCATGATCAGAGTTCAAGGGCATCTTCCAGGGAGGCAAAGAACAGTCAAGGGTGCAAAGCTGGGGGGGAGGGGTGGCACTGGGAGAATCCTAAGGGTCAGAGAGAGTTTTCCAGGGAGCCACTTCTGGCCTCGGGTGATGACTTTTGCCACCCCTGGGCACTACCTTCTCCAGATTCTCCTTCTTAACGCGGAGATCAGCCACCTCCTCTTCCAGGGCTGCCACCTTCTCATCCAACTTCTTCCCACTCAGCTTCTCCTCCTGGTATCTGCTTTTCATGTCGTCAGACGATTTCTGAAGTTCTGTGGAGGTGGGGCACAGAGCCGGTTACAATGCAAGTCCTTGTTTCCATCCACTGCTGTAGCTATGCCTAAGTACAGTGCCATCTGCACTATATGCTTTAAACACTCACAGCTTCCCACAAAACATTCTGGGAACTGAGAACATTCTCTTAAGGGAGCTGAGAGGTGGTGGGAAACCCCAGTCTGCCATCACCCCCAGCTACAATTCCCAGACTGTTAAACTATGCTGGATATGGCTGCTTAAGCAGGGCTCTCCAGTTCAACACAACTACAGTGGTACATTGGGTTAAGTACTTATTTCGTTCTGGAGGTCCGTTCTTAACCTGAAACTGTTCTTAATCTAAGGTACCACTTTACCTAATGGGTCCTCCCGCTGCTGCTGCTGCCACGCCACCGGAGCACAATTTCTGTTCTCATCCTGAAACAAATTCTTAACCCGAGGTACTATTTCTGGGTTAGTGGAGTCTGTAATCTGAAGTGTCTGTAACCTGAAGCGTCTGTAACTCGAGGTACCACTGTATTGGCAGCAGGAACGAACCACACTTCCCAGGATTCCTAGGGAGAAAGCCATGCCTTCTGCAGTGGCATGATAATGCTGTATAGTGTGGATGGGGCCTCCGTGTAACTTTGAAGACATATCATATGTTTCTTCCCACTCTTACACTGCTCTGCTCTTGCATGCAGGGCCAGGAAGGTGCAGAATCTGCACAAACCCATTTTCTATTATGTTACATTATGTTATTGTTTGTAAGCTGGAGATTTATTTCAACAAAAAGCAGCATAGAAATACAATCAATCAAGTTTGTAGAGATCAGAAGCTTGCCTTTTTTAAACAGATGGAATTAAAGTCAAGAGCCTTTTTGGAGATTGTGTGTCTGAGTTTTTAACAGCTACACTGCAGGAGGCCCTAAGGAGCAGGACCTCCAGAGATTGCTGGACTCCAACCCCATCATCCCTGGCTACGCTTGCTGGGGCTCATGAGATGTGAAGGCCAGTAATACTTGGAGGGCCACAGGCTCCCTACCCGCAACCTAAAGAATTTCCTAGGATGATAAAACTACTCTGCATGTGCTTGGATAGTGCTCTTCTGCCATTTCAGCGCCTCCTCTCAGCTTCCCTTACCTGCCAGCTGTGCACGGAGTCGGCTGACCTGGGCTTTCTGCCTCTCCGACTCTGTCAGGGCTTCATTCAGTTGGGAGTGGAGATTCATCTCCTGCTTCTGATGACGGGCCAGCTCCAGCTGGAGCTGGGTGATCTGCGCCGTGGCTTCCGCTAGCTTCTTGCTGATCCTGACCTGCAACGCAAAGGAGCAGAAGAGACAGGAGAACATATGGGGAAGGAGTGCCCACGGTTGGACTTCCGGGGTGGCGCCATCGGTAATGGCGGACTCCCACTGATCCGGAGGGACTGGCTCTACGCGAATCAGGTCTGTTCCGCTACGGCGAAGCAGGGACCCTTGAAAAAATCACAGGCGGGTGAAGCCTGTGACCGTGGGACTCGGCGGGCACCTTTTGCGCCCCCCCAAATCTGCAAAGGAGCCCAATTACGGGCTCCGGAGAGAAGTGGGGAAGTGGCGTGGTGCTGAGAGTCAACTGCTTCTTCTGTGGAGTGAAGCCGCACAGCCGTTACCGGAGAGTGCTACCTTTTTCCTGTGACAATCTGGCTACAAAAACAACTACCCGTGAGTAGGTTAATTTTGGAAATAAAGGAGAACAAATAAAGGAAACAAATTTTGGAAATAAAGGAGAACAAAGACGTAATTTGATACCGAAGCGGGGAGGCATAAACAGGAAGTCTGCCTTCCGTTCTTTGTAAATAGAGCAAAGCAATGAACTTGTAAGCTAAAACCTTGAAAGACACTTGAAAAGGACTATAATTCTAACATCAAAACAAACGATCTCCCCCCTTGGCTGCAGGAGAGGAGGGGGAAAAGGTGTGAACTGTATTTCCCTGCAAAAAGAGAGAAAAGGAAGCTAAAATCCACCGCTTAAAACCTGGGAACGGGCTGCCATTGGACAACAAGAATGCCGTACTGTGAAATGCACTGTTAATGAATAGAGTACTTTTTGACAGCTAACTCTGCAAGTGAGATACAATGTTTCTGGCTGGCTTCTCCTGGTTCTAAAGTAACTGGAAAATAACTGAAATTGATACTGTTGTCTATTTTGTGAATTGGGGGATTAAAAAAAATGTTATTTATTTTAAGGCAACAACTTTTGACTGCTACTGTGTCCCCCTAGAGGAAGTTTGAAATTGTTACAATAACAACTGGGCCAGGGGAATTTTCCACTTCAAAACAAATTCTGGCCATGGGACTGACCTTGGGCTTTAACTAGAGTGTTATGGCAGATGGAAAAGAAAAGACAGATTTGCCTCAGGAAAAAACAACGAGGTCTGGTAGATCTTTTCGCCCAGACGCTGGGCTTTAGCGAAGAGCTTCAACATCTGGCCCCTCTGTATCATCAGGGGCTGCATTTTTACAACCTAAACCTAAAGAAATGACATCCGAAGATGTTTTAGCTCAAGCATTAGGCAAAATTAATGAATCTCTGGAAAAACTAAGTAAACAAGTAGCTGAAGCATCAATCAAAATTGACCAAAATCCTACAAGTATCAACAGTTTGGGACAGAAGGTAAATACTAATACAGTAACTATTGAGAAACTGCTACAGGAATCTACTTTGACCTGAAAGACAGCTGAAGAAGCAAAGGAAATAGCAGTTTCTGTAGAAGAGAAGATACCACCGATACATAAGCAACTTGAAGACCACAGGTCGATATTGTCTATGATTGAATTGAAGGAGAAACGAACGAATTTGAGGATCAGGGCCGTACCTGAACTTGAGAAAGACAATCTGACTGACTTTCTTATGCAGGAATTTGCAGACTTTTGGAACCCAGATTTGGACAAGGAAGATTTCAAGATAGTGAGTGCTTTCAGGCTGGGAAGAGGAGGGAAGAAGAACAGGGTGAGAGACTGTTTGATCACCCTCCGAACAAAAGAGGAGAGAGACAAAATCTTGAGTCTGCACTTCCAGAAGACTTTGGAAATACACCAGTCAAAAGTGGAGATATTTAAAGACATTCCGAAATATCTTTTGGACCTTAGGTCCAATTATGGAGATTTGGTTGCCCTGTTGAGAAGCAACAGAATCATCTTTAGGTGGGAATTTCCCCAAGGCCTATCTTTTAGCTTCAAAGGAAGAAAGATAAAAATAAGATCAGTGAATGACAAAGAAAGATTTTTGAAAGACCACGGAGAAAACCTGCAGAAAGAATCTGGAGAAGAGTTAAGAGCACTAGAAAGAGGAATATTAGACATAGCAAAATTACCTTTTGGATTAAAAGACTGCCAGAGAAGGTGATACCACCGATAGAGCAGGAACAGGCACTTGGTGCAGTTGGAGGAAAAGTAAAGTAACTACATCATGGCTATGCAACTATTAAGCTGGAATTGTAATGGTCTCAACTCCCCCCAGAAAAGGGAAAGTGTGTTTCATTTATTAAAAAAGGAACAATTGGACTTGATTTTTCTACAGGAAACACATGTGATAAGGCTACATAGAAAAGTATTGATTAATAAAAGACTGGGCCAGGAATTTATCTCATCAGATAAAGTTAAAAAAAGAGGAGTAGTGATTTATGCAAAGGAGAGACTATCACCGAAATTTATCTTTAAGGATGACCAAGGAAGATTTGTGGCAATTGAAATTCAAATACAAGGAGAGAAATTCTTAATAGTAGGAGTTTACGCACCAAATGAGGGGAAATCTGAATTCTTTAAAAAGTTGCATGAGACCTTGATGGACTATTTGGATTATAATGTGATTTTGATGGGAGATATGAACGGAGTGGTATCTACACATATGGACAAGGCACAAAGACAGGTGGTCACTAAGGATGGCAGACTACCGAAAACCTTTTTTGAGATGACAGACAACTTGGATTTAGTTGATATCTGGAGAACAAAGAATCCCTTGGCTAGAGAGGGAACCTTCTTCTCTGAAGCCAAAATGACATGGACAAGAATTGACCAAATATGGGTCACTAGAGGAATGGCACCAAAGACAAGAAAAGTGGAAATTTGCCCAAAAACCTGTTCCGACCATAATGCTGTGAAGATGGAGATGAAACTAACACCAACTGGCTCCTTCAGATGGAGGATGAATGACACCTTATTTAGAGATGAAGAAGTGACTAAGAAGGCCCAAAAAACCTTGAGAGACTATTTCGAGTCAAATATGAACACTAATGTTGAAAAAAGAGTAATCTGGGACGCAAGCAAAGCTGTTATGAGAGGGTTCTTGATACAACAGAATGCAATAAAGAAGAGAATTCAAAATGAAAAGAAGGATAAAATATTGGAGAAAATAAAGGAAAGTGAAAAGAAATTGAGAGCAAAACCAAAGTTGCAAGAGATCTTGAGAGAAATAAAGTTATATCAAGTACAATACATGAAAATGATGAATAAGGAGATAGAATGGGAAATTAAACAAATGAGACAAAAGACATTTGAGTCAGCTAATAAATGTGGGAAATTGTTGGCTTGGCAAATGAAAAAAAGACAAAAACTAAATACTATTATAAATTTAGAAGTGGAAGGAAAGAACATACAGAACCCAGTTGAGATTAGAAACTGTTTCCAGAGGTATTTTAAACAACTATATACACAAAGGCCACTGTCAGGGAACTGCCATCAGAGCATCAGGTGGTGGAGGGACTCAGGCAGGATGAAAGAGACTCAACTGCTGAAGCAGGGACCAGCAGGGGGAGGAGTGGGTCTCTGAGGGAATGCGAGCAGGAGGGAGGGCTCAGGGAGGCTTCCAGCGAGAACAGTGGGGAGGTATCGGAGTCTCCCATAGGGAGACCCACACCTCGCAGGAAACTGTCACGCCGTGAGTCCAGGAGACGCGTTTCCGTTAAGGAACTTCTTTGCTGGAAACGCTTCCGCAGACAGCCACTGTCGGACTCTACTAGTGACTAGAGCAGACATGTCTGAGGAGCTCCGTCACACACGGAGGTTTGTGGGGTCGCACAAACTCTGAGGGAGCACGTTTTCACGCACAAGCAGCTAATCAAACCCTCACAGCAGTCCGACAGTCTTTGTACGCTGCCTGTGCAAGAGAAGGCATCATGAGCGAACCAACCGGAACCGGAGGAGCAGGGGCTGGAGCTGGTCCAAGCTTGGAAGATAGATACCGAGCGTTGGAGGTTCAACTGGCCCTGCAGACGGCGAGGTTGGAGGAGAGAAGGGCTCAGGATGCAGACAAGAAGGGGAGAGCCACGCAATTCCCCAGAAAGGTACCAGGATTGGTGCAGAAATTTGGGGGGGACCCCAAGGACTACCATGCTTTTAGGACAGAGATGCAATATGCCCTTAATGTGCAGTTCGATGAGTTCCCTGATGAGGAATCGCGAGTTGCTTTTGTAATTGGGCATCTTGAGAAAGGGGCTAGAGACTGGGTTCGACCCCTAATGGCAACGCACAATGACATACTAAAGGACACAATGAAGTTCTTTCGTGCAATGGATATCATGTTTTCCAGCGATATTGAGGAAGGGGTGGTGCGCAGACAGCTAATGGCTTGTAAGCAGGGAAGTCGATCTGTCCGTGAATATTGGACTGAGTTTACCATGCTGATTCACAGACTGAGTTGGGATTTATCGGCGGCACCCGTTCAAATGCTATTTGAAGAAGGTCTTTCTTCGGGGGTGAAAGACGAGCTGGCACGGAGCCCCAGGGCGGAGTCTATGGATCAGCTGACCAAATCTGCGCTGACCATAGGAGCGCGGCAGGAGGCAAGAGCCTTGGAGAGGCGGGAAGGGAGAGGGGAACGTTGGAAGGAGTTCCGCATTCCAGACATTCCTGAGCCAGCTTTCCCGCCGGCAGAGCCGATGGAAATCGGAACAGCGCGCGCGCGCGCATTTTCAAAAACCAGCGAGGGAGCTAAGAAGGAGGGAAAGGGCCCCCGGAAATGCTATCTCTGCCAACAGCCAGGCCACTTTGCCAGAGTCTGCCCCCAGAGGAAGGAATGGCAAGGGATGGTGGGAGCTGTTGAGGGGGGAGAAGAAGGGGGAGCGGAGCAGGTAAAAGCCAACGCCTGGTTGCCACAATTGGGGCACTGCAGCCAGGCCAAAGAGCAGTGAAAGTGCCCATGCCAGAAGCTCCTCGACCTGCTCTAGTGATTGAAGTGTCGCTAGAGCTGCAGAATGGGCACCCCCTAAAAATAAAGGCGCTATTGGACTCAGGCAGCTCCTGCAATTTTATGAGCAAGGAGTTTGCTGCTGAACACCAGATACAGACCATCCCTTTAAGCAACCCCCTGCAGGTGACCACGATTGATGGCAGGGAGTTGTTGGGAGGAGGAGTCCGCTTGCAGACTGTCCCAATGATAATGAGGGTGGCAAGGCACACAGAACTGATAGCGTTTAATGTGGCCACCCTGGGAGGCGCTCCCATTATTTTGGGAATGAGCTGGCTAGCTCTACATGATCCGCTGGTTGGCTGGCATCAAAGAGTGGTGTCCTTTGGTTCAGCACATTGCCTAGAACACTGCAAAGGGGAGAAGGGTTCAGCAGGGGCCCAAGCCACCCTAGCAGGGACTGAAGTAATGGGGAAGGTGAAGGTACCACCACAGTATGCAGATCTCAGCGACGTGTTCAGCGAGAAGGAAGCTGACCAACTACCACCTCATAGACCCTTTGATTGTCAGATCAATTTACTCCCAGGAGCACAGCTTCCCGTGGGCAAGTTGTATGCCATGTCAGACAGGGAAATGCAGGAGTTGCGAGGGTTCATTGACAAGAACCTGAAGAGAGGCTTCATCAGAGAGTCCAAAGCAGCAGGGGGGAGCCCAGTGTTCTTTGTGGACAAAAAAAATGCGGACAAGCCGAGACTTGTATGTGATTTTAGGCGGCTGAATGCAGTGACTGAACCGGTGGCGTTCCCTATGCCCAGAATTGATGATATTTTGACCAGGGTGAGGAAGGGAAAGATTTTCACAAAGCTGGATCTAAGGGGGGCGTACAACCTGATACGCATAAGGAAAGGGGATGAATGGAAAACCACCATGTTTACCCCTTTGGGGGCGTTTGAATACCTCGTTATGCCATTTGGATTACAAGCAGGCTCCGCGTGTTTTCAATCTTTTATGAACCACGTGCTGGGCCCTTTGCTCTACAAGAATTGCGTTGCCTTTCTAGATGATGTGTTGGTGTATTCTGAGAATGAGGAGCAACATGTGAGAGACGTCAGAGAAGTGTTGAGCAGACTGCAAGCCAACAGGCTGTGGGTCAAACTGGAGAAGTGTCGGTTCCATACCAAGGAGGTGGAATTCCTGGGGTACCGCCTGTCAGACAAGGGATTGGCCATGGATCCCGGCAAGGTACAGGCAGTGCTGGAATGGAAAACACCCAAAACCAAGAAGGATGTGCAGAGGTTCCTAGGGTTTGGAAACTTTTATCGTAAGTTCATCCGCAACTTCGCCCATCTGACGGCGCCCATCACTGACTGTCTCAGCAGTAAAAAGAAGTTTGTATGGACGGCGGAGGCGGAGCGAGCGTTTGAGGAACTGAAAAGGGCCTTCGCCTCTGAAGAACAACTTCTGCATGTGGATTTACGAAAGAAGCTAAGGGTTGAAACAGACGCATCTGACAGAGCCATAGGGGCGGTGCTTCTTCTGCAGCCGGGGAAGGAGGAGTCAGAGTGGCGTCCGTGTGCCTTCTTCTCGCGGAAGCTGAACAAATCCGAGAGGAACTACACGGTGTACGACCGAGAACTGCTTGCTATTCATGAGGCGTTCCGGAGATGGAGGCATCTGCTAGTTGGTGCACAACATAAAGTGCAAGTGTGCACGGACCATAAAAATCTAGAGTACTGGAGAACGGCGCGAGTGCTCAACCAAAGGCAGTTGAGATGGGCCCAAGAGTTCTCCAAATTTAACTTTGAGATTTGTTATGTGCCAGGCCCAGAGAATGTTAGGGCGGACGCTCTCTCACGCAAACCTGAATATTTGGAGGGGGAGGGAGCACCCGAAGAAACCCATATCATTCCAGAGGACCGCTGGGTGTGTGGGGCGACTTTGGTGGGGCAAAGGGAATTGGTAGAGGGTACGGTGCAGGATGCATACGCCCAGGGGAAACTCAGGGATCTCAGAGGGGAGGAAGACAAATCCGGTGGTTTTGAGGAGAGAAATGGGGCATTGTATTATAAGGGAGCGTTATATATACCTGAAGGGGAATTGAGGGAGAAGGTACTCAAGCAGCTGCACGATAGCCCCACAGCAGGGCACTTTGGGCAACACAAAACCATGTGGCTGGTTACCAGGGAATTTTGGTGGCCCAAGGTCAGGGAAGATGTGCGGGAGTATGTGAGAGGGTGTGAACAATGCCAAAGAGCCAAGGGGGAGAGGCAGGCGCCGGCTGGTTTATTAGAACCACTGCCCACACCTGAGAGACCGTGGGAAGCAGTGGCAATAGATTTCATGACTGATCTGCCAAGGTCTAGAGGGAAAACAGCCATCATGGTTGTAGTAGACCTGTTAACTAAAATGGCCCACTTCATAGCCTGCTCACATGCGGTTACAGCAGAAGAAACCGCCAAATTGTTTGTAGAGAATGTGTTTAGGTTGCATGGCGCCCCCTTGAGGGTGGTTTCAGACCGAGGGAAACAATTTACTTCCAGGTTCTGGAGGAAGCTCATGAGCTTACTGCATGTAGAGGTTAATTTCTCGACGGCCCGTCATCCTGAAACCAACGGGCAGGCGGAAAGAGCAAATGGGGTTCTCCAACAATATTTGAGGTGTTATGTTAATGACAGAGAGAATGACTGGGTGGAGAAGTTGGCGTTGGCAGAATTTGCCTACAACAATGCAGAGAACGTGTCCACGGGGATGAGCCCCTTTTTGGCTAATCACGGGTGCCATCCCAGAGCCTTCCCAGGGGGGGAGGGGGAGAACTGGAGCGTTCCAGCTGCAGAACAGTTCGTGGAAGAAATGGAAGCGATCCATCGCCAGCTCCAACTCAATTTAAACAGGGCTAAGGAGGAATATAAGAGGCAGGCAGACAAAAACCGAAGGGAAGGTGAAAGCATCAGGGTGGGGGACCAGGTGTGGCTGTCAACCCAAGGGTTGCCATTCAAAGGAGGTTGTAAGAAATTAAGACCCAAAAGGCTGGGTCCGTTTGAAGTCATACAGCAGGTCAATCCAGTGGCTTTCAGGCTCCGGTTACCGAACCACATGAAGCTGCACCCAGTTTTTCACAGGTCGTTGCTGTCACCGTATAGAGGAGACAGTGAGGGGAGGGTCACTAGGGGACCAGCAATGGAGGAGAAGGAACACAGCTACCATGTAGCGGAGATCCTCGATTCCAGGTGGAAGGGAGATCAAGTAGAGTATTTGGTAATGTGGGAAGGGGAACCGGAGTCGGAAAACACCTGGGTTAGGGCAGAGGATGTCAATGACGAGGTTTTAATAGAGACTTTTCATCAGAGGTTCCCACGTAAACCTCAGCCTGTAGCGAGGTTCCGAAGGGAATACTTTGCCACCACCGACGAGGAAGAGGAGTTGGAGGGGTTCCCAGATTCTGAAGAGGAGGAGGATTCAGCTGGCCAGGACGACGATCGATGGAGAGAATTGTTCGAGACGTCAGAAGATGAGGAAGATTCGTTTCGGGGTTTTAGCCCTTCACCTCCCAGGGGGGAGGAATTGGGAGGGGGTGAGGGGGGCCCTGGAGGGGAGGTGGATGTCAGGGAACTGCCATCAGAGCATCAGGTGGTGGAGGGACTCAGGCAGGATGAAAGAGACTCAACTGCTGAAGCAGGGACCAGCAGGGGGAGGAGTGGGTCTCTGAGGGAATGCGAGCAGGAGGGAGGGCTCAGGGAGGCTTCCAGCGAGAACAGTGGGGAGGTATCGGAGTCTCCCATAGGGAGACCCACACCTCGCAGGAAACTGTCACGCCGTGAGTCCAGGAGACGCGTTTCCGTTAAGGAACTTCTTTGCTGGAAACGCTTCCGCAGACAGCCACTGTCGGACTCTACTAGTGACTAGAGCAGACATGTCTGAGGAGCTCCGTCACACACGGAGGTTTGTGGGGTCGCACAAACTCTGAGGGAGCACGTTTTCACGCACAAGCAGCTAATCAAACCCTCACAGCCACAGAAAGAAATTGATGTAGACCGATTTTTGAAAATAAATGGATTACAAAAAATCTCTCAAGAAAATAAATTAATGCTGAACTATAAAATAACTGAACAGGAGGTAGAAGGTGCCATTCAGAATATGCAATTAGGTAAATCTCCAGGACCGGATGGACTGACTTCTAGATACTACAGATCTTTAAGAGAATGGTTAGTACAACCTTTAAAGGAAGTCTGTAATGAAATAATGGATGGGAAAAGGGCACCAGAGTCGTGGAAAGAAGCATATATTACACTTATACCGAAAACAGAGACTGAAAAGACGCAGCTTAAGAACTACCGCCCCATATCACTGCTTAATGTGGATTATAAAATCTTTGCAGACATTCTGGCTAAAAGACTAAAAAAAGTGTTAATGGAAGAGATTCATAAAGATCAAGCAGGCTTTCTCCCGGGTAGACACTTGTCTGATAATATGAGAAACATAATCAATATTTTAGAAAAATTACAAGTGAATATTAATACCAAGGCAGTTCTGATATTTGTGGACGCAGAGAAAGCTTTTGACAACATTTCTTGGAGTTTTATGAAGAAGAATCTACAGGGGATGGGGGTAGGTCAAGGCTTTGGAAATGGTATAAGTGCAATTTATTCAGAACAAAAGGCTAAATTAATTGTGAATAACGTGGTGACAGAGGAATTTAAGATAGAAAGGGTTGCCCAATCTCCCCACTGCTTTTTATATCTGTCCTGGTGGTCCTGTTGAATATGATTAGAAGGGACCAATTGGTTAAAGGTATACAAGTCGGAGCCAAACAGTACAAATTGAGAGCATTTGCAGATGACTTAGTATTGACGTTACAGGAGCCAGAATCTAGTACTAAAAGAGTTTTGGAACTGATTCAAGAATTTGGTCAGGTTGCAGGATTTAAACAAAATAAGTTAAAAACAAAGGTCTTAGAGAAAAATTTAACAGGACTTCCGGGGGCGACGCGAACGACAATGGCGGTCTCCTTCTTGCTGTGAAGGGGAAGCTCCACAGAAACGGGTCGTCCGCTACGACGAAGCGGAAACCCATATCAGAAAACCACAGGCAGAGTTAGCCTGTGGCCGTGGGACTCGGCGGGCACCATTAGCGCCCCCCAAAACGTTGAAGGAACCCCGTAAGGGGATCCGGAGCGTGAAGGGGCTGGCGCGGTGCTGTGAGTCGATCGCTCTTTCTGTGGAGTGAAGCCGCAAAGCTGCTGTCGGTGAGCGCTGACCCTTTTCCTGGAACAATTCGGCTAAAGAACGCAACAACCCGTGAGTAAGGGGAAAAGACCGATCTGGGGGACCAACTTTAAATTGAGAATTCGGCTAAAACGGGAGACGCAACCAGGAAGTCCGTCTCCCGGTACTGTTTAAAAGATTCAAAGGAAAGATTCTAAACTTTCTAACGCCTTTGAAGTCGTACTTAAAAAGGAACTAATCCGAGCATCAATCAAATTGGATTTGGTTTTGGCACTATTTGATTTTATTTCCCGATCTTTGGACGCTATTGTACCTCTTTCTTATTGGATTTATAAATTTCTTCAAGAAACCCAGGCAGTCGGGCTGCCAGACTGTCAAAACTGTCAGTTTGTGGATTTGGATAACTGGATTGTTACATTGGACTGTTACTTGTTCTGCTGAACTGATACATTGTTTCATGGAACCTGGCACTTTCTGAGACATTGTAAGTAACTTAAGGAGAACTCTGCTAAGATTTAAAGTGCTGAAGGACTTTTGGGACTTAGAAGCTGTTGGTCACTGTTATTTAGGGATTTTGGAGAGTGTAAGAAACTTTTATAAGAACAATAACTTTGATCTCCTCCCTAATTCATCTAAACTCCCTCTAGAGGAATTGTGGGTTATAACTGCTGGGGAACTGCTATTCTTCCTTTTTTTTTGTTTATCTCTTGGCTTGTGGATTCCCATGGGAATAGCTCACTGACTGACCTTGACACGTAGACAGAACTGGGATGAGTGGAACTGGGAGAACAAGATCAGCTAAAACTAAGACACAACAAACTACTGTAATTTCACATCTGCGCAGATCATCGGTTCCCATTGTACTGGCACAAGAGGAAGAATCAGAGCAGGCCAGGACAGAAGGAATGGCTGCAGGAGGGGACTCAGTACTTGATAAAATTTTTGAAAAATTGGAAGGCCTGAGTAGACAAGTATCTGAACAATCATCTAAAATTGATCAAAATACAGCTAGTGTTGACAACCTGACTAAACAAGTGGCTTTAAATGCACAATCAATTGGGAAGTTGTTTGAAGCTACTACAGAAAATCGCAAAATAGCTGAGGAGGCTAAACAGAAAGCAGAAGCTGTACAAGAGGAAGTTAAACCTATGCGCAAGCAGATAGGTGAACAGCAGGCCTCTCTGTCTATGATTGAATTACGAAGTAAGGAGAATAATTTGAGATTGAGGTCAATTCCTGAGCTTGAAAAAGGGGATTTAATTGATTACTTGACAAAAGAATTTACAAAATTTTGGCCTTTGGAAGAAGACAAAGATTTTATTATTGTAAGTGCATTCAGACTGGGAAAAGTTGTGAAAAAGGGCAAGCCTAGAGACTGTTTGATTTCTCTGAGAACGAAGGAGGAAGGAGATAAGATACTGAGTGCTCACTTTCAAAAATCACTTGAAATTCAATATTTGAGAGTGGAAATCTATAAAGATATCCCGAAACATCTATTGGAGCTCAGATCTTGCTACGCAGATCTTGTTAAACTGTTGAGAAGCAACTCAATTGTTTTTAGGTGGGAGTTTCCCCAGGGACTATCCTTTAATTTTAGAGGGAAGAAAGTGAAAATTAAAACAGCTGAAGACAAGGAAAAATTTTTGAGTGATCATGGAGAAGACCTTCAGAAAGGGACTGTAGAACTGGGAGCCTTGGGTTCTGGACTACCAGGATTGTTACCTGCACCCTTGGGGCCTAAAGACCAGGAGAAAGAGACACCACCACAAAAGGGAGAATAGAAACGTCCAGGATGTCTGCAGCTTATAAGTTGGAACATTAACGGCTGTAATTCCCCGGAAAAAAGGAAGAGGATCTTTCATTTATTAAAAAAGGAACAATTAGATATTATCTGCTTGCAGGAAACACATGTGATCAGGCTCCACAGAAAAGTGTTAATCAACAAGAGACTAGGCCAAGAATTTATTTCATCGGACCGAGTGAAGAAAAGAGGAGTTGTGATATATGCAAAGGAGAGCCTGTCACCAAAATTTCTTTTTAAAGACGAGCAAGGAAGAATTTTGGCAATTGAAGTGCAAATACAAGGGGGAAAATTCTTAATTTGGGAATCTATGCACCGAATGAGGGGAAATCGGAATTTTACAAGAAGCTGCATGAGACAATGTTGGACTACATGGACTATAACAACATCATTATGATGGGTGATATGAATGGGGTGGTATCTACGAACATGGATAAAGTACAGAACCAAACTATGACAAAAGAGGGCAGACTACCAAAAACTTTTTTTGAACTAACTGACAATATGGACTTGGTTGACATCTGGAGGACAAAGAACCCCCTGGAAAGAGAGGGGACATTCTTCTCTGAAGCCAAAATGACATGGACAAGAATCGACCAAATATGGATAACTAGAGGACTGGCACCTAAGACTAGAAAAGTGGAAATCTGCCCAAAAACCTGCTCCGACCATAACACAGTAAAGATGGAAATGAGACTAACTACAACCGGCTTCTTTAGATGGAAGATGAACGACACCTTATTTAGAGACCAGGAGATTGTTAAAAAGGCCCATAAGACTCTGAGTGATTATTTTGAAATAAATTTGAAAACCACAGTGGAAAAAAGAGTAATCTGGGATGCAAGTAAGGCGGTTATGAGGGGGTTTCTGATACAACAGAATACAATAAAGAAAAGAGCTCAGAATGAGAAAAAAGATAAGATCTTGGATAAAATAAAAGAAGGTGAGAAAAAGTTAAGACTGAAACCAAAGTCACAGGAGATTCTGAGAGAAATTAAACTCTATCAAGCACAATATTCAAAATTGATAAATCAGGAAGTTGAATGGAAAATCAAACAAATGAAACAAAGGACTTTTGAATCGGCAAATAAATGTGGAAAACTGGTAGCTTGGCAGTTGAAAAAGAGACAAAAATTGAATACGGTTACTAACCTAGAAGTTGAAGGGAGAAACATTCAGAACCCTGTGGAGATTAGAAAATGCTTCCAGAGATATTTTAAACAACTTTATACCCAAGGGCCGCAAAAAGAGATTGAGATAGACCATTTTTTACGAAACAATGGATTACCAAAACTATCTCAAGAAAATAAGACAACATTGAACTATAAAATAACAGAACAAGAGATTGAAGGTGCCATTCAGAATATGCAATTGGGCAAATCTCCAGGGCCGGATGGGCTTACCTCTAAGTATTATAAGACTTTGAAAGACCATCTGATTCAACCATTAAAGGAGGTTTGCAATGAGATTAGGGGGGGGGAAGGCACCGGAGTCGTGGAAAGAAGCTTTCATCGCATTGATACCTAAATCTGAAACTGAAAAGACACAACTTAAGAACTACCGTCCCATTTCCCTGTTAAATGTGGATTACAAAATTTTTGCAGATATTTTGGCAAAAAGACTAAAAAGAGTGTTAAATGAAGTGATTCACAAGGACCAGGCAGGCTTTCTCCGAGGTAGACATTTGTCTGACAATACAAGGAACATTATTGATATTTTGGAACTTTTGCAAATGAACACCAATACAAAAGCAGTATTGATTTTTATTGATGCGGAGAAGGCCTTTGACAACATTTCATGGAAATTTATGAAGGAAAATCTTAGAGGGATGGGAGTGGGACGGGGGTTTGAAAACGGTATAGAAGCAATTTATTCAGAACAAAAGGCAAAACTGATAGTTAATAATGTGGTGACAGAAGAGTTTAAGATTGAGAAAGGAACACGACAGGGTTGCTCATCTCCCCACTGCTATTTATCTCGGTCCTGGAGGTGCTCCTGAGCATGATCAGAGGGGACCGGTTGGTTGAAGGAATTCAGGTCGGAGCTAAACAGTATAAACTTAAAGCTTTTGCAGATGATCTAGTTTTGACATTACAGGAGCCAGAATTTAGTACGAAAAGGGTGTTAGAACTGATTCAAGAATTTGGTCGGGTGGCGGGATTTAAATTAAATAAGCAGAAAACTAAGGTTTTGGAAAAAAACTTGACAATTGCAGGAAAAGAAAGGTTTCAGAAGGAGACAGACCTAAATGTGGTTAAAAAGGTGAAATATCTAGGGGTCAATATGACAGCTAAAAATCTGAATCTATTTAAAGATAACTATGAAAAATGTTGGTCAGAAATTAAAAAGGACCTAGAAATTTGGTCAAAATTGAAGCTTTTCTTGTTGGGTCGAATTGCTGCTATAAAGATGAATGTATTGCCAAAAATGTTATTTCTGTTTCAGACTTTGCAGATTGTGGATAAGATGGAGTGTTTCAAGAGGTGGCAGAGAGATATCTCCAGGTTTGTCTGGCAGCGCAAAAAGCCCAGAATAAAATTTAAAATATTAACTGATGCTAAAGAAAGAGGGGGGGGGGGTTTGCCCTGCCAGACATGAAATTGTACTATGAATCAGCAGCTTTCTGCTGGATGAAAGATTGGCTACTTCTGGAGAACACTGACGTTTTGGATTTGGAAGGGTTTAACAATGTATTTGGGTGGCATGCATATTTGTGGTACGACAAGGTTAAAGCTCACAAAGCTTTCAAAAACCATATTGTCAGGAAGGCAGTGTTTAATGTCTGGATAAGATACAAAGATTTGTTAGAAAGTAAGACCCCAAGGTGGCTGTCACCAATGGAAGCTAAGGCTCAGAAAAGACTCAATATGGAGGCCAATTGGCCAAAATATTGGGAAATAGTAGAAAAAGATGGAGACATATGGAGATTGCAGAGTTTTGAGAAATTAAAGGATAAAGTGCAAGACTGGCTACATTATGCTCAGATCAGGGAGGCTTTTAATATGGACAAAAAAAAAACAGGTTTCCAGGTGGAAAAATCGAAACTAGAAACAGAACTGTTAGAACCAAAAACTAAGATACTTTCAAAAATGTATAACTTGCTGTTAAAATGGAACACTCAGGATGAAACGGTTAAATCAGCTATGATAAAATGGGCGCAAGACATTGGTTACAACATTATGTTTGCTGACTGGGAACGGTTATGGACCACCGGTGTGAAATTCACGGCATGTAATGCCTTGAAAGAAAATATTATGAAAATGATATATAGGTGGTACATGACCCCAGTCAAGCTTGCAAAAATATACCATCTGCCAGACAATAACTGTTGGAAATGTAAAGAAACTGAAGGAACATTCTTCTACCTTTGGTGACGTGCCCAAGGGTTAAGGCTTTCTGGGAAATGATCTATAATGAGCTAAAAAAGGTATTTAAATATACCTTCCTTAAGAAACCAGAGGCCTTCCTTTTGGGCATTGTCGGCCAAATGGTGCCAAAGAAGGACCAAACTTTTTTTTTGTATGCGACAACAGCAGCAAGAATACTCATCGCAAAGCACTGGAAGAATGGCAGACGCAACTGATAGACTATATGGAACTGGCAGAAATGACTGGCCGAATTTGAGACCTGGGAGAAGAGACAGTGGAAGAGGACTGGAAGAAATCCAAGGATTATTTGCAAAAGTATTGTAAATTGTATGAATGTTAGAATGATGCAGGATATAAAGAAAATATGGCATTAGTAACCTAGCGGAAAGGAGTATGAAAATAACTGAACTATATGAACAAAGATGAAATTTGAACAATATTATGTCAAGCTAAAATATCTAAACACTTGACAACAAAGGGTAAAATTGGAGACATAATAGTTGAAATGTACAATTTATAACAAATTTTGAGAGAAGGTGATGTATTGCTGAACATGATTTGCTAATCAGGAACACAGAAAAGGGAAACGTGAGGGAGTCATGAAAGAGGGTTATGGAAATAATATTTAAGAAATTGAATTGTTTTCTTTCTTATGTCTTTTTATGTCTTTTTTGCTTGCTTTTTTGTATGTTTGGTATGTTTTCTTTTGTCTTTTTTTTGGTTTAGGGTGTTTTTCTTTTTTTTTTGGATTGTGAGAGGGAAGTTTGTTGTATTGTTTAAATTGTTTAAAACCCTTAATAAATATTTTATATTAAAAAAAAATTAACAGAGATTGAGAGAGAGAGGTTTCAGAATGAGACAGGCTTAACAGTGGTTAAGAAAGTGAAATACCTGGGGATTATCATGACAGCTAAAAATGGGAATTTATTTAAAGACAATTATGAAAAATGCTGGACTGAAGTGAAAAAAGATCTAGAAATCTGGTCAAATTTGAAGCTTTCACTGCTAGGCCGTATTGCTGCGATTAAAATGAATGTATTGCCTAGAATGTTATTTCTGTTTCAAACATTGCAAATTTTGGATAAAATGGATTGCTTCAAGAAGTGGCAGAGAGATATTTCTAGATTTGTCTGGCAGGGCAAGAAGCCTAGAATAAAATTTAAAATACTAACGGATGCAAAGGAAAGAGGTGGATTTACCCTGCCAGACCTTAAACTTTATTATGAATCAGCAGCTTTTTGCTGGCTGAAAGAATGGCTGCTTCTTGAAAACACAGACATTTTGGATTTAGAAGGCTTTAATAATGTATTTGGATGGCATGCATATTTATGGTATGATAAGGTCAAAGCACATAAAGCATTTAAAAATCATATTGTCAGGAAAGCATTGTTTAATGTCTGGATAAGATACAAGGACCTACTTCAAAATAAAACCCCAAGGTGGTTGTCACCGATGGAAGCGAAGGCGCAGAAAAAGCTCAATATGGAGGCCAAATGGCCAAAATATTGGGAAATTTGGGAACAAGAGGGAGACAGATTGAAATTGCAGAGTTTTGAAAAACTAAAAAATAAAGTGCGAGATTGGCTTCATTATTATCAGATAATGGAGGCATATAATTTGGACAAGAAAATTGGCTTCCAGGTGGAAAAATCAAAATTGGAGACAGAACTGTTAGAACCCAAAACCAAGATTTTGTCAAAGATGTATAACTTGCTGTTGAAATAGAATACTCAGGATGAAACGGTGAAATCTGCTATGATTAAATGGGCACAAGATGTTGGACATAACATAATGATGGCTGACTGGGAACAGTTATGGACCACAGGTATGAAGTTTACGGCATGTAATGCCTTAAGAGAGAATATTATGAAAATAATATACAGGTGGTACATGACACCAGTCAAGCTTGCAAAAATCTATCATTTGCCCGATAATAAATGTTGGAAATGTAAGGAAACTGAAGGTACATTCTTTCACCTTTGGTGGACATGCCCAAGAATTAAGGCTTTCTGGGAGATGATCTATAATGAAATGAAAAAGGTATTTAAATATACCTTCCGGAAGAAACCAGAGGCCTTTCTCCTGGGCATGGTTGGCCAATTGGTGCCAAAGAAGGATAGAACTTTCTTTATGTATGCTACAACAGCAGCAAGAATACTTCTTGCAAAGTACTGGAAGACACAAGATCTACCCACCCTGGAAGAATGGCAGATGAAGGTGATGGACTACATGGAACTGGCGGAAATGACTGGCAGAATCCGAGACCAGGAAGAAGAGTCGGTGGAAGAAGATTGGAAGAAATTTAAAGACTATTTACAGAAATACTGCAAAATTAATGAATGTTAGAATGATGTCAGAATGAAGTTAAGTGGTTTTAGCAGCAATGTTACAAAGGAGTATGTAAAAATGGTTTGTTAACAGGTGAGAATCCAAAGTTACAATATATTAAGTTAAAGGATTAGGATGAAAACAAAGAGGGAAAGGATTTGCTGAACTAACTAACTAACTGAACTGGAATACAAAAAAGGGAGGTGTGAGGAGGTCAGGGAAACAAGTAAATGAAAGACAAGATATGGAAAGATTGATCTGTTTTTAAGTGTTTTTATTTTTCTGTATTGTGTATTTTTTCCTTTCCCCCCCCCCTTTTTCTTATTTTTGTAACCTTTTTTGAAACTTTAATAAATATCATTTTTTTAAAAAGGAGTGCCCACAAGACCTTTCCTGGGAGGATGCAAGAGCTGTGCTTTTGGAGGCTCCCAAATGCTAAGAATGAGTCTCCCAGGAAACACCCTGAAGAACTGGTCTACTGGCAAGGCTATGAGGAGCAGGGGGAGGCTTTTTAGTTAGTTCAGGAAAAAGCATGCACGACAAAGGTGCATAAAATGGAGAGCAGAAAAGATTTCCCCAGAAAATTCGGGACAGACAAAAGAAAGGACATCTTCACACAGCAGAGCTCTCTCCCACAAGATAAAATGAAGGCCAAACAGTTAGATGGCTTTAGCAGCGGCTTAGACAAAACAATGGGGCAGGAAAAGCTATACACAGCCAGCAGCCACAAGGGCTAGGGTCTCCCTCCACTGTTGGAGACAGCATGCTGTTCCTGGGAATTGCAAGTAATCCAGTGGTGGCATGTGCTAGAGAGAAAAGTGGCGACAAGGAGAGGAGAGTTAACACCACCAGAAGCAAGAACAGCAAGAGGGGAGAAAGTTTTATCAAAAGAGGCAATGGCATTCTGGGTTAAGAGCACTCTGCTTATTCTGTGGTCCAAGGGCTGATTATATCACTGAAAATCCCAGCGGCCTCAGGGTAAGATGCATGGAAGATCCCTTAATGGCAGGGTTTGCACGCTGATGCCCAAGCAAGAACAAGCCACAGCAAACCTGGACTTGCATGCTCTCCCCTTACATCTCCTCCTCTCATGCGGCCAGGAACCCTGACACTTATGCCCAGCCATGGTTTGCTGTGTTGCCTGGGACAACGAGCTGCAGCTAACATCAACTATGGGTAATATCAAACACACCAACTTCAAATGTTTGTTTCTATAAGCTAACTTCAGAAACTAATTCTGCTTAACATTAATGGCTGTTCTCAGTCCAGACAACAGAGGAAGCAGCAGTTACCTAGAAGTGGAAACTCTCACACCCTTCTTCTTGGCTGCATAGGAGGAAGTGAGGGGGAGATTCATTGTGCTTGCTCACATCATGCCAACCTGAGGTGCTTTTCAAAGGATTACCTGAAGCTTATGAATCTTTTACCTGTATGTGCATGTATACCTAGCTAATCGTTTGTTCTATTTTGTTGTTGCTGCTGCTCAGAAATGTAACTTCTTTCTGGCCTGCAGGCAAAGGGGAATTGTGACCTGCACTAGCGATTGTGAACTCCTGGGATAGCACATGCCCTCCCCACAGCCTCAGTCACTTGGCCTTCCTGTTGTGGCTGTCACGCTGCCAGGGCTTACCTTCTCCTGTTCAGCATGTAGGACCCTTGCCTGGGTGTGCTTCATGGTCCTCTGCAGTGAGCTGTTGCTCTGCTCAAATAACAGGTTGCCCTGCTCCACATAGCTGGGGGAAGAATTGTTTTTTACACACGTGAATGTTTGCATGATTTGATACTTTCCATCCTCTCATGTGAAAAATAATAATAAATCAAGGCAGTATCATATGTAGATCTCACTTTTGAAAAGCCACCCTAGGAGAGCTTCTATCCTTTATATCAGAATCATAATAGTTCTTATTTTATGTTCCATCTTTCCTCCAAGGAGCTCAAATACTGGTATATAGTTTTCCTCCCTTTTTTATCTTCACAAGCCTGTGAGGTAGCTTAGGCTGAGAGAGTGTGACTGGCCCAAGGTCACCTTCAGGGCAGAGTGGGGATTGGAACCCTGATCTCCCAGATCTTACTCTGACAGACCCTCTTAACTGCTACCCCACACTGGCTATATTCCTGTATTCCTCTATTTGTCCATCCAGCCCAGTACTATCTACTTTGACTGGCAGCAGCCTTGGGGTGCCTGGGGATTGAGCCAGGCCACCTGAGCTTTAGGCTTCAGCCACAAATACCAGCTGTTTCTCATTGAGCATCAAAAGTGAGCAAGAGTCTCCCTCACCGTTGGTTGCGGTCAATCAGTTCACCAATCTTCTTGTTCTGCTCCTCAATGCGGCTGCTCTTCTCAACGATCTCCTGCTTCAACCTCTCATTTTCCTGTAGCACAAAGAGCAAAACGGAATGTGTCAGAGGCAGTCCTGGCCTCTACAACTCTCACAATCTCCAGCCACAATCTCTTCCCCAACCTCTCTCGGGGACCCAGATTTGAGGAGAGAAATCATTGTGGTCTTCCGCCATGGTCATGGACAGAACATGGGCAGTTTGGAGCTGCTCCCCTTTAGCAAGTCTCTTAGGTAAACTTTATTTAGTAAGCAAATTGTGAGACAGCTGTACTGCATGAAGCCATGTGTCAGGGAACTGCCATCGAAACCAAGAGTGGAGGTAAGGCTCCGTTGCCAACCAGGCTCAAGTTGCCAACCAGCATGAAACTACACCCAGTGTTCCATAGGTCCCTACTCTCTCCGTACAGGGAGGGACTGGAATTTCCGGGGCGGGAGAGAGAGGTCCCCACTCACCCACGCGTAGAGGAGAGGGAACTTAGTAGTCAAGCCAAGGAAATACTCGATTCAAGATGGAGAGGAGGACAGGTGGAGTATTGGGTGGCTTGGGAGGGGGAACCCGAGTCGGAAAACACGTGGGTTCCTGCGGAAACCATTAGGGATGAGTATCTCCGGGGGGAGTTTCATGGCAGGTTCCCAAGGAAACCCAAACCAACAGCGAGGTTCTGGGAGGAGCAATTTGGCACCACAGATGAGGAAGAAGATTCTATGGGGTTTCCGGCCTCCGAAGAGGAGGGAGGAGAGGTATCCGAGGGAGAGGAATCGGACTGGGAAGATTACCCTGTGCGGAGATATAGCAGCAGGTGGAGAGCAATGTTTGAATCTTCAGAAGAGGGGGGTAGTTCCTTCCGGGGATTTCCCCCATCACCGTCAGAGGAAAGGGAGGAATTTAGGCCCAAGGAATGGGACGGAGGTGAGGGGGGTCCTGGGGGGGAGGTGGATGTCAGGGAACTGCCATCGAAGCCAAGAGTGGAGCTAAGGCTCCGCGACGATGCGGGAGAAGGGACCAGCAGAGGGAGAGAGAACACTTCCCTTGGAGAAGGAAATCAGCGTGACACCTGGAAGGAAGGGGAGCAGGGAAGGACTTCGGAGAGAGGGCTCCAGGACTCTTCCACAGAGACCAGCGGGGAGAGTCCAGGACCTCCGCTGGCCACGCCCACTCTGCACAGAAGACCTCCGCGCAGGCAGTCTAAGCGGAGACTTGGTGTCAAGGAGTTTTTATGTTGGAAGAAGTTCAGGAAACGCCCACTGACGGATTCTACCAGTGACTGACACAGCCACGGAGTAAAGGCTGACCAGCTAGGGAAAGGTTTAGCCAGGGAACGTTGCCTAGAGCATGCACACCCTCTACGCACAAGCAACCCCAATTCCCTTTACACCATGGAAGCAAGATACATGGTAAAAGCAAAATACAACACAGAAATCCAAGCTCTGAGAATGAATAAAATCAGTTTCACAAACTCTGATACAATAAGCCCATCTATTCTACTCAACTTTAAAAAACAACACCATTTCAGCAGGTATAAAACTTGATCTGCATAACTGACATCTCAGGATGGAAGCCCTCCAAAGCAAGCATGCTTTCAAGAGGCATCTGAACAGCGTCACACTAGGCCCTGGTCTGATTTGGGCTGGAAACTGTCTGGAGCTGCAATAATAAAAGCCCAATTGCTAGCGGAGCCTTAGAGGAACTGGAACAGAGGAAGCTCCCTTAGCTCAAGCCAGATAGTTGCGTGTATCCAGCTCAGTACAGCCTACAACAGGGGCAAAGAACCTCTGCCAGTCCAAAGACTGCCTTGCCTCTGGATCAACTCTGGATCCAGGTGTGGGCGGGGCTAGGGAAAAAAGTGGGTGGAGCAACAGATGTGGCTATAATACAGGAGACTAGAAGTCTCTACACCGATTGCTCCACATCCAGGCTAGCAACAAAGACACTTCCAGCTGGCCAAAAGAACTCAAGGAAGGTGCAGAGCAGGAACAGGGAAGGACAGGGCAGCATCTGTGCCCAAGGCTCCCAATGACTGGCAGCGTCTCCTCCAGGGTTTCAGGCACAGGGTCTCTCTCAGCCCTGCCAGGAGGCACCACTGGGGACTGTACCCAGGAACTGTTGCCTGCGAATCACATGCTCTGCTGCTAACTGTGACCCTTCACCTGAAGGTAAAAGCAAGGTTCTAGTCTTCATGCTCTCAAGTAGACAGGCTCTTTACCTGCAGGATACGCTGGATGTTACTCATGATTATAGAGGTTTCCATGGTAACAGAAGAGACGCCTGGCAGCAGACCGGGGCCAGAGTTTTGCTTCCGTAGTTCCTCCAGCTGCAAGGGATGTGGGGAGAGAAAGGAAAAACAAAAAGGAGATGCAGCTTGAAGCATCAGCACACAGGAGAGAAGAAGCCAGATCAGGCCTGGGCCCTTTGAGCTGCTCACTTGTTTGCCAAGGAGAGAAACTGCTGGGAGCACAGGAACCTGGCTCAGTATCAGACCACTGGGTCCATCTAGCTCAGTGCTGTCAACACTGGTGGGCAGCATCTCCCTGCGTTTTCAGACTGGGGAGTCGCCCAGTCCTTCCTGGAGACGTCAGGGAGCTAACATGGAACCTTCTGCATGCAAAAAGGTGCTCCACCACCTAGCTGAAGCAACTTCCCTCGTCCCAAACCTCCCCCCCATCAGAGAATAAAAAGACAATTCACAAGCCTACTATAAAAACAGCTAGATACAGTTCTCCAACAGTATGAAACAGAAGCAAAACCTGAAGGTAGACTGATTATTTCAGAAAATGTATATACTGCCTGATATATGTATTTTTTAATGAACATAAAACGCCAAAGTTGTTTAAAAGCCTTAAAACAGTTGAACAAGAATCAATATCAGGCAGGCACCTTCACTGTACAGGCAACTTCCCATCTGTGGGCGCACCAGTTTTGGCCCTGCAGGGGTGCGGGGCAGGCTGACGTGCACAGTGCCTCAGAACGCAAACCCCGTGTAAATGGGGAACCGCCTGTACCCTTTTCGGCACATGCTTCTTTAGATCTCTAGAATGCTGATAGGTTTCTAGTTTATCGCTGGTTTTAATTTTTTGAATATTTAAATCGTTTTTACTAATAATTCTACAGTGGTGCCTCGCAAGATGAAATTAATTCGTTCCGCGAGTTTTTTTGTCTTGCGATTTTTTTCGTCTTGCGAAGCACGGTGTCGGGAAAGTTTTGGAAAAGCTTCAAAAATCACCAAAGTCTTCAAAAACCTCAAAAAAGGGGGGTGCTTGGGAGGGAGGGAGAGGCGGGCGCGGGGCGGAGGTTGCTGCCTGAGCCCCCGGGATCGGTTCGGCTCACCTTGCTCCGACCATTTGCACTACAGTCAGCGCCGTCTTGCTGCTGCTGCTGTCGCCGTGGTAGTCAAAACTCCTACCGGCCTAAAAGTTGTCTGGTGCAAAATCCCTTCTGCAGCAGCAGCCCGAAAGAAAGTGAGAGTGCCAGCCAGCCAGCTGCCCGCCGCGGGCAGGAGGGAGGGAGCGTCGGCGACGGTGGATGCCTATTGCCCCTGTTGCTGCTGCAGCCGGCCAGCCAGCCAGAAGCGCACGAGCGGAGAGGGGTGCATCCAGCCCGTTGGAGAGGAGCGCAGGGGCTCGTCCCTGGTGGCTCCCGAGCTGCCCTTGCCTGGCCCGGCGCCTTCCGCGCTGCCAAAGGGCGACTCACCTGCTGCCTGCGCTGCGCCGGGACTAACTCGAGCGGAGCGAGGAGAACACACACTCGCACGCGCACACACCGAGAGGCAAACTTGCCGCAGCCGTAGAAGGCGCGGGGTTGGAAAGCGCGGAGATGCAGGTAGGGGGCGCCCCTCGCAGGACGAGTGCTGGAGGGCCCGGGCAGGTGCTCTTGTCACCGCCGGGGCGCGGGGGGGGGGGGAGAAGGAAGGAGCCCCATCCGAAGACCCCCGGAGCCTGGCCTCCCTAACTGGGAGTTATGAGGAGGGAAGTGTGTCTCGCCTTGCTATTTTTCGCCGAAACAAAGCTCCCTCTCCCTCAGAACCCGCCTTCACGCGTTCTTGCCCCTACGGAGACGCACACCACGTGCTATGAGTTGCTCCTCGAAGTCAAGTCGCAACTGTATTAACAGTTTTAAGAAAAAGGAAACAAACTTGCAAGACGTTTCCGTCTTGCGAAGCAAGCCCATAAGGAAAATCGTCTAGCGAAGCAACTCAAAAATGGAAAACCCTTTCGTCTTGCGAGTTTTCCGTCTTGCGAGGCATTCGTCTTGCGAGGTACCACTGTATTGTTTTATTCTTTTTGTAAAGTGCTTTGAGTTTTTTTATGAAATAAAATAATCAACAATACAAAACCAACACCTCAGGGGAGGGAGCTTTTCAGCCCACTGGAAAAGCCTGTTGCAAGAAAAACACCTTCCTATTCTTTCTGGAAAGTGCTAGCAAGGCAGTTCTTAAGCAGCTTCCTATCCTGAAAGTTCTGTATTACCTTGACTGACAGCTGGTCCATCTTGTCAGCCACCTTCCCAACGGCCAGGCGGATCTCTGTGTTCTGCTGCCGGGTCTCTGTCAGCAGGAATGAACCAAGGTCTCCAGCTGCTGTGACAGGAAAGAAAACTTTGCAAGGTTGTGTTTGTTATTGTTGTTTCAAAATGAGGCTGCAAGCAGAAGCAAATACAGTGGTACCTTGGGTTCAGGTTACAGATTCCGCTAACCCAGAAATAGTACCTCGGGTTAAGAACTTTGCTTCAGGATGAGAACTGAAACTGCGCAGCAGCAGCAGCGGGAGGCCCCATTAGGTAAAGTGGTGCTTCAGGTTAAGAACAGTTTCAGGTTAAGAACGGACCTCCCGAACGAATTAAGTACTTAACCCAAGGTACCACTGTAGAAGTGGACAGGGCGGGAAGAGAGGGGTCACACCAATAAGAAAGGGCAGGGAGAAAAGAACACAGTTGTCCTTGAGCATCTTAACAAGCAGCCGTGAATCTTCTAGGGTGGGGGACTTTAAGGCAACTTAGCTGCCTCTTCCCAGCTTTTAAACGGCTGGAATAAGGCAAAAGGAAATGATTCCTCACACAGTGCAGACTTAAACCGAGCAACTGTCTTCTGCTGGAGGCAGTGATGGCCACCAACATGGATGGCTTTAAAAGAGGATTGGACAAATTCACGGAGGGGGAGAAGGCTATTGATGGCAACTAGCCATGAGTCCATGTTCCGACTTCACAATTGGGGGCAATAAATGCTTCTGAATAACAGCTGCTGAAAAGCACAGGAAGGGAAAGGTGCTCGTGGGTTTCCCACAGGCATCTGGTTGGCCACTGTAAGAAGAAAATGCTGGACTACATGGGTCACTGGCCTGATCCAGTAGGCTGTGATGCTCTGAACGGGGGGATTTCTAACTTTCACTGAGTTAATGCTCAACAGGTAGGATTTCATTTCCTGGGCTACAGAGGTAGATGCTTAAGATTCCCTATCCGTACCAGTTTGGGAAATATGGGTGTCTTAATTAATACTGGTGAGTCACCATTTCTTTCTCTTATTATTTATTGTTTGCTTTCTTCATATATGGCAAGCCTGCTACCAGACTTTTGGGTTGTCAACAATGTTAATAAAGGGGTTTGCTTTTGTAAAAAAGTTAATGTTTGGAAGCAGCTCCCAAAGCTACATAGTGCACAGTTTGAACATACCTTGGAAAGGAGCTGGGCACAACCCAACAGGCTGGAGCTGGGAAACTGCGGCACTCACTTGGGGGTAAGCATATGGCATCGCTGCATAAGGCTGAGAACACAGGTGGGGGAGGGAAAGGAGAGTCAGGTGACTTGTCACACTGACCAAACAGACGGCAACAAGGCCCCCCATTAAAACAGCAGGATTGCTTAAGCCTGCTCTCAAGGGCTAGAAGACCCAAAGGCCAAGGACTGCAAGGGATCCTCTCCTGCAAAAGGCAATGATGGACAACCATTTGGATAGCTTTAAAAGAGGATTGGGCAAATCCATGGGTAGGCGCCTATTGATGGCTACTGGCCTCGACAGCTAATGGCTGGAAGAAGGAATGCTTCTGAATGCCGTTGCTGGAAACTGGAGGAGGGGAAAGAGCTACTGGGGCATCCAGGTAGCCACTGAGAACAGGTGCCCCCATGTGAACAGGATGCTGGGTGAGAAAGGCCATTGGCCTGATCCAGCAGAGGTTCTTCTTACATTCTTCTAAAGATCACCCAATATATAGAAGATCCCCGCTGGATTTGGTGGAAACTACCTCAGCACTGCCAAGGTAACAAACTGCTTCCCTCCAACCCAAGGCAATGGATGCTGCCAGTTCTTAATCTAGCGCTTTTGGGATTTGCACCGAAGGGCTATTACCTTCATGGCTATGCTGCACCCTCCCTATTTTGCAAATGAAGACCTGACACTGACAGAAAAGGATGAGGAAACTTAGTCAAGCCTGCTAGTCGCATGGCCCTGTCTTGAGCAAACCAGGGAACAGAGCATGATGTTGTGGCTCACCTGGCAACCTATGAAAGAACCTTTCCCTGTCTACAAAGGACTCCTTACCTGATAGTTTTGAGGGGTTCTTGGAAGGGGTGGGTGTGGCTGGGGGGCAGCAGGCACCTGGAGCCCCGACACAGCTGGATGAGGAGCTAGGAAGGAAGCAGAGGCATCAGCGTTGCCCATCTCAATACAAGCAGTCCATCATCATCATCAACAGCATCAAAATGTTTGTCTCTATTTCCACCCAAAGGAGCCCAGAAGAGTCAGCACACAAACAGATCAATTCAAGCATGTAAACACAATGCCAGTGACCGATGCAGACTCTGCTCAAGCTGATCTACAGCAAATGAAGGACACTGCTCCCCCCATCCCCACACATCCAGATTTCCTCCGCTTTCCATGCACAATCATCATGCTGGCTTCTGGGTTGTGTCCAACTAAATTCTACTGAGTAGAGCCACTGCACTCAAGAAGAACCCTGCCAGATCAGGCCAGTGGCCCATCTAGTCCGGCACCCTCTTCTCACAGTGGCCAACCAGGTGCCCCCATGTTGTTGTTGTTTAGTCGTTTAGTCATGTCCGACTCTTTGTGACCCCATGGACCAGAGCACGCCAGGCACTCCTGTCTTCCACTGCCTCCCGCAGTTTGGTCAGGCTCATGTTTGCAGCTTCGAGAACACTGTCCAACCATCTCGTCCTCTGCCGTCCCCTTCTCCTTGTGCCCTCCATCTTTCCCAACATTAGGGTCTTTTCCAGGGAGTCTTCTCTTCTCATGAGGTGGCCAAAGTACTGGAGCCTCAACTTCACAATCTGTCCTTCCAGTGAGCACTCAGGGCTGGTTTCCTTAAGAATGGATACGTTTGATCTTCTTGCAGTCCATGGGACTCTCAAGAGTCTCCTCCAGCACCATAATTCAAAAGCATCAATTCTTCGGCGATCAGCCTTCTTGATGGTTCCGCTATCACTTCCATACATCACTACTGGGAAAACCATGGCTTTAACTATACGGACCTTTGTTGGTAAGGTGATGTCTCTGCTTTTTAAGATGCTGGTGCCCCCATGGGAAGCCTGCAAACAGCACCTGAGGCCAAGAGCCCTCTCCCCTCCTGCGGTTTCCAGCCACTGACAGCCCTCTCCTCCATGAACTTGCCTAACCCTCTTTTGAAGCCACCCAAGTTGGTGACCATCACCAAGGCACAACAAGGGAACACACTTTTTACCTTGCATTGCCCACTGAGGAGGGGCCATTGGACAGTAGTCGTTCAGACAGAGGGTTGAAAATTCTTGAATGGCATGCAGCTCCTGAAGAAGAAAGTGCACAATTAACCCTCCTGGGAAGCGGAAAGGGACCCTGGAGGCTTCAAATCCCACATTAACGAGAGAGAGGCATGCCAGAACATTTGTAGTTATGGGTTTTTTTTAATACGTTGTAAGCCGCTTTGAGCATTGTTTTAACTTGGGAAAGGCAACATACAAATAAAATGATTGGTGATCCTTACAAGGCTTTCCCTCAAATTAAGATTCAGACCCAAAACCAGTTTGGGGTGACTACTGGATCTAGGGAGGGCAAGACCCTCAGTTTCATGCAAAGGGCCCCAGGTTTGATACCCGGTAGGCAGGGAATTCCCCCTGTCTGAAACCCTGGAGAACCAGGTGGGTTTGTAATTAAGTAAAAAAAAAGAAGAGCCTCCCCTCCTTCAGGGAAAATAAAAGTGGTTTACAAGCTCATACAACAGCTTAAATTGCATTTAGATTTCCAATCTTCCTGCATTAGATATCTTCATGGTTTCTTAAAAAAAGAGAGAGATTCCTCTTCCCATATCATGGGATGCATCCAGTAAAACAACCTCTCATACCCTTTCAAAGCCTACCAGTGGGATTTCAAAATGGTGGTGAGGTCTGTCACATCCCCTGGGCAGGATTAAGCCAAGGGGGCCAGAGCCCAAGCAAGATCCCCTAAGAGAAAGCAGCTGGTTTGTCCTTCTCTTACCCCCCACCCCGCCCTGTGGCTTCCTTTGTGTGCCTGACAATGCATGTCAGATGCTCAGTACTTAGGCCTTAGTTAAGGGCATATCAACCAGCTGAAAATGACGACAGAACTGAGATAAATTCAACAGAGTAAATAATTTTTGATGGTGTAAAAGTGGAAAACTGATTTGAATGGTTTACAAAAATATGCAGGAATGTATAATATATAAAAAGAACCATGGAAGGAGAAGAAGGGAAGTGACTGGATATTTTACAGTTTGTAAAATGTTTATTTTGAAATGTAAAATAGAAAACTTAATAAAATTATAGAAAAGGGCACAGCAACCTTCACCAACCTGGGGCCCTATAGGTGTAACGGACTACAACTCCCATCAACCCCCAGCCAGTATGCCCTCTGATACGAAACGGGAATGAAATACACAGATAATCAACTAAGATGCTGTAAACATGCACACCCATACGGGGGGGGGGGAGGGCTTACATTTATAGAACCTTCCAATGGGGGGGGGGTTCCTCATGAACACACCATTTCCTTGCTACCTTTTCACTCTAAAACTATTAATGAAAGAACTTTAAAACTGCATTATTTTTTTAAAAAAACCACTTAGAAACCCATCTCAGAAGTCTATGCAAGCACAATATCAAATGTTAATTACTCGTGGTTACTGATGATATGCTTTCCTGTGACACACCTTATTTTTCCGTGTATAAGACTAGGCCTTTTCTCTTAAAAATAATGTCAAAAATTAGGGGGGATCTTATACACTGATACATTTCCCCCCATTTTCTTAAATCTAAGTCCCAAAAAACAGGGGGCGTCTTATAGACCGAAAAATACGGTACCTTTTTATGTGGGAGCTTTTGGGTTTCTCAAAAAATGCCCACCAATAAGGATCCCACTCTCTATGAGAGGACTAAGTTACTTCTCATTGCTTTGGCCACATTCAACCGGAACTATACAATCAATAGGAAGATTTGGCTCCAATGGGGACTTACCGCTAGCTGTTTGCTAATAGAGCTTGATTTGGCACGCACAGCTGGCTCCCTGCAGTATGGAAGGAAGGGAGTTAGCAAACCTGAGCATAGTAGTAAGAGTCTATTAAGGGGTAGGATACTCAAGTGGCCTTTGGGACTCTGCCTTGGCCCAGCCCCCACCTACCCCACCTCATTACCTCCCCAAGGGAGCTTGAGCCTGGGGGGAATGTGTCCTTGAACTGTGACAGTGCACCTTGCTTCCCTGGACAGGGAGGGGTGTGTGCAGAAAGAAGCCCCACATGGTGTATTTTCTGGCTGCACAGAAGGCAGGAGCAGCATCTGTTGCTCTGTCCACTGGAGCCCCAGCCCAGCCCTGGAATGTGGCCCCTGCCAGGTTGTCTATGAGACAAGGTGGCCCTCAGGATTCTTTGGAGGAAGCCACAGCTGTTGAAAATGGCATGGCGCTATTTGGAACGTATGATTTATTGTGATTTATTGAATTTGTATACCAGACTTCATCCGTAGATCCCAAGGTGGTACAGTGCAGATGGGGTCTGAGTTATGCAGCTGAGGTTATGCAGAGTTAGGATGGGACAACTGGGAGAATGGAAGGATTAAAAGCTAAGAGCACCCTCAATTTATTTCTCACCCTGGCTTTGGAGCGGGAGTAGGAGGAGTCAGCCATGCTGGGTATGTAGCGGGGCTTTCTGATTGTGGTGCTGGTGAAGGTGTGAGGGAGTCCCTTGGGCCCAGGCTTTGTCCAGCGGATCCAGCATCCTTTGCAAACCTCACCTAAGGGAGCAAAAGAGGGGCATCGCGGAGTCTGGGCAAGGCAACCACTGCCTCCACTTGTAGAACTTTATCCAGGCGGTAGACCGACCACCCAACAACCTTCTGAGGTTCTCTTGGTTGCTAACACGTTGGGAGGAAGACACACTCACCCGTTTGACTTGCACCTCAAAGGCCAGAGTTGAGTCCGGAGGAATGCGTTCAGCTTCTGCCAAAGGCCCGTAAGCCAATGCTGGCGGGACGAGGAGGAACCGCCTGCCTCCTCTCTTCATGCCAATCATTCCATCTTCCCAGGCCTTCAAGTTCCAGAAATGGAGAACCAAGCAAAAAACAAGTTTAGGTGACCGCCTTCGCTAAGTGCCAGAACCACACAGACTTCGCCAACCTGACGTCGTCCAGATACCTTGGACTCCAACTCCAATCAGCAGGCGCTGGCTGGGGATGATGGGAGTTGGAGTCCACAGGATCTGTGTGTATGTTTGTCAGGTTGGTAAAGGCTGGTCGAGAGCAGGGCACAGGAATACTGACAGTTCTCTTGCACTCTTGAGGACAGTACTGTAGTTGAAAGCAGGGATGAAAAACATTCCCTTCGGGGCAACCTTCATGGTGGGGAGGAACATGCCAGGAGTGGGCGAGGCAAGAGGGGAAAGCGGGAGGGGCAACAAATGTAATTTTTCTTTTTGTACAATAGGCTACCTTAGACACCCACTCACACTCCCCCCGTGTCTCTCATCCAGGACAGCAAGAGGCAACACTGGAGGTCCAGGACTGTTTTGGTCCAGGCCACAGAGCAGGCTTGGCGAGGGGCATGGCCTGGGGTGAATCCTGAGGGCCAGTTTCAGTCCCTCCTGGGCCTGAGGTTCCCCCACCCCTCCTGTAAAGAAAGGCCAAGCCTGACTGACCAGTAGGGCAGGATGAGGAATTTTGCAGGGATCGAGGAACCCTGTTTGGGCCTCCCACTCCAGCAGATCATGGCAGGCGTAGACAAGCTGGGACAGCTACCTGCCTGCCGTTCTTGAGGAAGCCATTTGATCAGGGTCTGAGCTCAAAAAACATCACTGCTATTCAGCCTTCCACACAGCCCGGGCTGCTGAACTCTGCTTAGATGTGGAAGTGGAAGAAAGAATCCTTGCACTGTGGTGGGAAGATAGCGCTATCTTACCTTGATGACTTTGCCAGAGCCTAGCTTCAGACGGAGCAGCTTCTCTTTATTTACATTCGAGTCAAAAACCTGTTCCAAAAGTGGAAGTTCAATGGGGTGAAGTTACTTTTAATGCGGAAGGTAATAGGTTCACGTTTTGCTACTCCCACTGCTGAGCCAACAGCAATGAGTATCGAAGGACGGGGCACAGCTCAGGGACACAGCACCTGTTTTGCAGGCAGAAGGTTCCAGGTTCAAAACTGGCATCTCCAAGGAAGGCCAGGGAAAGGCTTTTGCTTGGAAGCCTGGAGAGCTACTGCCACTCAATGTGGGTGATGCCAACCTAGACCAGTGGCCTGATGCAGTGCAAGGCAGCTTTCTATGTTGAATCCCCTGCCTAGCGGTGCCTCCCATGTTGCAGATTGGGTAAAATGAGGTTGAGAAATAGGATCTACACCTTGGAGACAGGTGTAGCTTAGGGCCTAAGAGCATGTGCTTCCTAGGAAAAAGGTCCTGGGTTCCCTCCCTGGTATCTCCAGTTGAGAAAGGGAGGCAAGGCTGGGCAAGGCCTCACCTCTGGAGAGCAACCAATGCAAACCCCATGAAAAAGCCTTTTTTCTATAGAAACAAGCCTCAGTGAGCAAAGGTCAGGTTGAAATGTACATTGAGCTGTGAAGCAAGCTGGGTGAGCCTCAGGAAGTCCCTCTCCTGTTTCATTTCCTTGCAATGTTATGGCAAGGCAAAAGGATGGTTTTGTGGGACAAAAAGGATGTATGCAAACTATAAACCAGGAGTGGGAAAGCTGTGACCATGCAGTGCTGCTATAGACTTCAACCCCCATCATCCCCAGCCACCCCCTCTGCCAGCCTCACCTGCCCAAGACTACCGTTCTGGAACAGCCAGCCTGTAAAAGTGATCTCCAGGACATCTCCAGTCGCCACACCTTGGCCGTTTCCGAGAACAAGATCCTGGCACAGCACAGAGTCAGGAGAACGGCTGCTGTTATACTTGGCAATGCACAGCTGCAAGAAGGAAGAACCAAGGCCCTTTGTGTCATTAGCCTGCATTGTCATCTGCACCTATGCAATCTGGCCCAGTGCAGCACTGGCTGAAGACCCCAGGGGCCTGAAAAAGCCCCAACTGGCTACACCACCATTCCTTGCTCTCCCTGGATACTTCTTAGTACAGTGGTGCCTCGCAAGACGAAAATAATCCGTTCCGCGAGTCTCTTCGGCTAGCGGTTTTTTTGTCTTGCGAAGCAACCCTATTAGCGGATTAGCGCCATTAGCGGTTTAGCAGCTATTAAAGGCTTAGCGCCTTAGTGGCTAAAAGGCTATTAGCGGCTTAGAAAAAGGGGGGAGCGAAAAAAATCGCAAGACTCGCAAGACGTTTTCGTCTTGCGAAGCAAGTCCATAGGGAAATTCGTCTTGCAAAGCGCATCGAAAAATGGAAACCCCTATCCTCTAGCGGGTTTTTCGTCTTGCGAGGCATTCGTCTTGCGGGGCACCACTGTAGTTGGCAGAGAAAGCTTCTGGTGACTGATGCAAGAGAGCTGAGCTCTTGCGAACACTGGTTCAGTGTCTGCAGAACAGTCACCCCCTACCCCACAATGCAATGCACGCCTCTGGCACCTGCTTGCTGAAGTCCACAGCCGCCATTTCTGATTCAAACATGATGGACCAATTCTGCCTCTGATCATCATAAAATGTGCAGTAGTTGTTGGGCTGCACCTGCGGAAAGAGAAAGGAGAAAGTGGAATTCTGAGCAGCAGACAGCCTCTGCTCAAAACAACTTTCTTCCTGATGGGTATTGCTAAAGACTTTGGGTTGTGTCCCAATGTTATCCCTACTCAGAGCAGACCCATGAAAATTGATGGACATGACGAATTTGGTGCATTAATTTCAGTGAGTCTACTCTGAGCGCGCGCACACACACACCCATCAACGTCTGTAGTGTGTCATGTTTAGAAATGGAAAAATGCTATAGGACTTCGGGGTGGAGGGCTACCCGAAGGGATGTAAGCTACAGTAGGACAGAGGGCAGAATGTCATCTACTTTACTTTGTTACCTCTAGGTAAGCGTTTTAACCATAGAGGGGCCCCTTGGATCTAACACTACTCAAATCTAATGCGTTGCAACAAGCATTAGCCCTACTCAAAGCAGACCCACTGAAATTAATTGACCACAGAATTCTGCTTAGCTTCAGCCCATGCCATGGTCCTTGAAGGTCTTAATGTCAAAGCTTACCGTGAATACAAAACAGGCATGGATGCTGGCGGTCGCAATCTGCTGCAGCTGGCTGATATAAAGAAGCACTTTGTACTGGATTCCACAAGAGATAGAAGGACAGAAGAAAACAAGAGCAAAAGTGAGGAATCAAAAACTACGGGGCTGGCTCTTTTCAAAAGCACCTGGAGCTCTTCTTATACCAGGTAGCATTTCCACAGCACCCCAACAGCTAAATGACATATTAACATATAAATACATCAGAGGTGTTCATCGTAGGAATTGCTTTGGCTGCAGGTGCCTGGCTTAGTTACATGTGGAGTGACTTCGTTACAATGGAGCAGGCGTGGGGAGCCTTTGGTGCTGAGCTACAACACCCATTGGCTCTTGCCAGCATGGCCATTGGAGAGGGGTGATGGGAGCTGTCGTTCAGGGACATCTGGAGGACCAAAGGCTCCCTACACCTGGAGAAACCAAGGGGTGAGATCTGTCCTTTTCCGCCCAATCAGCTAAACGGGAATGACAGCCCAGTGTTTTATCCTGTCCCCACCACCCTCACCTGCAACAGGGGAGTGGGACAAGGCAATCATACCAGAGTCTTCCTGGAGTAAACGCATATGTTTCCTGACATATTTTATCTGTTGCTTGTAAAACACCTGTGAATCCTTTCACAGCAAAGTGGGGCAGAACAAACCACTGAAGAGCTAGCTGACTGGGCTGAAAAGGACAGAGGCTGGAAAAACTGAATCCCTTTTGCAACATAAGCTGCTGAAACCCCCTTCCTTTTTTGACTGTGGTGGGAACGTTTATTGATTTTTCAAGCCACGACAAAGTTACCGTCTCACCTCCCTCTATCCACTCCGCACACAATACCCCCTAGGCCCTTCTTTTGTCAAGATGCTAGTCCACATGGTTCTAGTTAAATAAGAGCACAGGGAGCTGCCTTGGACTGAATCAAACCACTGGTCTGTCTAGCTCAGGACTGCTTACTCTGACCGGCAGCAGTGTCCCCAGCCCTACCCAGAGGAGCTAGCAATTGGATTTGGGAGCTTCTGTCTGCAAAGTGGATGCTGTGTTGCTGTGCGACAGCCCCTTCCCTGCTGCGAATACTTTTTGTAGAGAAGTGAGGTCAGAATAAAAAAAATGGGAGCTATAACCCTTGTAAGCTGATTGGGCAGAAAGAGACTAGAGCCAAAACAGCACCTTTGCTTTTTCCAGAGTAAGACACCATCAGGAAACCAGGATTCAGACAAAGGGAAGCATTTCCTTAGCCCAACCTACATCAACCCGGTATCCTCCAGATGTTTAGGACCAACAGCAGCTGTAGTCCCAAACATCTGGAGGACAGCAGGTTGGCAGAAAGCCAGGCTACTTCAAGACACCACACCTCCTCCTCTTACCTCCTTGGTTGCATTGCTGCCCACTACAGCTGCTCCATACTTGCCATGTTTCACATATTTCCCATTGGTACTGGAATGAGAAGAGAACACCTCTTAGCTTCCCACAATTGTTGCCACCATGCCAACCCCATCGGTTGCAGCTCTTTACAAAGACTTCCCAGGGGTTGTTTGATCAGCCCAGACCATCTGGCCAACGGTGAGGGGCGATGTGGGGGGTGGGCAGTAGCAGCCCAGCAACATTTTATCAGCCCACAAGCTGCCCATCCCAGGAGGTCTCTACCCTCATTTCAGTTCAGTGTTGGCTGGTGCCTCATTGGGGTGAATGCAGGGAGCCCAACTCTAGGTGGCACCAGAGCCAACGACAAGAAGGGCCAGCTAAGTCTAGGGCTGTCTCCATCCTCCTCCCTGCTGTGTTCTACCATGGCAGCATGGAGACTGAGGGGGAAGAGGAAGCTGACAGGAAGTCCTGCCCTCTGGATCGGTTGGACGTAACAAGGCAGGCAGGTGGGAGCCAGCTGAGGGCAGAATGAGGGGGTGGTGTCCTACTGGACCTGCTTTCACTGGTATGGCATAAGGCAATTGAGCCAGCACATTGAGCCAGAGTCAATGATATCCACAGCCTGATTGGCTGGAAGTAAAAAAACAACAACAGGCAGGTGGGGGCAGGCTGAGGTTGGGGAGGCGGTGCCCCATTCGCCCCAATTGACACCCCCCCATTGTTGCTCCACCTCCATCGTGCAGCCCAGACACTGAGGTCCAGCCCCGAGGCCCTTCTGGTGGTTCCCTCGCTGTGAGAAGTGAGGTTACAGGCAACCAGGCAGAGGGCCTTCTCGGTAGTGGCACCTGCCCTGTGGAACGCCCTCCCAGCAGATGTCAAGGCAATAAGGCAATGAGCAACTATTTTACTTTTAAAAGACAACTGAAGGTGGTCCTGTTTAGGGAATTTTTTAATGTCTGATGCTGTACTGTTTTTAATATTTGGTTGGAAGCTGCCCAGAGTAGCTGGGGTATAAAAAATAAATTATTATTATTACTATTCAGCTGCACCTCTTTCCAAACAAGCCAGGCAAGATGGAGAGATGATTGCAAAAGATGTGAGCACAGGACTTGGGTAGCAAGAACACACTGCAGCTCATCCCCTCTGCTGTAGTACTCACAACAAATATGCATGAACAACTGTAGCGAAGCAAACTGACTGCACTGCTGCTGTGGGCACAGGAGCATCAGTGGGTGCAGCAGCAGCAGCTGCAGGAGGATCCTTCTGGGTAGACAGACCTGCAGCTGGAGCAGCACATGAGAAGGGTAAGTGCTCTGTTGCAAACAGAACATTGCTTGCAAACATCAGGCCAAGTTCGCTCCCTTGTCTGAGCCAGTTGCTCAGATTAATGGAAAACGGGAAATTGGCTTTTTTTTTCTTTTAACACTTTTATTTTGCTTTAAACAAATACAGATAAATATAAACAACCAAAATTACAAAAGAAAAATTATTAATAACAATAATGGAAAAAGCTAAACAACTACCAAAAATATCAAAGTAGATGGCATAGAATATAAGCCATTATGGGGTAGAAGAAAAAAGAGGAAAGGAGGAGGAGGAGGAGGGAAAAGAAAAAAGTGGGGGGGAAAGAGGGGGGAAATGAGCCAAAACACAAGAAGGCTCGTCCATTGTACGCTTCCGTCAAGATCACAACAGATCATTATTCTTATCAGTTCTCTCTATCTGCATTCCATAGAATCCCTCATCTTGGTATCAGGGAACATTTCCCTATGTGGTATCATTCTAAACATAACCAGGTCTTTATTGATGTACCCTTATCCCCTAGATAATTATTTAAACATTCCCATTCTTCTTTCACCATCTTCCATGTTGGAAGATCTAAATTCCTGGATAGACAAGGCCTACAGATTTGGACCTAAAAAAGACACTAAGATCACACATGACTGTATGGTGATTTTTAAAACTAAGGAGCAGAGAGACATTATTTTAGGCCACCATTATAAATAAAGTCTAAAGATAGATGAGAAGGGAATAATTTTGTTTAAAGATATTCCGACATATTTTTTGGCCCTGAGAAATAATTATACGGATTTGGCCAGTGCCCTAAGAAGAAAGAACATTTTCTTCAGGTGGGAGTTCCCGGAAGGACTATCTTTTAAATTTCAAGGAAGGAAACAAAGAATAACAACTGTCGGAGAGAAAGAAAGATTCTTGGCGAAAAACGCAAAAGAGCTTGGACTGGAAAGTTCTCCTTCATCAGGGGCAGGGGCAGTGGGCCCCTAATAGAAGAAGAAGAAGAAGAAGAGTTTGGATTTGATATCCCGCCTTTCACTCCCCTTCAGGAGTCTCAAAGCGGCTAACAATCTCCTTTCCCTTCCTTCCCCACAACAAACACTCTGTGAGGTGCGTGGGGCTGAGAGACTTCAAAGAAGTGTGACTGGCCCAAGGTCACCCAGCAGCTGCATGTGGAGGAGCGGAGACGCGAACCCGGTTACCCAGATTACGTGACTACCGCTCTTAACCACTACACCACACTGGCTCTCCAGATGTCTTTGAAAATCTACTCCTGGAATGTGAATGGTCTAAATTCATGTTTTAAGAGGAACCAAGTTTATCACGTACTGGCAAGACAGAATTTGGATATAATTTGTTTACAAGAAACACATGTTATAAGACTTCATAAGAAAATTCTCCAAAATAAGAAACTTGGGCAGGAATTTATTTCATCCGACAAAGTGAAAAAAGGTGTGGTTTTTTATGTTAAAGAAAAATGGAATCCCAAATTGTTGTTTAAAGATGAGGAAGGGAGGTACATTGCAGTTGACATTACTGCACAAGGCGATAAATTTCTTTTGCTGGGAATTTATGCACCAAATGATGGCAAAGTGGAATTCTTTAAGAATCTGGACTTAAAACATGGATTGTATGGATTACAAATTGATTTTAATGGGAGATCTGAATGGAGTAGCATCAACATGAATGGATAAAACACAGGGACAGAAAAATCCAAGTTCCGGCAGATTACCAAAGATTTTCTTTGATATGACTGATAAATACGATTTGTCGGACATACAGAGGCTACGAAATCCAATGGAGATAGATTTCACTTTTTTCTCAAATTCAAATCAATCTTTCTTGCGAATCAACTATATATGGGTATCCAGAGATTTGGTTCCTAAGGTTCCTAAAACAGAAATTTGCCCTAAGACTTGCTCAGATCATAATGCAGTGGTTTTGGAGATGAAATTATACCTGCAGGGTTCCTTTAGATGGAGGATGTATGATGAGTTGTTGAGGAATGAACAGATAATTAGTAAGGCCCAAAAGACTCTAAAAGACTATTTTGAACTAAATATGAACACAGAGGTTGAAACAAGAGTCATTTGGGATGCAAGTAAGGCAGTAATGAGAGGTTTCCTCATACAACAGAACTCGATAAGGAAAAAGATACAGAATGAGAAAAAAGAGAAAATTCTGTCTCAAATAAAAGACAAAGAGAAAAGTTTAAGATTAATGCCAAAGAGTCAACAGATTCCAAAAGAAATTAAAGCATTGCAGATTCAATTTTCTCAAATTATTAACCAGGAAATAGAATGGAAAATTAAAATGATGAAACAGAGAAATTTTGAATCTGCAAATAAATGTGGGAAATTGTTGGCTTGGCAATTAAAAAAGAGACAGAAGCAAAGTACTATTACAAACATTGTATCTGAAGGAAAATCTATGGAAAACCCTGGCGATATAAGAAAATGTTTTCAGAAATACTTTAAACAGCTGTATAAAAAAGGTAAAGAAGATAAGGATAAAATTGAGCAATTTCTTGTGGCAAATGAAATGCAGAAAATTCCCAAGGATAAAAGGTTCCTACTAAATGGCATGATTACAAGACAGGAGGTTGAGATGGCAATAAATAAGATGCAGTCAGGCAAAGCCCCGGGACCGGATGGTCTTTCTGCAAAATATTATAAAATATTGAAAGATTGGCTAATTCAACCGTTGGCAGATGTGTGTACTAAGATTTTAAGAGGGGACAAAGCTCCCGAAACCTGGAAAGATGCATTTATTACTCTGATTCCAAAAACAGATCAAGATAGATCTCATGTAAAAAATTATAGACCAATCTCATTACTTAATGTGGATAAAATCTTCGCAAACATTTTGGCCACTAGATTAAAAAAGGTTCTATCAAATTATATACATAAGGACCAGACAGGATTTCTGCCTGGGAGACATAGGAAAGATAACATTAGAAATATAATTGATATAATAGAAAGGTTGGAAGCGAAAAGAAATTGTAAAGCAATGTTAATGTTTATTGATGCTGAAAAGGCTTTTGATAATGTTTCTTGGTTATTTATGATGAAAAATCTAGAAAGAATTGAGGTTGGCCAGGAATTTTTTAATGGTATTAATGCGATCTATTTTGAACAAAAAGCAAAAATCATAGTTAATAATGTCTCAGAGGAAATCAGAATTGAGAAAGGAACCAGGCAAGGATGCCCGCTTTTCCCTCTGCTATTTATTTCTGTTCTGGAGGTTTTGTTAAACATGTTGAAGAAAGAGGAGGTGGTTAAAGGCATTGTAGTAGGATTCCAGCAATATAAATTAAAAGCCTTTGCTGATGATTTGGTTTTAACATTACAAGATTCAGAAACCAGTGTAGTGAAAGCACTGGAGCTGATTCAAGAGATTGGGCAGGTAGCAGGATTTAAATTAAACAAGAGCAAAACCAAAGTTTTAGAAAAAAACTTAGATAATGAGGAAAGAAAAAACCTTTTTGAAAGGACAGGCCTTGTTTTGGTGAAAAAAGTTAAATATTTGAGTGTGAATTTCAGTAAAGAATTTGAATCTTTACAAAGATAACTATGAAAAATTATGGAATGAAATTAAGAGAAATCTTGAGGTATGGTCAAATTTAAAACTCTCATTGATGGGCCGAATATCGGTGGTTAAGATGAATGTATTGCCGAAGATGTTCTTATTTCAAGTTTTACCAATCATTGATAATGTCAAATGTTTTAAAGAATGGCAGAACGTATTGTCTAAATTTATCTGGCAGGGGGAAAAACCTAGAATTAAATATAAATTACTTACAGATATAAAAGAAAGAGGGGGCTTTTCCCTGCCAGATTTGAAGATATATTTTGAAGCTGCTGCATTCTGCTGGATCAAGGATTGGATTCAATTAGAGAATGATGATGTGTTAGACTTGGAGGGACTGGATAATCGATTTGGATGGCATGCATATCTATGGTATGACAAGGTAAAGGCCCACAGGGGTTTTAAGAATCATGTAATTAGAAAGGCATTATACAATGTATGGACTAGATACAAAGATCTCTTAGTAAGAAAAACACCAAAATGGATTTCACCAATGGAAGCACAGGCCCCAAAAAAGTTAAATATGGAAAACAAATGGTTGAGGTATTCAGATTTGTTGTTAGAAAATCAGGAAGGTTTTAAATTAAAACCATTTGAACAAATTAAAGATAAAGTGAATTGGTTGCAATATTATCAAATTAACAAATTATATAAGATGGATAAGAGAAATGGTTTTGCAACAGAAAAAACCAAATTGGAAACAAAGTTGTTAGACACTAATGATAAGAATATGTCTAAAATGTACAGTTTGTTGTTGGGGTGGCATACAAAGGATGAACAAGTTAAATCGGTCATGATTGATTGGGCAAGGGATGTGGGACATAATATAATGACGGAGGACTGGGAGAGGCTATGGAGGAAAGGGGTTAGGTTCACTGCATGTATGATGTTAAAGGAAAACATTATGAAGATGATGTATAGATGGTACTTGACCCCTGTAAAATTAGCAAAGATTTATCACAAAAGTGATAATCTTTGTTGGAAATGTAAAGAAAAAGAAAGTACTTTTTTCCATATGTGGTGGACTTGTCCCAAGGTGAAAGACTTCTGGGAGAAGATTTATAATGAACTGGAAAAAATGTTGAAATATACATTTATTAAGAAACCAGAGGCCTTTCTCCTTGGAATAACAGGTTTAGAATTGCCCAAGAAAAATGTTAAATTATTTTTGTATGCCACAACGGCCGCTCGAATATGACTTGCTAAAAATTGGAAAATACAAGAACTACCAACAGTGGAAGATTGGCAGATGAAGATGATGGACTTTTCGGAGCTAGCTGAAGAATCCGCGACCAGAAAGAAGAGGAGTTTCAAGAGGACTGGAGGAAAGTCAAGGACTATTTGAACAAATATTGTAATATAAAAAATTAGAAATTACTTGAAAGAAACAAATAGGCCTAGGACAAATTAAGTTATAATTAAATAAATGGGATTCAGAATGTCAAGAAAAGTGAATAAGATGACTATAATTGGAAATTGTTTTAGTTTAATAATGATATTGGAAAACTCTTACTTTTAAATTACAAGGAAACTCAGAAGGGAGGGATTTGAGGAAGTCAATCAAGATGTTTAAAAAGTTGGATTTGTGAAGAATTAAGTTTGTTATTATTGTTTATTTGTTTATTGTTACCTCCCTTTCCCCCCTTTTTTCTCTTCTTCTCTTTTTCCTTTTCTATTTTTGTGTATTATTCTGCTTTGTGGCTTGTGTTATTATGGTGGAAAAATTTAATAAAAAATTATTTTAAAAAAAGAAAAAGATAATTATTTAAACATTTCCATTCTTCTTTCACCATCTTTTTAGGTTTATCTCTTATTGCATCTGTCAGCTTCACGAGCTCCAAGTACTCGCACAATTTGACTCCCCATTCCTCTTTAGTGGGTGTATTTTTATCTTTCCAGTGTTTTGCCACTATAACCCTTGCTGCTGACATTGCATACATAAATAACCTGGTTTTGGTTTTGGGAATATTATCTGAGACCATTCCTAATAAACGCAGGTGGTGCTGTGGGTTAAAGCCTCAGCGCCTAGGGCTTGCCGATCGAAAGGTCGGCGGTTCGAATCCCTGCGGCGGGGTGCGCTCCCGTCGTTCGGTCCCAGCGCCTGCCAACCTAGCAGTTCGAAAGCACCTCCGGGTGCAAGTAGATAAATAGGGACCGCTTACCAGCGGGAAGGTAAACGGCGTTTCCGTGTGCGGCTCTGGCTCGCCAGAGCAGCGATGTCACGCTGGCCACGTGACCCGGAAGTGTCTTCGGACAGCGCTGGCCCACGGCCTCTTGAGTGAGATGGGCGCACAACCCTAGAGTCTGGCAAGACTGGCCTGTACGGGCAGGAGTACCTTTACCTTTACCTTATTCCTAATAAAAATTCTTCCGGATTCTTGCTAAATGTAGTTTTTATCAATCTCTTTATCTCTTCATAAATCATATTCCAAAACCTTTATATCTCTATACAGGACCACCACATATGGTAGTATATTCCTAACTGTTCTTTACATCTTCTGCACTTGTTATTATATGATTTATTTACTTTTGCTAGTTTTACGGGGGTCAAGTACCATCTATAGTACATTTTCATAAGATTTTCCCTTATAAGGAAGCAAGCCATGATTTTTTAGTCCATTCTTCATTCCAAATACTGGGTTTGATCATATGTCCCAGGTCCCTCTCCCATTTTACTGTAATTTCTTTGATATCCTCCTCCTTTCTTTCCCAATTCAAAAATAGTTTGGCGGCTTTTAGTTGATAATATTCCAGCCAGGTTATTCCCTTCTGTTTCAGTTCTCTTAGGTCCTTTATTTTCGGGTTGCTACTTGTTTCCTCTACTAAATCCTTGTATGTTAACCAATCACTGTTCATATTTTTCCTATGAACTGTCATAGATTCCATCGGTGACAGCCACCATGGTGTTTTGGTCACTACTGATTTTTTACTTCTCCCCCATACTTCATATAGTGCCCTTCTCACAAAATGATATAAGAACAGGAAGTTGCCTTGTATGGCGTCAAACCACTGGGTCCATCTACCCCAGTGTGGTGAATACAGACCACCAGCACCTTTCTGGGGCCCCAGGTCAGGGGTCTCGCCCCAGCGCTACTCGGGAGTTGACCAACCCAGTTGATTCTGTGGGGCTTCGGAACCAAAGGTTGGACTAGATGGTCCACAAGGGCTCGTCTTATGTTCCTAGGCATTGTGAACAGTTTACTTACCAGTAGCTGGTTGACGTTTTTTAGGCTGCTTGGGTGACATGTATTGGAAGAGCACATTTCCAGATTCTGTAGTTGTCTGATCCTGTCCAAAGAGAGAGGCCAGCCTGGTCCTGGGCAGAGAGAAAAGTAACCATTCACTTCATTCACAGATGCTCATGTTTCACTGCAGGTTGGCGATTTTATTGCAGCCTTCCCCAAAGACCAGAGGGTAACGGATTCAAAAACTAGAATCCAGTCAGGGATTAGGATGTTGGCCACCCCACTAGGGGTTCTTGCCGAGGGGCGCTTTGCCCAGTCTCTCTTGGGGTAACCAGCCTGGAAGAGCTGTCATAAGAAATTAATGCACACAACGAAAGGAGTAGACGCATTGTGGGTCTTCTCTAAGCAGAACTTAGTTGGAGACAACCCCTTCTTTTTCCTATCAAGTTTCTATAACCTCTCTTAAGAACAAAAGAAAAGCCTGCAGGATCTGGCCAAAGGCCTAGCGAGTCCAGCATTCTGTTCTTACAGTAGCCAACAGAACCCAAGCACAACAGGCCTCCCCCCTCCTGTGGTCTCCAGCAACAATTATTCAGAAGCTCTGCCGCCGCCAACATGGTGAGCATAGCCACCATCGCTAGATTTCTCCTCCCTGAATTTTTCTAATCCTCTTTTAAAGTCACCCAAGTTGGTGGCCATTCCTGCCTCCTGCGGGAGAGTTCTGTAGTTTAACTGTGCATGGTGTGAGAAAGTACTTTCTTTTGCTTTTCCTGAAGGTCTTCCAACATTCAGCTTCATCAGATGTTCACAAGAGGGAGAGAAACTGTTCCCTATCCACTTTCTCCACGCCATGCCTAATTTAATAAACTTCTATCATATTATCTCTTACTTGCTTTTTGTCTAAACTACAAAGTCTCTAAAACTGAAAAGGCCGTTGCCCAATTATTGCACCCAAGCTTTTATAGAACCTAGTTCAGTGGTTTTTGAACAGCTTAGTTCACAAACTACTTGGAACCCGAATGCTTCAAACCCGGAAATGAGTGTTCCGGTTTTCAAACTTTGTTTGGCATCTGGACCTACTTCGTTGGGGGGGGGGGTTGCACTTTTGTTTTGAGTGCCACAATTCCATTGCCTGCTTGCTTGCTGCCTGACCTGGGCTTCCCTTATTCAGCGCCAGCCACTGGCGACACCCAAAAGTGGAGGAGGGGGTGGCTGATGCTGCAAGGACAGCGGTGGCAGAGGGACCCAGAGGGTGGCAGCGACACCCCCTGTCTGCTCGGCACGGCCTTCCCTCAGTTGGTGCCAGCAGTGAAATCTGGAAGCAGAGAAGGGTGTCGTTAATGATGTAGCGACCTTCCTTCTCCGCTTTCACTGCCCCCGATCCACACCCAGAAGTGACTGCCGTGACAGGATGCTGGTGCCACCACTGTAGTAAGAGTGGCGGGTTGGGTGGGTGGGGGGATGGATCCAGAAAGGCTAGCATGGGGGGAGGAAGAGAAGCCAACTGGCTCCTCAGAGAGATGACTTTTGCCTTCCTTTCCATCCCCCCCCCCGCCACTGGAACTCCCCCATCACACACCCCGTGCACTCATCCCTCCAATGGCAATGGGTAAATCACTGCCAGTTTTTAATACTGGGTAGCAGATAGCAGCCTGGTCTATTGCTTTCATTTTATGGATCAATAGTCTAATTAAATAGTCATTTTCATGCTAAATTGCTATTCTGGGGGTTGTTTTTAATTGTCTGGAATGGATTAATCCATTTTGCATTACTTTCTATAGGAAAGTACGCCTTGGTTTTGGAATGCTTTGGTTTTGGAACAGATGTCCGGAAGACATTGTAAACAAAACAAAAATTTAAAAGGTATCCATTACAGTGGTACCTCGGGTTAAGTACTTAATTTCTTGAAGAGGTCCGTTCTTAACCTTAAACTGTTCTTAACCTGAAGCACCATTTTAGCTAATGGGGCCTCCTGCTGCTGCCACGCCACCGGAGCACGATTTCTGTTCTCAATCTGAGGTACTATTTCTGGGTTAGTGGAGTCTGTAACCTGAAGCGTATGTAACCCGAGGTACTATTGTATTGCAAAGATACAAGCCCTGCCCTTGCGGCTTACCTTTCCCCACATACGGAGATTCATTGTCAGGAAGGTGGGGAGAGGGAATAAACCTGGCTGAACACAAGTGGTTTTCCCTACAGACATTCAGAAGTATCTCATCTCAGGGTTGTTTTGGAAGCAGAAACTTACCAGTTACAACACATCCTAGCCCACTTCCCTGCACTCCTGAGAGCTAGAAACTTGCAGATTAAAACAAACAAACAAACAACACACACATACCAAGGTCAAGTATCTTCAAACATTAAATCTCCAGCCTTAGACCCAAACTCCATGCTATACTGAACAGCAAGCAAAAATATCCAAGGGGTGAAGTGCCCATTTTAAATGCCTGACAGCACTCCAAACAGCTAGAGAAAAACCACAAGTGGCAACATGCATGTTTGAGGGGCTCCCAAAAGAAGCAAGCGGAACAGAGATTGTGAGCTTGGCTTCTCCTTCTGGGGAGAGTGACATTCTGGGAAGACATAGATCGGGGGCCAGCAAACTTTTTAAGCAGGGGGGCAGTCCATTGTCCCCCAAACCTTGTGGGGGACCGGACTATATTTTGAATATTGGGGGGGCATCTGCAGTTCTCCATAAATTTCTGAACTACAACTCCCACTGGCTATATGTCACTCTGACCTTTGCTCACTGCCAGCGTTGCCAAAAGCAGCAGTGCAGTGCCCTTATTTTGAACACCTAAAATGTCACAGTGTAAAGGGCACTAGAAATCTTTCTTAGGGTTCCTTTTATAGAAGGAATCTGAGACCACAAAACACCTCCATTCAGTCCTGTTACTGGCACCCACTTTAGGGCAGGAGTTAGAATGCCAACTTGTGACCTGGGAGATCAGGGTGCAGACCCCCACTTGGAGATGAAGCTCACTTTGTGACTCTCTCTCAGTGTAACATTAGCACAGAAGAAGTGGTCCCTGCCACCCGCACCCAATCATCATGAGAGGCGAACTTTTTAGCCACTGCATGCTCCAAAGCTAAGCATGTAAGAAACAGTGAAAACACAAGGCACTTCGGTTTCAGCTCAGAGTTGGTCCACTGAAATGGGCGGGCGTAACCAACGCATAGCTTAGTCGGATGCAACCCAGCGCCTCCCATTTCATCCTTAGCTGGCCGAAACCCCGCCCATTTCATCCTCACAAGCAACGCTGTGAGGCAGAGAGACAGAAAGAAGGAAAAAGAGAGATAAAGAGAGAAGGAACCTTGCTGGCTCAAAGACGCCTAGCTCAGCTGAACTTCGCCTCTCTCTCAGCGCCTAACAGCACGTACCGTATTTTTCGCTCTATAACACGCACCCGACCATAACATGCACGTAGTTTTTAGAGGAGGAAAATCCGTAGGCATGCCACCTGTAGGCATTCCCTCCATAACACGCACAGACAAAAAAGTGAGTGTTATGGTGCAAAAAATACGGTATTTGCAGACAAACCCCTCTGCATGTGCTCGGAATCACCATTCGCAAGCCTGCAGACACCCACCCCAGCCCCACATGCTGCCCCAACCCCACATGCTGCCCCAGCCCCCCACACAGCTATGGTCCCACATGCTGCCCCAGCCCCACATGCTGCCCCAGACCCACATGCTGCCCCAGGCCCCCCCCCCAGCTATGGTCCCACATGCTGCCCCAGCCCCACATACAGCTCTAGTCCCACATGCTGCCCCAGCCCACATGCAGCCCCAGCCCCACATGCAGCTCTAGTCCCACATGCTGCCCCAGCCCCACATGCAGCTCTAGTCCCACATGCTGCCCCAGCCCCCCACACAGCTATGGTCCCACATGCTGCCCCAGCCCCACATGCTGCCCCAGACCCACATGCTGCCCCAGGCCCCCCCCCCACAGCTATGGTCCCACATGCTGCCCCAGCCCCACATACAGCTCTAGTCCCACATGCTGCCCCAGCCCCACATGCAGCTCTAGTCCCACATGCTGCCCCAGCCCCACATGCTGCCCCAGCCCCACATGCAGCTCTAGTCCCACATGCTGCCCCAGCCCCACATGCAGCTCTAGTCCCACATACAGCTCTAGTCCCACATGCTGCCCCAGCCCCACACACAGCTATGGTCCCCTCACACAGCCCCGCCGCCTCACGCCGACCCAAAGACACCCGCACACCCCGCATCTCCCCCCCCGCAGAGAGGCGCCGCATTCTCACCCTCCCGTCGGAAGCTGGAAGGCCTCGTCTTCTTCATCCATGTCCCCCAACATCCTGACGGCCCCTCGCTCCCCGCGCCCCTCGACTAAGCCCAAGCCGGGAGGCGAGAGCCGCAAAGCGCGCGGCTGCAACTTCTCGGCCATGGCTCAAGCGCTGGGCTGCGGAAGCGAAACTAGCAAGCCAAAGCGGCCGGCGGCATTCGCGGTCCCCAAAGGGGCCAAACTTCCACGCGGAGGGAAGAAGCGCGTGCACGGGGACGCCAGCGATCAGCTGTTGCTGCCGCTGCCGCGAATTTGGCGGCGGGACTCTTAAGTTTGACGGAAAGGGAGGGGGACACGGCTGGACCAATGGGAAGCTGGTTTCTGGGAGAGGGAGGCGGGAGGGCGGGTGACGCTCGCTCGATGCTGGCCAATGAGGTGGCGCCTCCGCTCGCCGGGCGAAGAAGGGACGCGTCTGAGGAGATCGAGCGAAGGAAGAGAAGGCGAGGAAGGCGCAGGTAGCTAACTTCCGATTCTTCTCATTGTGCTATTTACACTTGGTCTGGCAAAACACATTTCTTTCTTCTTATTTAGCCTTCTCGTTTAATATCCATAAACTTTTACTATGTACATTCTCCATATTCCAAGATTCATTCTAGGTCTGTCAGGAGATTAACGTTGCCACTCCTTTTTAAGATCTTCCTTAAATTTTATCCGATCTTGATTAACTTTTGGTATTGAATTTCCTCTTATTCTCCCTGTTGTTCTGGCAAGCTGTAGATCTTCTATCATTTTTGCTTGCCAGTCCGTTTTTGTGGGGATGATATCACTGTTACCAGAAACAGCAGGTTCAAATTCTTTGTACTCATTCAAATCCTAACAGATGTTGGTTAGATCGGACAAATAGCTGAAGAGGAAACTGAGCTGGTGTAGCCAATAATGTGGGATTTAAGAGGTTTTTGTGGTAAGGGGGAATTGTGTGCTTTGACAATGGAGTGTGTTCACACCCTCAGTTGCTTTACTGTGTAAGTCGCTTTGAGGTACCTGAATGCAAAAATAATGTGGGATTTAAGAGGTTTGGTGATGCATCTTACTCTAAACACCCATGACATGTCATAGAAAATAATCCAACTCTGGGATCATCTCTTGAGGTTAATTCTTGCACTGAACAAGTGGTGTGCGTTTCATTCCCACACGCTGCTCCAGTAATGTTTGCAGCTGAAGCCTACATTTCAAGAAAGTTCCAGGAATCAGTGAACAGAAGCATTGCTGATTTTTCTACAATGTCTTATAATGAGCTTGTAAAGCTAGTGTAACCTGGGTAGCCAATTCAAAATTTGTGCTCACCAGAACATGCCCTTGCTACATAGAGCCTACTGCAGCACTGGAACATGGTGTAAGATGAAGGACAAAGATGCAAGGGTGTGATATCTTTCCCTGTCTCTGCACCTGCATCATCTTCCTCCAGCTCAGAGCCAGAAAGCTAAGATAGAGGTTTGTTTTGGCTCTCTGTTCACACCCAGCAAGTGCAGAACTAAAGCAAGATGTGGGCTTCTAACCATGTTTGGGACCGCAGAGGGAGATATTATTTCTATCCCTCAGTGGCTCTAATGTCAGAAGAAGGCCTCAGACTTGACCCACTCGCAAGAGCACATCTAACTCCTTGCTCTGATGAAGGGAGCAAGCAGGCCTTTTTTCTTCTAATAAAGAGTTAACTTCACTTACTCCGTATGATTTCTTGCTGGCTGGCTGGCTGAGAACAAACTACCACCTAAGGAGCATGGTGTGTCCTCCACCAAAGGTACTACCTCTCCTCTAACACCCCCCACACTAATAACACACACACAGGTACTGTCCAGGATTCACAATGGCACCCAAAATCCAAACATCAATGAAGACCCCCCTACACACACCTTGAGCACTCCTGAGCTGAATCTCGCGATCATATCTCTACTTGTGGTTTACCATGTGCCACAAAAAGTCATGCCAAACTGAAATTTCAGTCTGCCATCTTGATTCAAAATGGCACCCAACATACAAACAGCAATAAGGTCTGCCGCCCCACCCTGGGAACCCTCATGCCAAGTTTAGTATTATAAATGGAGAGTTCTCCAATTGTATAGAGGGTAAATGGGCAAATCATTTCCCAAAATATCAGTCAGGTCAACATATTCCTCCAGCATGACATAGAAAAAGTGTTGGGGGTAGGGTGGGAGGGAGAGTTGGACTCCCCAGAGTTGGAATTAATAGATGGCAGAAAAAGCCAGTGTCTTGTCTTGACAATACATAAAAGCTGTAAAATCATGAGTCCCAGCTCTTGAGAGCAGGAAAGAAGGGGTTGGGACCGATTCACTGATAAATGTATTTATGCACTGGCTCAATGGGAAAACTTTAGAAATTCACCGAAAATCACTCATTTTATCTATCTTCTCCATTCCAATGGCATTTAGGACCCAGGGAAGTGAGGTATAAGGGGAGGGGTGAGTGAGCCCACCATAATCCCCGAGATGTACAGACACATCTGCAGGGCCTTCCCAAGGAGTCATGGCCAGTGATATCCAACCACCTCAGTCACAATGACTATCCATCCTATAGTGGGATGAAGCCAGACAAGACAGAGGGGTGTATTTGATTTGACTCAGGGACCAAGGAGCTGTAAATACTTTCCTTTGTACTGAGATGGGAGTAAGTGTGAAAGACTATATTTGCGTGACAGGGGTATGCCTGGATCTCAGGTTCTCAGGCATTACCTCAATAGAATTAGAACAGAGAGAGGGGAAAAATCAAAAGAAGGGAGATTACCATATTCATTTTTTCAAATGGCAGAAAATTTAAATTTAAAAAACGCATGGAGACATAGATACCCAAATGAAAAAATAATACACTAATTATTCTGAGGCCAAGCAATAGGCAGGAAGAATAGCTGGAATTTGGATATCAAACAATTTAATTTGGAAAATCAAAAAGGTAGAAATACAACCTAAATCAATAACAGATCATAATTCAATTATGATGGAGTTAAGAAACATCAGAAAAATACAGTTGACCCTTAGGTTATGTTACCTTTGGGTAACGTAATCCTTGGGTTGCAAACCTGGAAGTGTATACTTCCGGGTTTCACTGCGTGGTCATGCACAGAAGTGCTCAATCGAGCTGTGCGCATGCACAGAAGGGCGTCTCCAGTTTCAAAGTTTTTGGGATGTGGCCAGGCTCCAGCACAGATCCCATTCGTAACCGAAGATGGAGAATGAATGAAAAAATCTTAAACAATGAAAAGTTAATGAACAAAGCACAAGAACCTCTGAAGGAATTTTTTCAAATAAACATGGCACAAGAAACATACATCAGAGTGATATGGGATGCAAGAAATACTTTCATAAGAGGCTTTTATATACAACATGATGCGATACAAAAAAGAATTAGAGAGGAAAAACTCGATCAAATTAGAAAGGAAATCGAAGCAAATGAGAAAACATTAGCCAAAGACCCAAAGAATGAAAATGCAAGTAATAAATAAATAAATTATTTCAAAATTATTTCTATTGTGTCCATTTCACCCTGAGTGCTTGGCCTCTCCTTCTCAATTCTTGTGGAGAGCCTGAGAGGCGGCCTTGCAGTTTAAGCAGAGGCTGCACGTGTTTCTTCAACCAGTGCTTCCGAAGAATGAGCCTCAGGAGCTGCAAAAAGCAGACTGTCTTGGGCTCCTTCGAGAGCGGTGGATGGAGGACTGCTTGAGCTTTCCTTCAGATTAGCCAAAGGAGCGGGGGATGCCACTGGTGCTGGTTCTCGGAGAGAGTTGCTGTGGGGATCCCCATAAAGGGGTGCGGCACTTGGCTGCTTCCTTCCCGCAGGTCCTTCCTCCTCGGTGCTGCTGCTCCCCCTTTGCTCCTCCTGACTCTCCAGCAGCTGCAGAGTTGTTGTCTGGAACAAGTAGAGGGGAGGGGGGATTATTTGCCACAAAAACGACTGCAGCCCCTGATGAAAGTACTGTGTAATGGTTGGTCTCTAACCAGGACTCAGGAGACCAGGGTTTGAATCCCTACTCAGCCACACAGGCACAGCTAAGTGACTTTCACTTTGTAGTACCTTAGATACAACCTGTTATTTCTAGAGGGCTGGGCTTCACCCTCTTTGCTGCTCCCATGATTAGTAATATGGGGCTAAATGCCACTCCAATCTCTGACCGGTGCAAGATTCCAGGGGTCTAGGCACTTAGTCTGTGTTTCTTTGGAAATGAGGCACAGTGTAGACTGTGGTGTCATAATGATATCTATCTATCTATCTATCTATCTATCTATCTATCCTTTATTGTGGTCCAAAGATCCACAAAACAATTTCTAAACTAGATACAGTTAAAACAACCAGACAGATGGAAGAAACCAAGTCAGTCCATTTTGTTTTATCTACAGCATAATGATATTTGTTTCTTACAACCTCCGAAAGAAACTTTGCCACGGCCAGTGTAATATCATTTGACCTGTCTTCCAAAAGGTATTTAATATGGGAGGATTCAGATTTTCCTGGAAAATTTGCCAGTAGGGGATTGATCAGTTGGTCCCTTGCGTGTTCATGCAATCGATGTCTGCAGAACATAAACAAAGCCTATTCTGATAGAGGATGCCTCTCAGCCTGTCATTTAGAACTTCCAAGGGAAATATATTTACCGTATTTTTCGCACTATAGGACGCACTTTTCCCCCTCCAAAAATGAAGGGGAAATGTGTGTGCGTCCTATGGTGCGAATGCAGGCTTTTGCTGAAGCCTGGAGAGCGAGAGGGGTCCGTGCGCACCGACCCCTCTCGCTCTCCAGGCTTCAGGAAGCTATCCCAAGTCTTGCAAGCCCGGCGGGATGTCCCGCGGGCTCGCAAGGCTTGCGGGCAGCAGCCTGCACCCAAAAGCTGGGGACAGCGGGGAGGCGCAGAGCCGCCACCCCGCTATTCCCCGACCTGATCTGGAGGCTGGCGGGGGGAGAAGCAAGCCTGCTTCTCCCCCCCACCATCCCCACAACCTCCAGATCAGGTCGGGGAAAAGCGGGATGGCGGCGCTCCGCCATCCCGCTATTCCCCGACCTGATCTGGAGGCTGGGGGAGGGAGAAGCAAGCCTGCTTCTCCCCCCCACCATCCCCACAACCTCCAGATCAGGTCGGGGAAAAGCGGGATGGCGGCGCTCCGCCATCCCGCTATTCCCCGACCTGATCTGGAGGCTGGGGGAGGGAGAAGCAAGCCTGCTTCTCCCCCCCACCATCCCCACAACCTCCAGATCAGGTCGGGGAAAAGCGGGATGGCGGCGCTCCGCCATCCAGCTATTCCCCGACCTGATCTGGAGGCTGGGGGAGGGAGAAGCAAGTCTGCTTCTCCCCCCCCACCATCCCCACAACCTCCAGATCAGGTCGGGGAAAAGCGGGATGGCGGCGCTCCGCCATCCCGCTATTCCCCGACCTGATCTGGAGGCTGGGGGAGGGAGAAGCAAGCCTGCTTCTCCCCCCCACCATCCCCACAACCTCCAGATCAGGTCGGGGAAAAGCGGGATGGCGGCGCTCCGCCATCCCGCTATTCCCCGACCTGATCTGGAGGCTGGGGGGGGAGCCTCCAGGCTTCAGGAGAGCCCCACCGCCAGCCCCACAAGCTCGGGGGACAGCGGGAGAGGCGCAGCGCGCCCTTACCGCTGTCCCCCGACTTGTCTAGAAGGCTGGCGGGGGGAGAAGCCTGCTCCTCCCCGTCGCCAGCCCCGCAAACTTGGGGGACAGCGGGAGAGGCGCAGCGCGCCTTTGCTGCTGTCCCCCGACTTGTCTAGAAGGCTGGCGGGGGGAGAAGCCTGCTCCTCCCCGTCGCCAGCCCCGCAAACTCGGGGGACAGCGGGAGAGGCGCAGCGCGCCTTTGCCGCTGTCCCCCGGCTTGTCTAGAAGGCTGGCGGGGGGAGAAGCCTGCTCCTCCCCGTCGCCAGCCCCGCAAACTCGGGGGACAGCGGGAGAGGCGCAGCGCGCCTTTGCCGCTGTCCCCCGACTTGTCTAGAAGGCTGGCGGGGGGAGAAGCCTGCTCCTCCCCGTCGCCAGCCCTGCAAACTCGGGGGACAGCGGGAGAGGCGCAGCGCGCCATCCAGCTGTCTCCCGACATGGTTTGGAGGCTGGCGGAAGGCTTCCTCCTCCCCCAGCCCCGCAAGTTCCCAGAGCGATGCCAAAGCTGCGCGCAGCTTCGGCATGGCTCTGGGTCCCATTCTGGGGGAGGGGGAAGCTCGGGCTTCCCCGCCCCAGCCCCGCGCCTGGCGGGGGGGGGGGATAAATTTTTTTTGCCTTTATTTCCGCCCCCCAAATCTAGGTGCGTCCTATGGACCGGTGCGTCCAATAGTCCGAAAAATACGGTAGTCTGGCTTTGGTAAATAAACGCCGATAGGTAGGTACAGACAAATTCCTAAGGTATGAGGATATTTGATAGTCATACCCGCATTGGATTCCATCTGCGACCAGGCTACAAATTACATAAGATCGGGATTGCAGGTCCCTATGTGAGATGTCCCAAAGCCTTTGCCTCAAGGATTCAAGGGCAGTGTCATAACCCAGATGATATAAGAGGGATGATGGTAGTGGAGCAACACACGTTAATTTCCCCACTTGTCCCTTTCAATCCTTCCTTTAAGAATGAAAGAAGACGCATGATCAGAGTTCAAGGGCATCTTCCAGGGAGGCAAAGAACAGTCAAGGGTGCAAAGCTGGGGGGGAGGGGTGGCACTGGGAGAATCCTAAGGGTCAGAGAGAGTTTTCCAGGGAGCCACTTCTGGCCTCGGGTGATGACTTTTGCCACCCCTGGGCACTACCTTCTCCAGATTCTCCTTCTTAACGCGGAGATCAGCCACCTCCTCTTCCAGGGCTGCCACCTTCTCATCCAACTTCTTCCCACTCAGCTTCTCCTCCTGGTATCTGCTTTTCATGTCGTCAGACGATTTCTGAAGTTCTGTGGAGGTGGGGCAGAGAGCCGGTTACAATGCATGTCCTTGTTTCCATCCACTGCTGTAGCTAAGCCTAAGTACAGCGCCATCTGCACTATATGCTTTAAACACTCACAGCTTCCCACAAAACATTCTGGGAACTGAGAACATTCTGTTAAGGGAGCTGAGAGGTGGTGGGAAACCCCAGTCTGCCATCACCCCCAGCTACAATTCCCAGACTGTTAAACTATGCTGGAAATGGCTGCTTAAGCAGGGCTCTCCACTTCTACCCAACTACAGTGGTACCTTGGGTTAAGTACTTATTTCGTTCTGGAGGTCCGTTCTTAACCTGAAACTGTTCTTAATCTAAGGTACCACTTTACCTAATGGGTCCTCCCACTGCTGCTGCTGCTGCCACGCCACCGGAGCACAATTTCTGTTCTCATCCTGAAACAAAATTCTTAACCCGAGGTACTATTTCTGGGTTAGTGGAATCTGTAATCTGAAGTGTCTGTAACCTGAAGCGTCTGTAACTCGAGGTACCACTGACTGGCAGCAGGAACGAACCACACTTCCCAGGATTCCTAGGGAGAAAGCCATGCCTTCTGCAGTGGCATGATAATGCTGTATAGTGTGGATGGGGCCTCCGTGTAACTTTAAAGACATATCACACGTTTCTTCTCACCCTTACACCGCTCTGCTCTTGCATGCAGGGCAAGGAAGGTGCAGAATCTGCACAAACCCATTTTCTATTATGTTACATTATGTTATTTTTTGTAAGCTGGAGATTCATTTCAACAAAAAGCAGCATAGAAATACAATCAATCAAGTTTGTAGAGATCAGAAGTTTGCCTTTTTTAAACAGATGGAATTAAAGTCAAGAGTCTTTTTGGAGATTGTGTGTCTGAATTTTTAACAGCTACATTGCAGGAGGCCCTAAGGAGCAGGACCTCCAGAGGTTGCTGGACTCCAACCCCATCATCCCTGGCTACGCTTGCTGGGGCTCATAAGAGGTGAAGGCCAGTAATACTTGGAGGGCCACAGGCTCCCTACCCGCAAGCTAAAGAATTTCCTAGGATGATAAAACTACTCTGCATGTGCTTGGATAGTGCTCTTCTGCCATTTCAGCGCCTCCTCTCAGCTTCCCTTACCTGCCAGCTGTGCACGGAGTCGGCTGACCTGGGCTTTCTGCCTCTCCGACTCTGTCAGGGCTTCATTCAGTTGGGAGTGGAGATTCATCTCCTGCTTCTGATGACGGGCCAGCTCCAGCTGGAGCTGGGTGATCTGCGCCGTGGCTTCCGCTAGCTTCTTGCTGATCCTGACCTGCAACGCAAAGGAGCAGAAGAGACAGGAGAACATATGGGGAAGGAGTGCCCACGGTTGGACTTCCGGGGTGGTGCCATCGGTAATGGCGGACTCTCACTGATCCGGAGGGACTGGCTCTACGCGAATCGGGTCTGTTCCACTACGGCGAAGCGGGGACCCTTGAAAAAATCACAGGCGGGTGAAGCCTGTGATCGTGGGACTCGGCGGGCACCTTTTGCACCCCCCCAATCTGCAAAGGAGCCCAATTACGGGCTCTGGAGTGAAGCGGGGAAGTGGCGTGGTGCTGAGAGTCAACTGCTTCTTCCGTGGAGCGAAGCCGCACAGCCGTTACCGGAGAGCGCTACCTTTTTCCTGTGACAATCTGGCTACAAAAACAACTACTCGTGAGTAGGTTAATTTTGGAAATAAAGGAGAACAAATAAAGGAAACAAATTTTGGAAATAAAGGAGAACAAAGACGTAATTTGATACCGAAGCGGGGAGGCATAAACAGGAAGTCTGCCTTCTGTTCTTTGTAAATAGAGCAAAGCAATGAACTTGTAAGCTAAAACCTTGAAAGACACTTGAAAAGAAGTATAATTCTAACATCAAAACAAGCGATCTCCCCCCTTGGCTGCAGGAGAGGAGGGGGAAAAGGTGTGAACTGTATTTCCCTGCAAAAAGAGAGAAAAGGAAGCTAAAATCCACCGCTTAAAACCTGGGAACGGGCTGCCATTGGACAACAAGAATGCCGTACTGTGAAATGCACTGTTAGTGAATAGAGTACTTTTTGACAGCTAACTCTGCAAGTGAGATACAATGTTTCTGGCTGGCTTCTCCTGGTTCTAAAGTAACTGGAAAATAACTGAAATTGATACTGTTGTCTATTTTGTGAATTGGGGGATTAAAAAAAATGTTATTTATTTTAAGGCAACAACTTTTGACTGCTACTGTGTCCCCCTAGAGGAAGTTTGAAATTGTTACAATAACAACTGGGCCAGGGGAATTTTCCACTTCAAAACAAATTCTGGCCGTGGGACTGACCTTGGGCTTTAACTAGAGTGTTATGGCAGATGGAAAAGAAAAGACAGATTTGCCTCAGGAAAAAACAACGAGGTCTGGTAGATCTTTTCGCCCAGAAGCTGGGCTTCAACGAAGAGCTTCAACATCTGGCCCCTCTGTATCATCAGGGGCTGCATTTGTACAACCTAAACCTAAATAAATGACACCCAAAGATGTTTTAGCTCAAGCATTAGGCAAAATTAATGAATCTCTGGAAAAACTAAGTAAACAAGTAGCTGAAGCATCAATCAAAATTGACCAAAATACTACAAGTATCAAGAATTTGGGACAGAAGGTAAATACTAATACAGAAACTATTGAGAAACTGCTACAGGAATCTACTTTGACCCGAAAGACAGCTGAAGAAGCAAAGGAAATAGCAGTTTCAGGACTTCCGGGTTGACGCCATCGTTTAATGGCGGATTCCCTCCGAGTTCCGGAGGGAATCGGCTCTGCAGAGCTGGGTCTTGCCGCGGCGACAACGCGGAGACCCTTAAAATCACAGGCCCAGAAGCCTGTGAGCGTAGTGACTCGGCGGGCACCATTTGCGCCCCCCCAATCCGTGAAGGAGCCCTTCTAAGGGCTTCGGAACGGGGACGGGGTGCGGCGCGGTGCTGAGAGTACTCCCTCATCTGCAGAGTGAAGCTGCAAGCCATTATCGGAGAGCGCCGACTTTTTCCTTGGGACATTCGGACTTTAAAACATCAACCTGTGAGTAATACGGAAATTGGAACTTTAAAGAAAAAATTTATTGGAATCAGGAACGAGCGGGGAAGGGTTAAAAAGGAAGTCCGCCCTCCCCTCTTTGTAAACAATATAAAGCAAAGGACCTGCTAGCTAAGGTCGAGAGAATTTCTTCTTTCTTTTTCGCAAAAGATTTTAATTTCACGATATGATATTACAAGTTTTTACTGGAGGATTAAGAACTGTTTTTGAGAGCTGAAGTTCCACCCCCCCCCGGGCCTGGGATCGCCCCGTGAGAGAGCCTGTTGATGAAGTATTGAAGAGCTTGACAGCTGTCAAGTCAGCTGTCAAGACGGAAAAAGAGAACCCTGTATTTGTTGCTTCTGCCGGTTACACTGGTTACAATTTGTTACAATTTGTTGACAATAAGGAAGGGCGGTTACAAAATAACTGGATTTCTGGACTCGTGCTGAAAAGAATATTAAGGAACTAAAATCCCCCTAGAGGGACTTAGTGACATTACAGAAATGGCTGGAGGAGAGAAAATCCAGGCTGAATTAGGCAGAGCATTTGTTCTCTTGGGAAAGTTACAAGGCCAGTTTGATGTTATGGCTACAAATGTTTCAACTCTGGACTTAACAGTAAATAACATTCTTGGATTGGATAAGGATTGGAAACAAGGAGCTTATTTAACTGGACAAATAGAGAAATCCGAGAGTCTTGAGAATATGGAGAAGGAGACATATGTTGCCCTTGAAGAAAAGGAAGGAGGAGCTGGTGTGCAGATGTTAAAAGAGAGTTCTACTTTGAGGCCTGGCATGATGGCAATAAAGGAAAATAAAAATCTGATGTGGAAAGCCCGGCCTGAATTGGAGATCGAGAAATGGAGAGATCTTCTTATGTGGAGATCAGAAGACCTAAGGATTACAAATGTGGTTAAGGTGGAGGTTAGAGCTTTGGGGATTTTTGAACTGGAAAGGAGCAAGAAACAAGAAATGGAGCACCCCATAGGCTCTACTTTTAAGTATGGAGGCCTAGCTGGAAAAAAATGGACACTGTTGGGCTGGAGCTTCTCCAAGATTTGGTGTTTAATATCAAGGTCCATCAAAAAGACCGGCAGAGAGGAACTGAGAGACTATCAAGAGCCTCGGACGTGAGATCTCCAGGCTGATAGTAGAAAAAGACTGATGGACATTGTTGGGGGCTGAAACCGGGAAAGGGGGGGTGGAGTTTGGGAATCCAAAGGGTTCATAACTATAATGTATTTCGTTTTTCTTTTTATTTTTTTGTTTGTTATTGTTATGTAAATTGGGAAATTCGTGGAAGGGAATTTTGGTCAACCTTAGAAAAAATGTTTTAAGAATAAGAACTGATGTATAAGTTCGATGCTTAAGTCTGGACAAGGTAAAATTGGATCTTCTTCTTTTTCTTCCTATTTTCTTAAATGAACCAAACTAAATGAAAATAAGGTTATCAAAAACAAATTGAAGGAAGGGCTGAGAAACACTGTAAAATTAATGAATGTTAGAATGATGATGGTTTAGAAGTTAAGTGGTTTACAACAGTAATGTTTAAGTTAAAAGAAAAGAAAGGTTAAAAAACTAAATGAAATTAAGGAAGAGGACTTGCTGAATAAAAAATTTGAAATTGGAATACAGAAAGGGGAGGTAGGAGGAGGTCAGCGAAGTTAGGTATAAGAAAATAAGGGATCGAAATTATACTTGTTTTTTTGTCTGTGTTTTGTCTGTTTTCTTTATATAATTTCTGAAACCTCAATAAATATCTATTAAATAAAAAAAAGGAAATAGCAGTTTCTGTAGAAGAGAAGATACCACCGATACATAAGCAACTTGAAGACCACAGGTCGATATTGTCTATGATTGAATTGAAGGAGAAACAAACGAATTTGAGGATCAGGGCCGTACCTGAACTTGAGAAAGACAATCTGACTGACTTTCTTATGCAGGAATTTGCAGACTTTTGGAACCCAGATTTGGACAAGGAAGATTTCAAGATAGTGAGTGCTTTCAGGCTGGGAAGAGGAGGGAAGAAGAACAGGGTGAGAGACTGTTTGATCACCCTCCGAACAAAAGAGGAGAGAGACAAAATCTTGAGTCTGCACTTCCAGAAGACTTTGGAAATACACCAGTCAAAAGTGGATATATTTAAAGACATTCTGAAATATCTTTTGGACCTTAGGTCCAATTATGGAGATTTGGTTGCCCTGTTGAGAAGCAACAGAATCATCTTTAGGTGGGAATTTCCCCAAGGCCTATTTTTTAGCTTCAAAGGAAGAAAGATAAAAATAAGATCAGTGGACGACAAAGAAAGATTTTTGAAAGACCACGGAGAAGACCTGCAGAAAGAATCTGGAGAAGAGTTAAGAGCACTAGAAAGAGGAATATTAGACATAGCAAAATTACCTTTTGGATTAAAAGACTGCCAGAGAAGGTGATACCACCGATAGAGCAGGAACAGGCACTTGGTGCAGTTGGAGGAAAAGTAAAGTAACTACATCATGGCTATGCAACTATTAAGCTGGAATTGTAATGGTCTCAACTCCCCCCAGAAAAGGAAAAGTGTGTTTCATTTATTAAAAAAGGAACAATTGGACTTGATTTTTCTACAGGAAACACATGTGATAAGGCTACATAGAAAAGTATTGATTAATAAAAGACTGGGCCAGGAATTTATCTCATCGGATAAAGTTAAAAAAAGAGGAGTAGTGATTTATTCAAAGGAGAGACTATCACCGAAATTTATCTTTAAGGATGACCAAGGAAGACTTGTGGCAATTAAAATTCAAATACAAGGAGAGAAATTCTTAATAGTAGGAGTTTACGCACCAAATGAGGGGAAATCTGAATTCTTTAAAAAGTTGCATGAGACCTTGATGGACTATTTGGATTATAATGTGATTTTGATGGGAGATATGAATGGAGTGGTATCTACACATATGGACAAGGCACAAAGACAGGTAGTCACTAAGGATGGCAGACTACCGAAAACCTTTTTTGAGATGACAAACAACTTGGACTTAGTTGATATCTGGAGAACAAAGAATCCCTTGGCTGGAGAGGGAACCTTCTTCTCTGAAGCCAAAATGACAGGGACAAGAATTGACCAAATATGGGTCACTAGAGGAATGGCACCAAAGACAAGAAAAGTGGAAATTTGCCCAAAAACCTGCTCCGACCATAATGCTGTGAAGATGGAGATGAAACTAACACCAACTGGCTCCTTCAGATGGAGGATGAATGACACCTTATTTAGAGATGAAGAAGTGACTAAGGAGGCCCAAAAAACCTTGAGAGACTATTTCGAGACAAATATGAACACTAATGTTGAAAAAAGAGTAATCTGGGACGCAAGCAAAGCTGTTATGAGAGGGTTCTTGATACAACAGAATGCAATAAAGAAGAGAATTCAAAATGAGAAGAAGGATAAAATATTGGAGAAAATAAAGGAAAGTGAAAAGAAATTGAGAGCAAAACCAAAGTCACAAGAGATCTTGAGAGAAATAAAGTTATATCAAGTACAATACATGAAAATGATGAATCAGGAGAGAGAATGGAAAATTAAACAAATGAGACAAAAGACATTTGAGTCGGCTAATAAATGTGGGAAATTGTTGGCTTGGCAAATAAAAAAAGACAAAAACTAAATGCTATTATAAATTTAGAAGTGGAAGGAAAGAACATACAGAACCCAGTTGAGATTAGAAACTGTTTCCAGAGGTATTTTAAACAACTATATACACAAAGGCCACAGAAAGAAATTGATGTAGACCGATTTTTGAAAATAAGTGGATTACAAAAAATCTCTCAAGAAAATAAATTAATGCTGAACTATAAAATAACTGAACAGGAGGTAGAAGGTGCCATTCAGAATATGCAATTAGGTAAATCTCCAGGACCGGATGGACTGACTTCTAGATACTACAGATCTTTAAGAGAATGGTTAGTACAACCTTTAAAGGAAGTCTGTAATGAAATAATGGATGGGAAAAGGGCACCAGAGTCGTGGAAAGAAGCATATATTACACTTATACCGAAAACAGAGACTGAAAAGACGCAGCTTAAGAACTACCGCCCCATATCACTGCTTAATGTGGATTATAAAATCTTTGCAGACATTCTGGCTAAAAGACTAAAAAAAGTGTTAATGGAAGAGATTCATAAAGATCAAGCAGGCTTTCTCCCGGGTAGACACTTGTCTGATAATATAAGAAACATAATCAATATTTTAGAAAAATTACAAGTGAATATTAATACCAAGGCAGTTTTGATATTTGTGGAAGCGGAGAAAGCTTTTGACAACATTTCTTGGAGTTTTATGAAGAAGAATCTACAGGGGATGGGGGTAGGTCAAGGCTTTGGAAATGGTATAAGTGCAATTTATTCAGAACAAAAGGCTAAATTAATTGTGAATAACGTGGTGACAGAGGAATTTAAGATAGAAAAAGGGACACGACAAGGTTGCCCAATCTCCCCACTGCTTTTTATATTGGTCCTGGAGGTCCTGTTGAATATGATTAGAAGGGACCAATTGGTTAAAGGTATACAAGTCAGAGCCAAACAGTACAAATTGAGAGCATTTGCAGATGACTTAGTATTGACGTTACAGGAGCCAGAATCTAGTACTAAAAGAGTTTTGGAACTGATTCAAGAATTCGGTCAGGTTGCAGGATTTAAACTAAATAAGTTAAAAACAAAGGTCTTAGAGAAAAATTTAACAGAGATTGAGAGAGAGAGGTTTCAGAATGAGACAGGTTTAACAGTGGTTAAGAAAGTGAAATACCTGGGACAGCTAAAAATGGGAATCTATTTAAAGACAATTATGAAAAATGTTGGACTGAAGTGAAAAAAGATCTAGAAATCTGGTCAAATTTGAAGCTTTCACTGCTAGGCCGTATTGCTGCGATAAAAATGAATGTATTGCCTAGAATGTTATTTCTGTTTCAAACATTGCAAATTTTGGATAAAATGGATTGCTTCAAGAAGTGGCAGAGAGAGATTTCTAGATTTGTCTGGCAGGGCAAGAAGCCTAGAATAAAATTTAAAATACTAACGGATGCAAAGGAAAGAGGTGGATTTGCCCTGCCAGACCTTAAACTTTATTATGAACCAGCAGCTTTTTGCTGGCTGAAAGAATGGCTGCTTCTCGAAAACACAGACATTTTGGATTTAGAAGGCTTTAATAATGTATTTGGATGGCATGCATATTTATAGTATGATAAGGTCAAAGCACATAAAGCATTTAAAAATGATATTGTCAGGAAAGCATTGTTTAATGTCTGGATAAGATACAAGGACCTACTTGAAAATAAAACCCCAAGGTGGTTGTCACCGATGGAAGCGAAGGCGCAGAAAAAGCTCAATATGGAGGCCAAATGGCCGAAATATTGGGAAATTTAGGAACAAGAGGGAGACAGATTGAAATTGCAGAGTTTTGAAAAACTAAAAAATAAAGTGCGAGATTGGCTTCATTATTATCAGATAATGGAGGCATATAATTTGGACAAGAAAATTGGCTTCCAGGTGGAAAAATCAAAATTGGAAACAGAACTGTTAGAACCCAAAACCAAGATTTTGTCAAAGATGTGTAACTTGCTGTTGAAATGGAATACTCAGGATGAAACGGTGAAATCTGCTATGATTAAATGGCCACAAGATGTTGGACATAACATAATGATGGCTGACTGGGAACAGTTATGGACCACAGGTATGAAGTTTACGGCATGTAATGTCTTAAGAGAGAATATTATGAAAATGATATACAGGTGGTACATGACACCAGTCAAGCTTGCAAAAATCTATCATTTGCCCAATAATAAATTTTGGAAATGTAAAGAAATTGAAGGTACATTCTTTCACCTTTGGTGGACATGCCCAAGGATTAAGGCTTTCTGGGAGATGATCTATAATGAAATGAAAAAGGTATTTAAATATACCTTTCTGAAGAAACCAGAGGCCTTTCTCCTGGGCATGGTTGGCCAATTGGTGCCAAAGAAGGATAGAACTTTCTTTATGTATGCTACAACAGCAGCAAGAATACTTATTGCAAAGTACTGGAAGACACAAGATCTACCCACCCTGGAAGAATGGCAGATGAAGGTGATGGACTACATGGAACTGGCCGAAATGACTGGCAGAATCCGAGACCAGGGAGAAGAGTCGGTGGAAGAAGATTGGAAGAAATTTAAAGACTATTTAATAATAATAATAATAATAATTTTATTTATACCCCGCCCTCCCCAGCCAAGGCCGGGCTCAGAGCGGCTTACAAGCAATAATAAAAACAAGATGAATGATTACAACTTAAAAACAAAAATAAAATACAACATTAAAATAATGGAACATTAAAATATTAAAATGTAGCCTCATTGCAGGAGAAGGAAAAGAAAAAAGAAAAGGGGGGGGAATCAAATTGGCTCCAATCCAAAGGCCAGGCGGAACAACTCTGTCTTACAGGCCCTGCAGAAAGAAATCAGATCCTGCAGGGCCCTGGTCTCATGAGACAGAGTGTTCCACCAAGTTGGGGCCAGTGCTGAAAAGGCCCTGGCTCTGGTTGAAGCCAATCTAACTTCCTTAGGGCCTGGGACCGATGTTTCCTCCAGAAACCTACCAAGCTGTTCAGCAACCGCTCTTTCAATTACCTTACCCAGGTATGGAAGATTTGAAACTGGGCGGTAATTGGATAGGTCTAAGGGATCTAATGAAGTTTTCTTTAAGAGTGGACGCACCACTGCTTCCTTCAGTTCCCCTGGGAATGTCCCCGTGTCAAGGGACAAATTGATAATTTCAACCAGGGGGGTCCGCGCAACATCTGGACACTCCCTAATCAGCCAAGACGGGCACGGATCAAGGAGGCAGGTGGTGGGCCTACCAACTTGGAGGAATCTATCCACATCAGTAGGGAGTATCCGATCGAAATGGTCCAACACTGGACCTGAAGTCAGTCGAGGGGCCTCCAGTTCAGTCACTGTATCCAAATTGGCAGGGAGGTCACGGCGGAGCAACAGGACTTTCTCCGCAAAAAGCTCGCGAATGCCTCACAGCTGTGGGTCGAATTTGTGCTTAAATTTGGTTGTCCTCCTAAGGACGTTATTGACCTAATTATTCTAAAAAGTTGTGCCGGGCGAGAGCTAGCGGATGCAATGGAAGCTGCAAAGTAAGATTTCTCATAGAAATACTGCAAAATTAATGAATGATAGAATTATGTCAGAATGAAGTTAAGTGGTTTTAGCAGCAATGTTACAAAGGAGTATGTAAAAATGGTTTGTTAACAGGTGAGAATCCAAAGTTACAATATATTAAGTTAAAGGATTAGGATAAAAACAAAGAGGGAAAGGATTTTCTGAACTAACTAACTAACTAACTGAACTGGAATACAAAAAAGGGAGGTGTGAGGAGGTCAGGGAAACAAGTAAATGAAAGACAAGATATGGAAAGATTGATCTGTTTTTAAGTGTTTTTATTTTTCTGTATTCTGTATTTTTTCTTTTCTTTTTCCCCCCTTTTTCTTATTCTTGTAACCTTTTTTGAAACTTTAATAAATATCATTAAAAAAAAAAAAAAGGAGTGCCCACAAGACCTTTCCTGGGAGGATGCAAGAGCTGTGCTTTTGGAGGCTCCCAAATGCTAAAAATGAGTCTCCCAGGAAACACCCTGAAGAACTGGTCTACTGGCAAGGCTATGAGGAGCAGGGGGAGGCAGAAGCCTTGGGCTTTTTAGTTAGTTCAGGAAAAAGCATGCACGACAAAGGTGCATAAAATGGAGAGCAGAAAAGATTTCCCCAGAAAACTCAGGACAGACAAAAGAAAGGACATATTCACAGAGGAGCTCTCTCCCACAAGATAAAATGAAGGCCAAACAGTTAGATGGCTTTAGCAGCGGATTAGACAAAACAATGGGGCAGGAAAAGCTATACACAGCCAGCAGCCACAAGGTCTCCCTCCACCGTTGGAGGCAGCATGCTGTTCCTGGGAATTGCAAGTAATCCAGTGGTGGCATGTGCTAGAGAGAAAAGCGGCGACAAGGAGAGGAGAGTTAACACCACCAGAAGCAAGAACAGCAAGAGGGGAGAAAGTTTTATCAAAAGAGGCAATGGCATTCTGGGTTAAGAGCACTCTGCTTATTCTGTGGTCCAAGGGCTGATTATATCACTGAAAATCCCAGCGGCCTCAGGGTAAGATGCATGGAAGATCCCTTAATGGCAGGGTTTGCACGCTGATGCCCAAGCAAGAACAGGCCACAGCAAACCTGGACTTGCATGCTCTCCCCTTACATCTCCTCCTCTCATGCGGCCAGGAACCCTGACACTTATGCCCAGCCATGGTTTGCTGTGTTGCCTGGGACAACGAGCTGCAGCTAACATCAACTATGGGTAATATCAAACACACCAACTTCAAATGTTTGTTTCAATAAGCTAACTTCAGAAACTAATTCTGCTTAACATTAATGGCTGTTCTCAGTCCAGACAACAGAGGAAGAAGCAGTTACCTAGAAGTGGAAACTCTCACACCCTTCTTCTTGGCTGCATAGGAGGAAGTGAGGGGGAGATTCATTGTGCTTGCTCACGTCATGCCAACCTGAGGTGCTTTTCAAAGGATTACCTGAAGCTTATGAATCTTTTACCTGTATGTGCATGTATACCTAGCTAATCGTTTGTTCTATTTTGTTGCTGCTGCTGCTCAGAAACGTAACTTCTTTCTGGCCTACAGGCAAAGGGGAATTGTGACCTGCACTAGCGATTGTGAACTCAAGGACGGGCTCTTGGAGCAGATCATTAAGCAAACAGTCTGTGAGCACCTAGAAAGGAATGCTGTGATCACCAATAGTCAGCATGGATTTCTGAAAAATAAGTCATGTCAGACTAACCTGATCTCATTTTTTGACAGAATTACAAGCCTGGTAGATGAAGGGAACGCAGTGGATGTAGCCTACCTTGATTTCAGCAAGGCATTTGACAAGGTGCCCCATGATATTCTTGTAAAGAAGCTGGTAAAATGCGGTCTTGACTATGCTACCACTCAGTGGATTTGTAACTGGCTGACTGACCGAAACCAAAGGGTGCTCATCAATGGTTCCTCTTCATCCTGGAGAAGAGTGACTAGTGGGGTGCCACAGGGTTCTGTCTTGGGCCCGGTCTTATTAAACATCTTTATCAACGACTTGGATGATGGACTCAAGGGCATCCTGATCAAATTTGCAGATGACACCAAATTGGGAGGGGTGGCTAACACTCCAGAGGACAGGATCACACTTCAAAACGACCTTGACAGATTAGAGAACTGGGCCAAAACAAACAAGATGAATTTTAACAGGGAGAAATGTAAAGTATTGCACTTGGGCAAAAAAAATGAGAGGCACAAATACAAGATGGGTGACACTTGGCTTGAGAGCAGTACATGTGAAAAGGATCTAGGAGTCTTGGTTGACCACAAACTTGACATGAGCCAACAGTGTGACGCGGCAGCTAAAAAAGCCAATGCAATTCTGGGCTGCATCAATAGGAATATAGCATCTAGATCAAGGGAAGTAATAGTGCCACTGTATGCTGCTCTGGTCAGACCTCACCTGGAGAACTGTGTCCAGTTCTGGGCACCACAGTTCAAGAAGGACACTGACAAACTGGAACGTGTCCAGAGGAGGGCAACCAAAATGGTCAAAGGCCTGGAAACGATGCCTTATGAGGAACGGCTAAGGGAGCTGGGCATGTTTAGCCTGGAGAAGAGGAGGTTAAGGGGTGATATGATAGCCATGTTCAAATATATAAAAGGATGTCACATAGAGGAGGGAGAAAGGTTGTTTTCTGCTGCTCCAGAGAAGCGGACACGGAGCAATGGATCCAAACTACAAGAAAGAAGATTCCACCTAAACATTAGGAAGAACTTCCTGACAGTAAGAGCTGTTCGACAGTGGAATTTGCTGCCAAGGAGTGTGGTGGAGTCTCCTTCTTTGGAGGTCTTTAAGCAGAGGCTTGACAACCATATGTCAGGAGTGCTCTGATGGTGTTTCCTGCTTGGCAGGGGGTTGGACTCGATGGCCCTTGTGGTCTCTTCCAACTCTATGATTCTATGATCCTGGGATAGCACTTGCCCTCCCCACAGCCTCAGTCACTTGGCCTTCCTGTTGTGGCTGTCACACTGCCAGGGCTTACCTTCTCCTCTTCAGCATGTAGGACCCTTGCCTGGGTGTGCTTCATGGTCCTCTGCAGTGAGATGTTGCTCTGCTCAAATATCAGGTTGCCCTGCTCCACATAGCTGGGGGAAGAATTGTTTTTTACACACATGAATGTTTGCATGATTTGATACTTTCCATCCTCTCATGTGAAAAATAATAATAAACCAAGGCAGTATCATATGTAGATTTCCCTTTTGAAAAGCCACCCTAGGAGAGCTTCTATCCTTTATATCAGAATCATAATAGTTCTTATTTTATGTTCCATCTTTCCTCCAAGGAGCTCAAATACTGGTATATAGTTTTCCTCCCTTTTTATCTTCACAAGCCTGTGAGGTAGCTTAGGCTGAGAGAGTGTGACTGGCCCAAGGTCACCTTCAAGGCAGAGTGGGGATTGGAACCCTGGTCTCCCAGATCTTACTCTGACAGACCCTCTTAACTACTACCCCACACTGGCTATATTCCTGTATTCCTCTATTTGTCCATCCAGCCCAGTACTATCTACTTTGACTGGCAGCAGCCTTGGGGTGCCTGGGGATTGAGCCAGGCCACCTGAGCTTTAGGCTTCAGCCACAAATACCAGCTGTTTCTCATAGAGCATCAAAAGTGAGCAAGAGTCTCCCTCACCGTTGGTTGCGGTCAATCAGTTCACCAATCTTCTTGTTCTGCTCCTCAATGCGGCTGCTCTTCTCAACGATCTCCTGCTTCAACCTCTCATTTTCCTGTGGCACAAAGAGCAAAACGGAATGTGTCAGAGGCAGTCCTGGCCTCTACAACTCTCACAATCTCCAGCCACAATCTCTTCCCCAACCTCTCTCGGGGACCCAGATTTGAGGAGAGAAATCATTGTGGTCTTCCGCCATGGTCATGGACAGAACATGGGCAAGCCTCTTAGGTAAACTTTATTTAGTCAGCAAATTGCGAGACAGCTGTACAGCATGAAGCCATGGAAGCAAGATACATGGTAAAAGCAAAATACAACACAGAAATCCAAGCTCTGAGAATGAATAAAATCAGTTTCACAAACTCTGATACAATAAGCCCATCTATTCTACTCAACTTTAAAAAACAACACCATTTCAGCAGGTATAAAACTTGATCTGCATAAGTGACATCTCAGGATGGAAAGCCCTCCAAAGCAAGCATGCTTTCAAGAGGCATCTGAACAGCGTCACACTAGGCCCTGGTCTGATTTGGGCTGGAAACTGTCTGGAGCTGCAATACTAAAAGCCCAATTGCTAGTGGAGCCTTAGAGGAACTGGAACAGAGGAAGCTCCCTTAGCTCAAGCCAGATAGTTGCGTGTATCCAGCTCAGTGCAGCCTACAACAGGGGCAAAGAACTTCTGCCAGTCCAAAGGCTGCCTTGCCTCTGGATCAACTGTCCAGGTGTGGGCGGGGCTAGGGACAAAAGTGGGTGGAGCAACAGATGTGGCTATAATACAGGAGACTAGAAGTCTCTACACCGATTGCTCCACATCCAGGCTAGCAACAAAGACACTTCCAGCTGGCCAAAAGAACTCAAGGAAGGTGCAGAGCAGGAACAGGGAAGGACAGGGCAGCATCTGTGCCCAAGGCTCCCCACTGACTGGCAGCGTCTCCTCCAGGGTTTCAGGCACAGGGTCTCTCTCAGCCCTGCCAGGAGACACCACTGGGGACTGTACCCAGGACCTGTTGCCTGCGAATCACATGCTCTGCCGCTTAGCTGTGACCCTTCACCTGAAGGTAAAAGCAAGGTTCTAGTCTTCATGCTCTCAAGTAGACAGGCTCTTTACCTGCAGGATACGCTGGATGTTACTCATGATTATAGAGGTTTCCATGGTAACAGAAGAGACGCCTGGCAGCAGACCGGGGCCAGAGTTTTGCTTCCGTAGTTCCTCCAGCTGCAAGGGATGTGGGGAGAGAAAGGAAAAACAAAAAGGAGATGCAGCTTGAAGCATCAGCACACGGGAGAGAAGAAGCCAGATCAGGCCTGGGCCCTTTGAGCTGCTCACTTGTTTGCCAAGGAGAGAAACTGCCGGGAGCACAGGAACCTGGCTCAGTATCAGACCACTGGGTCCATCTAGCTCAGTGCTGTCAACACTGGCGGGCAGCATCTCCCTGGGTTTTCAGACTGGGGAGTCGCCCAGTCCTTCCTGGAGACGTCAGGGAGCTAACATGGAACCTTCTGCATGCAAAAAGGTGCTCCACCACCTAGCTGAAGCAACTTCCCTCGTCCCAAACCTCCCCCCCATCAGAGATTAAAAAGACAATTCACAAGCCTACTATAAAAACAGCTAGATACAGTTCTCCAACAGTATGAAACAGAAGCAAAACCTGAAGGTAGACTGATTATTTCAGAAAATGTATATACTGCCTGATATATGTATTTTTTAATGAACATAAAACGCCACAGTTGTTTAAAAGCCTTAAAACAGTTGAACAAGAATCAATATCAGGCAGGCACCTTCACTGTACAGGCAACTCCCCATCTGTGGGCGCACCAGTTTTGGCCCTGCAGGGGTGCGGGGCAGGCTGACATGCACAGTGCCTCAGAACGCAAACCCCGTGTAAATGGGGAACTGCCTGTACCCTTTTCGGCACATGCTTCTTTAGATCTCTAGAATGCTGATAGGTTTCTAGTTTATCGCTGGTTTTAATTTTTTGAATATTTAAATTGTTTTTACTAATAATTCTATTGTTTTATTCTTTTTGTAAAGTGCTTTGAGTTTTTTTATGAAATAAAATAATCAACAATACAAAACCAACACCTCAGGGGAGGGAGCTTTTCAGCCCACTGGAAAAGCCTGTTGCAAGAAAAACACCTTCCTATTGTTTCTGGAAAGTGCTAGCAAGGCAGTTCTTAAGCAGCTTCCTATCCTGAAAGTTCTGTATTACCTTGACTGACAGCTGGTCCATCTTGTCAGCCACCTTCCCAACGGCCAGGCGGATCTCTGTGTTCTGCTGCCGGGTCTCTGTCAGCAGGAATGAACCAAGGTCTCCAGCTGCTGTGACAGGAAAGAAAACTTTGCAAGGTTGTGTTTCTTATTGTTGTTTCAAAATGAGACTGCCAGCAGAAGCAAATACAGTGGTACCTTGGGTTCAGGTTACAGATTCCGCTAACCCAGAAATAGTACCTCGGGTTAAGAACTTTGCTTCAGGATGAGAACTGAAACCGCGCAGCAGCAGCAGCGGGAGGCCCCATTAGGTAAAGTGGTGCTTCAGGTTAAGAACAGTTTCAGGTTAAGAACGGACCTCCGGAACAAATTAAGTACTTAACCCGAGGTACCACTGTAGAAGTGGACAGGGCGGGAAGAGAGGGGTCACACCAATAAGAAAGGGCAGGGAGAAAAGAACACAGTTGTCCTTGAGCATCTTAACAAGCAGCCGTGAATCTTCTAGGGTGGGGGACTTTAAGGCAACTTAGCTGCCTCTTCCCAGCTTTTAAACAGCTGGAATAAGGCAAAAGGAAATGATTCCTCACACAGTGCAGACTTAAACCAAGCAACTCTCTTCTGCTGGAGGCAGTGATGGCCACCAACATGGATGGCTTTAAAAGAGGATTGGACAAATTCACGGAGGAGGAGAAGGCTATTGATGGCAACTAGCCATGAGTCCATGTTCCGACTTCACAATTGGGGGCAATAAATGCTTCTGAATAACAGCTGCTGAAAAGCACAGGAAGGGAAAGGTGATCAGATCCTGCTTGTGGGTTTCCCACAGGCATCTGGTTGGCCACTGTAAGAAGAAAATGCTGGACTACATGGGTCACTGGCCTGATCCAGCAGTAGGCTGTGATGCTCTGAACGGGGGGATTTCTAACTTTCACTGAGTTAATGCTCAACAGGTAGGATTTCATTTCCTGGGCTACAGAGGCAGATGCTCAAGATTCCCTATCCGTACCAGTTTGGGAAATATGGGTGTCTTAATTAATCCTGGTGAGTCACCATTTCTTTCTCTTATTATTTATTGTTTGCTTTCTTCATATATAGCAAACCTGCTACCAGACTTTTGGGTTGTCAACAATGTTAATAAAGGGGTTTGCTTTTTTAAAAAAGTTAATGTTTGGAAGCAGCTCCCAAAGCTACATAGTGCACAGTTTGAACATACCTTGGAAAAGAGCTGGGCACAACCCAACAGGCTGGAGCTGGGAAACTGCGGCACTCACTTGGGGGTAAGCATATGGCATCGCTGCATAAGGCTGAGAACACAGGTGGGGGAGGGAAAGGAGAGTCAGGTGACTTGTCACACTGACCAAACAGACGGCAACAAGGCCCCCCATTAAAACAGCAGGATTGCTTAAGCCTGCTCTCAAGGGCTAGAAGACCCAAAGGCCAAGGACTGCAAGGGATCCTCTCCTGCAAAAGGCAATGATGGACAGCCATTTGGATAGCTTTAAAAGAGGATTGATGGCTACTGGCCTCGACAGCTAATGGCTGGAAGAAGGAATGCTTCTGAATGCCGTTGCTGGAAACTGGAGGAGGGGAAAGAGCTACTGGGGCATCCAGGTAGCCACTGAGAACAGGTACCCCCATGTGAACAGGATGCTGGGCAAGATAGGCCATTGGCCTGATCCAGCAGAGGTTCTTCTTACATTCTTCTAAACATAATCCAATATATAGAAGATCCCCGCTGGATTTGGTGGAAACTACCTCAGCATTGCCCAGGTAACAAACTGCTTCCCTCCAACCCAAGGCAATGGATGCTGCCAGCTCTTAATCTAGCGCTTTTGGGATTTGCACCGAAGGGCTATTACCTTCATGGTTATGCTGCACCCTCCCTATTTTGCAAATGAAGACCTGACACTGACAGAAAAGGATGAGGAAACTTAGTCAAGCCTGCTAGTCGCATGCCCCTGTCTTGAGCAAACCAGGGAACAGAGCATGATGTTGTGGCTCACCTGGCAGCCTATGAAAGAACCTTTCCCTACCTACAAAAGACTCCTTACCTGACAGTCTTGAGGGGTTCTTGGAAGAGGTGGGTGTGGCTGGGGGGCAGCAGGCGGCTGGAGCCCCGACACAGCTGGATGAGGAGCTAGGAAGGAAGCAGAGGCATCAGCGTTGCCCATCTCAATACAAGCAGTCCATCATCATCATCATCATCAACATCAAAATGTTTGTCTCTATTTCCACCCAAAGGAGCCCAGAGGAGTCAGCACACAAACAGATCAATTCAAGCATGTAAACACAATGCCAGTGACCGATGCAGACTCTGCTCAAGCTGATCTACAGCAAATGAAGGACACTGCTCCCCCATCCCCACACATCCAGATTTCCTCCGCTTTCCATGCACAATCATCATGCTGGCTTCTGGGTTGTGTCCAACTAAATTCTACTGAGTAGAGCCACTGCACTCAAGAAGAACCCTGCCAGATCAGGCCAGTGGCCCATCTAGTCCGGCACCCTCTTCTCACAGTGGCCAACCAGGTGCCCCCATGTTGTTGTTGTTTAGTCGTTTAGTCATGTCCGACTCTTTGTGACCCCATGGACCAGAGCACGCCAGGCACTCCTGTCTTCCACTGCCTCCCGCAGTTTGGTCAGGCTCATGTTTGCAGCTTCGAGAACACTGTCCAACCATCTCGTCCTCTGCCGTCCCCTTCTCCTTGTGCCCTCCATCTTTCCCAACATCAGGGTCTTTTCCAGGGAGTCTTCTCTTCTCATGAGGTGGCCAAAGTACTGGAGCCTCAACTTCACGATCTGTCCTTCCAGTGAGCACTCAGGGCTGGTTTCCTTAAGAATGGATACGTTTGATCTTCTTGCAGTCCATGGGACTCTCAAGAGTCTCCTCCAGCACCATAATTCAAAAGCATCAATTCTTCGGCGATCAATCTTCTTGATGGTTCCGCTATCACTTCTATACATCACTACTGGGAAAACCATGGCTTTAACTATACGGACCTTTGTTGGTAAGGTGATGTCTCTGCTTTTTAAGATGCTGGTGCCCCCATGGGAAGCCTGCAAACAGCACCTGAGGCCAAGAGCCCTCTCCCCTCCTGCGGTTTCCAGCCACTGACAGCCCTCTCCTCCATGAACTTGCCTAACCCTCTTTTGAAGCCACCCAAGTTGGTGACCATCACCAAGGCACAACAAGGGAACACACTTTTTACCTTGCGTTGTCCACTGAGGAGGGGCCATTGGACGGTAGTCGTTCAGACAGAGGGTTGAAAATTCTTGAATGGCATGCGGCTCCTGAAGAAGAAAGTGCACAATTAACCCTCCTGGGAAGCGGAAAGGGACCCTGGAGGCTTCAAATCCCACATTAACGAGAGAGAGGCATGCCAGAACATTTGTAGCTATGGGGTTTTTTTAATACGATGTAAGATGCTTTGAGCATTGTTTTAACTTGGGAAAGGCGACATACAAACAAAATGATTGATGATCCTTACAAGGCTTTCCCTCAAATTAAGATTCAGACCCAAAACCAGTTTGGGGTGACTACTAGATCTGGGGAGGGCAAGACCCTCAGTTTCATGCAAAGGGCCCCAGGTTTGATACCCGGTAGGCAGGGAATGCCCCCTGTCTGAAACCCTGGAGAACCAGGTGGGTTTGTAATTAAGTAAAAAAAAAGAAGGGCCTCCCCTCCTTCAGGGAAAATAAAAGTGGTTTACAAGCTCATAGAACAGCTTAAATTGCATTTAGATTTCCAATCTTCCTGCATTAGATATCTTCATGGTTTCTTAAAAAAAGAGAGAGATTCCTCTTCCCATATCATGGGATGCATCCAGTAAAACAACCTCTCATACCCTTTCCAAGCCTAACAGTGGGATTTCAAAATGGTGGTGAGGGCTGTCACATCCCCTGGGCAGGATTAAGCCAAGGGGACCAGAGCCCAAGTGTCAGGGGTTTAGGAGCAGAGGCAAGGGCAAGGGAGGAAACAGAGAGCGAAGGGGAGGAGGCAGAAGAAAAGATGAGTGATGACGACGACCCGAGATCTCCGAGTCTTTCCAGTGAATCAGAGGATTCACAGAAAGGAGCACCAGTGGCCAGGGCAAGGGGGGAGTCTAGGGGGGCACCCCAGGAAGATAGAGCCAGAGGGGACTCAGAGGAGAGCAGTTGGAAATCGGGACCAGCGTCACCGCCAGAGAGCAGGGAAGAGGAAAGGAGCCAGGGGGCAAGCGCTGGCAGCTCACCACAGGAGGGAGGGCACGAGTCAGGAGTGGCCACACCTCCATCGGGGAGCGAAGAAACGGTTAAGCGGAAAGTGGAAGGTTGGGCGCGCGCGCCAAGTTCAAATGCAGAGGAAGGTGGCGCAGTAAGCAGCCCGGAAAGGGAGCCAGGTCCTAAAGCCCGGCGCAAGGAGACAGGAGGGTCCGGGGGGTCAGCGTCAGAAGAATCCCGGAAGGAAGAGACCCCGGGGGGTAGAGGGACCCAGAGGAGGACAGTCAGGCGGAAAAGGTGGAGCCGGGCTAGGATATTAAGTTGGTGCACACGGGGCGGAGACTCAGACGGAGCTTCGCCGATCTAGCTACTAGACGTAGAGTTGCGCGCAGCAGCGTGAGAATGGAAACTGTAACTCAATAAAGACTTTTACTTAATGATCGCTGGCTAGCGTGATCCTCTGTGAGCTAGGATCTTCAAGCAGCTCTGACAGTAAGCTCCGTCTCAGAATTGTGGGCATCTACAGCCTCGAGGAGGGGAGAGAAGCAGGTGCCTACTAGCGAGCTCACGAACGGCAGACGACATGACGGCTGAGCAGCAGATAGAGGAACTCAGAAAAGCAGTGTCACAACTGAATGCCGAGGCTCTCGCATCCAGGAAGAGAGAGGAGGAGGCAGCTGCCGCCTGCAGGGATCTCCAGGTCAGGTTAGACGTGCTGACAAAGCAGACACCCAGGCAGGAGGGAATTGGGTTGGCGAGACGAACAGGCGGTCTGGTCTCTCACTTCGATGGGAACCTGCAACAGTATCCCAACTTTAGAGCAGACGTACTGTGCGCACTGCAACTGCTGAATAAAGACTTTAGAGATGAGCAAGAGAAAGTGGGATTCATCATGTCCCATTTGCATGGGGATGCTAAAGCATGGCTGCGCAATTTATGGAGAGATAAGGATCCGGCGCTCCAAAATGCGGATGCCTTTATTAAAGCGATGGATGGGTGTTTTTTATCAAGCATTGACGTGGATCTTGCCCGGAAGGAGGTGCATGGACTAAGGCAAGGGAGGGCCAGCGTGAGGCAGTACCATGCCCGCTTTTTCGCTTTGGTCAGTGCCCTGGAATGGGACAGAGATTCGGCCCCTGTAAGAGACCTCTTTTGGGAGGGGCTGCACAGCTCGATTAAAGATGAGATCGCGAGGGGGGAGAGACCCCGGACCACCCAGGAGGTCGTTCAGAGGGCACTGGCAGTGGGGGTGCGGCTGGAAGAACGTCCGTGGAGCAGGGACGAAGGGCGTGGAGGGCGCGAACCAGCCAGGGGCTCCTCCTTCCTTCCCAGAGAAGCAGCGCGTGCGCAATCCACGCCTCCGCCAGGAGGAGGAGCGGAACCTATGGAGGTTGGAGGTGCAAGGGCTCAGTCAGCAACCAGAGCCCTAGCACCGGCAGCAGTGAAAGCGAAGCCTCCTAGAGGGAACAGGAAGTGTTACGTCTGTGAGGAGCCAGGGCATATGGCGAAAGAGTGTCCCCAGAGGCTCCACAAGCTCACTGCAGCCTCAGCAATGGTGACTGCAGCAACGCAGCAAGGAGGACCACAGCAGGGAAACGACGCAGTCTGGCTGGAGGAAGAGGCCCTGGGGCCCAGCCAGACGTGTTAGTGACGCAGTCCCCAGAGATTTTACAGCCCGTGAACCCCCTCCCGCCCAAACCAGTAGTGAGGCTCACCGCATCTCTCCAGCTGCCCAATGGAATCACCATGGACGTGCCAATCACAGTTGACTCGGGCAGCAATGCGGACTTTATAGGGCAGGACTTTGTCGACAAACACGCTATACAGTTGCTGCCGGCCACACTGCCCCTGCAGGTTGTCACGGTGGATGGCAGGGAGTTGCTAGGGGGGCAAGTGGTGAAGCAGACGCCACCGATGGCGATGCGACTTGGGAATCACAAAGAAATCATCAGCTTCAATGTCACTCAACTATCGGATACGCCCATTGTATTGGGAATGAGTTGGCTGGACAAGCACAGCCCAACGCTGGCTTGGTACCAGAGGCAGCTGATCTTCGGCTCTTCCTTTTGTGCTGAACACTGCATCGTGCCCCGGCAGGAAGGAGAGGAAGAGGAGTCACAGCTGCTGCTAGGCACGCTGCAAGCGATTCCCCACAAGTACGCAGAATTTTTGGAAGTTTTCTGCGAGAAGGAGGCAGACAGGCTACCCCCTCACAGACCATATGACTGCAAAATTGACCTGCTGCCGGGGGCGGCGCTGCCTAAAGGGAAACTGTATTCCATGTCAGAGGACGAACTGCAGGAACTCAAAGAGTTCATAGATCATAATTTGGAGCGCGGTTTCATCCGAGAGTCCAAGGCAGCGGGGGGCAGTCCTGTATTCTTTGTTAAAAAGCGAGACACGCCCCAAAAAAGACTGGTAGTGGACTATCGCATTTTAAACAATGGGACCAAGCCATCGGACTTCCCCATGCCCCGAATCGACGACCTCCTGGCGAAGGTGCGGAAGGGAAAAGTGTTCACCAAGTTAGACCTGCGAGGGGCGTACAACCTCATTCGCATGCGGGAAGGAGATGAGTGGAAGACAGCCATGTTCACGCCCCTGGGCACCTACGAATATAGAGTTATGCCTTTTGGATTGCAAAATGGCTCCCACGTTTTTCAAGCTTTCATGCATCACGTGTTGGCGGGACTTCTCTACAAGACGTGCGTCTGTTTCTTAGATGACATCCTGATCTTTTCGGAATCGCAGCAGGAGCATGACGGACACGTCAAGGAAGTGCTGAGCAGGCTAAAGCAACATAGGCTCTACGCCAAGCTGGAGAAGTGCCAATTTGACGTGACGGAGGTGGATTTTCTGGGCTACAAGTTGTCTGACAAGGGGCTCGCCATGGACAGCGCCAAGGTTCGAGCGGTATTGGATTGGAAGAGTCCACGCAACCGGAAAGAGGTCCAACGGTTTGTCGGCTTTGCGAACTTCTATCGCAAGTTTATCAAGGGCTTCGCTATGCAGACAGCGGCCATCACAGACACGCTTAGCTCCAAGAAAAAGAAGTTCGTTTGGACAGAGCAGGCGGAGCAGTCCTTTCAGGCACTCAAGCGTCTCTTCGCGTCGGAAGAGCAGCTGCTTCACGTCAACCCCAGCAGGCCGATGAGGGTGGAGACAGTCGCCTCGGACAGAGCCGTGGGGGCGGTCCTGCTGCAAAAGGACCCGCAGGGGGTGTGGCGACCGGGAGCGTTTTACTCCAGGAAGCTCAGCAAGTCCGAGCAGAACTACACCATCTGGGACAGGGAGTTGCTGGCCATTCATGCAGCGTTCAAAGCGTGGAGGCACTTCCTGATCGGCGCCAAGCACACGGTGCAGGTTTGCACGGACCACAAGAATCTGGAGCACTGGCGCACGGCACAGTTCCTAAACCAGAGGCAGATACGTTGGGCTGAGTTCTTTGCGAACTTCGACTTCCGCATAGAGTATGTCCCGGGGGACACCAACATCATGGCGGACGCTCTCTCCCGTAAGCCGCAGTATCTGGAGGACGCAACGCCAGCAGCCGCCATGCACATCTTCGCACCAACAGTGTGGGCGTGCGCCGCGGCAACCGTGGACCTGGAGGCGGTGCGCCGAGCGTTGCAGGACGACTCCTTCGCGCAAGCAAAGATGGCAGAGGTGCAAAGGGGCAAGGCAGCGGCCGACGGTTTCCAGCTACGAGATGGTTTGCTCATCCGTAAAGGGGCCATCTACGTGCCGGGAGACGACCTTCGCGCCAAGGTGCTGCAGCAGCTGCACGACGCGCCCACTGCCGGGCACTTCGGCAAGGAGAAGACGGTGGAATTAGTAGCCAGGGATTTCTGGTGGCCTGGAATGAGAGGGGAGGTCGCAGACTACGTGGCGAGGTGTGACACCTGCCAGAGGGCCAAGCCAGTGCACAGACCACCGGCCGGACTGTTGGAACCGCTGCAAACTCCGGTCGAACCTTGGGAAAGGGTGGCCCTGGACTTTGTCACGGATCTGCCCAGCTCGAGGGGCAAGACGGCAGTGCTGGTGGTGGTGGACCTGTTTTCCAAGATGGCACATTTCATTCCGTGTGCTAAGGTGGCCACGGCGGAGCAAACCGCCAAACTGTTCATAGACCACGTGTTCAAGGTTCACGGTCTGCCACGGTCTATTCTGTCCGACCGGGGGCGGCAGTTCATCTCGAATTTCTGGCAGAAGCTGATGGGCTTCCTGAACGTCAAGATCAACCTGGCGTCGGCGAGACACCCGCAGACCAACGGGCAAGCGGAGCGGGTCAATGCCATCATGCAGCGGTACCTGAGATGTTATGCAAATCAACAGCCTGCGACGTGGATGGATTACCTGCCGCTTGCCGAGTTCGCCTACAACAACACGAAACACGTCTCCATGGGGGTCACGCCGTTCTTCGCCAACAACGGGAGGCACCCCAGAACCTTCCCGGGACTGGAAAGAATGGGGGAGGGGGAGCCGCAGACAGCAGATGCGTTCGCGTCGGAGCTGCAGGAAGTCCACGATCAGCTGAGGCGCCACCTGGAGCTGGCCAAGCACGCATACAAGGTACAAGCGGACAAACACAGAAGGGTTGGCGAAGAGCTCCACGTGGGAGACTGGGTCTGGTTAGCAGCCCACGCAGTGCCGGCCAGGTCGTTGGCCAAGAAGAAACTAGGGCATAAACAACTGGGGCCCTACCAAGTCGAAGAGCAGGTCAACCCGGTAGCTTTCAGACTGGCACTTCCGAAGGGTTCCAGAATGCATCCGGTATTCCACAGATCGGTGCTCACTCCCTACAAGGCACCGCACAGGTTCCAGGAACCCGGAACGGCGCCGAGTCCGGTCAGAGACAGAACAGGGCACGCGGGAGTGGCACAGAAGGAGCGCATCAACGAAGTCACGGAGATTTTGGACTCCAGATGGGGGGAAGAGGGGGTAGAATACTTTCTCGCCAAGGAGGGCACCCCGGCCAGTGCGAACAGCTGGGTGCCGGGCTACGCCTTGGACGAACCTCTGCTCAAAGACGAGTTTCATGCCCTCTTCCCACATAGACCTATGCCAGCAGACTTTTTCGACGACTGGCTTTTCACGCCCACGCTTTCGGCCAGCACGTTCCAGGGGTTCGACTCGGACGAGGACCCGACACGAGACGTCCGTTCCCCGGAGGGGTCACCCTCGGGATCTGCATCACAACCCTCGTATTGGTGGGACGATAGGCCAGAGGAGCAGTTCCGCAGAAAGTGGCTGGAATGCTCAGGACGAGCAACGCCGCCAGGAGGAAGTGAGGGAGAGACGGACATGGACATTTTCGGGGACGACCCTGGTTTCGAGCACGGCGGCACAGAGATGGAAACGGAGGTGACCGTCGTCGACAAGAGCAGGGAGGAAGACCCGGGAGACTTCAGATGGAGACCCGCCACGGGAAGCGAACGATATCCGACGTTCGTCCCTTTGCAACAGCAGCACCCAGCTCCAGCACCGGAAGGAGGGGAGGGGGGAATGGGGGGCTTCGAGGGGGGGATGGATGTCAGGGGTTTAGGAGCAGAGGCAAGGGCAAGGGAGGAAACAGAGAGCGAAGGGGAGGAGGCAGAAGAAAAGATGAGTGATGACGACGACCCGAGATCTCCGAGTCTTTCCAGTGAATCAGAGGATTCACAGAAAGGAGCACCAGTGGCCAGGGCAAGGGGGGAGTCTAGGGGGGCACCCCAGGAAGATAGAGCCAGAGGGGACTCAGAGGAGAGCAGTTGGAAATCGGGACCAGCGTCACCGCCAGAGAGCAGGGAAGAGGAAAGGAGCCAGGGGGCAAGCGCTGGCAGCTCACCACAGGAGGGAGGGCACGAGTCAGGAGTGGCCACACCTCCATCGGGGAGCGAAGAAACGGTTAAGCGGAAAGTGGAAGGTTGGGCGCGCGCGCCAAGTTCAAATGCAGAGGAAGGTGGCGCAGTAAGCAGCCCGGAAAGGGAGCCAGGTCCTAAAGCCCTTCTGAGGTTCTCTTGGTTGCTAACACGTTGGGAGGAAGACACACTCACCCGTTTGACTTGCACCTCAAAGGCCAGAGTTGAGTCCGGAGGAATGCGTTCAGCTTCTGCCAAAGGCCCGTAAACCAATGCTGGCGGGACAAGGAGGAACCGCCTGCCTCCTTTCTTCATGCCAACCATCCCATCTTCCCAGCCCTTCAAGTTCCAGAAACGGAGAACCAAGCAAAAAACAAGTTTAGGTGACCGCCTTCGCTAAGTACCAGAACCACACAGCCTTCGCCAACCTGACGTCGTCCAGATACCTTGGACTCCAACTCCAATCAGCAGGCGCTGGCTGGGGATGATGGGAGTTGGAGTCCACAGGATCTGTGTGTATGTTTGTCAGGTTGGTAAAGGCTGGTCGAGAGCAGGGCACAGGAATACTGAAAGTTCTCTTGCAGTTTTGAGGAAAGTAGTTGAAAGCAGGGATGAAAAACATTCCCTTCGGGGCAACCTTCATGGTGGGGAGGAACATGCCAGGAGTGGGCGAGGCAAGAGGGGAAAGCGGGAGGGGCAACAAATGTAATTTTTCTTTTTGTACAATAGGCTACCTTAGACACCCACTCACACTCCCTCCCCTGTCTCTCATCCAGGACAGCAAGAGGCAACACTGGAGGTCCAGGACTGTTTTGGTCCAGGCCACAGAGCAGGCTTGGCGAGGGGCATGGCCTGGGGTGAATCCTGAGGGCCAGTTTCAGTCCCTGCTGGGCCTGAGGTTCCCCACCCCTCCTGTAAAGAAAGGCCAAGCCTGACTGACCAGTAGGGCAGGATGAGGAATTTTGCAGGGATCGAGGAACCCTGTTTGGGCCTCCCACTCCAGCAGATCATGGCAGGCGTAGACAAGCTGGGACAGCTACCTGCCTGCCGTTCTTGAGGAAGCCATTTGATCAGGGTTCGAGCTCAAAAAACATCACTGCTATTCAGCCTTCCACATAGCCCGGGCTGCTGAACTCTGCTTAGATGTGGAAGTGGAAGAAAGAATCCTTGCACTGTGGTGGAAAGATAGCGCCATCTTACCTTGATGACTTTGCCAGAGCCTAGCTTCAGACGGAGCAGCTTCTCTTTATTTACATTCGAGTCAAAAACCTGTTCCAAAAGTGGAAGTTCAATGGGGTGAAATTACTTTTAATGCGGAAGGTAATAGGTTCACGTTTTGCTACTCCCACTGCTGAGCCAACAGCAATGAGTATCGAAGGACGGGGCACAGCTCAGGGACACAGCACCTGTTTTGCAGGCAGAAGGTTCCAGGTTCAAAACTGGCATCTCCAAGTAAGGTCAGGGAAAGGCTTTTGCTTGGAAGCCTGGAGAGCTACTGCCAGTCAATGTGGGCGATGCCAACCTAGACCAGTGGCCTGATGCAGTGCAAGGCAGCTTTCTATGTTGAATCCCCTGCCTAGCGGTGCCTCCCATGTTGCAGATTGGGTAAAATGAGGTTGAGAAATAGGATCTACACCTTGGAGACAGGTGTAGCTTAGGGCCTAACAGCATGTGCTTCCTAGGAAAAAGGTCCTGGGTTCCCTCCCTGGTATCTCCAGTTGAGAAAGGGAGGCAAGGCTGGGCAAGGCCTCACCTCTGGAGAGCAACCAATGCAAGCACCATGAAAAAGCCTTTTTTCTATAGAAACAAGCCTCAGTGAGCAAAGGTCAGGTTGAAATGCACATTGAGCTGTGAAGCAAGCTGGGTGAGCCTCAGGAAGTCCCTCTCCTGTTTCATTTCCTTGCAATGTTATGGCAAGGCAAAAGGATGGGGTTGTGGGACAAAAAGGATGTATGCAAACTATAAACCAGGAGTGGGAAAGCTGTGACCATGCAGTGCTGCTATAGACTTCAACCCCCATCATCCCCAGCCACCCCCTCTGCCAGCCTCACCTGCCCAAGACTACCGTTCTGGAACAGCCAGCCTGTAAAACTGATCTCCAGGACATCTCCAGTCGCCACACCTTGGCCGTTTCCGAGAACAAGATCCTGGCACAGCACAGAGTCAGGAGAACGGCTGCTGTTATACTTGGCAATGCACAGCTGCAAGAAGGAAGAACCAAGGCCCTTTGTGTCATTAGCCTGCATTGTCATCTGCACCTATGCAATCTGGCCCAGTGCAGCACTGGCTGAAGACCCCAGGGGCCTGAAAAAGCCCCAACTGGCTACACCACCATTCCTTGCTCTCCCTGGATACTTCTTAGTACAGTGGTGCCTCGCAAGACGCAAATAATCCGTTCCGCGAGTCTCTTCGGCTAGCGGTTTTTTTGTCTTGCGAAGCAACCCTATTAGCGGATTAGCGCTATTAGCGGTTTAGCGGCTATTAAAGGCTTAGCGCCTTAGTGGCTAAAAGGCTACGTTTTCGTCTTGCGAAGCGTATCGAAAAATGGAAACCCCTATCCTCTAGCGGGTTTTTCGTCTTGCGAGGCATTCGTCTTGCGGGGCACCACTGTAGTTGGCAGAGAAAGCTTCTGGTGACTGATGCAAGAGAGCTGAGCTCTTGCGAACACTGGTTCAGTGTCTGCAGGACAGTCACCCCCCACCCCACAATGCAATGCACGCCTCTGGCACCTGCTTGCTGAAGTCCACAGCCGCCATTTCTGATTCAAACATGATGGACCAATTCTGCCTCTGATCATCATAAAATGTGCAGTAGTTGTTGGGCTGCACCTGCAGAAAGAGAAAGGAGAAAGTGGAATTCTGAGCAGCAGACAGCCTCTGCTCAAAACAACTTTCTTCCTGATGGGTATTGCTAAAGACTTTGGGTTGTGTCCCAATGTTAGCCCTACTCAGAGCAGACCCATGAAAATTGATGGACATGATGAACTTTGGTGCATTAATTTCAGTGAGTCTACTCTAAGTACACACACACACACACACACACACACACACACACACACACACATACATATCAGCGTCTGTAGTGTGTCATGTTTAGAAATGGAAAAATGCTATAGGACTTCGGGGTGGAGTGCTACCCCAAGGGATGTAAGCTACAGTAGGATAGAGGGCAGAATGTCATTTACTTTACTTTGTTACCTCTAGGTAAGCGTTTTAACCATAGAGGGGCCCCTTGGATCTAACACTACTCAAATCTAATGGGTTGCAACAAGCATTAGCCCTACTCAAAGCAGACCCACTGAAATTAATTGACCACAGCTGAGACCTCATATGCAATGTGCATTTCAAACCACCAAAGAATTCGGCTTAGCTTCAGCCCATGCCATGGTCCTTGCAGGTCTTAACGTCAAAGCTTACCGTGAATACAAAACAGGCATGGATGCTGGCGGTCGCAATCTGCTGCAGCTGGCTGATATAAAGAAGCACTTTGTACTGGATTCCACAAGAGATAGAAGGACAGAAGAAAACAAGAGCAAAAGTGAGGAATCAAAAACTACGGGGCTGGCTCTTTTCAAAAGCACCTGGAGCTCTTCTTATACCAGGTAGCATTTCCACAGCACCCCAACAGCCAAATGACATATTAACATACAAATACATCAGAGGTGTTCATCGTAGGAATTGCTTTGGTTGCAGGTGCCTGGCTTAGTTACATGTGGAGTGACTTCGTTACAATGGAGCAGGCGTGGGGAACCTTTGGTGCTGAGCTACAACACCCATTGGCTCTTGCCAGCATGGCCAGTGGAGAGGGATGATGGGAGCTGTCGTTCAGCGACATCTGGAGGACCAAAGGCTCCCTACACCTGGAGAAACCAAGGGGTGAGATCTGTCCTTTTCCGCCCAAACAGCTAAATGAGAATGACATCCCAGTGTTTTATCCTGTCCCCACCACCCTCACCTCCAACAGGGGAGTGGGACAAGGCAATCATACCAGAGTCTTCCTGGAATAAACGCATATGTTTCCTGACATATTTTATCTGTTGCTTGTAAAACACCTGTGAATCCTTTCATAGCAAAGTGGGGCAGAACAAACTACTGAAGAGCTACTGACTGAGCTGAATGGACAGAGGCTGGAAAAACTGAATCCCTTTTGCAACATAAGCTGCTGAAACCCCCTTCCTTTTTTGAGTGTGGTGGGAATGTTTATTGATTTTTCAAGCCACGACAAAGTTACCGTCTCACCTCCCTCTATCCACTCCACACACAATACCCCCTAGGCCCTTCTTTTGTCAAGATGCTAGTCCACATGGTTCTAGTTAAATAAGAGCACAGGGCCTTGGACTGAATCAAACCACTGGTCTCTCTAGCTCAGGACTGCCTACTCTGACCAGCAGCAGTGTCCCCAGCCCTACCCAGAGGAGCTAGCAATAGGATTTGGGAGCTTCTGTCTGCAAAGTGGATCCTGTGTTGCTGTGCGACAGCCCCTTCCCTGCTGCGAATACTTTTTGTAGAGAAGTGAGGTCAGAATAAGAAAAATAGGAGCTATAACCCTTGTGAGCTGATTGGGCAGAAAGAGACAGGAGCCAAAACAGCACCTTTGCTTTTTCCAGAGTAAGACACCATCAGGAAACCAGGATTCAGACAAAGGGAAGCATTTCCTTAGCCCAACCTACATCAACCCGGTATCCTCCAGATGTTTAGGACCAACAGCAGCTGTAGTCCAAATATCAGGAGGACAGCAGGTTGGCAGAAAGCCAGGCTACTTCAAGACACCACACCTCCTCCTCTTACCTCCTTGGTTGCATTGCTGCCCACTACAGCTGCTCCATACTTGCCATGTTTCACATATTTCCCATTGGTACTGGAATGAGAAGAGAACACCTCTTAGCTTCCCACAATTGTTGCCACCATGCCAACCCCATGGGTTATATTAAGCAGCTTTTTACAAAGACTTCCCAGGGGTTGTTTGATCAGCCCAGACCATCTGGCCAACGGTGAGGGGCGATGTGGGGGGTGGGCAGTAGCAGCCCAGCAACATTTTATCAGCCCACAAGCTCCCCATCCCAGGAGGTCTCTACCCTCAGTTCAGTTCAGTGTTGGCTGGTGCCTCATTGGGGCAAATGCAGGGAGCCCAACTATAGGTGGCACCAGAACCAACGACAAGAAGGGCCAGCTAAGTCTAGGGCTGTCTCCATCCTCCTCCCTGCTGTGTTCTACCATGGCAGCATGGAGACTGAGGGGGGAGAGGAAGCTGACAGGAAGTCCTGCCCTCTGGATCGGTTGGACGTAACAAGGCAGGCAGGTGGGAGCCAGCTGAGGGCAGAATGAGGGGGTGGTGTCCTACTGGACCTGCTTTCACTGGTATGGCATAAGGCTATTGAGCCAGCAGATTGAGCCAGAGTCAATGATATCCACAGCCTGATTGGCTGGAAGTAAAAAAACAACAACAGGCAGGTGGGGGCAGGCTGAGGTTGGGGAGGCGGTGCCCCATTCGCCCCGATTGACACCCCCCCATTGTTGCTCCACCTCCATCGTGCAGCCCAGACACTGAGGTCCAGCCCCAAGGCCCTTCTGGTGGTTCCCTCGCTGTGAGAAGTGAGGTTACAGGCAACCAGGCAGAGGGCCTTCTCCGTAGTGGCACCTGCCCTGTGGAACGCCCTCCCAGCAGATGTCAAGGCAATAAGGCAATGAGCAACTATTTTACTTTTAAAAGACAACTGAAGGTGGTCCTGTTTAGGGAATTTTTTAATGTCTGATGCTGTACTGTTTTTAATATTTGGTTGGAAGCTGCCCAGAGTAGCTGGGGTATAAAAAAAAAAATTATTATTATTACTATTCAGCTGCACCTCTTTCCAAACAAGCCAGGCAAGATGGAGAGATGATTGCAAAAGATGTGAGCTGGAAAGTTCTCCTTCATCAGGGGCAGGGGCAGTGGGCCCCTAATAAATCAGGATGTCTTTGAAAATCTACTCCTGGAATGTGAATGGTCTAAATTCATGTTTTAAGAGGAACCAAGTTTATCACGTACTGGCAAGACAGAATTTGGATATAATTTGTTTACAAGAAACACATGTTATAAGACTTCATAAGAAAATTCTCCAAAATAAGAAACTTGGGCAGGAATTTATTTCATCCGACAAAGTGAAAAAAGGTGTGGTTTTTTATGTTAAAGAAAAATGGAATCCCAAATTGTTGTTTAAAGATGAGGAAGGGAGGTACATTGCAGTTGACATTACTGCACAAGGCGATAAATTTCTTTTGCTGGGAATTTATGCACCAAATGATGGCAAAGTGGAATTCTTTAAGAATCTGGACTTAAAACATGGATTGTATGGATTACAAATTGATTTTAATGGGAGATCTGAATGGAGTAGCATCAACATGAATGGATAAAACACAGGGACAGAAAAATCCAAGTTCCGGCAGATTACCAAAGATTTTCTTTGATATGACTGATAAATACGATTTGTCGGACATACAGAGGCTACGAAATCCAATGGAGATAGATTTCACTTTTTTCTCAAATTCAAATCAATCTTTCTTGCGAATCAACTATATATGGGTATCCAGAGATTTGGTTCCTAAGGTTCCTAAAACAGAAATTTGCCCTAAGACTTGCTCAGATCATAATGCAGTGGTTTTGGAGATGAAATTATACCTGCAGGGTTCCTTTAGATGGAGGATGTATGATGAGTTGTTGAGGAATGAACAGATAATTAGTAAGGCCCAAAAGACTCTAAAAGACTATTTTGAACTAAATATGAACACAGAGGTTGAAACAAGAGTCATTTGGGATGCAAGTAAGGCAGTAATGAGAGGTTTCCTCATACAACAGAACTCAATAAGGAAAAAGATACAGAATGAGAAAAAAGAGAAAATTCTGTCTCAAATAAAAGACAAAGAGAAAAGTTTAAGATTAATGCCAAAGAGTCAACAGATTCCAAAAGAAATTAAAGCATTGCAGATTCAATTTTCTCAAATTATTAACCAGGAAATAGAATGGAAAATTAAAATGATGAAACAGAGAAATTTTGAATCTGCAAATAAATGTGGGAAATTGTTGGCTTGGCAATTAAAAAAGAGACAGAAGCAAAGTACTATTACAAACATTGTATCTGAAGGAAAATCTATGGAAAACCCTGGCGATATAAGAAAATGTTTTCAGAAATACTTTAAACAGCTGTATAAAAAAGGTAAAGAAGATAAGGATAAAATTGAGCAATTTCTTGTGGCAAATGAAATGCAGAAAATTCCCAAGGATAAAAGGTTCCTACTAAATGGCATGATTACAAGACAGGAGGTTGAGATGGCAATAAATAAGATGCAGTCAGGCAAAGCCCCGGGACCGGATGGTCTTTCTGCAAAATATTATAAAATATTGAAAGATTGGCTAATTCAACCGTTGGCAGATGTGTGTACTAAGATTTTAAGAGGGGACAAAGCTCCCGAAACCTGGAAAGATGCATTTATTACTCTGATTCCAAAAACAGATCAAGATAGATCTCATGTAAAAAATTATAGACCAATCTCATTACTTAATGTGGATAAAATCTTCGCAAACATTTTGGCCAATAGATTAAAAAAGGTTCTATCAAATTATATACATAAGAACCAGACAGGATTTCTGCCTGGGAGACATAGGAAAGATAACATTAGAAATTTAATTGATATAATAGAAAGGTTGGAAGCGAAAAGAAATTGTAAAGCAATGTTAATGTTTATTGATGCTGAAAAGGCCTTTGATAATGTTTCTTGGTTATTTATGATGAAAAATCTAGAAAGAATTGAGGTTGGCCAGGAATTTTTTAATGGTATTAATGCGATCTATTTTGAACAAAAAGCAAAAATCATAGTTAATAATGTCTCAGAGGAAATCAGAATTGAGAAAGGAACCAGGCAAGGATGCCCGCTTTTCCCTCTGCTATTTATTTCTGTTCTGGAGGTTTTGTTAAACATGTTGAAGAAAGAGGAGGTGGTTAAAGGCATTGTAGTAGGATTCCAGCAATATAAATTAAAAGCCTTTGCTGATGATTTGGTTTTAACATTACAAGATTCAGAAACCAGTGTAGTGAAAGCACTGGAGCTGATTCAAGAGATTGGGCAGGTAGCAGGATTTAAATTAAACAAGAGCAAAACCAAAGTTTTAGAAAAAAACTTAGATAATGAGGAAAGAAAAAACCTTTTTGAAAGGACAGGCCTTGTTTTGGTGAAAAAAGTTAAATATTTGAGTGTGAATTTATCAGTAAAGAATTTGAATTTTTACAAAGATAACTATGAAAAATTATGGAATGAAATTAAGAGAGATCTTGAGGTATGGTCAAATTTAAAACTCTCATTGATGGGCCGAATATTGGTGGTTAAGATGAATGTATTGCCGAAGATGTTCTTATTTCAAGTTTTACCAATCATTGATAATGTCAAATGTTTTAAAGAATGGCAGAACGTATTGTCTAAATTTATCTGGCAGGGGAAAAAACCTAGAATTAAATATAAATTACTTACAGATATAAAAGAAAGAGGGGGCTTTTCCCTGCCAGATTTGAAGATATATTTTGAAGCTGCTGCATTCTGCTGGATCAAGGATTGGATTCAATTAGAGAATGATGATGTGTTAGACTTGGAGGGACTGGATAATCGATTTGGATGGCATGCATATCTATGGTATGACAAGGTAAAGGCCCACAGGGGTTTTAATAATCATGTAATTAGAAAGGCATTATACAATGTATGGACTAGATACAAAGATCTCTTAGTAAGAAAAACACCAAAATGGATTTCACCAATGGAAGCACAGGCCCCAAAAAAGTTAAATATGGAAAACAAATGGTTGAGGTATTCAGATTTGTTGTTAGAAAATCAGGAAGGTTTTAAATTAAAACCATTTGAACAAATTAAAGATAAAGTGAATTGGTTGCAATATTATCAAATTAACAAATTATATAAGATGGATAAGAGAAATGGTTTTGCAACAGAAAAAACCAAATTGGAAACAAAGTTGTTAGACACTAATGATAAGAATATGTCTAAAATGTACAGTTTGTTGTTGGGGTGGCATACAAAGGATGAACAAGTTAAATCGGTCATGATTGATTGGGCAAGGGATGTGGGACATAATATAATGACGGAGGACTGGGAGAGGCTATGGAGGAAAGGGGTTAGGTTCACTGCATGTATGATGTTAAAGGAAAACATTATGAAGATGATGTATAGGTGGTACTTGACCCCTGTAAAATTAGCAAAGATTTATCACAAAAGTGATAATCTTTGTTGGAAATGTAAAGAAAAAGAAGGTACTTTTTTCCATATGTGGTGGACTTGTCCCAAGGTGAAAGACTTCTGGGAGAAGATTTATAATGAACTGGAAAAAATGTTGAAATATACATTTATTAAGAAACCAGAGGCCTTTCTCCTTGGAATAACAGGTTTAGAATTGCCCAAGAAAAATGTTAAATTATTTTTGTATGCCACAACGGCCGCTCGAATATGACTTGCTAAAAATTGGAAAATACAAGAAGTACTAATAGTGGAAGATTGGCAGATGAAGATGATGGACTTTTTGGAGCTAGCTGAAGAATCCGCGACCAGAAAGAAGAGGAGTTTCAAGAGGACTGGAGGAAAGTCAAGGACTATTTGAACAAATATTGTAATATAAAAAATTAGAAATTACTTGAAAGAAACAAATAGGCCTAGGACAAATTAAGTTATAATTAAATAAATGGGATTCAGAATGTCAAGAAAAGTGAATAAGATGACTATAATTGGAAATTGTTTTAGTTTAATAATGATATTGGAAAACTCTTACTTTTAAATTACAAGGAAACTCAGAAGGGAGGGATTTGAGGAAGTCAATCAAGATGTTTAAAAAGTTGGATTTGTGAAGAATTAAGTTTGTTATTATTGTTTATTTGTTTATTGTTACCTCCCTTTCCCTCCTCCCTTTCCCCCCTTTTTTCTCTTCTTCTCTTTTTCCTTTTCTATTTTTGTGTATTATTCTGCTTTGTGGCTTGTGTTATTATGGTGGAAAAAATTAATAAAAATTTATTTTAAAAAAAGAAAAAGATAATTATTTAAACATTTCCATTCTTCTTTCACCATCTTTTTAGGTTTATCTCTTATTGCATCTGTCAGCTTCACGAGCTCCAAGTACTCGCACAATTTGACTCCCCATTCCTCTTTAGTGGGTGTATTTTTATCTTTCCAGTGTTTTGCCACTATAACCCTTGCTGCTGACATTGCATACATAAATAACCTGGTTTTGGTTTTGGGAATATTATCTGAGACCATTCCTAATAAAAATTCTTCCGGATTCTTGCTAAATGTAGCTTTTATCAATCTCTTTATCTCTTCATAAATCATATTCCAAAACCTTTATATCTCTATACAGGACCACCACATATGGTAGTATATTCCTAACTGTTCTTTACATCTTCTGCACTTGTTATTATATGATTTATTTACTTTTGCTAGTTTTACGGGGGTCAAGTACCATCTATAGTACATTTTCATAAGATTTTCCCTTATAAGGAAGCAAGCCATGATTTTTTAGTCCATTCTTCATTCCAAATACTGGGTTTGATCATATGTCCCAGGTCCCTCTCCCATTTTACTGTAATTTCTTTGATATCCTCCTCCTTTCTTTCCCAATTCAAAAATAGTTTGGCGGCTTTTAGTTGATAATATTCCAGCCAGGTTATTCCCTTCTGTTTCAGTTCTCTTAGGTCCTTTATTTTCGGGTTGCTACTTATTTCCTCTACTAAATCCTTGTATGTTAACCAATCACTGTTCATATTTTTCCTATGAACTGTCATAGATTCCATCGGTGACAGCCACCATGGAGTTTTGGTCACTACTGATTTTTTACTTCTCCCCCATACTTCATATAGTGCCCTTCTCACAAAATGATATAAGAACAGGAATTTGCCTTGTATGGTGTCAAACCACCGGGTCCATCTACCCCAGTGTGGTGAATACAGACCACCAGCACCTTTCTGGGGCCCCAGGTCAGGGGTCTCTCCCCAGCGCTCCTCGGGAGTTGACCAACCCAGTTGATTCTGTGGGGCTTCAGAACCAAAGGTTGGACTAGATGGTCCACAAGAGCTCATCTTATGTTCCTAGGCATTGTGAACAGTTTACTTACCGGTAGCTGGTTGACGTTTTTTAGGCTGCTTGGGTGGCATGTATTGGAAGAGCACATTTCCAGATTCTGTAGTTGTCTGATCCTGTCCAAAGAGAGAGGCCAGCCTGGTCCTGGGCAGAGAGAAAAGTAACCATTCACTTCATTCACAGAGAGAGGCAAGTAGATGGGAACAGAACAAGACATGTATCTGCAAGCACAAAGATGCTCATGTTTCACTGCAGGTTGGCGATTTTGTTGCAGCCTTCCCCAAAGACCAGAGGGTAATGGATTCAAAAACTAGAATCCTGTCAGGGATTAGGATGTTGGCCACCCCACTAGGTCATAATGCTTGCCGAAGGGAGCTTTGCCCAGTCTCTCTTGGGGTAACCAGCCTGGAAGAGCTGTTGTAAGAAATTAATGCACACAACTAAAGGAGTAGACGCATTGTGGGTCCTCTCTAAGCAGAACTTAGTTGGAGACAATACCTTCCTTTTCCTATCAAGTTTCTATAACCTCTCTTCAGAACAAAAGAAAAGCCTGCAGGATCTGGCCAAAGGCCCAGCGAGTCCAGCATTCTGTTCTTACAGTAGCCAACAGAACCCAAGCACAAGAGGCTGCTCCCCTCCTGTGGTCTCCAGCAACAGTTGTTCAGAAGCCCTGCTGCCGCCAACATGGTGAGCATAGCCACCATCGCTAGATTTCTCCTCCCTGAATTTTTCTAATCCTCTTTTAAAGTCACCCAGGTTGGTGGCCATTCCTGCCTCCTGCGCGAGAGTTCTGTAGTTTAACTGTGCATGGTGTGAGAAAGTACTTTCTTTTGCTTTTCCTGAAGGTCTTCCAACATTCAGCTTCATCAGATGTTCACAAGAGGGAGAGAAACTGTTCCCTATCCACTTTCTCCATGCCATGCCTAATTTGATAAACTTCTATCATATTATCTCTTACTTGCTTTTTGTCTAAACTACAAAGTCTCTAAAACTGAAAAGGCCGTTGCCCAATTATTGCACCCAAGCTTTTATAGAACCTAGTTCAGTGGTACCTTGGTTTTTGAACAGCTTAGTTCACAAACTACTTGGAACCCGAATGCTTCAAACCCAGAAATGAGTGTTCCGGTTTTCAAACTTTTTTTGGCATCTGGACGTACTTCGTTGGGGGGGGGGTTGCACTTTTGTTTTGAGTGCCACAATTCCATTGCCTGCTTGCTTGCTGCCTGACCTGGGCTTCCCTTATTCAGCGCCAGCCGCATCAGCCACTGGCGACACCCAAAAGTGGAGGAGGGGGTGGCTGATGCTGCAAGGACAGCGGTGGCAGAGGGACCCAGAGGGTGGCAGCGACACCCCCTGTCTGCTCGGCACGGCCTTCCCTCAGTTGGTGCCGGCAGTGAAATCTGGAGGCAGAGAAGGTGTCGTTAATGATGTAGCGACTTCGCCTTCTCCGCTTTCGTTGCCACTGAGCCACACCCAGAAGTGACTGCCGTGACAAGATGCTGGTGCCACCACTGTAGTAAGAGTGGCGGGTTGGGTGGGTGGGGGGATGGATCCAGAAAGGCTGGCATGGGGGGAGGAAGAGAAGCCAACTGGCTCCTCAGAGAGATGACTTTTGCCTTCCTTTCCATCCCCCCCCCCCGCCACCACTGGAACTCCCCCATCACACACCCCGTGCACTCATCCCTCCAATGGCAATGGGTAAATCACTGCCAGTTTTTAATACTGGGTAGCAGATAGCAGCCTGGTCTATTGCTTTCATTTTATGGATCAATAGTCTACTTAGATAGTCATTTTCATGCTAAATTGCTATTCTGGGGGTTGTTTTTAATTGTCTGGAATGGATTAATCCATTTTGCATTACTTTCTATAGGAAAGTACGCCTTGGTTTTGGAATGCTTTGGTTTTGGAACAGATGTCCGGAAGACATTGTAAACAAAACAAAAATTTAAAAGGTATCCATTACAGTGGTACCTCGGGTTAAGTACTTAATTTGTTGAAGAGGTCCGTTCTTAACCTGAAACTGTTCTTAACCTGAAGCACCATTTTAGCTAATGGGGCCTCCTGCTGCTGCCACGCCACCGGAGCACGATTTCTGTTCTCAATCTGAGGTACTATTTCTGGGTTAGTGGAGTCTGTAACCTGAAGCGTATGTAACCCGAGGTACTATTGTATTGCAAAGATACAACCCTGCCCTTGCGGCTTACCTTTCCCCACATACGGAGATTCATTGTCAGGAAGGTGGGGAGAGGGAATAAACCTGGCTGAACACAAGTGGTTTTCCCTACAGACATTCAGAAGTATCTCATCTCAGGGTTGTTTTGGAAGCAGAAACTTACCAGTTACAACACATCCTAGCCCACTTCCCCGCACTCCTGAGAGCTAGAAACTTGCAGATTAAAACAAACAAACAAACAAACAAACAAACAAACAAACAAACAACACACACATACCAAGGTCAAGTATCTTCAAACATTAAATCTCCAGCCTTAGACCCAAACTCCATGCTATACTGAACAGCAAGCAAAAATATCCAAGGGGTGAAGTGCCCATTTTAAATGCCTGACAGCACCCCAAACAGCTAGAGAAAAACCACAAGTGGCAACATGCATGTTTGAGGGGCTCCCAAAAGAAGCGAGTGGAACAGAGATTGTGAGCTTGGCTTCTCCTTCTGGGGAATGACATTCTGGGAAGACATAGATCAGGGGTCAGCAAACTTTTTAAGCAGGGGGGCAGTCCATTGTCCCCCAAACCTTGTGGGGGACCGGACTATATTTTGAATATTGGGGGGGGCATCTGCAGTTCTCCATAAATTTCTGAACTACAACTCCCACTGGCTATATGTCACTCTGACCTTTGCTCACTGCCAGTGTTGCCAAAAACAACAGTGCAGTGCCCTTATTTTGAACACCTAAAATGTCACAGTGTAAAGGGCACTAGAAATCTTTCTTAGGGTTCCTTTTGTAGAAGGAATCTAAGACCACAAAACACCTCCATTCAGTCCTGTTACTGGCACCCACTTTAGGGCAGGAGTTAGAATGCCAACTTGTGACCTGGGAGATCAGGGTGCAGACCCCCACTTGGAGATGAAGCTCACTTTGTGACTCTCTCTCAGTGTAACATCAGCACAGAAGAAGTGGAAACAGAAAGCTAGAATCAGGAAATGGGAAAATATTTCACCACAGCACAGGCAACAGGCATTTGTATGCAAATCAACCCTATGTACATTCATGGGGAACTTCAGTTGAATTCAGTGGAGTCTACTCCCCAATAAGTCTTGCTTTTTAAGAAAAATGCTCCTTTCCCCATTAACCCTTGGGCTGAACTTCCTAGTCCCAAACCACTACTAAAACATAATGTATTCCCTCACTCTACAAAAGGTGTGGGGTATGTTTGGCCCTCTGGATTGTAGCGCAAGTGCACTCCCATCACCAGTGGTGTAGAGGTCTGGGGTTGCGGAGGTTACTATTTCTGCAGCAGGGTCCCTGCCTCCCGCACCCATCATCATGAGAGGCGAACTTTTTAGCTCCAAAGCTAAGCATGTAAGAAACAGTGAAAACACAAGGCACTTCGGTTTCAGCTCAGAGTTGGTCCACTGAAATGGGCGGGCGTAACCAACGCATAGCTTAGTCGGATGCAACCCAGCGCCTCCCATTTCATCCTTAGCTGGCCGAAACCCCGCCCATTTCATCCTCACAAGCAACGCTGTGAGGCAGAGAGACAGAAAGAAGGAAAAAGAGAGATAAAGAGAGAAGGAACCTTGCTGGCTCAAAGACGCCTAGCTCAGCTGAACTTCGCCTCTCTCTCAGCGCCTAACAGCACGTATTTGCAGACAAACCCCTCTGCATGTGCTCGGAATCACCCTTCGCAAGCCTGCACCCACCCACCCCAGCCCCACATGCTGCCCCAGAACCACATACAGCTCTAGTCCCACAGGCTGCCCCAGCCGCACATGCAGCCCCAGAACCACATACAGTCCCAGACCCACACCCATCTCAGCCCCACATGCTGCCCCAGCCCCACATACAGCTCTAGTCCCACCTGCAGCCCCAGAACCACATACTGCCCCAGCCCCACATACAGCCCCAGAAGCACACGCAGTCCCAGCCCCACACCCACCCCAGCCCCACATACAGCTCTAGTCCCACATGCTGCCCCAGCCCCACATACAGCTCTAGTCCCACATGCTGCCCCAGCCCACATGCAGCCCCACATGCAGCTCTAGTCCCACATGCTGCCCCAGCCCCACATACAGCTCTAGTCCCACATGCTGCCCCAGCCCCACATGCAGCTCTAGTCCCACATGCTGCCCCAGCCCCACATGCTGCCCCAGCCCCACATGCAGCTCTAGTCCCACATGCTGCCCCAGCCCCACATGCAGCTCTAGTCCCACATACAGCTCTAGTCCCACATGCTGCCCCAGCCCCACACACAGCTATGGTCCCCTCACACAGCCCCGCCGCCTCACGCCGACCCAAAGACACCCGCACACCCCGCATCTCCCCCCCCGCAGAGAGGCGCCGCATTCTCACCCTCCCGTCGGAAGCTGGAAGGCCTCGTCTTCTTCATCCATGTCCCCCAACATCCTGACGGCCCCTCGCTCCCCGCGCCCCTCGACTAAGCCCAAGCCGGGAGGCGAGAGCCGCAAAGCGCGCGGCTGCAACTTCTCGGCCATGGCTCAAGCGCTGGGCTGCGGAAGCGAAACTAGCAAGCCAAAGCGGCCGGCGGCATTCGCGGTCCCCAAAGGGGCCAAACTTCCACGCGGAGGGAAGAAGCGCGTGCACGGGGACGCCAGCGATCAGCTGTTGCTGCCGCTGCCGCGAATTTGGCGGCGGGACTCTTAAGTTTGACGGAAAGGGAGGGGGACACGGCTGGACCAATGGGAAGCTGGCTTCTGGGAGAGGGAGGCGGGAGGGCGGGTGACGCTCGCTCGATGCTGGCCAATGAGGTGGCGCCTCCGCTCGCCGGGCGAAGAAGGGACGCGTCTGAGGAGATCGAGCGAAGGAAGAGAAGGCGAGGAAGGCGCAGGTAGCTAACTTCCGATTCTTCTCATTGTGCTATTTACACTTGGTCTGGCAAAACACATTTCTTTCTTCTTATTTAGCCTTCTCGTTTAATACCCATAAACTTTTACTATGTACATTCTCCATATTCCAAGATTCATTCTAGGTCTGTCAGGAGATTAACGTTGCCACTCCTTTTTAAGATCTTCCTTAAATTTTATCCGATCTTGATTAACTTTTGGTATGGAATTTCCTCTTATTCTCCCTGTTGTTCTGGCAAGCTGTAGATCTTCTATCATTTTTGCTTGCCAGTCCGTTTTTGTGGGGATGATATCACTGTTACCAGAAACAGCAGGTTCAAATTCTTTGTACTCATTCAAATCCTAACAGATGTTGGTTAGATCGGACAAATAGCTGAAGAGGAAACTGAGCTGGTGTAGCCAATAATGTGGGATTTATTTATTTTTTTAAAAAAAAAATTATTGGTTTTACAACAATTTTTAAACAATACAAACAAATAAAAAGACAAACAAACATGTATAATTTCATAACCTTTTTTCCATAACCTTCGTTTCCCGGACTCCCCCATACCTCCCCTTTCTGCATCCCAATTTTCCAAATTGTTTCAGCAACTTCTATGGAATTTTATCAAATATGTGTCCTCTTAATCTTTTCTTTAACTTAATCTTATGTTACTGTATCCCTTTTTCTTTCAACACCTCAGCATTTTAACATTCATCAATTTTATAATAGTTCTTAAGATAAATTTTAAATTTCTTCCAGTCCTCTTCCGCCGTCTCTCTCCTCTGATCACGGATTCTGCCAGTCATCTCAGCCAGTGTCATATAGTCCATCACTTTCATCTGCCATTCTTCCACGGTGGGTAGATCTTGTATCTTCCAATACTTTGCGATGAGTATTCTTGCTGCTGTCGTAGCGTACATAAAAAAAGTTCTGTCTTTCTTTGGCACCAATTGGCCAACAATGCCCAAGAGAAAGGCCTCTGGCTCAATAATGTGGGATTTAAGAGGTTTTTGTGGTAAGGGGGAATTGTGTGCTTTGACAATGTAGTGTGTTCACACCCTCAGTTGCTTTACTGTGTAAGTCGCTTTGAGGTACCTGAATGCAAAAATAATGTCGGATTTAAGAGGTTTGATGATGCATCTTACTCTAAACACCCATGACATGTCATAGAAAATAATCCAACTCTGGGATCATCTCTTGAGGTTAATTCTTGCACTGAACAAGTGGTGTGCCTTTCATTCCCACACACTGCTCCAGTAATATTTGCAGCTGAAGCCTACATTTCAAGAAAGTTCCAGGAATCAGTGAACAGAAGCATTGCTGATTTTTCTACAATGTCTTATAACGAGCTTGTAAAGCTAGTGTAACCTGGGTAGCCAATTCAAAATTTGTGCTCACCAGAACATGCCCTTGCTACAAAGAGCCTGCTGCACCACTGAAAGATGGAGTAAGATGAAGGACAAAGATGCAAGGGTGTGATATCTTTCCCTGTCTCTGCACCTGCATCATCTTCCTCCAGCTCAGAGCCAGAAAGCTAAGATAGAGGTTTGTTTTGGCTCTCTGTTCACACCCAGCAAGTGCAGAACTAAAGCAAGATGTGGGCTTCTAACCATGTTTGGGACCGCAGAGGGAGATATTATTTCTATCCCTCAGTGGCTCTAATGTCAGAAGAAGGCCTCAGACTTGACCCACTCGCAAGAGCACATCTAACTCCTTGCTCTGATGAAGGGAGCAAGCAGGCCTTTTTTCTTCTAATAAAGAGTTAACTTCACTTACTCCGTATGATTTCTTGCTGGCTGGCTCGCTGAGAACAAACTACCACCTAAGGAGCATGGTGTGTCCTCCACCAAAGGTACTACCTCTCCTCTAACACCCCCCACACTAATAACACACACACAGGTACTGTCCAGGATTCACAATGGCACCCAAAATCCAAACATCAATGAAGCCCCCCCCCCCCCACACCTTGAGCACTCCTGAGCTGAATCTCGCGATCATATCTCTACTTGTGGTTTACCATGTGCCACAAAAAGTCATGCCAAACTGAAATTTCAGTCTGCCATCTTGATTCAAAATGGCACCCAACATACAAACAGCAATAAGGTCTGCCGCCCCACCCTGGGAACCCTCATGCCAAGTTTAGTATTATAAATGGAGAGTTCTCCAATTGTATAGAGGGTAAATGGGCAAATCATTTCCCAAAATATCAGTCAGGTCAACATATTCCTCCAGCATGACATAGAAAAAGTGTTGGGGGTAGGGTGGGAGGGAGAGTTGGACTCCCCAGAGTTGGAATTAATAGATGGCAGAAAAAGCCAGTGTCTTGTCTTGACAATACATAAAAGCTGTAAAATCATGAGTCCCAGCTCTTGAGAGCAGGAAAGAAGGGGTTGGGACTGATTCACTGATAAATGTATTTATGCACTGGCTCAATGGGAAAACTTTAGAAATTCACCGGAAATCACTCATTTTATCTATCTTCTCCATTCCAATGGCATTTAGGACCCAGGGAAGTGAGGTATAAGGGGAGGGGTGAGTGAGCCCACCATAATCCCCGAGATGTACAGACACATCTGCAGGGCCTTCCCAAGGAGTCATGGCCAGTGATATCCAACCACCTCAGTCACAATGACTATCCATCCTATAGTGGGATGAAGCCGGACAAGACAGAGGGGTGTATTTGATTTGACTCAGGGACCAAGGAGCTGTAAATACTTTCCTTTGTACTGAGATGGGAGTAAGTGTGAAAGACTATATTTGCGTGACAGGGGTATGCCTGGATCTCAGGTTCTCAGGCATTACCTCAATAGAATTAGAACAGAGAGAGGGGAAAAATCAAAAGAAGGGAGATTACCATATTCATTTTTTCAAATGGCAGAAAATTTAAATTTAAAAAACGCATGGAGACATAGATACCCAAATGAAAAAATAATACACTAATTATTCTGAGGCCAAGCAATAGGCAGGAAGAATAGCTGGAATTTGTGTATCAAACAATTTAATTTGGAAAATCAAAAAGGTAGAAATACAACCTAAATCAATAACAGACCATAATTCAATTATGATGGAGTTAAGAAACAACAGAAAAATACAGTTGACCCTTAGGTTATGTTACCTTTGGGTAACGTAATCCTTGGGTTGCAAACCTGGAAGTGTATACTTCCGGGTTTCACTGCGTGGTCATGCACAGAAGTGCTCAATCGAGCTGTGCGCATGCACAGAAGGGCGTCTCCAGTTTCAAAGTTTTTGGGATGTGGCCAGGCTCCAGCACAGATCCCATTCGTAACCGAAGATGGAGAATGAATGAAAAAATCTTAAACAATGAAAAGTTAATGAACAAAGCACAAGAACTTCTGAAGGAATTTTTTCAAATAAACATGGCACAAGAAACATACATCAGAGTGATATGGGATGCAAGAAAAGCTTTCATAAGAGGCTTTTATATACAACATGATGCGATACAAAAAAGAATTAGAGAGGAAAAACTCGATCAAATTAGAAAGGAAATAGAAGCAAATGAGAAAACATTAGCCAAAGACCAAAGAGTGAAAATGCAAGTAAAAAATAAATAAATTATTTCAAAATTATTTCTATTGTGTCCATTTCACCCTGAGTGCTTGGCCTCTCCATCTCAATTCTTGTGGAGAGCCTGAGAGGCGGCCTTGCAGTTTAAGCAGAGGCTGCACGTGTTTCTTCAACCAGTGCTTCCGAAGAATGAGCCTCAGGAGCTGCAAAAAGCAGACTGTCTTGGGCTCCTTCGAGAGCGGTGGATGGAGGACTGCTTGAGCTTTCCTTCAGATTAGCCAAAGGAGCGGGGGATGCCACTGGTGCTGGTTCTCGGAGAGAGTTGCTGTGGGGATCTCCATAAAGGGGTGCGGCACTTGGCTGCTTCCTTCCCGCAGGTCCTTCCTCCTCGGTGCTGCTGCTCCCCCTTTGCTCCTCCTGACTCTCCAGCAGCTGCAAACTTGTTGTCTGGAACAAGTAGAGGGGAGGGGGGATTATTTGCCACAAAAACGACTGCAGCCCCTGATGAAAGTACTGTGTAATGGTTGGTCTCTAACCAGGACTCAGGAGACCAGGGTTTGAATCCCTACTCAGCCACACAGGCACAGCTAAGTGACTTTCACTTTGTAGTACCTTAGATACAACCTGTTATTTCTAGAGGGCTGGGCTTCACCCTCTTTGCTGCTCCCATGATTAGTAATATGGGGCTAAATGCCACTCCAATCTCTGACCGGTGCAAGATTCCAGGGGTCTAGGCACTTAGTCTGTGTTTCTTTGGAAATGAGGCACAGTGTAGACTGTGGTGTCATAATGATATCTATCTATCTATCTATCTATCTATCTATCTATCTATCTATCCTTTATTGTGGTCCAAAGATCCACAAAACAATTTCTAAACTAGATACAGTTAAAACAACCAGACAGATGGAAGAAACCAAGTCAGTCCATTTTGTTTTATCTACAGCATAATGATATTTGTTTCTTACAACCTCCGAAAGAAACTTTGCCACGGCCAGTGTAATATCATTTGACCTGTCTTCCAAAAGGTATTTAATATGGGAGGATTCAGATTTTCCTGGAAAATTTGCCAGTAGGGGATTGATCAGTTGGTCCCTTGCGTGTTCATGCAATCGATGTCTGCAGAACATAAACAAAGCCTATTCTGATAGAGGATGCCTCTCAGCCTGTCATTTAGAACTTCCAAGGGAAATATATTTAGTCTGGCTTTGGTAAATAAACGCCGATAGGTAGGTACAGACAAATTCCTAAGGTATGAGGATATTTGATAGTCATACCCGCATTGGATTCCATCTGCGACCAGGCTACAAATTACATAAGATCGGGATTGCAGGTCCCTATGTGAGATGTCCCAAAGCCTTTGCCTCAAGGATTCAAGGGCAGTGTCATAACCCAGATGATATAAGAGGGATGATGGTAGTGGAGCAACACACGTTAATTTCCCCACTTGTCCCTTTCAATCCTTCCTTTAAGAATGAAAGAAGACGCATGATCAGAGTTCAAGGGCATCTTCCAGGGAGGCAAAGAACAGTCAAGGGTGCAAAGCTGGGGGGGAGGGGTGGCACTGGGAGAATCCTAAGGGTCAGAGAGAGTTTTCCAGGGAGCCACTTCTGGCCTCGGGTGATGACTTTTGCCACCCCTGGGCACTACCTTCTCCAGATTCTCCTTCTTAACGCGGAGATCAGCCACCTCCTCTTCCAGGGCTGCCACCTTCTCATCCAACTTCTTCCCACTCAGCTTCTCCTCCTGGTATCTGCTTTTCATGTCGTCAGACGATTTCTGAAGTTCTGTGGAGGTGGGGCAGAGAGCCGGTTACAATGCATGTCCTTGTTTCCATCCACTGCTGTAGCTAAGCCTAAGTACAGCGCCATCTGCACTATATGCTTTAAACACTCACAGCTTCCCACAAAACATTCTGGGAACTGAGAACATTCTGTTAAGGGAGCTGAGAGGTGGTGGGAAACCCCAGTCTGCCATCACCCCCAGCTACAATTCCCAGACTGTTAAACTATGCTGGAAATGGCTGCTTAAGCAGGGCTCTCCACTTCTACCCAACTACAGTGGTACCTTGGGTTAAGTACTTATTTCGTTCTGGAGGTCCGTTCTTAACCTGAAACTGTTCTTAATCTAAGGTACCACTTTACCAATGGGTCTTCCCACTGCTGCTGCTGCTGCCACGCCACCGGAGCACAATTTCTGTTCTCATCCTGAAACAAAATTCTTAACCCGAGGTACTATTTCTGGGTTAGTGGAGTCTGTAATCTGAAGTGTCTGTAACCTGAAGCGTCTGTAACTCGAGGTACCACTGACTGGCAGCAGGAACGAACCACACTTCCCAGGATTCCTAGGGAGAAAGCCATGCCTTCTGCAGTGGCATGATAATGCTGTATAGTGTGGATGGGGCCTCCGTGTAACTTTAAAGACATATCATATGTTTCTTCTCACTCTTACACCGCTCTGCTCTTGCATGCAGGGCAAGGAAGGTGCAGAATCTGCACAAACCCATTTTCTATTATGTTACATTATGTTATTGTTTGTAAGCTGGAGATTCATTTCAACAAAAAGCAGCATAGAAATACAATCAATCAAGTTTGTAGAGATCAGAAGTTTGCCTTTTTTAAACAGATGGAATTAAAGTCAAGAGTATTTTGGAGATTGTGTGTCTGATTTTTAACAGCTACATTGCAGGAGGCCCTAAGGAGCAGGACCTCCAGAGATTGGACTCCAACCCCAGCATCCCTGGCTACGCTTGCTGGGGCTCATGAGAGGTGAAGGCCAGTAATACTTGGAGGGCCACAGGCCCCCTACCCGCAAGCTAAAGAATTTCCTAGGATGATAAAACTACTCTGCATGTGCTTAGATAGTGCTCTTCTGCCATTTCAGCGCCTCCTCTCAGCTTCCCTTACCTGCCAGCTGTGCACGGAGTCGGCTGACCTGGGCTTTCTGCCTCTCGGACTCTGTCAGGGCTTCATTCAGTTGGGAGTGGAGATCAATCTCCTGCTTCTGATGACGGGCCAGCTCCAGCTGGAGCTGGGTGATCTGCGCCGTGGCTTCCGCTAGCTTCTTGCTGATCCTGACCTGCAACGCAAAGGAGCAGAAGAGACAGGAGAACATATGGGGAAGGAGTGCCCACGGTTGGACTTCCGGGGTGGTGCCATCGGTAATGGCGGACTCTCACTGATCCGGAGGGACTGGCTCTACGCGAATCGGGTCTGTTCCACTACGGCGAAGCGGGGACCCTTGAAAACATCACAGGCGGGTGAAGCCTGTGACCGTGGGACTCGGCGGGCACCTTTTGCACCCCCCCAATCTGCAAAGGAGCCCAATTACGGGCTCTGGAGTGAAGCGGGGAAGTGGCGTGGTGCTGAGAGTCAACTGCTTCTTCCGTGGAGCGAAGCCGCACAGCCGTTACCGGAGAGCGCTACCTTTTTCCTGTGACAATCTGGCTACAAAAACAACTACTCGTGAGTAGGTTAATTTTGGAAATAAAGGAGAACAAATAAAGGAAACAAATTTTGGAAATAAAGGAGAACAAAGACGTAATTTGATACCGAAGCGGGGAGGCATAAACAGGAAGTCTGCCTTCCGTTCTTTGTAAATAGAGCAAAGCAATGAACTTGTAAGCTAAAACCTTGAAAGACACTTGAAAAGAAGTATAATTCTAACATCAAAACAAGCGATCTCCCCCCTTGGCTACAGGAGAGGAGGGGGAAAGGTGTGAACTGTATTTCCCTGCAAAAAGAGAGAAAAGGAAGCTAAAATCCACTGCGGGCTGCCATTGGACAACAAGAATGCCGTACTGTGAAATGCACTGTTAGTGAATAGAGTACTTTTTGACAGCTAACTCTGCAAGTGAGATACAATGTTTCTGGCTGGCTTCTCCTGGTTCTAAAGTAACTGGAAAATAACTGAAATTGAAACTGTTGTCTATTTTGTGAATTGGGGGATAAAAATTTTTTTATTTATTTTAAGGCAACAACTTTTGACTGCTACTGTGTCCCCCTAGAGGAAGTTTGAAATTGTTACAATAACAACTGGGCCAGGGGAATTTTCCACTTCAAAACTAATTCTGGCCGTGGGACTGACCTTGGGCTTTAACTAGAGTGTTATGGCAGATGGAAAAGAAAAGACAGATTTGCCTCAGGAAAAAACAACGAGGTCTGGTAGATCTTTTCGCCCAGAAGCTGGGCTTCAACGAAGAGCTTCAACATCTGGCCCCTCTGTATCATCAGGGGCTGCATTTGTACAACCTAAACCTAAATAAATGACACCCAAAGATGTTTTAGCTCAAGCATTAGGCAAAATTAATGAATCTCTGGAAAAACTAAGTAAACAAGTAGCTGAAGCATCAATCAAAATTGACCAAAATACTACAAGTATCAAGAATTTGGGACAGAAGGTAAATACTAATACAGAAACTATTGAGAAACTGCTACAGGAATCTACTTTGACCCGAAAGACAGCTGAAGAAGCAAAGGAAATAGCAGTTTCAGGACTTCCGGGTTGACACCATCGTTTAATGGCGGATTCCCTCCGAGTTCCGGAGGGAATCGGCTCTGCAGAGCTGGGTCTTGCCGCGGCGACAACGCGGGGACCCTTAAAATCACAGGCCCAGAAGCCTGTGAGCGTAGTGACTCGGCGGGCACCATTTGCGCCCCCCCAATCCGTGAAGGAGCCCTTCTAAGGGCTTCGGAACGGGGACGGGGTGCGGCGCGGTGCTGAGAGTACTCCCTCATCTGCAGAGTGAAGCTGCAAGCCATTATCGGAGAGCGCCGACTTTTTCCTTGGGACATTCGGACTTTAAAGTTCCAATTTCCGTATTACTCACGGGTTGATGTTTTAAAGTCCGAATGTCCCAAGGAAAAAGTCGGCGCTCTCCGATAATGGCTTGCAGCTTCACTCTGCAGATGAGGGAGTACTCTCAGCACCGCGCCGCACCCCGTCCCCGTTCCGAAGCCCTTTTTAACCCTTCCCCGCTCGTTCCTGATTCCAATAAATTTTTTCTTTAAAGTTCCAATTTCCGTATTACTCACGGGTTGATGTTTTAAAGAAAAAATTTATTGGAATCAGGAACGAGCGGGGAAGGGTTAAAAAGGGCTTCGGAACGGGGACGGGGTGCGGCGCGGTGCTGAGAGTACTCCCTCATCTGCAGAGTGAAGCTGCAAGCCATTATCGGAGAGCGCCGACTTTTTCCTTGGGACATTCGGACTTTAAAACATCAACCCGTGAGTGATACGGAAATTGGAACTTTAAAGAAAAAATTTATTGGAATCAGGAACGAGCGGGGAAGGGTTAAAAAGGAAGTCCGCCCTCCTCTCTTTGTAAACAATATAAAGCAAAGGACCTGCTAGCTAAGGTCGAGAGAATTTCTTCTTTCTTTTTCGCAAAAGATTTTAATTTCACGATATGATATTACATGTTTTTACTGGAGGATTAAGAACTGTTTTTGAGAGCTGAAGTTCCACCCCCCCCCCGGGCCTGGGATCGCCCCGTGAGAGAGCCTGTTGATGAAGTATTGAAGAGCTTGACAGCTGTCAAGTCAGCTGTCAAGACAGAAAAAGAGAACCCTGTATTTGTTGCTTCTGCCGGTTACACTGGTTACAATTTGTTACAATTTGTTGACAATAAGGAAGGGCGGTTACAAAATAACTGGATTTCTGGACTCGTGCTGAAAAGAATATTAAGGAACTAAAATCCCCCTAGAGGGACTTAGTGACATTACAGAAATGGCTGGAGGAGAGAAAATCCAGGCTGAATTAGGCAGAGCATTTGTTCTCTTGGGAAAGTTACAAGGCCAATTTGATGTTATGGCTACAAATGTTTCAACTCTGGACTTAACAGTAAATAACATTCTTGGATTGGATAAGGATTGGAAACAAGGAGCTTATTTAACTGGACAAATAGAGAAATCCGAGAGTCTTGAGAATATGGAGAAGGAGACATATGTTGCCCTTGAAGAAAAGGAAGGAGGAGCTGGTGTGCAGATGTTAAAAGAGAGTTCTACTTTGAGGCCTGGCATGATGGCAATAAAGGAAAATAAAAATCTGATGTGGAAAGCCCGGCCTGAATTGGAGATCGAGAAATGGAGAGATCTTCTTATGTGGAGATCAGAAGACCTAAGGATTACAAATGTGGTTAAGGTGGAGGTTAGAGCTTTGGGGATTTTTGAACTGGAAAGGAGCAAGAAACAAGAAATGGAGCACCCCATAGGCTCTACTTTTAAGTATGGAGGCCTAGCTGGAAAAAAATGGACACTGTTGGGCTGGACCTTCTCCAAGATTTGGTGTTTAATATCAAGGTCCATCAAAAAGACCGGCAGAGAGGAACTGAGAGACTATCAAGAGCCTCGGACGTGAGATCTCCAGGCTGATAGTAGAAAAAGACTGATGGACATTGTTGGGGGCTGAAACCGGGAAAGGGGGGGTGGAGTTTGGGAATCCAAAGGGTTCATAACTATAATGTATTTTGTTTTTCTTTTTGTTTTTTTGTTTGTTATTGTTATGTAAATTGGGAAATTCGTGGAAGGGAATTTTGGTTGACCTTAGAAAAAATGTTTTAAGAATAAGAACTGATGTATAAGTTCGATGCTTAAGTCTGGACAAGGTAAAATTGGATCTTCTTCTTTTTCTTCCTATTTTCTTAAATGAACCAAACTAAATGAAAATAAGGTTATCAAAAACAAATTGAAGGAAGGGCTGAGAAACACTGTAAAATTAATGAATGTTAGAATGATGATGGTTTAGAAGTTAAGTGGTTTACAACAGTAATGTTTAAGTTAAAAGAAAAGAAAGGTTAAAAAACTAAATGAAATTAAGGAAGAGGACTTGCTGAATAAAAAATTTGAAATTGGAATACAGAAAGGGGAGGTAGGAGGAGGTCAGCGAAGTTAGGTATAAGAAAATAAGGGATCGAAATTATACTTGTTTTTTTGTCTGTGTTTTGTCTGTTTTCTTTATATAATTTCTGAAACCTCAATAAATATCTATTAAATAAAAAAAAGGAAATAGCAGTTTCTGTAGAAGAGAAGATACCACCGATACATAAGCAACTTGAAGACCACAGGTCGATATTGTCTATGATTGAATTGAAGGAGAAACAAACGAATTTGAGGATCAGGGCCGTACCTGAACTTGAGAAAGACAATCTGACTGACTTTCTTATGCAGGAATTTGCAGACTTTTGGAACCCAGATTTGGACAAGGAAGATTTCAAGATAGTGAGTGCTTTCAGGCTGGGAAGAGGAGGGAAGAAGAACAGGGTGAGAGACTGTTTGATCACCCTCCGAACAAAAGAGGAGAGAGACAAAATCTTGAGTCTGCACTTCCAGAAGACTTTGGAAATACACCAGTCAAAAGTGGATATATTTAAAGACATTCTGAAATATCTTTTGGACCTTAGGTCCAATTATGGAGATTTGGTTGCCCTGTTGAGAAGCAACAGAATCATCTTTAGGTGGGAATTTCCCCAAGGCCTATTTTTTAGCTTCAAAGGAAGAAAGATAAAAATAAGATCAGTGGACGACAAAGAAAGATTTTTGAAAGACCACGGAGAAGACCTGCAGAAAGAATCTGGAGAAGAGTTAAGAGCACTAGAAAGAGGAATATTAGACATAGCAAAATTACCTTTTGGATTAAAAGACTGCCAGAGAAGGTGATACCACCGATAGAGCAGGAACAGGCACTTGGTGCAGTTGGAGGAAAAGTAAAGTAACTACATCATGGCTATGCAACTATTAAGCTGGAATTGTAATGGTCTCAACTCCCCCCAGAAAAGGGAAAGTGTGTTTCATTTATTAAAAAAGGAACAATTGGACTTGATTTTTCTACAGGAAACACATGTGATAAGGCTACATAGAAAAGTATTGATTAATAAAAGACTGGGCCAGGAATTTATCTCATCGGATAAAGTTAAAAAAGAGGAGTAGTGATTTATGCAAAGGAGAGACTATCACCGAAATTTATCTTTAAGGATGACCAAGGAAGACTTGTGGCAATTAAAATTCAAATACAAGGAGAGAAATTCTTAATAGTAGGAGTTTACGCACCAAATGAGGGGAAATCTGAATTCTTTAAAAAGTTGCATGAGACCTTGATGGACTATTTGGATTATAATGTGATTTTGATGGGAGATATGAATGGAGTGGTATCTACACATATGGACAAGGCACAAAGACAGGTAGTCACTAAGGATGGCAGACTACCGAAAACCTTTTTTGAGATGACAGACAACTTGGACTTAGTTGATATCTGGAGAACAAAGAATCCCTTGGCTGGAGAGGGAACCTTCTTCTCTGAAGCCAAAGTGACAGGGACAAGAATTGACCAAATATGGGTCACTAGAGGAATGGCACCAAAGACAAGAAAAGTGGAAATTTGCCCAAAAACCTGCTCCGACCATAATGCTGTGAAGATGGAGATGAAACTAACACCAACTGGCTCCTTCAGATGGAGGATGAATGACACCTTATTTAGAGATGAAGAAGTGACTAAGAAGGCCCAAAAAACCTTGAGAGACTATTTCGAGACAAATATGAACACTAATGTTGAAAAAAGAGTAATCTGGGACGCAAGCAAAGCTGTTATGAGAGGGTTCTTGATACAACAGAATGCAATAAAGAAGAGAATTCAAAATGAGAAGAAGGATAAAATATTGGAGAAAATAAAGGAAAGTGAAAAGAAATTGAGAGCAAAACCAAAGTCGCAAGAGATCTTGAGAGAAATAAAGTTATATCAAGTACAATACATGAAAATGATGAATCAGGAGAGAGAATGGAAAATGAAACAAATGAGACAAAAGACATTTGAGTCGGCTAATAAATGTGGGAAATTGTTGGCTTGGCAAATAAAAAAAGACAAAAACTAAATGCTATTATAAATTTAGAAGTGGAAGGAAAGAACATACAGAACCCAGTTGAGATTAGAAACTGTTTCCAGAGGTATTTTAAACAACTATATACACAAAGGCCACAGAAAGAAATTGATGTAGACCGATTTTTGAAAATAAATGGATTACAAAAAATCTCTCAAGAAAATAAATTAATGCTGAACTATAAAATAACTGAACAGGAGGTAGAAGGTGCCATTCAGAATATGCAATTAGGTAAATCTCCAGGACCGGATGGACTGACTTCTAGATACTACAGATCTTTAAGAGAATGGTTAGTACAACCTTTAAAGGAAGTCTGTAATGAAATAATGGATGGGAAAAGGGCACCAGAGTCGTGGAAAGAAGCATATATTACACTTATACCGAAAACAGAGACTGAAAAGACGCAGCTTAAGAACTACCGCCCCATATCACTGCTTAATGTGGATTATAAAATCTTTGCAGACATTCTGGCTAAAAGACTAAAAAAAGTGTTAATGGAAGAGATTCATAAAGATCAAGCAGGCTTTCTCCCGGGTAGACACTTGTCTGATAATATAAGAAACATAATCAATATTTTAGAAAAATTACAAGTGAATATTAATACCAAGGCAGTTTTGATATTTGTGGAAGCGGAGAAAGCTTTTGACAACATTTCTTGGAGTTTTATGAAGAAGAATCTACAGGGGATGGGGGTAGGTCAAGGCTTTGGAAATGGTATAAGTGCAATTTATTCAGAACAAAAGGCTAAATTAATTGTGAATAACGTGGTGACAGAGGAATTTAAGATAGAAAAAGGGACACGACAAGGTTGCCCAATCTCCCCACTGCTTTTTATATTGGTCCTGGAGGTCCTGTTGAATATGATTAGAAGGGACCAATTGGTTAAAGGTATACAAGTCGGAGCCAAACAGTCCAAATTGAGAGCATTTGCAGATGACTTAGTATTGACGTTACAGGAGCCAGAATCTAGTACTAAAAGAGTTTTGGAACTGATTCAAGAATTCGGTCATGTTGCAGGATTTAAACTAAATAAGTTAAAAACAAAGGTCTTAGAGAAAAATTTAACAGAGATTGAGAGAGAGAGGTTTCAGAATGAGACAGGTTTAACAGTGGTTAAGAAAGTGAAATACCTGGGGATTATCACGACAGCTAAAAATGGGAATCTATTTAAAGACAATTATGAAAAATGTTGGACTGAAGTGAAAAAAGATCTAGAAATCTGGTCAAATTTGAAGCTTTCACTGCTAGGCCGTATTGCTGCGATAAAAATGAATGTATTGCCTAGAATGTTATTTCTGTTTCAAACATTGCAAATTTTGGATAAAATGGATTGCTTCAAGAAGTGGCAGAGAGAGATTTCTAGATTTGTCTGGCAGGGCAAGAAGCCTAGAATAAAATTTAAAATACTAACGGATGCAAAGGAAAGAGGTGGATTTGCCCTGCCAGACCTTAAACTTTATTATGAACCAGCAGCTTTTTGCTGGCTGAAAGAATGGCTGCTTCTCGAAAACACAGACATTTTGGATTTAGAAGGCTTTAATAATGTATTTGGATGGCATGCATATTTATAGTATGATAAGGTCAAAGCACATAAAGCATTTAAAAATGATATTGTCAGGAAAGCATTGTTTAATGTCTGGATAAGATACAAGGACCTACTTGAAAATAAAACCCCAAGGTGGTTGTCACCGATGGAAGCGAAGGCGCAGAAAAAGCTCAATATGGAGGCCAAATGGCCGAAATATTGGGAAATTTGGGAACAAGAGGGAGACAGATTGAAATTGCAGAGTTTTGAAAAACTAAAAAATAAAGTGCGAGATTGGCTTCATTATTATCAGATAATGGAGGCATATAATTTGGACAAGAAAATTGGCTTCCAGGTGGAAAAATCAAAATTGGAAACAGAACTGTTAGAACCCAAAACCAAGATTTTGTCAAAGATGTGTAACTTGCTGTTGAAATGGAATACTCAGGATGAAACGGTGAAATCTGCTATGATTAAATGGCCACAAGATGTTGGACATAACATAATGATGGCTGACTGGGAACAGTTATGGACCACAGGTATGAAGTTTACGGCATGTAATGTCTTAAGAGAGAATATTATGAAAATGATATACAGGTGGTACATGACACCAGTCAAGCTTGCAAAAATCTATCATTTGCCCAATAATAAATTTTGGAAATGTAAAGAAATTGAAGGTACATTCTTTCACCTTTGGTGGACATGCCCAAGGATTAAGGCTTTCTGGGAGATGATCTATAATGAAATGAAAAAGGTATTTAAATATACCTTTCTGAAGAAACCAGAGGCCTTTCTCCTGGGCATGGTTGGCCAATTGGTGCCAAAGAAGGATAGAACTTTCTTTATGTATGCTACAACAGCAGCAAGAATACTTATTGCAAAGTACTGGAAGACACAAGATCTACCCACCCTGGAAGAATGGCAGATGAAGGTGATGGACTACATGGAACTGGCCGAAATGACTGGCAGAATCCGAGACCAGGGAGAAGAGTCGGTGGAAGAAGATTGGAAGAAATTTAAAGACTATTTAATAATAATAATAATAATAATAATAATAATAATAATAATAATAATAATTTTATTTATACCCCGCCCTCCCCAGCCAAGGCCGGGCTCAGAGCGGCTTACAAGCAATAATAAAAACAAGATGAATGATTACAACTTAAAAACAAAAATAAAATACAACATTAAAATAATGGAACATTAAAATATTAAAATGTAGCCTCATTGCAGGAGAAGGAAAAGAAAAAAGAAAAGGGGGGGAATCAAATTGGCTCCAATCCAAAGGCCAGGCGGAACAACTCTGTCTTACAGGCCCTGCGGAAAGAAATCAGATCCTGCAGGGCCCTGGTCTCATGAGACAGAGTGTTCCACCAAGTTGGGGCCAGTGCTGAAAAGGCCCTGGCTCTGGTTGAAGCCAATCTAACTTCCTTAGGGCCTGGGACCGATGTTTCCTCCAGAAACCTACCAAGCTGTTCAGCAACCGCTCTTTCAATTACCTTACCCAGGTATGGAAGATTTGAAACTGGGCGGTAATTGGATAGGTCTAAGGGATCTAATGAAGTTTTCTTTAAGAGTGGACGCACCACTGCTTCCTTCAGTTCCCCTGGGAATGTCCCCGTGTCAAGGGACAAATTGATAATTTCAACCAGGGGGGTCCGCGCAACATCTGGACACTCCCTAATCAGCCAAGACGGGCACGGATCAAGGAGGCAGGTGGTGGGCCTACCAACTTGGAGGAATCTATCCACATCAGTAGGGAGTATCCGATCGAAATGGTCCAACACTGGACCTGAAGTCAGTCGAGGGGCCTCCAGTTCAGTCACTGTATCTAAATTGGCAGGGAGGTCACGGCGGAGCAACAGGACTTTCTCCGCAAAAAGCTCGCGAATGCCTCACAGCTGTGGGTCGAATTTGTGCTTAAATTTGGTTGTCCTCCTAAGGACGTTATTGACCTAAGGACGTTATTGACCTAAGGACGTTATTCTAAAAAGTTGTGCCGGGCGAGAGCTAGCGGATGCAATGGAAGCTGCAAAGTAAGATTTCTCATAGAAATACTGCAAAATTAATGAATGATAGAATTATGTCAGAATGAAGTTAAGTGGTTTTAGCAGCAATGTTACAAAGGAGTATGTAAAAATGGTTTGTTAACAGGTGAGAATCCAAAGTTACAATATATTAAGTTAAAGGATTAGGATAAAAACAAAGAGGGAAAGGATTTTCTGAACTAACTAACTAACTAACTGAACTGGAATACAAAAAAGGGAGGTGTGAGGAGGTCAGGGAAACAAGTAAATGAAAGACAAGATATGGAAAGATTGATCTGTTTTTAAGTGTTTTTATTTTTCTGTATTCTGTATTTTTTCTTTTCTTTTTCCCCCCTTTTTCTTATTCTTGTAACCTTTTTTGAAACTTTAATAAATATCATTAAAAAAAAAAAAAAGGAGTGCCCACAAGACCTTTCCTGGGAGGATGCAAGAGCTGTGCTTTTGGAGGCTCCCAAATGCTAAAAATGAGTCTCCCAGGAAACACCCTGAAGAACTGGTCTACTGGCAAGGCTATGAGGAGCAGGGGGAGGCAGAAGCCTTGGGCTTTTTAGTTAGTTCAGGAAAAAGCATGCACGACAAAGGTGCATAAAACGGAGAGCAGAAAAGATTTCCCCAGAAAACTCAGGACAGACAAAAGAAAGGACATCTTCACAGAGGAGCTCTCTCCCACAAGATAAAATGAAGGCCAAACAGTTAGATGGCTTTAGCAGCGGATTAGACAAAACAATGGGGCAGGAAAAGCTATACACAGCCAACAGCCACAAGGTCTCCCTCCACCGTTGGAGGCAGCATGCTGTTCCTGGGAATTGCAAGTAATCCAGTGGTGGCATGTGCTAGAGAGAAAAGCGGCGACAAGGAGAGGAGAGTTAACACCACCAGAAGCAAGAACAGCAAGAGGGGAGAAAGTTTTATCAAAAGAGGCAATGGCATTCTGGGTTAAGAGCACTCTGCTTATTCTGTGGTCCAAGGGCTGATTATATCACTGAAAATCCCAGCGGCCTCAGGGTAAGATGCATGGAAGATCCCTTAATGGCAGGGTTTGCACGCTGATGCCCAAGCAAGAACAGGCCACAGCAAACCTGGACTTGCATGCTCTCCCCTTACATCTCCTCCTCTCATGCGCCCAGAAACCCTGACACTTATGCCCAGCCATGGTTTGCTGTGTTGCCTGGGACAACGAGCTGCAGCTAACATCAACTATGGGTAATATCAAACACACCAACTTCAAATGTTTGTTTCAATAAGCTAACTTCAGAAACTAATTCTGCTTAACATTAATGGCTGTTCTCAGTCCAGACAACAGAGGAAGCAGCAGTTACCTAGAAGTGGAAACTCTTCTTCTTGGCTGCATAGGAGGAAGTGAGGGGGACATTCATTGTGCTTGCTCACGTCATGCCAACCTGAGGTGCTTTTCAAAGGATTACCTGAAGCTTATGAATCTTTTACCTGTATGTGCATGTATACCTAGCTAATCGTTTGTTCTATTTTGTTGCTGCTGCTGCTCAGAAACGTAACTTCTTTCTGGCCTGCAGGCAAAGGGGAATTGTGACCTGCACTAGCGATTGTGAACTCAAGGACGGGATCTTGGAGCAGATCATTAAGCAAACAGTCTGTGAGCACCTAGAAAGGAATGCTGTGATCACCAATAGTCAGCATGGATTTCTGAAAAATAAGTCATGTCAGACTAACCTGATCTCATTTTTTGACAGAATTACAAGCCTGGTAGATGAAGGGAACGCAGTGGATGTAGCCTACCTTGATTTCAGCAAGGCATTTGACAAGGTGCCCCATGATATTCTTGTAAAGAAGCTGGTAAAATGCGGTCTTGACTATGCTACCACTCAGTGTATTTGTAACTGGCTGACTGACCGAAACCAAAGGGTGCTCATCAATGGTTCCTCTTCATCCTGGAGAAGAGTGACTAGTGGGGTGCCACAGGGTTCTGTCTTGGGCCCGGTCTTATTAAACATCTTTATCAACGACTTGGATGATGGACTCAAGGGCATCCTGATCAAATTTGCAGATGACACCAAATTGGGAGGGGTGGCTAACACTCCAGAGGACAGGATCACACTTCAAAACGACCTTGACAGATTAGAGAACTGGGCCAAAACAAACAAGATGAATTTTAACAGGGAGAAATGTAAAGTATTGCACTTGGGCAAAAAAAATGAGAGGCACAAATACAAGATGGGTGACACTTGGCTTGAGAGCAGTACATGTGAAAAGGATCTAGGAGTCTTGGTTGACCACAAACTTGACATGAGCCAACAGTGTGACGCGGCAGCTAAAAAAGCCAATGCAATTCTGGGCTGCATCAATAGGAGTATAGCATCTAGATCAAGGGAAGTAATAGTGCCACTGTATTCTGCTCTGGTCAGACCTCACCTGAAGTACTGTGTCCAGTTCTGGGCACCACAATTCAAGAAGGACACTGACAAACTGGAACGTGTCCAGAGGAGGGCAACCAAAATGGTCAAAGGCCTGGAAACGATGCCTTATGAGGAACGGCTAAGGGAGCTGGGCATGTTTAGCCTGGAGAAGAGGAGGTTAAGGGGTGATATGATAGCCATGTTCAAATATATAAAAGGATGTCACATAGAGGAGGGAGAAAGGTTGTTTTCTGCTGCTCCAGAGAAGCGGACACGGAGCAATGGATCCAAACTACAAGAAAGAAGATTCCACCTAAACATTAGGAAGAACTTACTGACAGTAAGAGCTGTTCGAAAGTGGAATTTGCTGCCAAGGAGTGTGGTGGAGTCTCCTTCTTTGGAGGTCTTTAAGCAGAGGCTTGACAACCATATGTCAGGAGTGCTCTGATGGTGTTTCCTGCTTGGCAGGGGGTTGGACTCGATGGCCCTTGTGGTCTCTTCCAACTCTATGATTCTATGATCCTGGGATAGCACTTGCCCTCCCCACAGCCTCAGTCACTTGGCCTTCCTGTTGTGGCTGTCACACTGCCAGGGCTTACCTTCTCCTCTTCAGCATGTAGGACCCTTGCCTGGGTGTGCTTCATGGTCCTCTGCAGTGAGATGTTGCTCTGCTCAAATATCAGGTTGCCCTGCTCCACATAGCTGGGGGAAGAATTGTTTTTTACACACATGAATGTTTGCATGATTTGATACTTTCCATCCTCTCATGTGAAAAATAATAATAAACCAAGGCAGTATCATATGTAGATTTCCCTTTTGAAAAGCCACCCTAGGAGAGCTTCTATCCTTTATATCAGAATCATAATAGTTCTTATTTTATGTTCCATCTTTCCTCCAAGGAGCTCAAATACTGGTATATAGTTTTCCTCCCTTTTTATCTTCACAAGCCTGTGAGGTAGCTTAGGCTGAGAGAGTGTGACTGGCCCAAGGTCACCTTCAGGGCAGAGTGGGGATTGGAACCCTGGTCTCCCAGATCTTACTCTGACAGACCCTCTTAACTGCTACCCCACACTGGCTATATTCCTGTATTCCTCTATTTGTCCATCCAGCCCAGTACTGTCCACTCAGACTGGCAGCAGCCTTGGGGTGCCTGGGGATTGAGCCAGGCCACCTGAGCTTTAGGCTTCAGCCACAAATACCAGCTGTTTCTCATTGAGCATCAAAAGTGAGCAAGAGTCTCCCTCACCGTTGGTTGCGGTCAATCAGTTCACCAATCTTCTTGTTCTGCTCCTCAATGCGGCTGCTCTTCTCAACGATCTCCTGCTTCAACCTCTCATTTTCCTGTGGCACAAAGAGCAAAACGGAATGTGTCAGAGGCAGTCCTGGCCTCTACAACTCTCACAATCTCCAGCCACAATCTCTTCCCCAACCTCTCTTGGGGACCCAGATTTGAGGAGAGAAATCATTGTGGTCTTCCGCCATGGTCATGGACAGAACATGGGCAAGCCTCTTAGGTAAACTTTATTTAGTCAGCAAATTGCGAGACAGCTGTACAGCATGAAGCCATGGAAGCAAGATACATGGTAAAAGCAAAATACAACACAGAAATCCAAGTTCTGAGAATGAATAAAATCAGTCTCACAAACTCTGATACAATAAGCCCATCTATTCTACTCAACTTTAAAAAACAACACCATTTCAGCAGGTATAAAACTTGATCTGCATAACTGACATCTCAGGATGGAAGCCCTCCAAAGCAAGCATGCTTTCAAGAGGCATCTGAACAGCGTCACACTAGGCCCTGGTCTGATTTGGGCTGGAAACTGTCTGGAGCTGCAATACTAAAAGCCCAATTGCTAGCGGAGCCTTAGAGGAACTGGAACAGAGGAAGCTCCCTTAGCTCAAGCCAGATAGTTGCGTGTATCCAGCTCAGTGCAGCCTCCAACAGGGGCAAAGAACTGCCAGTCCAAAGGCTGCCTTGCCTCTGGATCAACTCTGGATCCAGGTGTGGGTGGGACTAGGGAAAAAGTGGGTGGAGCAACAGATGTGGCTATAATACAGGAGACTAGAAGTCTCTCCACCGATTGCTCCACATCCAGGCTAGCAACAAAGACACTTCCAGCTGGCCAAAAGAACTCAAGAAAGGTGCAGAGCAGGAACAGGGAAGGACAGGGCAGCATCTGTGCCCAAGGCTCCCCACTGACTGGCAGCGTCTCCTCCAGGGTTTCAGGCACAGGGTCTCTCTCAGCCCTGCCAGGAGACACCACTGGGGACTGTACCCAGGACCTGTTGCCTGCGAATCACATGCTCTGCCGCTTAGCTGTGACCCTTCACCTGCAGGTAAAAGCAAGGTTCTAGTCTTCATGCTCTCAAGTAGACAGGCTCTTTACCTGCAGGATACGCTGGATGTTACTCATGATCATAGAGGTTTCCATGGTAACAGAAGAGACGCCTGGCAGCAAACCGGGGCCAGAGTTTTGCTTCCGTAGTTCCTCCATCTGCAAGGGATGTGGGGAGAGAAAGGAAAAACAAAAAGGAGATGCAGCTTGAAGCACCAGCACACGGGAGAGAAGAAGCCAGATCAGGCCTGGGCCCTTTGAGCTGCTCACTTGTTTGCCAAGGAGAGAAACTGCCGGGAGCACAGGAACCTGGCTCAGTATCAGACCACTGGGTCCATCTAGCTCAGTGCTGTCAACACTGGCGGGCAGCATCTCCCTGGGTTTTCAGACTGGGGAGTCGCCCAGTCCTTCCTGGAGACATCAGGGAGCTAACATGGAACCTTCTGCATGCAAAAAGGTGCTCCACCACCTAGCTGAAGCAACTTCCCTCGTCCCAAACCTCCCCCCCCCATCAGAGATTAAAAAGACAATTCACAAGCCTACTATAAAAACAGCTAGATACAGTTCTCCAAACAGTATGAAACAGAAGCAAAACCTGAAGGTAGACTGATTTATTATTTCAGAAAATGTATATACTGCCTGATATATGTATTTTTTAATGAACATAAAACGCCAAAGTTGTTTAAAAGCCTTAAAACAGTTGAACAAGAATCAATATCAGGCAGGCACCTTCACTCTACAGGCAACTCCCCATCTGTGGGCGCACCAGTTTTGGCCCTGCAGGGGTGCGGGGCAGGCTGACATGCACAGTGCCTCAGAACGCAAACCCCGTGTAAATGGGGAACCGCCTGTACCCTTTTCGGCACATGCTTCTTTAGATCTCTAGAATGCTGATAGGTTTCTAGTTTATCGCTGGTTTTAATTTTTTGAATATTTAAATTGTTTTTACTAATAATTCTACAGTGGTGCCTCGCAAGATGAAATTAATTCGTTCCGCGAGTTTTTTCGTCTTGCGATTTTTTTCGTCTTGCGAAGCACGGTGTTGGGAAAGTTTTGGAAAAGCTTAAAAAATCACCAAAGTCTTCAAAAACCTCAAAAAAGGGGATGCTTGGGAGGGAGGGAGAGGCGGGCGCGGGGCGGAGGTTGCTGCCTGAGCCCCCGGGATCGGTTCGGCTCACCTTGCTCCGACCATTTGCACTACAGTCAGCGCCGTCTTGCTGCTGCTGCTGTCGCCGTGGTAGTCAAAACTCCTACCGGCCTAAAAGTTGTCTGGTGCAAAATCCCTTCTGCAGCAGCAGCCCGAAAGAAAGTGAGAGTGCCAGCCAGCCAGCTGCCCGCCGCGGGCAGGAGGGAGGGAGCGTCGGCGACGGTGGATGCCTATTGCCCCTGTTGCTGCTGCAGCCGGCCAGCCAGCCAGAAGCGCACGAGCGGAGAGGGGTGCATCCAGCCCGTTGGAGAGGAGCGCAGGGGCTCGTCCCTGGTGGCTCCCGAGCTGCCCTTGCCTGGCCCGGCGCCTTCCGCGCTGCCAAAGGGCGACTCACCTGCTGCCTGCGCTGCGCCGGGACTAACTCGAGCGGAGCGAGGAGAACACACACTCGCACGCGCACACACCGAGAGGCAAACTTGCCGCAGCCGTAGAAGGCGCGGGGTTGGAAAGCGCGGAGATGCAGGTAGGGGGCGCCCCTCGCAGGACGAGTGCTGGAGGGCCCGGGCAGGTGCTCTTGTCACCGCCGGGGCGCTGGGGGGGGGGGAGAAGGAAGGAGCCCCATCCGAAGACCCCCGGAGCCTGGCCTCCCTAACTGGGAGTTATGAGGAGGGAAGTGTGTCTCGCCTTGCTATTTTTCGCCGAAACAAAGCTCCCTCTCCCTCAGAACCCGCCTTCACGCGTTCTTGCCCCTACGGAGACGCACACCACGTGCTATGAGTTGCTCCTCGAAGTCAAGTCGCAACTGTATTAACAGTTTTAAGAAAAAGGAAACAAACTTGCAAGACGTTTCCGTCTTGCGAAGCAAGCCCATAAGGAAAATCGTCTAGCGAAGCAACTCAAAAATGGAAAACCCTTTCGTCTTGCGAGTTTTCCGTCTTGCGAGGCATTCGTCTTGCGAGGTACCACTGTATTGTTTTATTCTTTTTGTAAAGTGCTTTGAGTTTTTTTATGAAATAAAATAATCAACAATACAAAACCAACACCTCAGGGGAGGGAGCTTTTCAGCCCACTGGAAAAGCCTGTTGCAAGAAAAACACCTTCCTATTCTTTCTGGAAAGTGCTAGCAAGGCAGTTCTTAAGCTTCCTATCCTGAAAGTTCTGTATTACCTTGACTGACAGCTGGTCCATCTTGTCAGCCACCTTCCCAACGGCCAGGCGGATCTCTGTGTTCTGCTGCCGGGTCTCTGTCAGCAGGAATGAACCAAGGTCTCCAGCTGCTGTGACAGGAAAGAAAACTTTGCAAGGTTGTGTTTGTTATTGTTGTTTCAAAATGAGGCTGCCAGCAGAAGCAAATACAGTGGTACCTTGGGTTCAGGTTACAGATTCCGCTAACCCAGAAATAGTACCTCGGGTTAAGAACTTTGCTTCAGGATGAGAACTGAAACCGCGCAGCAGCAGCGGGAGGCCCCATTAGGTAAAGTGGTGCTTCAGGTTAAGAACAGTTTCAGGTTAAGAACGGACCTCCGGAACAAATTAAGTACTTAACCCGAGGTACCACTGTAGAAGTGGACAGGGCGGGAAGAGAGGGGTCACACCAATAAGAAAGGGCAGGGAGAAAAGAACACAGTTGTCCTTGAGCATCTTAACAAGCAGCCGTGAATCTTCTAGGGTGGGGGACTTTAAGGCAACTTAGCTGCCTCTTCCCAGCTTTTAAACGGCTGGAATAAGGCAAAAGGAAATGCTTCTTCACACAGTGCAGACTTAAACCGAGCAACTCTCTTCTGCTGGAGGCAGTGATGGCCACCAACATGGATGGCTTTAAAAGAGGATTGGACAAATTCACGGAGGAGGAGAAGGCTATTGATGGCAACTAGCCATGAGTCCATGTTCCGACTTCACAATTGGGGGCAGTAAATGCTTCTGAATACCAGCTGCTGAAAAGCACAGGAAGGGAAAGGTGATCAGATCCTGCTTGTGGGTTTCCCACAGGCATATGATTGGCCACTGTAAGAAGAAAATGCTGGACTACATGGGTCACTGGCCTGATCCAGTAGGCTGTGATGCTCTGAACGGGGGGATTTCTAACTTTCACTGAGTCAATGCTCAACAGGTAGGATTTCATTTCCTGAGCTACAGAGGTAGATGCTCAACATTCACTATCCGTACCAGTTTGGGAAATATGGGTGTCTTAATTAATACTGGTGAGTCACCATTTCTTTCTCTTATTATTTATTGTTTGCTTTCTTCATATATGGCAAGCCTGCTACCAGACTTTTGGGTTGTCAACAATGTTAATAAAGGGGTTTGCTTTTTTAAAAAAGTTAATGTTTGGAAGCAGTTCCCAAAGCTACATAGTGCACAGTTTGAACATACCTTGGAAAGGAGCTGGGCACAACCCAACAGGCTGGAGCTGGGAAACTGCGGCACTCACTTGGGGGTAAGCATATGGCATCGCTGCATAAGGCTGAGAACACAGGTGGGGGAGGGAAAGGAGAGTCAGGTGACTTGTCACACTGACCAAACAGACGGCAACAAGGCCCCCCATTAAAACAGCAGGATTGCTTAAGCCTGCTCTCAAGGGCTAGAAGACCCAAAGGCCAAGGACTGCAAGGGATCCTCTCCTGCAAAAGGCAATGATGGACAACCATTTAAAAGAGGATTGGGCAAATCCATGGGTAGGCGCCTATTGATGGCTACTGGCCTCGACAGCTAATGGCTGGAAGAAGGAATGCTTCTGAATGCCAGTTGCTGGAAACTGGAGGAGGGGAAAGAGCTACTGGGGCATCCAGGTAGCCACTGAGAACTGGTGCCCCCATCTGAACAGGATGCTGGGTGAGAAAGGCCATTGGCCTGATCCAGCAGAGGTTCTTCTTACATTCTTCTAAAGATCACCCAATATATAGAAGATCCCCGCTGGATTTGGTGGAAAATACCTCAGCACTGCCAAGGTAACAAACTGCTTCCCTCCAACCCAAGGCTATTAATACTGCCAGTTCTTAATCTAGCGCTTTTGGGATTTGCACCGAAGGGCTATTACCTTCATGGTTATGCTGCACCCTCCCTATTTTGCAAATGAAGACCTGACACTGACAGAAAAGGATGAGGAAACTTAGTCAAGCCTGCTAGTCGCATGGCCCTGTCTTGAGCAAACCAGGGAACAGAGCATGATGTTGTGGCTCACCTGGCAGCCTATGAAAGAACCTTTCCCTGCCTACAAAGGACTCCTTACCTGATAGTTTTGAGGGGTTCTTGGAAGGGGTGGGTGTGGCTGGGGGGCAGCAGGTGCCTGGAGCCCCGACACAGCTGGATGAGGAGCTAGGAAAAAAGCAGAGGCATCAGCGTTGCCCATCTCAATACAAGCAGTCCATCATCATCATCAACAGCATCAAAATGTTTCTCTCTATTTCCACCCAAAGGAGCCCAGAAGAGTCAGCACACAAACAGATCAATTCAAGCATGTAAACACAATGCCAGTGACCGATGCAGACTCTGCTCAAGCTGATCTACAGCAAATGAAGGACACTGCTCCCCCATCCCCACACATCCAGATTTCCTCTGCTTTCCATGCACAATCATCATGCTGGCTTCTGGGTTGTGTCCAACTAAATTCTACTGAGTAGAGCCACTGCCCTCAAGAAGAACCCTGCCAGATCAGGCCAGTGGCCCATCTAGTCCGGCACCCTCTTCTCACAGTGGCCAACCAGGTGCCCCCATGTTGTTGTTGTTTAGTCGTTTAGTCATGTCCGACTCTTTGTGACCCCATGGACCAGAGCACGCCAGGCACTCCTGTCTTCCACTGCCTCCCGCAGTTTGGTCAGGCTCATGTTTGCAGCTTCGAGAACACTGTCCAACCATCTCGTCCTCTGTCGTCCCCTTCTCCTTGTGCCCTCCATCTTTCCCAACATCAGGGTCTTTTCCAGGGAGTCTTCTCTTCTCATGAGGTGGCCAAAGTACTGGAGCCTCAACTTCACAATCTGTCCTTCCAGTGAGCACTCAGGGCTGGTTTCCTTAAGAATGGATACGTTTGATCTTCTTGCAGTCCATGGGACTCTCAAGAGTCTCCTCCAGCACCATAATTCAAAAGCATCAATTCTTCGGCGATCAATCTTCTTGATGGTTCCGCTATCACTTCCATACATCACTACTGGGAAAACCATGGCTTTAACTATACGGACCTTTGTTGGTAAGGTGATGTCTCTGCTTTTTAAGATGCTGGTGCCCCCATGGGAAGCCTGCAAACAGCACCTGAGGCCAAGAGCCCTCTCCCCTCCTGCGGTTTCCAGCCACTGACAGCCCTCTCCTCCATGAACTTGCCTAACCCTCTTTTGAAGCCACCCAAGTTGGTGACCATCACCAAGGCACAACAAGGGAACACACTTTTTACCTTGCATTGCCCACTGAGGAGGGGCCATTGGACAGTAGTCGTTCAGACAGAGGGTTGAAAATTCTTGAATGGCATGCAGCTCCTGAAGAAGAAAGTGCACAATTAACCCTCCTGGGAAGTGGAAAGGGACCCTGGAGGCTTCAAATCCCACATTAACGAGAGAGAGGCATGCCAGAACATTTGTAGTTATGGTTTTTTTTTAATACGTTGTAAGCCGCTTTGAGCATTGTTTTAACTTGGGAAAGGCGACATACAAATAAAATGACTGATGATCCTTACAAGGCTTTCCCTCAAATTAAGATTCAGACCCAAAACCAGTTTGGGGTGACTACTGGATCTAGGGAGGGCAAGACCCTCAGTTTCATGCAAAGGGCCCCAGGTTTGATACCCGGTAGGCAGGGAATTCCCCCTGTCTGAAACCCTGGAGAACCAGGTGGGTTTGTAATTAAGTAAAAAAAAAGAAGGGCCTCCCCTCCTTCAGGGAAAATAAAAGTGGTTTACAAGCTCATACAACAGCTTAAATTGCATTTAGATTTCCAATCTTCCTGCATTAGATATCTTCATGGTTTCTTAAAAAAAGAGAGAGATTCCTCTTCCCATATCATGGGATGCATCCAGTAAAACAACCTCTCATACCCTTTCAAAGCCTACCAGTGGGATTTCAAAATGGTGGTGAGGTCTGTCACATCCCCTGGGCAGGATTAAGCCAAGGGGGCCAGAGCCCAAGCAAGATCCCCTAAGAGAAAGCAGCTGGTTTGTCCTTCTCTTACCCCCCACCCCGCCCTGTGGCTTCCTTTGTGTGCCTGACAATGCATGTCAGATGCTCAGTACTTAGGCCTTAGTTAAGGGCATATCAACCAGCTGAAAATGACGGCAGAACTGAGATAAATTCAACAGAGTAAATAATTTTTGATGGTGTAAAAGTGGAAAACTGATTTGAATGGTTTACAAAAATATGCAGGAATGTATAATATATAAAAAGAACCATGGAAGGAGAAGAAGGGAAGTGACTGGATATTTTACAGTTTGTAAAATGTTTATTTTGAAATGTAAAATAGAAAACTTAATAAAATTATAGAAAAGGGCACAGCAACCTTCACCAACCTGGGGCCCTATAGGTATAACGGACTACAACTCCCATCAACCCCCAGCCAGCATGCCCTCTGATAGGAAACGGGAATGAAATACACAGATAATCAACTAAGATGCTGTAAACATGCACACCCATACGGGGGGGGGGGCTTACATTTATAGAACCTTCCAATGGGGTGGGGTTCCTCATGAACACACCATTTCCTTGCTACCTTTTCACTCTAAAACTATTAATGAAAGAACTTTAAAACTGCATTATTTTTTTAAAAAACCACTTAGAAACCCATCTCAGAAGTCTATGCAAGCACAATATCAAATGTTAAATACTCGTGGTTACTGATGATATGCATTTCCTGTGACATACCGTATTTTTCCGTGTATAAGACTAGGCTTTTTCTCTTAAAAATAATGTCAAAAATTAGGGGGGATCTTATACACTGATACATTTCCCCCCATTTTCTTAAAGTCCCAAAAAACAGGGGGCGTCTTATAGACCGAAAAATACGGTACCTTTTTTATGTGGGAGCTTTTGGGTTTCTCAAAAAATGCCCACCAATAAGGATCCCACTCTCTATGAGAGGACCAAGTTAATTCTCATTGCTTTGGTCACATTCAACCGGAACTATACAATCAATAGGAAGATTTGGCTCCAATTGGGACTTACCGCTAGCTGTTTGCTAATAGAGCTTGATTTGGCACGCACAGCTGGCTCCCTGCAGTATGGAAGGAAGGGAGTTAACAAACCTGAGCATAGTAGGGAAGAGTCTATTAAGGGGTAGGATACTCAAGTGGCCTTTGGGACTCTGCCTTGGCCCAGCCCCCACCTACCCCACCTCATTACCTCCCCAAGGGAGCTTGAGCCTGGGGGGAATGTGTCCTTGAACTGTGACAGTGCACCTTGCTTCCCTGGACAGGGAGAGGTGTGTGCAGAAAGAAGCCCCACATGGTGTATTTTCTGGCTGCACAGAAGGCAGGAGCAGCATCTGTTGCTCTGTCCACTGGAGCCCCAGCCCAGCCCTGGAATGTGGCCCCTGCCAGGTTGTCAATGAGACAAGGTGGCCCTCAGGATTCTTTGGAGGAAGCCACAGCTGTTGAAAATGGCATGGCGCTATTTGGAACGTATGATTTATTGTGATTTATTGAATTTGTATACCAGACTTCATCCGTAGATCCCAAGGTGGTACAGTGCAGATGGGGTCTGAGTTATGCAGCTGAGGTTATGCAGAGTTAGGATGGGACAACTGGGAGAATGGAAGGATTAAAAGCTAAGGGCACCCTCAATTTATTTCTCACCCTGGCTTTGGAGCGGGAGTAGGAGGAGTCAGCCATGCTGGGTATGTAGCGGGGCTTTCTGATTGTGGTGCTGGTGAAGGTGTGAGGTAGTCCCTTGGGCCCAGGCTTTGTCCAGCGGAGCCAGCATCCTTTGCAAACCTCACCTAAGGGAGCAAAAGAGGGGCATCACGGAGTCTGGTCAAGGCAACCACTGCCTCCACTTGTAGAACTTTATCCAGGCGGTAGACCGACCACCCAACAACCTTCTGAGGTTCTCTTGGTTGCTAACACGTTGGGAGGAAGACACACTCACCCGTTTGACTTGCACCTCAAAGGCCAGAGTTGAGTCCGGAGGAATGCGTTCAGCTTCTGCCAAAGGCCCGTAAGCCAATGCTGGCGGGACGAGGAGGAACCGCCTGCCTCCTCTCTTCATGCCAATCATTCCATCTTCCCAGGCCTTCAAGTTCCAGAAATGGAGAACCAAGCAAAAAACAAGTTTAGGTGACCGCCTTCGCTAAATACCAGAACCACACAGCCTTCGCCAACCTGACGTCGTCCAGATACCTTGGACTCCAACTCCAATCAGCAGGCGCTGGCTGGGGATGATGGGAGTTGGAGTCCACAGGATCTGTGTGTATGTTTGTCAGGTTGGTAAAGGCTGGTCGAGAGCAGGGCACAGGAATACTGACAGTTCTCTTGCACTCTTGAGGACAGTACTGTAGTTTAAAGCAGGGATGAAAAACATTCCCTCCGGGGAAACCTTCTTGGTGGGGAGGCGCATGCCAGGAGTGGGTGAGGCAAGAGGGGAAAGCGGGAGGGGCAACAAATGTAATTTTTCTTTTTGTACAATAGGCTACCTTAGACACCCACTCACACTCCCCCCGTGTCTCTCATCCAGGACAGCAAGAGGCAACACTGGAGGTCCAGGACTGTTTTGGTCCAGGCCACAGAGCAGGCTTGGCGAGGGGCATGGCCTGGGGTGAATCCTGAGGGCCAGTTTCAGTCCCTCCTGGGCCTGAGGTTCCCCCACCCCTCCTGTAAAGAAAGGCCAAGCCTGACTGACCAGTAGGGCAGGATGAGGAATTTTGCAGGGATCGAGGAACCCTGTTTGGGCCTCCCACTCCAGCAGATCATGGCAGGCGTAGACAAGCTGGGACAGCTACCTGCCTGCCGTTCTTGAGGAAGCCATTTGATCAGGGTCTGAGCTCAAAAAACATCACTGCTATTCAGCCTTCCACACAGCCCGGGCTGCTGAACTCTGCTTAGATGTGGAAGTGGAAGAAAGAATCCTTGCACTGTGGTGGGAAGATAGCGCTATCTTACCTTGATGACTTTGCCAGAGCCTAGCTTCAGACGGAGCAGCTTCTCTTTATTTACATTCGAGTCAAAAACCTGTTCCAAAAGTGGAAGTTCAATGGGGTGAAATTACTTTTAATGCGGAAGGTAATAGGTTCATGTTTTGCTACTCCCACTGCTGAGCCAACAGCAATGAGTATCGAAGGACGGGGCACAGCTCAGGGACACAGCACCTGTTTTGCAGGCAGAAGGTTCCAGGTTCAAACCTGGCATCTCCAAGGAAGGTCAGGGAAAGGCTTTTGCTTGGAAGCCTGGAGAGCTACTGCCAGTCAATGTGGGCGATGCCAACCTAGACCAGGGGCCTGATGCAGTGCAAGGCAGCTTTCTATATTGAATCCCCTGCCTAGCGGTGCCTCCCATATTGCAGATTGGGTAAAATGAGGTTGAGAAATAGGATCTACACCTTGGAGACAGGTGTAGCTTAGGACCTAACAGCATGTGCTTCCCAGGAAGAAGGTCCTGGGTTCCCTCCCTGGTATCTCCAGTTGAGAAAGGGAGGCAAGGCTGGGCAAGGCCTCACCTCTGGAGAGCAACCAATGCAAACCCCATGAAAAAGCCTTTTTTCTATAGAAACAAGCCTCAGTGAGCAAAGGTCAGGTTGAAATGCACATTGAGCTGTGAAGCAAGCTGGGTGAGCCTCAGGAAGTCCCTCTCCTGTTTCATTTCCTTGCAATGTTATGGCAAGGCAAAAGGATGGTTTTGTGGGACAAAAAGGATGTATGCAAACTATAAACCAGGAGTGGGAAAGCTGTGACCATGCAGTGCTGCTATAGACTTCAACCCCCATCATCCCCAGCCACCCCCTCTGCCAGCCTCACCTGCCCAAGACTACCGTTCTGGAACAGCCAGCCTGTAAAACTGATCTCCAGGACATCTCCAGTCGCCACACCTTGGCCGTTTCCGAGAACAAGATCCTGGCACAGCACAGAGTCAGGAGAACGGCTGCTGTTATACTTGGCAATGCACAGCTGCAAGAAGGAAGAACCAAGGCCCTTTGTGTCATTAGCCTGCATTGTCATCTGCACCTATGCAATCTGGCCCAGTGCAGCACTGGCTGAAGACCCCAGGGGCCTGAAAAAGCCCCAACTGGCTACACCACCATTCCTTGCTCTCCCTGGATACTTCTTAGTACAGTGGTGCCTCGCAAGACGAAAATAATCCGTTCCGCGAGTCTCTTCGGCTAGCGGTTTTTTTGTCTTGCGAAGCAACCCTATTAGCGGATTAGCGCTATTAGCGGTTTAGCGGCTATTAAAGGCTTAGCGCCTTAGTGGCTAAAAGGCTATTAGCGGCTTAGAAAAAGGGGGGAGTGAAAAAAATCGCAAGACTCGCAAGACGTTTTCGTATTGCGAAGCAAGTCCATAGGGAAATTCGTCTTGCAAAGCGCATCGAAAAATGGAAACCCCTATCCTCTAGCGGGTTTTTCGTCTTGCGAGGCATTCGTCTTGCGGGGCACCACTGTAGTTGGCAGAGAAAGCTTCTGGTGACTGATGCAAGAGAGCTGAGCTCTTGCGAACACTGATTCAGTGTCTGCAGGACAGTCACCCCCCACCCCACAATGCAATGCACGCCTCTGGCACCTGTTTGCTGAAGTCCACAGCCGCCATTTCTGATTCAAACATGATGGACCAATTCTGCCTCTGATCATCATAAAATGTGCAGTAGTTGTTGGGCTGCACCTGCGGAAAGAGAAAGGAGAAAGTGGAATTCTGAGCAGCAGACAGCCTCTGCTCAAAACAACTTTCTTCCTGATGGGTATTGCTAAAGACTTTGGGTTGTGTCCCAATGTTAGCCCTACTCAGAGCAGACCCATGAAAATTGATGGACATGACGAATTTGGTGCATTAATTTCAGTGAGTCTACTCTGAGCGCGCGCGCGCACACACACACACACACACACACCCATCAACGTCTGTAGTGTGTCATGTTTAGAAATGGAAAAATGCTATAGGACTTCGGGGTGGAGGGCTACCCCAAGGGATGTAAGCTACAGTAGGACAGAGGGCAGAATGTCATCTACTTTACTTTGTTACCTCTAGGTAAGCGTTTTAACCATAGAGGGGCCCCTTGGATCTAACACTACTCAAATCTAATGCGTTGCAACAAGCATTAGCCCTACTCAAAGCAGACCCACTGAAATTAATTGACCACAGAATTCTGCTTAGCTTCAGCCCATGCCATGGTCCTTGAAGGTCTTAATGTCAAAGCTTACCGTGAATACAAAACAGGCATGGATGCTGGCGGTCGCAATCTGCTGCAGCTGGCTGATATAAAGAAGCACTTTGTACTGGATTCCACAAGAGATAGAAAGACAGAAGAAAACAAGAGCAAAAGTGAGGAATCAAAAACTACGGGGCTGGCTCTTTTCAAAAGCACCTGGAGCTCTTCTTATACCAGGTAGCATTTCCACAGCACCCCAACAGCTAAATGACATATTAACATATAAATACATCAGAGGTGTTCATCGTAGGAATTGCTTTGGCTGCAGGTGCCTGGCTTAGTTACATGTGGAGTGACTTCGTTACAATGGAGCAGGCGTGGGGAGCCTTTGGTGCTGAGCTACAACACCCATTGGCTCTTGCCACATGCCCAGTGGAGAGGGGTGATGGGAGCTGTCGTTCAGGGACATCTGGAGGACCAAAGGCTCCCTACACCTGGAGAAACCAAGGGGTGAGATCTGTCCTTTTCCGCCCAATCAGCTAAACGGGAATGACAGCCCAGTGTTTTATCCTGTCCCCACCACCCTCACCTGCAACAGGGGAGTGGGACAAGGCAATCATACCAGAGTCTTCCTGGAATAAATGCATATGTTTCCTGACATATTTTATCCGTTGCTTGTAAAACACCTGTGAATCCTTTCACAGCAAAGTGGGGCAGAACAAACCACTGAAGAGCTAGCTGACTGGGCTGAAAAGGACAGAGGCTGGAAAAACTGAATCCCTTTTGCAACATAAGCTGCTGAAACCCCCTTCCTTTTTTGACTGTGGTGGGAACGTTTATTGATTTTTCAAGCCACGACAAAGTTACTGTCTCACCTCCCTCTATCCACTCCACACACAATACCCCCTAGGCCCTTCTTTTGTCAAGATGCTAGTCCACATGGTTCTTGTTAAATAAGAGCACAGGGAGCTGCCTTGGACTGAATCAAACCACTGGTCTCTCTAGCTCAGGACTGCCTACTCTGACCGGCAGCAGTGTCCCCAGCCCTACCCAGAGGAGCTAGCAATTGGATTTGGGAGCTTCTGTCTGCAAAGTGGATGCTGTGTTGCTGTGCGACAGCCCCTTCCCTGCTGCGAATACTTTTTGTAGAGAAGTGAGGTCAGAATAAAAAAAATGGGAGCTATAACCCTTGTGAGCTGATTGGGCAGAAAGAGACTAGAGCCAAAACAGCACCTTTGCTTTTTCCAGAGTAAGACACCATCAGGAAACCAGGATTCAGACAAAGGGAAGCATTTCCTTAGCCCAACCTACATCAACCCGGTATCCTCCAGATGTTTAGGACCAACAGCAGCTGTAGTCCCAAACATCTGGAGGACAGCAGGTTGGCAGAAAGCCAGGCTACTTCAAGACACCACACCTCCTCCTCCTCTTACCTCCTTGGTTGCATTGCTGCCCACTACAGCTGCTCCATACTTGCCATGTTTCACATATTTCCCATTGGTACTGGAATGAGAAGAGAACACCTCTTAGCTTCCCACAGTTGTTGCCACCATGCCAACCCCATGGGTTATATTAAGCAGCTTTTTACAAAGACTTCCCAGGGGTTGTGTGACTCCCATCAGCCCAGACCATCTGGCCAACGGTGAGGGGCGATGTGGGGGGTGGGCAGTAGCAGCCCAGCAACATTTTATCAGCCCACAAGCTCCCCATCCCAGGAGGTCTCTACCCTCAGTTCAGTTCAGTGTTGGCTGGTGCCTCATTGGGGTGAATGCAGGGAGCCCAACTCTAGGTGGCACCAGAGCCAACGACAAGAAGGGCCAGCTAAGTCTAGGGCTGTTCCCATCCTCCTCCCTGCTGTGTTCTACCATGGCAGCATGGAGACTGAGGGGGAAGAGGAAGCTGACAGGAAGTCCTGCCCTCTGGATCGGTTGGACGTAACAAGGCAGGCAGGTGGGAGCCAGCTGAGGGCAGAATGAGGGGGTGGTGTCCTACTGGACCTGCTTTCACTGGTATGGCATAAGGCAATTGAGCCAGCACATTGAGCCAGAGTCAATGATATCCACAGCCTGATTGGCTGGAAGTAAAAAAACAACAACAGGCAGGTGGGGGCAGGCTGAGGTTGGGGAGGCGGTGCCCCATTCGCCCCAATTGACACCCCCCCATTGTTGCTCCACCTCCATCGTGCAGCCCAGACACTGAGGTCCAGCCCCGAGGCCCTTCTGGTGGTTCCCTCGCTGTGAGAAGTGAGGTTACAGGCAACCAGGCAGAGGGCCTTCTCCGTAGTGGCACCTGCCCTGTGGAACGCCCTCCCAGCAGATGTCAAGGCAATAAGGCAATGAGCAACTATTTTACTTTTAAAAGACAACTGAAGGTGGTCCTGTTTAGGGAATTTTTTAATGTCTGATGCTGTACTGTTTTTAATATTTGGTTGGAAGCTGCCCAGAGTAGCTGGGGTATAAAAAATAAATTATTATTATTACTATTCAGCTGCACCTCTTTCCAAACAAGCCAGGCAAGATGGAGAGATGATTGCAAAAGATGTGAGCACAGGACCTGGGTAGCAAGAACACACTGCAGCTCATCCCCTCTGCTGTAGTACTCACAACAAATATGCATGAACAACTGTAGCGAAGAAGACTGACTGCACTGCTGCTGTGGGCACAGGAGCATCAGTGGGTGCAGCAGCAGCAGCTGCAGGAGGATCCTTCTGGGTAGACAGACCTGCAGCTGGAGCAGCACATGAGAAGGGTAAGTGCTCTGTTGCAAACAGAACATTGCTTGGAAACATCAGGCCAAGTTAGCTCCCTTGTCTGAGCCAGTTGCTCAGATTAATGGAAAACGGGAAATTGACTTTTTTTTTCTTTTAACACTTTTATTTTGCTTTAAACAAATACAGATAAATATAAACAACCAAAATTACAAAAGAAAAATTATTAATAACAATAATGGAAAAAGCTAAACAACTACCAAAAATATCAAAGTAGATGGCATAGAATATAAGCCATTATGGGGTAGAAGAAAAAAGAGGAAAGGAGGAGGAGGAGGGAAAAGAAAAAAGTGGGGGGGAAAGAGGGGGGAAATGAGCCAAAACACAAGAAGGCTCGTCCATTGTACGCTTCCGTCAAGATCACAACAGATCATTATTCTTATCAGTTCTCTCTATCTGCATTCCATAGAATCCCTCATCTTGGTATCAGGGAACATTTCCCTATGTGGTATCATTCTAAACATAACCAGGTCTTTATTGATGTACCCTTATCCCCTAGATAATTATTTAAACATTCCCATTCTTCTTTCACCATCTTCCATGTTGGAAGATCTAAATTCCTGGATAGACAAGGCCTACAGATTTGGACCTAAAAAAGACACTAAGATCACACATGACTGTATGGTGATTTTTAAAACTAAGGAGCAGAGAGACATTATTTTAGGCCACCATTATAAATAAAGTCTAAAGATAGATGAGAAGGGAATAATTTTGTTTAAAGATATTCCGACATATTTTTTGGCCCTGAGAAATAATTATACGGATTTGGCCAGTGCCCTAAGAAGAAAGAACATTTTCTTCAGGTGGGAGTTCCCGGAAGGACTATCTTTTAAATTTCAAGGAAGGAAACAAAGAATAACAACTGTCGGAGAGAAAGAAAGATTCTTGGCGAAAAACGCAAAAGAGCTTGGACTGGAAAGTTCTCCTTCATCAGGGGCAGGGGCAGTGGGCCCCTAATAGAAGAAGAAGAAGAAGAAGAGTTTGGATTTGATATCCCGCCTTTCACTCCCCTTCAGGAGTCTCAAAGCGGCTAACAATCTCCTTTCCCTTCCTTCCCCACAACAAACACTCTGTGAGGTGCGTGGGGCTGAGAGACTTCAAAGAAGTGTGACTGGCCCAAGGTCACCCAGCAGCTGCATGTGGAGGAGCGGAGACGCGAACCCGGTTACCCAGATTACGTGACTACCGCTCTTAACCACTACACCACACTGGCTCTCCAGATGTCTTTGAAAATCTACTCCTGGAATGTGAATGGTCTAAATTCATGTTTTAAGAGGAACCAAGTTTATCACGTACTGGCAAGACAGAATTTGGATATAATTTGTTTACAAGAAACACATGTTATAAGACTTCATAAGAAAATTCTCCAAGATAAGAAACTTGGGCAGGAATTTATTTCATCCGACAAAGTGAAAAAAGGTGTGGTTTTTTATGTTAAAGAAAAATGGAATCCCAAATTGTTGTTTAAAGATGAGGAAGGGAGGTACATTGCAGTTGACATTACTGCACAAGGCGATAAATTTCTTTTGCTGGGAATTTATGCACCAAATGATGGCAAAGTGGAATTCTTTAAGAATCTGGACTTAAAACATGGATTGTATGGATTACAAATTGATTTTAATGGGAGATCTGAATGGAGTAGCATCAACATGAATGGATAAAACACAGGGACAGAAAAATCCAAGTTCCGGCAGATTACCAAAGATTTTCTTTGATATGACTGATAAATACGATTTGTCGGACATACAGAGGCTACGAAATCCAATGGAGATAGATTTCACTTTTTTCTCAAATTCAAATCAATCTTTCTTGCGAATCAACTATATATGGGTATCCAGAGATTTGGTTCCTAAGGTTCCTAAAACAGAAATTTGCCCTAAGACTTGCTCAGATCATAATGCAGTGGTTTTGGAGATGAAATTATACCTGCAGGGTTCCTTTAGATGGAGGATGTATGATGAGTTGTTGAGGAATGAACAGATAATTAGTAAGGCCCAAAAGACTCTAAAAGACTATTTTGAACTAAATATGAACACAGAGGTTGAAACAAGAGTCATTTGGGATGCAAGTAAGGCAGTAATGAGAGGTTTCCTCATACAACAGAACTCGATAAGGAAAAAGATACAGAATGAGAAAAAAGAGAAAATTCTGTCTCAAATAAAAGACAAAGAGAAAAGTTTAAGATTAATGCCAAAGAGTCAACAGATTCCAAAAGAAATTAAAGCATTGCAGATTCAATTTTCTCAAATTATTAACCAGGAAATAGAATGGAAAATTAAAATGATGAAACAGAGAAATTTTGAATCTGCAAATAAATGTGGGAAATTGTTGGCTTGGCAATTAAAAAAGAGACAGAAGCAAAGTACTATTACAAACATTGTATCTGAAGGAAAATCTATGGAAAACCCTGGCGATATAAGAAAATGTTTTCAGAAATACTTTAAACAGCTGTATAAAAAAGGTAAAGAAGATAAGGATAAAATTGAGCAATTTCTTGTGGCAAATGAAATGCAGAAAATTCCCGAGGATAAAAGGTTCCTACTAAATGGCATGATTACAAGACAGGAGGTTGAGATGGCAATAAATAAGATGCAGTCAGGCAAAGCCCCGGGACCGGATGGTCTTTCTGCAAAATATTATAAAATATTGAAAGATTGGCTAATTCAACCGTTGGCAGATGTGTGTACTAAGATTTTAAGAGGGGACAAAGCTCCCGAAACCTGGAAAGATGCATTTATTACTCTGATTCCAAAAACAGATCAAGATAGATCTCATGTAAAAAATTATAGACCAATCTCATTACTTAATGTGGATAAAATCTTCGCAAACATTTTGGCCAATAGATTAAAAAAGGTTCTATCAAATTATATACATAAGAACCAGACAGGATTTCTGCCTGGGAGACATAGGAAAGATAACATTAGAAATTTAATTGATATAATAGAAAGGTTGGAAGCGAAAAGAAATTGTAAAGCAATGTTAATGTTTATTGATGCTGAAAAGGCTTTTGATAATGTTTCTTGGTTATTTATGATGAAAAATCTAGAAAGAATTGAGGTTGGCCAGGAATTTTTTAATGGTATTAATGCGATCTATTTTGAACAAAAAGCAAAAATCATAGTTAATAATGTCTCAGAGGAAATCAGAATTGAGAAAGGAACCAGGCAAGGATGCCCGCTTTTCCCTCTGCTATTTATTTCTGTTCTGGAGGTTTTGTTAAACATGTTGAAGAAAGAGGAGGTGGTTAAAGGCATTGTAGTAGGATTCCAGCAATATAAATTAAAAGCCTTTGCTGATGATTTGGTTTTAACATTACAAGATTCAGAAACCAGTGTAGTGAAAGCACTGGAGCTGATTCAAGAGATTGGGCAGGTAGCAGGATTTAAATTAAACAAGAGCAAAACCAAAGTTTTAGAAAAAAACTTAGATAATGAGGAAAGAAAAAACCTTTTTGAAAGGACAGGCCTTGTTTTGGTGAAAAAAGTTAAATATTTAAGTGTGAATTTCAGTAAAGAATTTGAATCTTTACAAAGATAACTATGAAAAATTATGGAATGAAATTAAGAGAGATCTTGAGGTATGGTCAAATTTAAAACTCTCATTGATGGGCCGAATATCGGTGGTTAAGATGAATGTATTGCCGAAGATGTTCTTATTTCAAGTTTTACCAATCATTGATAATGTCAAATGTTTTAAAGAATGGCAGAACGTATTGTCTAAATTTATCTGGCAGGGGGAAAAACCTAGAATTAAATATAAATTACTTACAGATATAAAAGAAAGAGGGGGCTTTTCCCTGCCAGATTTGAAGATATATTTTGAAGCTGCTGCATTCTGCTGGATCAAGGATTGGATTCAATTAGAGAATGATGATGTGTTAGACTTGGAGGGACTGGATAATCGATTTGGATGGCATGCATATCTATGGTATGACAAGGTAAAGGCCCACAGGGGTTTTAAGAATCATGTAATTAGAAAGGCATTATACAATGTATGGACTAGATACAAAGATCTCTTAGTAAGAAAAACACCAAAATGGATTTCACCAATGGAAGCACAGGCCCCAAAAAAAGTTAAATATGGAAAACAAATGGTTGAGGTATTCAGATTTGTTGTTAGAAAATCAGGAAGGTTTTAAATTAAAACCATTTGAACAAATTAAAGATAAAGTGAATTGGTTGCATTATTATCAAATTAACAAATTATATAAGATGGATAAGAGAAATGGTTTTGCAACAGAAAAAACCAAATTGGAAACGAAGTTGTTAGACACTAATGATAAGAATATGTCTAAAATGTACAGTTTGTTGTTGGGGTGGCATACAAAGGATGAACAAGTTAAATCGGTCATGATTGATTGGGCAAGGGATGTAGGACATAATATAATGACGGAGGACTGGGAGAGGCTATGGAGGAAAGGGGTTAGGTTCACTGCATGTATGATGTTAAAGGAAAACATTATGAAGATGATGTATAGGTGGTACTTGACCCCTGTAAAATTAGCAAAGATTTATCACAAAAGTGATAATCTTTGTTGGAAATGTAAAGAAAAAGAAGGTACTTTTTTCCATATGTGGTGGACTTGTCCCAAGGTGAAAGACTTCTGGGAGAAGATTTATAATGAACTGGAAAAAATGTTGAAATATACATTTATTAAGAAACCAGAGGCCTTTCTCCTTGGAATAACAGGTTTAGAATTGCCCAAGAAAAATGTTAAATTATTTTTGCATGCCACAACGGCCGCTCGAATATGACTTGCTAAAAACTGGAAAATACAAGAAGTACTAATAGTGGAAGATTGGCAGATGAAGATGATGGACTTTTCGGAGCTAGCTGAAGAATCCGCGACCAGAAAGAAGAGGAGTTTCAAGAGGACTGGAGGAAATTCAAGGACTATTTGAACAAATATTGTAATATAAAAAATTAGAAATTACTTGAAAGAAACAAATAGGCCTAGGACAAATTAAGTTATAATTAAATAAATGGGATTCAGAATGTCAAGAAAAGTGAATAAGATGACTATAATTGGAAATTGTTTTAGTTTAATAATGATATTGGAAAACTCTTACTTTTAAATTACAAGGAAACTCAGAAGGGAGGGATTTGAGGAAGTCAATCAAGATGTTTAAAAAGTTGGATTTGTGAAGAATTAAGTTTGTTATTATTGTTTATTTGTTTATTGTTCCCTCCCTTTCCCCCCTTTTTTCTCTTCTTCTCTTTTTCCTTTTCTATTTTTGTGTATTATTCTGCTTTGTGGCTTGTGTTATTATGGTGGAAAAAATTAATAAAAATTTATTTAAAAAAAAGAAAAAGATAATTATTTAAACATTTCCATTCTTCTTTCACCATCTTTTTAGGTTTATCTCTTATTGCATCTGTCAGCTTCACGAGCTCCAAGTACTCACACAATTTAACTCCCCATTCCTCTTTAGTGGGTGTATTTTTATCTTTCCAGTGTTTTGCCACTATAACCCTTGCTGCTGACATTGCATACATAAATAACCTGGTTTTGGTTTTGGGAATATTATCTGAGACCATTCCTAATAAAAATTCTTCCGGATTCTTGCTAAATGTAGTTTTTATCAATCTCTTTATCTCTTCATAAATCATATTCCAAAACCTTTATATCTCTATACAGGACCACCACATATGGTAGTATATTCCTAACTGTTCTTTACATCTTCTGCACTTGTTATTATATGATTTATTTACTTTTGCTAGTTTTACGGGGGTCAAGTACCATCTATAGTACATTTTCATAAGATTTTCCCTTATAAGGAAGCAAGCCATGATTTTTTAGTCCATTCTTCATTCCAAATACTGGGTTTGATCATATGTCCCAGGTCCCTCTCCCATTTTACTGTAATTTCTTTGATATCCTCCTCCTTTCTTTCCCAATTCAAAAATAGTTTGGCGGCTTTTAGTTGATAATATTCCAGCCAGGTTATTCCCTTCTGTTTCAGTTCTCTTAGGTCCTTTATTTTCGGGTTGCTACTTATTTCCTCTACTAAATCCTTGTATGTTAACCAATCACTGTTCATATTTTTCCTATGAACTGTCATAGATTCCATCGGTGACAGCCACCATGGTGTTTTGGTCACTACTGATTTTTTACTTCTCCCCCATACTTCATATAGTGCCCTTCTCACAAAATGATATAAGAACAGGAAGTTGCCTTGTATGGCGTCAAACCACCGGGTCCATCTACCCCAGTGTGGTGAATACAGACCACCAGCACCTTTCTGGGGCCCCAGGTCAGGGGTCTCTCCCCAGCGCTCCTCGGGAGTTGACCAACCCAGTTGATTCTGTGGGGCTTCAGAACCAAAGGTTGGACTAGATGGTCCACAAGAGCTCATCTTATGTTCCTAGGCATTGTGAACAGTTTACTTACCGGTAGCTGGTTGACGTTTTTTAGGCTGCTTGGGTGACATGTATTGGAAGAGCACATTTCCAGATTCTGTAGTTGTCTGATCCTGTCCAAAGAGAGAGGCCAGCCTGGTCCTGGGCAGAGAGAAAAGTAACCATTCACTTCATTCACAGAGAGAGGCAAGTAGATGGGAACAGAACAAGACATGTATCTGCAAGCACAAAGATGCTCATGTTTCACTGCAGGTTGGCGATTTTGTTGCAGCCTTCCCCAAAGACCAGAGGGTAATGGATTCAAAAACTATAATCCTGTCAGGGATTAGGATGTTGGCCACCCCACTAGGTCATAATGCTTGCCGAAGGGAGCTTTGCCCAGTCTCTCTTGGGGTAACCAGCCTGGAAGAGCTGTTGTAAGAAATTAATGCGCACAACTAAAGGAGTAGACACATTGTGGGTCTTCTCTAAGCAGAACTTAGTTGGAGACAGTCCCTTCCTTTTCCTATTAGTTTCTATAACCTCTCTTAAGAACAAAAGAAAAGCCTGCAGGATCTGGCCAAAGGCCCAGCGAGTCCAGCATTCTGTTCTTACAGTAGCCAACAGAACCCAAGCACAAGAGGCTGCTCCCCTCCTGTGGTCTCCAGCAACAGTTGTTCAGAAGCTCTGCCGCCGCCAACTTGGTGAGCATAGCCACCATCGCTAGATTTCTCCTCCCTGAATTTTTCTAATCCTCTTTTAAAGTCACCCAGATTGGTGGACATTCCTGCCTCCTGCGCGAGAGTTCTGTAGTTTAACTGTGCATGGTGTGAGAAAGTACTTTCTTTTGCTTTTCCTGAAGGTCTTCCAACATTCAGCTTCATCAGATGTTCACAAGAGGGAGAGAAACTGTTCCCTATCCACTTTCTCCATGCCATGCCTAATTTGATAAACTTCTATCATATTATCTCTTACTTGCTTTTTGTCTAAACTACAAAGTCTCTAAAACTGAAAAGGCCGTTGCCCAATTATTGCACCCAAGCTTTTATAGAACCTAGTTCAGTGGTACCTTGGTTTTTGAACAGCTTAGTTCACAAACTACTTGGAACCCGAATGCTTCAAACCCGGAAATGAGTGTTCCGGTTTTCAAACTTTTTTTGGCATCTGGACGTACTTCGTTGGGGGGGGGGTTGCACTTTTGTTTTGAGTGCCACAATTCCATTGCCTGCTTGCTTGCTGCCTGACCTGGGCTTCCCTTATTCAGCGCCAGCCGCATCAGCCACTGGCGACACCCAAAAGCGGAGGAGGGGGTGGCTGATGCTGCAAGGACAGCGGTGGCAGAGGGACCCAGAGGGTGGCAGCGACACCCCCTGTCTGCTCGGCACGGCCTTCCCTCAGTTGGTGCCAGCAGTGAAATCTGGAGGCAGAGAAGGGTGTCGTTAATGATGTAGCGACTTCGCCTTCTCCGCTTTCGTTGCCACTGATCCACACCCAGAAGTGACTGCCGTGACAGGATGCTGGTGCCACCACTGTAGTAAGAGTGGCGGGTTGGGTGGGTGGGGGGATGGATCCAGAAAGGCTAGCATGGGGGGAGGAAGAGAAGCCAACTGGCTCCTCAGAGAGATGACTTTTGCCTTCCTTTCCATCCCCCCCCCCCCGCCACTGGAACTCCCCCATCACACACCCCGTGCACTCATCCCTCCAATGGCAATGGGTAAATCACTGCCAGTTTTTAATACTGGGTAGCAGATAGCAGCCTGGTCTATTGCTTTCATTTTATGGATCAATAGTCTAATTAGATAGTCATTTTCATGCTAAATTGCTATTTTGGGGGTTGTTTTTAATTGTCTGGAATGGATTAATCCATTTTGCATTACTTTCTATAGGAAAGTACGCCTTGGTTTTGGAATGTTTTGGTTTTGGAACAGATGTCCGGAAGACATTGTAAACAAAACAAAAATTTAAAAGGTATCCATTACAGTGGTACCTCGGGTTAAGTACTTAATTTGTTGAAGAGGTCCATTCTGAAACTGAAACTGTTCTTAACCTGAAACTGTTCTTAACCTGAAGCACCATTTTAGCTAATGGGGCCTCCTGCTGCTGACACGCCACCGGAGCACAATTTCTGTTCTCAATCTGAGGTACTATTTCTGGGTTAGTGGAGTCTGTAACCTGAAGCGTATGTAACCCGAGGTACTATTGTACTGCAAAGATACAAGCCCTGCCCTTGCGGTTTATCTTTCCCCACATGCGGAGATTCACTGCCAGGAAGGTGGGGAGAGGGAATAAACCTGGCTGAACACAAGTGATTTTCCCTACAGACATTCAGAAGTATCTCATCTCAGGGTTGTTCTGGAAGCAGAAACTTACCAGTTACAACACACCCTAGCCCACTTCCCCGCACTCCTGAGAGCTAGAAACTTGCAGATTAAAACAAACAAACAAACAAACAAACAACACACACACATACCAAGGTCAAGTATCTTCAAACATTAAATCTCCAGCCTTAGACCCAAACTCCATGCTATACTGAACAGCAAGCAAAAATATCCAAGGGGTGAAGTGCCCATTTTAAATGCCTGACAGCACTCCAAACAGCTAGAGAAAAACCACAAGTGGCAACATGCATGTTTGAGGGGCTCCCAAAAGAAGCGAGCGGAACAGAGATTGTGAGCTTGGCTTCTCCTTCTGGGGAGTGACATTCTGGGAAGACATAGATCAGGGGTCAGCAAACTTTTTAAGCAGGGGGGCAGTCCATTGTCCCCCAAACCTTGTGGGGGGCCGGACTATATTTTGAATATTTGGGTGGAGGCATCTGCAGTTCTCCATAAATTTCTGAACTACAACTCCCACTGGCTATATGTCACTCTGACCTTTGCTCACTGCCAGCGTTGCCAAAAGCAGCAGTGCAGTGCCCTTATTTTGAACACCTAAAATGTCACAGTGTAAAGGGCACTAGAAATCTTTCTTAGGGTTCCTTTTGTAGAAGGAATCAAAGACCACAAAACACCTCCATTCAGTCCTGTTACTGGCACCCACTTTAGGGCAGGAGTTAGAATGCCAACTTGTGACCTGGGAGATCAGGGTGCAGACCCCCACTTGGAGATGAAGCTCACTTTGTGACTCTCTCTTAGTGTAACATTAGCACAGAAGAAGTGGTCCCTGCCGCCCGCACCCAATCATCATGAGAGGCGAACTTTTTAGCCACTGCATGCTCCAAAGCTAAGCATGTAAGAAACAGTGAAAACACAAGGCACTTCGGTTTCAGCTCAGAGTTGGTCCACTGAAATGGGCGGGCGAAACCAACGCATAGCTTAGTCGGATGCAACCCAGCGCCTCCCATTTCATCCTTAGCTGGACGAAACCCCGCCCATTTCATCCTCACCAGCTGGCTCAAAGACGCCTAGCTCAGCTGAACTTCGCCTCTCTCTCAGCGCCTAACAGCACGTATTTGCAGACAAAGCCCTCTGCATGTGTTCGGAAGCTGGAGTCCAGCCATAGGTTCCTCATCTCTGCCTTATGCCCTCCTTGTGGCCCTCTGACATGGCAATGCCCATAATAATTCCTAGATAAGAGCTCTAGCCCCCTTGCTCTGGAAGAATGTTCTACTGTGGGGCAATCTCTCCTTTGGAGGCACAGATTTAGGAGGAGGTAGTTATGGAAACAAGGCAGAGCCTTCTCCCCACCAACCACCATAACACATGAGAGGTGAACACCCAAGGAAAATGTCATGCCTGAAAGGAAAAAGATCAGGAATGTAAGAAGCTGTCTTCTATCAAACGAGACCCTTTGTCTATCTAGCTCAGTACTGTCTACTGACTGGCTGTGGCTTTCCTGGGTTTAAAACAGGGGGCATTTCCAGCCCTACTTGGAGATACCAGGGATTGAACTTAGGACCTTCTGCATGCAAAGCAGACACTTCATTTTGTTCCCAAAGCATTCCAAAAGAATCAACTCAGCTAATCAAAGGACTTTACCTTCAGCCTTGGGGCGGGGGGAAGCTGCAGCTTGGGGAAATGTCTTTTGCAGTAGGAAAAACAAGCTAAGTTGAGCTGCAAGAGGCGCTGCCCTGATTTAGTTTCCCAAGGAGACTGACAGACATCCCTCAAGTCAAGCTGATGCCCTTGCAGAGGATTCTCATTGCTTTGGCAGAGAAATGTGAGGTGGAAGACAATTTAGTATGTTTAGGTTTTGTATACCCTGCCTTTAGTTGTATAAAGCATTGAATTTTTGTTAGTTTACTTGTCTCTGTGGTTCCATAATAATTTGAGGGGGGGAAAAAGATTTTTTTTAAAAACCCCTCAACTTGCCCAAGCACCCCAGCCCAGCTTTAAGGCCATTCCTGTGTGTGTGTGTGTGTGTGTGTGTGTGTGGTTGGATGTCTTCTTCCTAGGAACATAAGAAGTGGCCTTACATTGAGTCACGTCCTTGTTCCATCTAGTTCAATTTCACCTATAGCAACAGCTCTCCAGGGTCCCAGACAGGGACCTCATCTGCACTATACATTGGAAGCACTATTATACCTCTTTATGCCCTCATGGCTTCTCCTACAAAGAATCCTGGGAACGGTAGTATGTTAAGGCCAAGAATAGTATTCCCAATCCTATAGGAAGAAGTGACCAAAGCCTGAAAGATAGCAGATTCACTTAAATAATGTACGTACTGAATTGGGGACTTTCCAAGTGATGCCTTTTTCTCTTGCTTACTAATTATCACACCAGTTCCTGAAGCAAATTAATCAGCTACAAGTGTTAGGAAGAGTGAATTCTAGCTGACCAAGGTGCAGACCTACGTTACCCTCCAGATGAGTCGTCCTCTCATGGGGCAGTTAGGGTTCAGTGGTCACTTTATTCAGGTGGCTATATGTCACTCTGACCTTTGCTCACTGCCAGTGTTGCCAAAAACAACAGTGCAGTGCCCTTATTTTGAACACCTAAAATGTCACAGTGTAAAGGGCACTAGAAATCTTTCTTAGGGTTCCTTTTGTAGAAGGAATCTAAGACCACAAAACACCTCCATTCAGTCCTGTTACTGGCACCCACTTTAGGGCAGGAATTAGAATGCCAAATTGTGACCTGGGAGATCAGGTGCAGACCCCCACTTGGAGATGAAGCTCACTTTGTGACTCTCTCTCAGTGTAACATCAGCACAGAAGAAGTGGAAACAGAAAGCTAGAATCAGGAAATGGGAAAATATTTCACCACAGCACAGGCAACAGGCATTTGTATGCAAATCAACCCTATGTACATTCATGGGGAAGTTCAGTTGAATTCAATGGAGTCTACTCCCCAGTAAGTCTTGCTTTTTAAGAAAAATGCTCCTTTCCTCATTACCCTTGGGCTGAACTTCCTAGTCCCAAACCACTACTAAAACATAATGTATTCCCTCACTCTACAAAAGGTGTGGGGTATGTTTGGCCCTCTGGATTGTAGAGCAAGTGCACTCCCATCACCAGTGGTGTAGAGGTCTGGGGTTGCGGAGGTTACTATTTCTGCAGCAGGGTCCCTGCCTCCCGCACCCAATCATCATGAGAGGCGAACTTTTTAGCCACTGCATGCTCCAGAGCTAAGCATGTAAGAAACAGTGAAAACACAAGGCACTTCTGTTTCAGCTCAGAGTTGGTCCACTGAAATGGGCGGGCGAAACCAACGCATAGCTTAGTCGGATGCAACCCAGCGCCTCCCATTTCATCCTTAGCTGGCCGAAACCCCGCCCATTTCATCCTCACAAGCAACGCTGTGAGGCAGAGAGACAGAAAGAAGGAAAAAGAGAGATAAAGAGAGAAGGAACCTTGCTGGCTCAAAGACGCCTAGCTCAGCTGAACTTCGCCTCTCTCTCAGCGCCTAACAGCACGTATTTGCAGACAAACCCCTCTGCATGTGCTCGGAATCACCCTTCGCAAGCCTGCACCCACCCACCCCAGCCCCACATGCTGCCCCAGCCCCACATGCTGCCCCAGCCCCCCACACAGCTATGGTCCCACATGCTGCCCCAGCCGCACATGCTGCCCCAGCCCCCCACACAGCTATGGTCCCACATGCTGCCCCAACCCCACATGCTGCCCCAACCCCACATGCTGCCCCAGCCCCACATACAGCCCCAGAAGCACACACAGTCCCAGCCCCACACCCACCCCAGCCCCACATACAGCTCTAGTCCCACATGCTGCCCCAGCCCCACATACAGCTCTAGTCCCACATGCTGCCCCAACCCCACATGCAGCCCCAGCCCCACACACAACTATGGTCCCCTCACACAGCCCCGCCGCCTCACGCCGACCCAAAGACACCCGCACACCCCGCATCTCCCCCCCCCCCCCGCAGAGAGGCGCCGCATTCTCACCCTCCCGTCGGAAGCTGGAAGGCCTCGTCTTCTTCATCCATGTCCCCCAACATCCTGACGGCCCCTCGCTCCCCGCGCCCCTCGACTAAGCCCAAGCCGGGAGGCGAGAGCCGCAAAGCGCGCGGCTGCAACTTCTCGGCCATGGCTCAAGCGCTGTGCTGCGGAAGCGAAACTAGCAAGCCAAAGCGGCCGGCGGCATTCGCGGCCCCCAAAGGGGCCAAACTTCCACGCGGAGGGAAGAAGCGCGTGCACGGGGACGCCAGCGATCAGCTGTTGCTGCCGCTGCCGCGAATTTGGCGGCGGGACTCTTAAGTTTGACGGAAAGGGAGGGGGACACGGCTGGACCAATGGGAAGCTGGCTTCTGGGAGAGGGAGGCGGGAGGACGGGTGACGCTCGCTCGATGCTGGCCAATGAGGTGGCGCCTCCGCTCGCCGGGCGAAGAAGGGACGCGTCTGAGGAGATCGAGCGAAGGAAGAGAAGGCGAGGAAGGCGCAGGTAGCTAACTTCCGATTCTTCTCATTGTGCTATTTACACTTGGTCTGGCAAAACACATTTCTTTCTTCTTATTTAGCCTTCTCGTTTAATATCCATAAACTTTTACTATGTACATTCTCCATATTCCAAGATTCATTCTAGGTCTGTCAGGAGATTAACGTTGCCACTCCTTTTTAAGATCTTCCTTAAATGTTATCCGATCTTGATTAACTTTTGGTATGGAATTTCCTCTTATTCTCCCTGTTGTTCTGGCAAGCTGTAGATCTTCTATCATTTTTGCTTGCCAGCCCGTTTTTGTGGGGATGATATCACTGTTATAGAACTTATAACACAGTGGCATAGCGTGGGGGGTGCAGGGGGGGCCGGCCGCACCGGACGCAACATATGGGGGTTAGGGTTAGGGGGCGCAAATCCACGGGTTAGGGGGCGCAAATCCACGGGTTAGGGGGCGCAAATTACTTGCCTTGCCCCGGGTGCTGACAACCCACGCTACGCCACTGTTATAACATCACCTTTCCAATTCCTTGCTACTAAAATCCTGGCTGCTGTGGTTTCATACATAAAAAGTGGTCTGTGGTTTTTATTAATTTCCATGGACATAACACCTAACAGGAAGGATTCAGGGGTTTTTTTGGAAATGAGAGTTTGAAGATCTTTTAAACTTTAGAGTAAAGAGTAAAGAGCCAGTGTGGTGTAGTGATTAGGAGCGGTAATCTGGGGAACCGGGTTCGCGTCTCTGCTCCTCCACATGCAGCTGCTGGGTGACCTTGGGCTAGTCACACTTCTCTGAAGTCTCTCAGCCCCACTCACCTCACAGAGTGTTTGTTGTGGGGAGGAAGGGAAAGGAGAATGTTAGCTGCTTTGAGACTCCCTAGGGTAGTGACAAAGCGGGATATCAAATCCAAACTCTTCTTCATCTTCTTCTTCTTCTTAGAAATTATATCCCAGAATTCTTTTATCCTCTTGCATTCCCACCACATGTGTATAAAGGTACCAACCCCCCTTTTGCCTCCCCAAGAAACATCTGAACTGTTTTTGTACATCTTGGCCAATTTGGCCGGGGTTAGCTACCACCTGTATAACATCTTCATCACATTTTCTTTTTTTTATAAATTTTTTATTAGAGTTTCCATAATTTTTATAACAACAAAAACAAAACAAGACAATACAATAAACACAACAAACAAAAAACAGGTACAATTTCAAAATCTTATTTTCTTATAATTTACTTCCCCGACTTCCTCATACTTCCCCTTTCTGTATTCCAATTTCTAATCAATTATTCAGCAAATCCTTCCCTTCTTTTAACTTGAATTTAATCTTACTTATTCTCCTTAGCTTATCCGTTACCACTAGTAACTGCTTATTTTCTAATCCAACACCATTTTAACACTCATTAATTTTGCAATACTTCTTTAAATAGTCCTTAAATTTTTTCCAATCTTCTTCCGCTGTTTCTCTTCCCTGGTTTTGGATTCTGCTCGTCATTTCTGCCAAACCCATGTAGTCAATCACCTTCATCTGCCAAGGTGGGTAGATCTTGTGTCTTCCAGTACTTTGCGATGAGTATTCTTGCTGCTGTTGTAGCATACATAAAAAAGTTTTATCCTTATTTAACACCCCCTGGTCGACAATACCCAAGAGAAAGGCCTCTGGTTTCTTCGGGAAGGTATATTTAAATACCTTTTTCAGTTCAGTTCATTATATATCATTTCCCAGAAAGCCTTAATCTTTGGGCATGTCCACCAAAGGTGAAAAAAGTGCCTTCATTTTCTTTACATTTCCAACACTTATTGTCCAGCAAATGATAAATTTTTGCAAGCTTGACTGGGGTCGTGTACCACCTGTAAATCATTTTCATAACATTTTCTCTTAAGGCATTACATGCCGTAAATTTCATCCCGGTGGTCCACAACTTTTCCCAGTCAGCAAACATGATATTATGACCAATGTCCTGAGCCCACTTAATCATTGCTGATTTAACCATTTCATCCTGTGTATTCCATTTCAGCAGCAAGTTATACATTTTTGACAAATTTTTAGTACTGGATTCTAACAACTCACTCTCCAATTTCGATTTTTCCACCTGGAAGCCAATTTTCCTGTCCATCTTAAAAAGCTCCATTATTTGATAACAGTGAAGCCAGTCTCTCACTTTCCCTTTTAGTTTCTCAAAACTCTGCAATTTCAGTCTGTCCCCTTCATGTTCCAGAATTTCCCAGTATCTCGGCCATTTAGACTCCATATTAAGCTTCTTAACAGCTTTAGGTTCCATCATGTTCATCACATTTTCTCTAAGATTATAGCATGCAGTGAATCTTATGTCCTCCTTCCACAGCCTTTCTCACTCCTCCATATATATTGTGTCCAATATGTTGGGCCCAGTGTATCATAACCCATTTTAGTTCCTCCTCCTTGACTTCCCAGTCACTTAAGTCACATTCAAAGTACATGCTTCCCTCCCCCAAAGGATCCTGGGAATTGAAGCTTGTTCATCGTGGAGCTACATTTCCCAGCACCCTTAAACTTAAGTTCCCCGGTTGGCTGCATACACATCATACGTTTAAAGCATGCATCTTTCCCCCCAAAGAACCCTGGAAATCGTAGTGTACCCCTCACTGGGCTACAGTTCCAAGCACCTTTAAACTAAAGTGCCCAGGGTACTTTGAGGGGAATGTGCTTTAAATGTGTGGCATTTGTGCAACCTGGTTGCATATGCAACATAAATTTAAATTACATTTCCCACCTTCAAGTTCCCCAAACCCTTAACAGACCATAGTTCCCAACATTCTTTTGTCGTGAGGGGGAATTGTCTGCTTTAACAATGTAGTGTGTTCGCAGTCTCAGTTTGCTTTATTATGAAAGTCGCTTTGAGGTACCTGAATGCAAAAATAATGTCGGATTTAAGAGGTTTGGTGATGCATCTTACTCTAAACACCCATGACATGTCGTAGAAAATAATCCAACTCTGGGATCATCTCTTGAGGTTAATTCTTGCACTGAACAAGTGTTGTGCGTTTCATTCCCACACGCTGCTCCAGTAATGTTTGCAGCTGAAGCCTACATTTCAAGAAAGTTCCAGGAATCAGTGAACAGAAGCATTGCTGATTTTTCTACAAGCTAGTGTAACCTGGGTAGCCAATTCAAAATTTGTGCTCACCAGAACATGCCCTTGCTACAAAGAGCCTGCTGCACCACTGAAAGATGGAGTAAGATGAAGGACAAAGATGCAAGGGTGTGATATCTTTCCCTGTCTCTGCACCTGCATCATCTTCCTCCAGCTCAGAGCCAGAAAGGTAAGACAGAGGTTTGTTTTGGCTCTCTGTTCACACCCAGCAAGTGTTTAGCAGAACTAAAGCAAGCTGTAGGCTTCTAACCATGTTTGGGACTGCGGAGAGCGTAATTATTTTTATCCCTCAGCAGCTCTAATGTCAGAAGAAGGCCTCAGACTTGACCCACTCGCAAGAGCACGTCTAACTCCTTGCTCTGATGAAGGGAGCAAGCAGGCCTTTTTTCTTCTAATAAAGAGTTAACTTCACTTACTCCGTATGATTTCTTGCTGGCTGGCTCGCTGAGAACGAACTACCACCGAAGGAGCATGGTGTGTCCTCCACCAAAGGTACTACCTCTCCTCTAACACCCCCCACACTAATAACACACACACAGGTACTGTCCAGGATTCAAAATGGCACCCAACATCCAAACATCAATGAAGACCCCCCCACACACACCTTGAGCTGAATCTAGCGATCATATCTCTACTTGTGGCTGAACATATGCCACAAAATGGGCAAAGTCATGCCAAACTGAAATTTCAGTCTGCCATCTTGATTCAAAATGGCACCCAACATACAAACAGCAATAAGGTCTGCCGCCCCACCCTGGGAACCCTCATGCCAAGTTTAGTATTATAAATGGAGAGTTCTCCAATTGTATAGAGGGTAAATGGGCAAACCATTTCCCAAAATATCAGTCAGGTCAACATATTCCTCCAGCATGACAGAAAAAGTGTTGGGGGTAGGGTGGGAGGGAGAGTTGGGCTCCCCAGAGTTGGAATTAATAGATGGCAGAAAAAGCCAGGGTCTTGTCAATATATAATTCCAATTAAAAGCTGTAAAATCATGAGTCCCAGCTCTTGAGAGCAGGAAAGAAGGAGTTGGGAGCGATTCACTGATAAATGTATGTATGCACTGGCTCAATGGGAAAACTTTAGAAATTCATCGGAAATCACTCATTGTATCAATCTTCTCCGTTCCAATGGCATTTAGGACCCAGGGAAGCCGCTAAGCCTTTAATAGCCGCTAAACCGCTAATAGTGCTAAGCCGCTAATAGCGTTGCTTTGCAAGACGAAAAAACCGCTAGACGAAGAGACTCGCGGAACGGATTAATTTCGTCTTGCGAGGCACCACTGTATCACCTTCTGCATATCATTCAACCTTTGGGCAAGCCACTCTCTGTTTCAGCCTCCCCATCTGCAATACGAAGAGATTACTAATACTGGCCTCCCTCACAGGACTGGTGTTAATTCTTAACATATTGGGTGTATGAACGTGAAGCACCTAAGGTGCCCTATAAATGGTGAGTCGGTTTTTGGCGTACAGAACCACACAAATACCCCTCCCCTTCTTGCCTTGCTAAAGTGAAAGAACTAAGGCAACAGGGTTAATTTATTTTAATTGCACTTTATTATTTTCTTCAAGATCCGTTTTGCCAAGGTTCAAAACTGGAAGTGAGCTATGGCAATAGGTTAAGTTTGGTTTCCACAGAGAGGAGCTGTTCAAGGTGATACCCATCGCTACTCCCAGCAGCAACTGGGTCAAAAGTGTGTAGGGTACAGGTGTGTTCGGCAGTGGTGAATTAAACAGTCAGGACTTTGAAGCTAGACAAAGTCCCCAATTGACATTTGCTACCGAGAGAGAGAGAGTCACCCCTCTTCCTGCTAGCAGCCTCAAAAACCACAAGTTAAGGCCACCAAAGCCCAAATGAGCAATCTGGGGAGGCCCACAGGAAAAACCCCAACTCCATCCATCTCAGCCCCAGATAGCAATCACTGAAGCTCTTGAGAAAAGAAAGTATTGCCATGGCATTTGCCAAGCTGCTCATCCCAGCAGGTACAGGTCGTCGTCGTCATCGTCATCATCATCGAAGAGTGGGGTGGGGGGAGGCCGACCCTTAAGGCTCTGAAACGAAGAGAAAGAAAGGCAGGGTTAGGTCACTGCTGCTTGGCAGAGCAGGCTCTGACTCAGGTGGCCAGCTGAGCAGGACCATCAGCAAGGCAAGCGGGAGAAGGAAGCCAAGGATGCGGGCTCTAGCTTTCTCCTAGTAAGTCTCAGGGTTGCCCCTTGTGGGACTCAGCAGGGAAGAAGAGGACAAAACTGGAAGTAATTGGCTCTGCTGCCCGTCAGTGGCAGCTATTGTTAGTATTGAATAGTGGACATTGAGCCTAATAAAGTGATTGGACTGATTGGACTTGTTAGTCACTTGTTACTCAAAGGCCATAGCAGCTGAAAGCATGCTTGAAACAAATATGAACATGCCACAAAACCGTAACAATATAGTGCCCCTAACAGCCACAGGAAAGATTGGTGGTGCCCTGGTAACAAAACACTACCACTTTAGTTTATCAAACACCTATTGAGGGCCTCTATGCCTGCCACCTTAAGCCGTCCCAAATGGCACCATACACCACTGCACTCCCTCAAAGCTCTTACCACCTCTTCCTCGTCGTCGTCTTCTGCCAAGAGAGTTCCCAATGCAGATGGCTTGGGAGTGGCAACTTTGAAGAAACCACCCTTGTCCTCAAGAAGACTGCAAGAGAAAAAGACAGAAGGAAAAGGAGAGTGGGAGTGATGCAGTGGTTAACGGACCAGAACCCTGGGAGACCAGAGTTCAAATCTCTACTCAGTCCTGAAGCTCATTGGGTAGTGCCTACCATACAGGGTTGATGTGGGGGTTAAATGAGGGAGTGGGGGAGTGCTAGCACTGATGTCAATGAATGGAGCAGAGGGGTGTTGAGAATTCCATTCCTCCCGTACTGCAGATGTGTGTTTGATTGTTACATGTCACATGTCTGTTTACATTCCAGCACTGATTGTGGGAGTCTTGTGAGATGAAATTGAGATATGCTGTTTCCGCTCTGTATAGCTTTTGTTTTTTGCCGCTCTCTCTCCGAGGAAGAAAGACAGAGAGAGCAGCCATGTTTTCTTTGTTCTGTTACCTTTGATTTAATTTGCAATAAATTAGGCTTAGATGTTACTACTCAAGGCTGAGCTTCTGTTTTGAACTCTGCTCACTGTGTGCTCATGTCCCTGGATATGGGCCACATCAGTGTGATGGGAGACCCGAGGAATGAATCCCAGGCGACGCTGCAGTTGGGGAGAGGCAACAGGCCTCGGCGTTATCACCCAACAAGGGGGAGCCAGGGTCTTCCTTTGTGCCTTAAACCCCATGTTATTAGGGGGTGGGGGGGAAGGCACGGAAAGGCAAGAGACTCATAATGGGTACAGTTCCCGTCCCCCTCCCGCCCTGGCACAGACCTGGAATCCGCTTCCATGGGGCTGGACGCTGGTCTTGGCTGTGAGGCTCCAGCCAAGTCCTGCTGCTTGTCGGCTACAGCAGCTTGAGAAGTGGGGCCAGCAGTGTGCTGACTTGCCCCACTCTGCTCCTTGCCCTCTGGACTCGTTGTGGGCCCCTCCATTGCAGGGGCCATCTCATCCACTGCTGGATTTGGAGGTGCCAGAATGGCAGTGTCTATTGTGTCCATTTCACCCTGAGTGCTTGGCCTCTCCTTCTCAATACTGGCAGAGAGCCTGAGAGGCGGCCTTGCAGCTTGAGCAGAGGCTGCACGCGTTTGCTCAACTGGTGCTTCCAAAGAATGAGCCTCAGGAGCTGCAAAAAGCAGACTGTCTTGGGCTCCTTCGAGAGCGGTGGATGGAGGACTGCTTGAGCTTTCCTTCAGATTAGCCAAAGGAGCGGGGGATGCCACTGGTGCTGATTCTTGGAGAGAGTTGCTGTGGGGATCCCCATAAAGGGGTGCAGCACTTGGCTGCTTCCTTCCCGCAGGTCCTTCCTCCTCGGTGCTGCTGCTCCCCCTTTGCTCCTCCTGACTCTCCAGCAGCTGCAGAGTTGTTGTCTGGAACAAGTAGAGGGGAGGGGGGATTATTTGCCACAAAAACGACTGCAGCCCCTGATGAAAGTACTGTGTAATGGGGGCTTCCGGGTTGGCGCCATCGCCGAATGGCGGACTCCCTCCGAGCTCCGGAGGGAGTCTGCTCGGTAGGGGTTGGGTCCTGCCGCGCTGGCGACGTGGGGACCCTCAAAAACCATGGGCGCGGATGCCCATGGACCTGGTGACTCGGCGGGCACCATTAGCGCCCCCGACCCGCGAAGGAGCCTTTTTTTAAAGGCTACGGAGCGGGGGACGGGGGGTGGCGCGGTACTATGAGTCCTCTGCTTTCCCTGCCGAGCGAAGCCGCATGCCATTCGACGGAGAGCGCTGACTTCTTCTATTGAAAATTTGGACTAAAAACAACAACCCGTGAGTAATTTGGAAATCGGACCTAAAAGGAAAAAAAAAAATTCCGGATTCGGCACGAGCGGGGGAGGTGCAAAAAGGAAGTCTGTCTCCCCCCTATTGTAGACTATTTAAAACAAGGATTTGGCAACTAAGGTCGAGAAAAGAGCTTGCTTCTGTTTATTGATAAAAGTTATTAATTCCATGGTGGGAAGTTATAAGAACTGTGCTGGAGGAGAAGAGTGGATGGTGAGAGTCAAAGTGCAACCCCCCCGGGAACCGGGGCGATCCGTGAGAGAACCTGGTGAAGAGAGATAGAGACATTGACAGCTGTCAAAGTAGCTGTCAAAGTTGGAGAATATAAAGAGGACTTTGCTATGAGGACTTTGTTGGTTAGTTTTGTTACAATTTGGATATAAATTGTTGAAAACAAGGAATAACAATTTGACTTTTGGATTTGATTTGGAAGGAAACAAAGTTACTATAATCCCCCTAGAGGGGTTTTGGGACATTACAAGAACGGTTGTAAGTGTAAAAATACTCTTGGAATCGAACAGGACTTTTTATCTCCTGGGAAAGCTGCAAAAACGAAACATTATTTTGTCTACAGAGGTTTCTACACTAAAGGAGACAATAGAATTATCTATTGAAGAATGGAAGGGACTTGACGCAAGTTCTTGTTCCTGAACAAATAATAACCCCTGTAGAGGAACCAAGTTTTTGAATTAGAATGTTTTTGCAGCGGAACAGGAAAAGAAACTTGAGAAAAGTGAGGAAAGAGAACAAAGGACTGATGAAGATTTGGAAGAGAACAAAGGAGGAGCCATATTATTGTGAAAGACCAAGGAAGACCAAAGGCCTGTCAGGGGTTTCTCTAAGATTGGGCGTCTGAAGCTAAAGATTACCAAGAAAACCGGCAAAGTGGAGTTGAGAAAGATTTGGTCATAAACGTGAGATCTCCAGGCTGATAGCAGATAGACCGATGGACATGGGGAATCGAAACCGGGGAAGGGTGGGGGGAACTCCACTCGTGGGAACTCCAGCTTAACAATGTTTTTGACCCTTCTCAACAAATCAGCCCCTTTTCCATAGTCCACACTAAACTCCATATGGTATTTAAGAACATGTTTCAAAGTCCCTCCAAAATTAAGAGCCCCCACAACCCCAAACATCTCATGGCCCATTGCCAGACTCGAAAAGTCCAAACATCCCTGCATAGGGGTCTATCCAACCCCCCATTTCCAAACCAAACCAAACTTTATCTTTCCAAATCTGGCTTTTTCCAAGTTCATTTGTCAAATCCAAAAGCTCATGATCCTTCTGGGCCACAACTCCCTCCATCTCTGGCGCCCCAGATTCAGCAACATCCTCTTCCCTCATCTGTTCTGTCAGGGCATACTCCTGATTTAATTCCTGCGTGGGCTCCATATAATTTCCCACTGCCTGTTCAAAATTTCTGATCGCATCAGTCATCAAGTCCGTCTTGTCATGTAGCTGTTCCAGTAGGGCATTTGTTTTACAGAGAGCACACAACAGAGCTTCTGAATACATTGTGTCCTGCAAGGTCAGAGTCTATTCCCACAATTGTAATCAGTAACAGCTGCAAGCTGGTTACAGTTTCACAGTCTCCCTCTAGGGGGAAAACTTCTATTTGTTCTTTCTTTTAAAGACAAGTCTGACAACAAAGTTTCCTTTTTCAGATATTTTGTCAATATTTGTTCCTTTAAAATGCGAAAGGGAACAATGGAATCACTATGTTTCTCTTCTTTTAGCTATCTGTCAAAGACGTTTGTCTCTGGTCAATGAGCTTCAAAAAACGTCAGTCCTGACACCCCGCTCCAGGATCAAGACGGTGGAAAGTTACTTTATTTTGCACTCACTTCTGCAGGTTTAAATAGTCTGAAAAAAAACAAAACCCTTCTTCTCCTGCTTCCGAAGGGGGTTCAACAATTTTAAATGATGAAAGTTAACCTTTTACAAGCGATTTTCTGAGCTCTAGTTTGCTATGTCTTTGCTTTAATCTATCTACAAAGAAACGGAAGGCTGACTTCCTGTTTAGACCTTCCCGTTTCAGTGCCAAATTGAAGTAAACTTTTAAGTCCAATTTTCCTTTCTGCTCGCAAGTCCTTATTTAAAGTCCAATTGTCTGAGATTTAAGTACTCACGGGTGATTATTTTAGAAGCCAAATTGTCCCAGGAAAAAGGCAGTGCTCTCCGGCAACGGCTGTGCGGCTTCACTCCACGGAAGAAGCAGTTGACTCTCAGCACCGCGCCACTTCCCCCTCTTCGCTCCGGAGCCCGTTAGTGGGTTCCTTTGCAGGTTGGGGGGCACTAAAGGTGGCCGCCAAGTCCCATGGTCACAGGCTTCATCCGCCTGTGATTTTTGAAAGAGTCCCCGCTTTGCCGTAGCGGAAAAGACCCGTTTCGCGTGGAGCTAGTCCCTCCAGATCAGAGGGAGTCCGCCATTGTCGATGGCGCCACCCCGGAAGTGAGAGCTGGCCTTCACCCTCTTTGCTGCTCCCATGATTAGTAATATGGGGCTAAATGCCACCCCAGTCTCTGACCGGTGCAAGATTGCAGGGGTCTAGGCACTTAGTCTGTGTTTCTTTGGAAATGAGGCACAGTTTAGACTGTGGTGTCATAATGATATATAGTTTCATTATGTTGGGAAAAAGCACCAAGGCAAAAGCCAGCTCCAGATGGCTGGAATGCAAAACAGGATGTTGTGTTTTGCAGATGTACTGTTGGGGAAAAGGTGGAGTCTATTCTCTGTACTGAGCACCGGATGTTAGCTCTGAGTGTAATATGACCTGTGCTGGAAGTACAGGGGCGGAATTGTGTCTCTTCTGATGGAGTCTGAAGGGAGCAGTCGCTTTTCTATGTACTGCTGAGTGACAGGAATAAAACATGTAAAAGGACTCCTGTCTGTCTCATTTCCCCTCCCTGGGAGAATGCAGGGAGGGAGAGAGAAGCAGAGAAGCAGAGGGTGTGTTCTTTCTCACGACTAATGAGAAGAATCGCCGGGTTTGTTTACCTAGCCTGCCGGCAGTTGCAGACGGAAGGTAAACACGGTATCTCACTCAATTGCCTCGGGGGAGGCCAGGTACCTCTGACTGTGAGCGAAGATACTAGAATATGGCAGCCTTCGGATGGTTGCGATTCATCGGATATCTGCATGAGAGGCTGGTGGATTGTCCTCCTCTGCTCCAAGGGAGAAGGCAAGCGTCTGAGAGAAGCCAGAGGCTGAACAGACCCAGAGGAAAGTGTTTCCAAGCAACGGAGCTCAAGGTATGCTGCACATTTCGGGCTAAAAGTGTGAACGCAGGTTGATTAATTCCCTGGTTCACGGGAGCTGCGTTTGGAAAAGCCAGCTCTGATAGGAGAGGCCTGCAGCTCAGAGGCTGAAGCCTGCATTCCACAAATTCTTGTGGTTAAGATAAGAAGTCATGAATGCACTCTTGCGTGGAAAGTTACTGGCAAAGGGGCTGGACTGTGAGTGTGAGCCTGGGAAAGCGAAACAAAGCCACGGAATGTTTTGGCTACACGTTTACGTGCTCTTGGAGGGACTTTCCATAGCAGCCAGCGTTTAGCTGCCAGGTGCAAAAAGCGTAAACAGCTTGCAGTTTGCCTGCCTGAGAAAGAAAAAAACAACTGTTGGATTTTACAGTTTGTTTGAGAGTGTGAGCTGGAGGCTTGGCTTCAAGATGGATGCCAAGAAAGGGGGAGCTCTGCCTTGGCCACCTCCCCTAACCAATGACAATTATTCATCTTGGTCTGTTAAGATGAAGGCCCTGCTGCAGAATCAGAGGCTTTTTGATGTAATTGAAAACCCCATCCCTGCAGCACCAACCAGAGGTTGGGAATCACAGAACATGAGGACCAGGACTGCTATAATTCTGTGTGTCTCAGATCAGCAGCTTGTGCATATCCAGCATTTACAAAATGCGAAAGAGGTTTGGGACACGCTGCGTACAACGCATCAGAGAGATGCTGGTTCTTCAGCGTTGCTGTATTTTGAGAAATTGACCAATCTGAGACTTGCGCCTGATGGAGATGTTCAAGCGCACCTGACAGAGATGAAGTTTCTGCGTCAACAGATGGTGGAACGCAATTTCCGTCTTCAGGAGGAAGTGTTTTGCTTCATGATGATAAACAGCCTTAATCGCACCTACAAGGTTGTTGCCAGTCAGCTTGGTTCCCTACCGGCCTCACAGCTAACCGCGGAGAGAGTGTGTGCTGTGGTCCTGAATGAACACGACAGACTTGCTGCACTGGAAGTGAAGGACAGGGGGAGGGAAGAACAGAGTTCTAATCCCCCCACTGCTGAATCTACTAGGGAGCATGGAGTAGCATTGAGTGCTGTCCGATGCTACAATTGTGGACAGACTGGGCATCTACAGCGGAACTGTAGGAAGCCGCACCAGACAAGAGGAGCAAAGAGCAGCTCTACGAAGCCTGAGGCGTCAGGCAAAAGCCGTTCCAAGTGCCAGGTGAAACCTGCAAAGGCTATGATGGCGAAAGGAACCACGCCAGATGTTGGGAATGCCTTTATAATCGACACTGGATGTACAAAATATTTATGCCCGCACAGACAACTGTTTTCGACGTTGAAGAAGCAAAGCTTCACTGTGAAACAGGCCAACGGTCAAGAGTTGGAAGCAACAGGAATTGGGACTGTGTATCTTGAGAGTCTGAACTTGACTATAAGTGATGTTTACCTGGTTCCAGAACTGAGATTTAATCTGCTGAGTGTGTCGCAGATTGCAAAGAAAGGACTGAAACTGTTCTATGATGCTAAAAGCTGCAAGATCTACAAGGATGTAGAACTGTTTCTTACTGCCAAAGAGAAAGATGGACTGTATTTGTTGACTTTTGATCAAAGTGATTACATGAAATGTAATTCTTCTGATTCTAACGAAATCTCTCTTGCGGGTGTGACCAAAACGAGCACCAGGAAGGTGACCAAGAAGGTCGACAGAGCGTTTCAGCGGGTGTATGCTGATGTGATTGGTCCTCTAGAACCATCTAGGGGTGGTGCAAAATATTACCTTTTGTGTGTGGATTGTTTCACTAATTATTCTTGGGTTTATATGATGGAGAAACCGCAAGAAACTTTAGAAAAGTTTCAGGAGTTTTGTGACAAGGTTAAGAATATGCATGATGCTAACATTGATTGTCTTTTCACAGATGAGAAGCAAATTTTTCTGTTACAGAAGTTTCAGAAGTTCCTGGATGGAAAAGGGATAGACCACAAAGTTGCTGTTTCGACTGAAGCGTGGAACAGGGGGGGTCTGTGTTAGAGTGAACAAAGAATTGCAAAAGGGGATGAATGCGCAATTGCTGAGTTCACACTTGCCACATGATTATTGGGCCGAATCGCTAGCGTCCTATCTTCATGTGTGGTTGAGAAAAGTCTCAACAGAGTTGGGATGTTCTCCTTTTGAGAAGCTGTTCAATAGAAAACCTTCTGTTGCCTATTTTAAGGTTTTCGGGTCTCATGTGAGAACAGAAGCTCCAGGTGGAGTAAAGAATGCCAGAGGCATTTTTGTGGGTTATGAAAAGGGTCTCTACAGAGTAATTTTGTCTGAATCTGGTCAGGTGATTCTCACAAAGTTTCTAGAGAGTGCTCCAGAGCAAGAGCGGGTTGTAGAACACACATTTTCCACAGGAAACGATGATGATGATGATGATTTTTCTGATGTCACAAGTTACAGTGGTACTGATGATGACACTGATAGCTCAGAGAGTTCAGTCGTAACAGTCATTGAGAGAAAATCTCACACAATGGATAGACCTTCACAGATGAAGGAAGAACCACTGTTAGCCATTGCTACTGGTTCTCAACAGAGTCCAGAGGTTGAACCAGTGAGCACAGAGGGTCAGAACCTCATACGCAGGTCTGCAAGAGTTACAAAGGGTGTACCACCAAAGAGGTACTCAAAAGAGTTTGCTAACTTAGCTGTTGCATGTGTTGCTATTGTTAACAACTCAAGACAGATTGAAGCAGTGTCTAAGTCAGAGACAAAGACACAACAGAGAGTAGCAAGCCAAGGTAATGTAGAAGCACTCATACCTTGGAAGCCAGACAACCAGAGAGGTACACTGGTGAAACCAGTGGTGGGGAGTTCCAAGGGTGGAACTGAAACAACAGGGGACTGTTATATGTATAACAACTGTTTGTTTTCTTCTCTGGATCATGTTTTGCCCATTGATGCTTTTGGGGGAGGATGTTGGGAAAAAGCACCAAGGCAAAAGCCAGCTCCAGATGGCTGGAATGCAAAACAGGATGTTGTGTTTTGCAGCTGTACTGTTGGGGAAAAGGTGGAGTCTATTCTCTGTACTGAGCACCGGATGTTAGCTCTGAGTGTAATATGACCTGTGCTGGAAGTACAGGGGCGGAATTGTGTCTCTTCTGATGGAGTCTGAAGGGAGCAGTCGCTTTTCTATGTACTGCTGAGTGACAGGAATAAAACATGTAAAAGGACTCCTGTCTGTCTCATTTCCCCTCCCTGGGAGAATGCAGGGAGGGAGAGAGAAGCAGAGAAGCAGAGGGTGTGTTCTTTCTCACGACTAATGAGAAGAATCGCCGGGTTTGTTTACCTAGCCTGCCGGCAGTTGCAGATGGAAGGTAAACACGGTATCTCACTCAATTGCCTCGGGGGAGGCCAGGTACCTCTGACTGTGAGCGAAGATACTAACAATTTACACCTGAGCCTGTAATGGAGGGGGCCCCCAGCATACACTCCAAGAGAGTTCCGTTTTTCCCGTTGCTGCAACCTCTAATTCAAACTGTCAGTCTGCATTGTGCTCTGATCCTGCCTCTCCAGCTTGCTGCATTTAACAGACTGAAAGCCTTTTTTCTTTTGATCACACCATAGCCAACTGAAATCCTAAAACTTCCTCCTAACCAAAACATTGGCACTGTCTTCAAACTCACTATCTCAAAGCTCTGGGTGGGGCTTCACCCATCTGCTGGCTGGTAGAGTGTCTGTCTTGCTGATAGCCCATCTTTCTGTCTGCAGCACATACTGTATACTAAAGTTGGATTGATAAAGAGGTTAGCATGGCCTCTGCAAATTGGTGAAGTGTTCCATTTTTTAAAGATGTTTAATGTTTGACTATGTTTTATATATGTGTTGGAAGCCACCCAGAGTGGCTGGGTATAAACAAAATAATAAATCATCATCATCATCATCATCTTCATTATTAGTTCTCTAATGGCCCACCTCTCAAGCAATCTCCTCAACACAGGAAGCTGAGTCCAGCTGTTAAGTGTCTGACTTTCTGTTTCACTCTCCAAGCAGTGATTAAATTCTAACACTTACTAAACCCAGTAGTTATGGGCATCTTGCACCCAAAACTCTGGCACCCAAACTCATGACATTTGGAACCATACAAAAAGGAAGAGAAATGATAGACCAGTTCACTCAATCTGCATCTTATTCATGTGTCAGGATCCATCTGCCCTGGGCTGTACCTTGATGGCGTTCAGGACGATACCCAGGACCTCCTGGCCAGTATAGGACTCCTCTAAGTTGAACTGGCCCCGCAGGGACTGGAAGACCTCGTTCATGATCTTCTTCACCTGGGGCAGGATGATGCCAAAGAGTCAGAAGGCAGGGAAGCAACACCAGCAAGGACAGTGGGCTTTCAAGAGCTTCTGGACAGCCAAATGTGGTGATGATTTCATTTATTCATTTATTTTACAACCAACATACATTATCTGGATAGCATCCACGTGCTAAGCGATGGATGACATTGAATTGTGCTGTTCAGACTAACAGGTAACAACTCCTGATTGAAGTTACAGAAGTGTGGATTGCCATTGCTTTTGCTGAATGTGATTAAGATTTCTCTCTACTACTTGTCCCCCCACCACTTTCCTTAACACTTCTTATTTCAAGAGCACTTCACGGTTTGTTACAGAGAGAGGAACACATCTGTGTGTTTTTTTAAGGAGATACCTTATTTGTGAGACTGTAAACTGTTTTAAACTGTTGTTAACTGATGTTGCCTCTGCCAACCTGGTGCCCTTCCAAAAGTTTGGGACCAATTAGGCAAGCCACATTTCACACTGTACTATGGACAGGGAGTCCAGTGTCTCTCTCTACAGATTGTATACAAGGTAAACTCCTACCCAGCTGCCTGCATCGAATTTTTCAGGGTCCTCCAGCCTTTGACAACATGTAATTTATGAGTTGCTTTTTCAGCTAACGCTAAGCTCTATATACAGTAATGCAGTTCAGTCTCTGCATTACTACACAGCATCACGCTGGTTCACAGCACAGATGTGTAACAAGCTTGTGGGACACATTAGAACCGCAGACCCTCCATCAAGACGTTTTAAGAGAGCCCCACTGACCTTGCCTTTCACAGGCTCTGGCTGTTCCTGCTGTGGTGACAGCTTCTCGTTTTCTGAGCTTCTTGTGGTTTTAAGCAGGGAAAGCTAGCAGGAAACCAGCATTAACTAAGTGGTGGACTGCAGACCACAGTTCAGGAGCCCTTGTAATAAACAGTAAGCAGAGAGACCTACGGCAGACATGAGAACCCAGCAGAGGCGGCACCATCGGCAATGGCGGAATCCCTCTGAATCGGAGGGAGAAGCTCCGCAGAAATCGGGTCTACCTGCTGCAGCGAAGCGGGGGACCCTATCGAAAACCACAGGCGAGTGAAGCCTGCGACCGTGGGACTCGGCGGGCACCCTTTGCGCCCCCCCCCCCCCCGTTTTGTAAAGGAACTCGGCAAAGAGTTCTGGAGTGAGACGGGGTATGCGGCGCGGTGCTTAGAGTTGATCGCTACTTCTGCGGAGTGAAGCTGCACAGCTGGTGCCGGAGAGCGCTGACCTTTTTCCTTTGAAATTTCGGCTTCTAAACTACAACCCGTGAGTAAGATCCTGTAAAATTTGGGAGATCAAAGGATTCGTTTCTTTTGATCGACGCAACGAACTTGAATTTGGCACTGAAGCGGGAAGGCGCAAAAAGGAAGTCCGTCTTCCGGTTTTGTAAATAGGACTAAAGCAAAGACTTTTGAAGCTAAGAACTGGAAAAGCTGAATTAAGAGGAGCTAAATTTTAATGCCAGATACAAGAACTCCCTCTCAGAGCGGGGGGGGGGGGGAGAAGAAACTTTCGGATTTGAGGGGAAAGGGTGGAAAAAAAGACCACCGCTTAATCCCTGATATTGGTCTGCCAGAGACAGTAAGAAAGTGTTGCACCATTTATAGACATTTGTAACCATATGTGACTACTCTGCAATTGAACTGAAAATATTGAAGGACCCTCTCTGTAATTGTTGCTTTTTATTGGAAAATTGGAAGTTAAAAAGGATACGACTGCCTTTAGAAATAAGTTGCTTTGAAAGGAACATTGTTGCCAAGGTGCTCCCCTAGAGGAGGCTTGGGACATAGCTGGGGATTTTCCATTACAGTTGGCTAGGAAATTTTCCCACCACAAAAGAAATCCGAACTGTGTGAGTGACCTTGAATTTTAAAGATAAAGTAGTGGATCAGGAAAAACCCCAGCCTTCAAGGATAAAAGCCAGGCAGCAGCAATGAAGACAATCAGTAGTAGCACCTCCTGTTCTAGAAAAAGAAGATACTGGGCAGTCTGGAGCAAAAGATGTGGGCTCTGAAGAGACATTAAATGCATCACTAGATAAAGTATTTGGAGCTTTGGAAAAATTGTCAACCAAAATTGATTTAAACACTACAACTATCAGCTCTAATACACAGGCCATTGATCGGTTGCTGCAGGAATCTAAATTGACAAGAAAAATTGCCGAGGAAGCAAAAGAAAAGGTGTTGGCGGTAAAAGGAAAAATACAGCCAATTAATAAACAACTAGAGGACCATAAGGTACAATTGTCCTTAATTGAACTTAAAGACAAACAGACCAATTTAAGGATCAGAGCGGTACCGGAATTGGAAGAAGGTAATTTGAGTGATTTCCTTACACAGGAATTTGAAGAATTCTGGGTCCTTGATCCAGAAAAAGACTTTAAGATAGTGACTGCCTTCAGACTTGGTAAAGGGAGCAAAGGGGGAAGAAAGAACAGGGTAAGAGACTGTTTGATTACATTCAGATCCAAAGAAGAGGGGGATAAAATACTGAGCCTGCATTACCAGAAATCATTGGAAATAGAGGATTCAAGGATAGAAATTTTTAAAGATATCCCAAAATATTTACTGGACCTTAGAGCTAATTACGGAGATCTAGTGAACCTGTTAAGAAGAAACAGTATTATCTTCAGGTGGGAGTTTCCCCAGGGCTTGTCTTTTACTTACAAAGGGGAAAAGGTGAAGATAAGATCAGAGGAGGACAAAGTGAGATTCCTGAAGGACCACGAGGAAGATTTACAAAAAGAGGCAGAGGAAAAAGAACCAAAGATACCAAAACCAGGAGTTTTGGACCCAGCAAAGCTACCATTGGAATTGGATAAACCAGAGAAAGTGATACCACCCACAGATCAAGAACAACTATTAGGAGCAGTTGGAGGGGAAACAGAATAACTATATAATGTCTCTGCAGGTATTAAGTTGGAACATTCGAGGTCTGAACTCCCCTGACGAGGAAAAGAATCTTTCATTTATTGAAAAAGGAAAAATTGGATTTGATATGTTTGCAAGAAACCCATGTGACTAGAATACATAGGAAAGTATTAACTAATAAAAGACTAGGTCAAGAATTTATTTCATCAGATAAAGTTAAAAAGAGAGGAGTGGTGATTTACGCAAAAGAAAGTTTATCACCAAAATTCATTTTTAAAGATGATCAAGGAAGATTTGTGGCAATTGAAATACAATTTCAAGGAGAGAGACTCTTGATAGTAGGGTATATGCACCAAATGAGGGGAAATCAGAATTTTTTAAGAAACTGCATAAGACGTTGTTGGACTTTATGGACTATAATATTATTATGCTTGGAGACATGAATGGAGTGGTATCGACAAATATGGATAAGTCAGAAAGACAAGTGGTGACAAAAGATGGAAGACTACCGAAAACTTTTTTTGAAATGACAGACAATATGGACTTAATCAATACTTGGAGAACTAAGAACCCCCTAGGTAGAGAGGGGACTTTCTTTTCTGAAGCCCAAAAGACCTGGACAAGAATTGACCAAATCTGGATAACCAGAGGAATGGCTCCCAAGATTCGAAAAGTGGAAATTTGCCCAAAAACTTGCTCTGACCATAACCCTGTGAAAATGGAAATGAAACTAACACCGACTGGTTCCTTCAGATGGAGGATGAATGACACCTTGTTTAGAGATTCAGAAATTACCAAGAAGGCCCAAAAAATTATGAAAGACTACTTTGAGATAAATTTGAAGACCACTGTGGAAAAAAGAGTAATCTGGGACGCAAGTAAAGCTGTAATGAGAGGGTTCTTGATACAGCAGCGATTAATGGCGTATTTCCCTCCGAGCTCCGGAGGGAGTCTGCTCCGCAAGTTCGGGTCTGACCGCTACGGCGAAGCGGGGACCCTTAAAAGTCACAGGCGTGGAAGCCTGTGAACAAGGAGACTCAGCGGGCAGCTTTGCTCCCCCCCGAAATCACGAAGGAGCCTTTTTAAAGGCTCCGAAACGGCAGCGGGTGTGAGGAGCGGTGCTGAGAGTCGTTACTCAAGCCCGTGGAGCAAAGCCGCGTCGCCATTGTCGGAGAGCGCTGATTCCTTCCTGTAATTCGGACTGAAAACAACTACCCGTGAGTAGGATACAAATAACTATCTGGAATTGGAACAAATTATTGAACAATTCGGCCGGAAATGGGAATGGCAAAAAATAAGGAAGTCTGCCTTTCCGGACTGCAGAAAGATCAAAGCAAAGAGAGCGCAAAGCGTAACTTGAGAGGACTATTTTGAAAATCAGTAAACTAGACATTGAATTTGAAATCCCCCTCATGCATGCAGGAGCAGAGGGGGAGGAAGACTTATTTGATATACCTGCATGAAAAAGGAACTTTTTGGAATTACATCTGCTGTCTTAAAACCCTGGGAACGGACTGTCTTGACAGGGAAGCCAAATAGAGGACTGTCACTTTGTTAAAGGAAATTCTTCTAAATTGATACTTAATTTAACTTAACTCTGTGAAAGATACAGAATTACTGGATTATAAGACTTTGGGGGAATTGTTACAACAGGAAACTTGGACTCTTTTAAAAGAGACATTTTGTTGCAAGAACGTTGGAGATTTCCCCCTCTAGAGGATTTGGTTAAAATAGCTGTAAATGGGACTGTAGAAGTTAAGCCACTGGAAACTTCCACTTGAAAACAACCTACAAGCGTGGGAACAACCTTGGCTGATGTGAGAGTGTTATGGCATATGGAACTAGATCGGGTAAACAACACAGGACTGACGCCTCACACCGGAGAAGGGCCTCAGTTTCTGGTACAGTAACAGCTGCAGCTGACCAGACAAAACCAAAAGCTATGTCTACCGATGCTGTAACGTAAGCTCTTTGTAAGATAAATGAATCTTTGGAACATTTGACAAAACAAGGTGAGGAATCCAGCAAACAATTGGCGGAATCTAGGAAACAACTGGCTGAGGTTGCAGCAAAGCTTCATTTGCACACGAAAAGTATTAATGACCTGGGTGAGAAGGTGAATTCTAACACGCAGTCTATCGGGAAACTTTTAGAAGAATCAGCTACAACTCGAAAGATTGCAGAAGAAGCTAAAGAGATTGCTGTCACCACCCAGGAAAAGATACCACCAGTTCAGAAAAAATTGGAAGAACATGAGCTAGCTTTGTCTATGCTTGAAATGCAAAGAAAAGAGAGAAATTTGAGAATAAGAGCAGTGCCTGAAAGTGAGAAAGATAGTTTGGCGGACTTTCTCACAAAAGAATTTTTGAACTTTTGGCAACAGGAGCTGCGGAAAGAAGAATTTAAAATAGAGGCTGCTTTCAGATTGGGCAGAAGACAAAACAGAAAGAAACCAAGGGACTGTCTGATAACTTTAAGATCAAAAGAAGAAAGAGATAAAATATTGAATCTACATTACCAAAGGACTTTGGAAATTGAAAATTCCTTTGTGGAAATCTTCAAGGACATACCCAAGCACATTTTAGACGCCAGAGCTCATTATAAAGATTTGGTTGATTTACTGAAAAAGAACAGAATACTCTTCAGGTGGGAATTTCCTCAAGGCCTATCTTTTAAGTACAAGGAAAGGAAAATAAAAATTAAATCTGTGAGTGACAAGGAGATATTTTTACGAGACAACGAAGAAGACCTTCTGAAAGAAGTGGTTGGAGTGGAACCTAGATCATCAGCAGAAGTAATACCTGACATTGCCAATCTATCATTTGGACTGAAATTACCGATTACTGACGAACAACTACTTGGAGCGGCAGGAGGGGCAAGTAAATAACTCTAAGATGGCTCTGCAACTTCTAAGCTGGAGCTGCAATGGTTTGAACCTTCCTCGAAAGAGGAGAAATGTGTTTTATATATTGAAAAAAGAACAATTGGACTTGATTTGTTTACAAGAAACACATGTGACGAGGCTGCATAGAAAATTACTTATCAACAAAAGATTGGGACAAGAATTTATTTCCTCTGACAAAGTTAAGAAAAGAGGAGTTGTGATTTATGCAAAGGAAAAACTGTTACCGAAATTGATGTTTAAAGATGAACAAGGAAGATTTTTGGAAATTGAAATTCAAGTTCAAGGAGAAAAATTTCTGATCGTGGGAATTTATGCACCAAACGAGGGGAAATCTGAATTTTTTAAGAAGTTGCATGAGACTCTACTGGATTACTTGGATTATAATTTAATTTTGACGGGGGACATGAACGGAGTAGTATCTACAAATATGGACAAAGCACAAAGACAGGTAATCTCCAAAGATGGGAGACTACCAAAGACTTTCTTTGAAATGACTGAAAACATGGACTTGATTGACATCTGGAGAACAAAGAACCCTCTCGAGAGAGAGGGAACTTTCTTTTCTGAAGCTATGATGACATGGACTAGAATTGACCAAATATGGGTTACTAGTGGGATGGCTCCAAAGATAAAGAAAGTGGAAATCTGCCCCAAAACCTGCTCCGACCACAATGCTGTAAAGATGGAGATGAAGTTAACAACAGCTGGCTCCTTCAGATGGAGGATGAATGACACCTTATTTAGAGATGAAGAGATCTACAAAAAGGCCCAAAAAACTTTGAGAGACTATTTCGAAATAAATTTAAAAACAGATGTTGAAAAAAGAGTAATTTGGGATGCAAGGAAAGCTGTTATGCGAGGATTTTTAATACAACAAAATACAATAAAGAAGAGAAGCCAAAATGAGAAAAAGGACAAGATTTTGGAAAAGATAAAAGAAGGAGAAAAGAAATTGAGATCTAAACCAAAGTCCCAAGAGATTTTGAGAGAAATTAAGCTATATCAGACGCAATATATGGAATTGACAAATCAAGAAATAGAATGGAAGATCAAACAAATGAGACAAAGGACATATGAATCTGCAGATAAATGTAGCAAACTTCTGGCGTGGCAATTGAAGAAAAGACAAAAATTAAATACGGTTACAAGCTTAGAGGTTGAAGGAAAGAATATCTATAAGCCAAATGAGATTAGAAACTGTTTCCAAAGTTACTTTAAAAAACTTTATTCGCAAGGGCCGCAGAAAGAAGGGGATATAGATGAGTTTCTAAAGAAATATGGATTACAAAAAATCTCTCATCAAAATAAGATAGATCAGAAAATAACCGAACAAGAGATAGAAGGTGCCATTCAAAACATGCAATTGGGCAAATCTCCAGGACCGGATGGGTTGACTTCCAGATATTACAAAGCCTTGAAGGAGTGGTTACTACAACCTTTGAAGGAAGTCTGTAATGAAATTTTGGAGGGGAAAAGGGCACCAGAATCGTGGAAAGAAGCTTATATCACACTCATACCGAAAACAGAGACTGAAAAGACTCAGCTTAAGAACTACCGCCCCATTTCATTACTTAATGTGGATTACAAAATTTTTGCAGACATTTTGGCAAAAAGACTGAAAAAAGTGCTGATGGAAGAGATTTATAAGGATCAAGCAGGCTTTCTCCCAGGAAGGCATTTGTCAGACAATGTGAGGAATATAATAGACATTTTGGAACTATTAGAAGCGAACATAAACACTAAAGCAGTACTGATATTTGTGGACGCGGAGAAAGCCTTTGACAATATCTCTTGGAGTTTTATGAAGAAGAATCTACATGGGATGGGGGTAGGACAAGGATTTGAGAATGGTATGGGTGCAATATATTCAGAACAAAAGGCCAAATTAATTGTAAATAATGTGATAACGGAAGAATTTAAAATAGAAAAAGGGACACGACAGGGGTGCCCAATCTCCCCATTACTCTTCATATCGGTTCTGGAGGTTTTGCTAAATATGATTAGAAGGGACCAGCTGGTTAAAGGGGTACAGGTCGGAGCTAATCAGTACAAATTGAGGGCTTTTGCAGACGATTTGGTACTTACTTTACAAGAGCCAGACACTAGTACGAAAAGGGTGTTAGAATTGATTCAAGAATTTGGTCAAGTTGCAGGATTTAAGCTGAACAAACAAAAAACTAAGGTATTGGAGAAAAATTTAACAGTTATTGAAAGAGAGAGGTTCCAGAATGAAACAGGATTAACTGTGGTTAAGAAGGTGAAATACTTGGGGATCAATATGACATCTAAGAATGTAAATCTATTTAAAGATAACTATGAGAAATGTTGGACAGAAGTAAAAAAAGATCTAGAAACATGGTCAAATTTGAAGCTTTCCTTGTTAGGCCGAATTGCTGTTATTAAGATGAATGTATTGCCTAGAATGTTATTTTTATTTCAAACAATGCAAATTGTGGGCAAGATGGATTGTTTCAAGAGGTGGCAGAAAGACATTTCGAAGTTTGTCTGGCAGGGCAAAAAAACCCAGAATAAAATTTAAGATTTTAACTGATGCAAAGGAAAGAGGGGGATTTGCTCTGCCAGACCTTAAACTTTATTATGAATCAGCAGCCTTTTGCTGGTTGAAAGAATGGCTACTTCTTGAGAATACAGACATTTTGGATTTGGAAGGTTTTAACAATGTATTTGGATGGCATGCATATATATGGTATGACAAGGTTAAAGCTCATAAAGCTTTTAAAAACCATATTGTCAGGAAAGCTCTATACAATGTTTGGATAAGATATAAAGATTTGTTGGAAAATAAAGCCCCAAGGTGGTTGTCGCCGATGGAGGCGAAAGCCGTGAAAAAGCTTAATAGGGAGGCCAAATGGCCAAAATATTGGGAAATTTTGGAACAAGAGGGTGATAAATTGAAATTACAGAGTTATGAGAAATTGAAGTTTAAAGTACGAGACTGGCTCCATTATTACCAAATAATGGAGGTTTACGAACAGGACAGGAAAATTGGCTTCTAGGTGGAGAAATCAAAATTAGAAACAGAACTGTTAGAACCCAATACTAAGAATTTGTCAAGAATGTACAATTTGTTGCTGAAATGGAATACACAAGATGAAACTGTTAAATCGGCCGTAATTAAGTGGGCACAAGACATTGGTCATAACATTATGTTTGCTGACTGGGAACAGTTGTGGACCACCAGTTTAAAATTTACGGCATGTAATGCCTTAAGAGAGAATATCATGAAAATGATTTACAGGTGGTACATGACCCCAGTCAAGCTTGCAAAGATCTATCATCTGCCCGATAATAAATGTTGGAAATGTAAAGAAACTGAAGGTACTTTCTTTCACCTTTGGTGGACGTGCCCGAAGATTAAGGCCTTCTGGGAAATGATATATAATGAAATGAAAAAGGTACTTAAATGTACCTTCCCTAAGAAACCAGAGGCCTTTCTCATGGGCATTGTCGGCCAATTGGCGTCAAAGAGGGACAGAACATTCTTTATGTATGCTACAACAGCAGCAAGAATACTTATAGCAAAGTATTGGAAGACACAAGATCTACCCACCTTGGAAGAGTGGCAGATGAAGGTGATTGACTATATGGGACTGGCTGAAATGACTGACAGAATCCGAGACCAGGGGAAAGAGACGGCGGAAGACGACTGGAAGAAATTTAAAATTTATCTTAAGAAATATTGCAAAATTAATGAATGTTAAAATGTTGTGGTTATATAAAGTAAGGAATTACAGCTGTTAAAGATTAAGTAAAAGAAAAGGAAAGGAAAAAATCGGATAAATTAAGGGGAAGGATTTGCTGAAATAATTTTGGGAATTGGAATGCAGAAAGGGGAGGTATGGGGAAGTCGATGAAGTAAGTTTAAGGAAAAAAAGGAGTTGAAATTATACGTGTTTGTTTGTTATCGTATGTATATCTTTGTACAGTGGTACCCCGCAAGACGAATGCCTCGCAAGACGGAAAACCCGCAAGACGAAAGGGTTTTCTGTTTTGGAGGCGCTTCGCAAGACGAATTTCCCTATGGGCTTGCATCGCAAGACGAAAGCCCATAGGGAAATGCTGGCGGTCGGGAGCAAAGACTTTCGCCCACAGCCGGCCTTCAGAAGAGGACCTCTTCTGAAGGCCGGCGGGGGGCAAAAGTCTTTGCTCCCCCCCGCCAGCCTTCCCCCCCGCCTGCCCCGGGCGATCTTAAAATGCTGGCGGGCGGGAGCGAAGCGTTCGCTGCCGACCCCCAGCATTTTAAAATCTCCCCCTGTCCCGGGGAGATTTTAAAATGCTGGGGGTCGGGAGCGAAGCGTTCGCTGCCGACCCCCAGCATTTTAAAATCTCCCCGTGTCCCGGGGAGGTTTTAAAATGCTGGGGGTCGGGAGCGAAGCGCTGCCGACCCCCAGCATTTTAAAATCTCCCCGTGTCCCGGGGAGGTTTTAAAATGCTGGGGGTCGGGAGCGAAGCGCTGCCGAACCCCAGCATTTTAAAATCTCCCCGTGTCCCGGGAAGGTTTTAAAATGCTGGGGGTCGGCAGCGCTTCACTCCCGACCCCCAGCATTTTAAAACGCTGTTCCGAAGGGGGGGCGGGGACACCTGCCCCAGCCGCCCCACTTCAGAAAGCCGCCCCACTTCGGAAAGCCCCACTTCGGAAAGCTGTTCCGAAGTGGGGCGGGGGGGCGGGGACACCTGCCCCAGCCGCCCCACTTCGGAAAGCTGTTCCGAAGTGGGGAGGGGGGGCGGGGACACCTGCCCCAGCCGCCCCGCTTCGGAAAGCTGTTCCGAAGTGGGGAGGGGGGGCGGGGACACCTGCCCCAGCCGCCCCTCTTCAGAACGTTGTTCCGAAGCAGGGAGGGGGGGCGGGGACACCTGCCCCAGCCGCCCCTCTTCAGAACGTTGTTCCGAAGCAGGGAGGGGGGGCGGGGACACCTGCCCCAGCCGCCCCACTTCGGAAAGCTGTTCCGAAGCGGGGCGGGGGGGCGGGGACACCTGCCCCAGCCGCCCCACTTCGGAAAGCTGTTCCGAAGCGGGGCGGGGGGGCGGGGACACCTGCCCCAGCCGCCCCACTTCGGAAAGCTGTTCCGAAGTGGGGCGGGGGGGCGGGGACACCTGCCCCAGCCGCCCCACTTCGGAAAGCTGTTCCGAAGAGGGGAGGGGGGGCGGGGACACCTGCCCCAGCCGCCCCACTTCGGAAAGCTGTTCCAAAGCGGGGAGGGGGGGCGGGGACACCATTCAAATCTAATGGGTTGCAACAAGCATTGTTGTTGTTGTTTAGTCGTTTAGTCGTGTCCGACTCTTTGTGACCCGATGGACCAGAGCATGCCAGGCACTCCTGCAACAAGCATTAGCCCTACTCAAAGCAGACCCACTGAAATTAATTGACCACAGCTGAGACCTCATATGCAATGTGCATTTCCAACCACCAAAGAATTCTGCTTAGCTTCAGCCCATGCCATGGTCCTTGCAGGTCTTAACGTCAAAGCTTACCGTGAATACAAAGCAAGCATGGATGCTGGCGGTCGCAATCTGCTGCAGCTGGCTGATATAAAGAAGCACTCTGTACTGGATTCCACAAGAGACGGAAGGACAGAAGAAAACAAGAGCAAAAGTGAGGAATCAAAAACTACGGGGCTGGCTCTTTTCAAAAGCACCTGGAGCTGCTCTTATACCAACAGCCAAATGACACATTAACATACAAATACATCAGAGGTGTTCATCGTAGGAATTGCTTTGGCTGCAGGTGCCTGGCTTAGTTACATGTGGAGTGACTTTGTTACAATGGAGCAGGCGTGGGGAGCCTTTGGTGATGAGCTACAACACCCATTGGCTCTTGCCAGCATGGCCAGTGGAGAGGGATGATGGGAGCTGTCATTCAGGGACATCTGGAGGACCAAAGGCTCCCTACACCTGGAGAAACCAAGGGGTGAGATCTGTCCTTTTCCGCCCAATCAGCTAAACGGGAATGACAGCCCAGTGTTTTATCCTGTCCCCACCACCCTCACCTCCAACAGGGGAGTGGGACAAGGCAATCATACCAGAGTCTTCCTGGAATAAACGCATATGTTTCCTGACATATTTTATCTGTTGCTTGTAAAACACCTGTGAATCCTTTCACAGCAAAGTGGGGCAGAACAAACCACTGAAGAGCTAGCTGACTGGGCTGAATGGACAGAGGCTGGGAAAACTGAATCCCTTTTCCAACATAAGCTGCTGAAACCCCCTTCCTTTTTTGAGTCTGGTGGGAACGTTTATTGATTTTTCAAGCCACGACAAAGTTACCGTCTCACCTCCCTCTATCCACTCCACACCCAGTACCCCCTAGGCCCTTCTTTAGTCAAGATGCTACTCCACATGGTTCTAGTTAAATAAGAGCACAAGGAGCTGCCTTGGACTGAATCAAACCACTGGTCTCTCTAGCTCAGGACTGCCTACTCTGACCGGCAGCAGTGTCCCCAGCCCTACCCAGAGGAGCTAGCAATTGGATTTGGGAGCTTCTGTCTGCAAAGTGGATGCTGTATTGCTGAGTGACAGCCCCTTCCCTGCTGCAAATACTTTTTGTAGAGAAGTAAGGTCAGAATAAGAAAAATAGGAGCTATAACCCTTGTGAGCTGATTGGGCAGAAAGAGACAGGAGCCAAAACAGCACCTTTGCTTTTTCCAGAGTAAGACATCACCAGGAAACCAGGATTCAGAGAAAGGGAAGCATTTCCTTAGCCCAACCTACATCAACCTGGTATCCTCCAGATGTTTAGGACCAACAGCAGCTGTAGTCCCAAACATCTGGAGGACAGCAGGTTGGCAGAAAGCCAGGCTACTTCAAGACACCACACCTCCTCCTCTTACCTCCTTGGTTGCATTGCTGCCCACTACAGCTGCTCCATACTTGCCATGTTTCACATATTTCCCATTGGTACTGGAATGAGAAGAGAACACCTCTTAGCTTCCCACAATTGTTGCCACCATGCCAACCCCATGGGTTATATTAAGCAGCTCTTTACAGAGACTTCCCAGGGGTTGTTTAACTCCCATCAGCCCAGGCCATCTGGCCAACAGTGAGGGGTGATGTGGGGGGCGGGGGCGGGCAATAGCAGCCCAGCAACATTTTATCAGCCCACAAGCTCCCCATCCCAGGAGGTCTCTATCCTCATTTCAGTTCAGTGTTGGCTGGTGCCTCAATGGGGTGAATGCAGGGAGCCCAACTCTAGGTGGCACCAGAGCCAACAGCAAGAAGGGCCAGCTAAGTCTAGGGCTGTCCCCATCCTCCTCCCTGCTGTGCTCTACCATGGCAGCATGGAGACTGAGGGGGAAGAGGAAGCTGACAGGCAGTCCTGCCCTCTGGATCGGTTGGACGTAAGAAGGCAGGTAGGTGGGAGGCAGCTGAGGGCAGAATGAGGGGGTACCTTCCTACTGGACCTGCTTTCACTGGTGTGGCATAAGGCAAGGAAATCAACAGCACATAGAGCCAGAGTGAATGATATCCACAGCCTGATTGGCTGGAAGTAAAAAAACAACAACGGGCAGGTGGGGGCAGGCTGAGGTTGAGTTGGCAGTGCCCCATTCACCCTAATCGACCACCCCCAACTGTTGTTCAGTTCCCCCTCTTTCCAAAGAAGCCAGGCAAGATGGAGAGATGATTGCAAAAGATGTGAGCACAGGACTTGGGTAGCAAGAACACCCTGCAGCTCATCCCCTCTGCTGTAGTACTCACAACAAATATGCATGAACAACTGTAGTGAAGAAAACTGACTGCACTGCTGCAGTGGGCACAGGAGAAGCAGTGGGTGCAGCAGCAGCAGCTGCAGGAGGATGCTTCTGGGTAGACAGACCTGCAGCTGGAGCAGCACATGAGAAGGGTAAGTGCGCTGTCGCAAACAGAGCATTGCTTGCAAACATCAGGCCAAGTTAGCTCCCTTGTCTTGGGACCAAGCCAGTTGCTCAGATTAATGAAAAACAGGAAGTTGCCTTGTATGGCGTCAAACCACTGGGTCCATCTACCCCAGTGTGGTGAATACAGACCACCAGCACCTTTCTGGGGCCCCAGGTCAGGGGTCTCTCCCCAGCACTACTCGTGAGTTGTCACAGACCAACCCAGTTGATTATGTGGGGCTTCAGAACCAAAGGTTGGACTAGATGGGCCACTGGCCTGGTCCACAAGGGCTCATCTTATGTTCCTGGGCATTGTGAACAGTTTACTTACCGGTAGCTGGATGACTAATTTTGGCCCGCTTGGATGGCCTGTATTGGAAGAGCACATTTCCAGATTCTGTAGTTGTCTGATCCTGTTCAAAGAGAGAGGCCAGCCTGGTCCTGGGCAGAAAAAAAAAGTAACCATTCACTTCATTCACAGATGCTCATATTTCACTGCAGGTTGGCGATTTTGTTGCAGCCTTCCCCAAAGACCAGAGGGTAATGGATTCAAAAACTAGAATCCTGTCAGTGATTAGTTTATATTTATTTGATCTGATGAATTTGTGATATTGCTGTATTGATGCTTGGCTGTAACTAATTAGATAATTGTTCATAATCAATTTAAAATATATTTAGTGAAACTGGGAATATAAAAATTAGTGGATACATAGGCCGAAGATTACTATCAGATTGGTAAAATTGTCGTGATTGTATTAAGAAAGATTGAACTTAATTGACATTCATTAATTATCACATTGGAATATTGACATGATTGTATTAAGAAAGATTGAACTTAATTGATATCCAATCTGTAAGACAGAAGGAAAGAGAACAAATTACCTAGTGAGCTAACTGAATTTCTTAGTGATGTATGGTAAAAAAAACAACTGTGACAGGTTCTGCGGCAGTTTCAGCCTCACAAAACAGGAGAACTTCTGTAACTGACATGCATCAATCACTAGATATGAGAGAATTAATTTTAAGTTTGAAGAAAGATATCCAAGATTTAAAAAATAATGTAAATGAAAAGGCAAAAGCAACAGAAGAAAAACTTATTTCAATGGGAGTCAAAATAGATGAAAATGTGAAAATAACAGCTGAGTTATCAACTCAGGTCAATAATTTAGTACAAAAAAAATTCAGAACTGACGAAAATAGTGCTAGACCTTAAAGGTAAAACACAGAACCTAGAGGAAGCTCAGAAAAAATTACAAAATGAAAATAGAGAGTTGAAAAGGGAATGCGATAAGATAAGGAAAGAAACAGCAGATCTGAAAGAACAGCAGGATTCAACTTTGGACTCTATTGCGATGTTGCAAAAGCAGAGAAGGGAGAATACCCTAAGATTCAGAGGACTAACAGAGGACGCAGAGGAAATAATTGAGAAAAAAATCTCAAAAGAGCTAGCAGCTTGGTTAGACCTAGAAGAAGCAGAAGTAGCACAAAAAATAGAAAAAGCATTCAGAGTCAAATCTAATGTAGCAAAAGCAAACAACTGGCCGGCTGATTGTTTAGTCTCTTTTAACTCTATGGATTTCAGAAATAGAATTTTACAAGCTAGTAACAAGAAGAAATTTCAATCAGAAGGAAATGATATTATCGTCCACAAGATTATTCCAAATCGGTTGATAAAAAAGAGAGAAGCTTATAGACCTCTGGCTGAGGCACTAAAGGCAAAGGCAGTGTACTATAGGTGGAGTACCCGGCAGGCATCTCTTTTTTCTTTAAAGGGAAACATAGAAAGTGCTTGTCGGCATTAGATGCGGACAAGTTCTGGAGAAAGTACCGGAAAGACCTCGGAGGAAAAAGGCAATTGTTGGGAGAATCAGAGGAAATTGAACAAACAGTTGAGAGTTAGGAGACAGATCTAAGAAGGGAATTTATTAAATGTATACTGAGACCTTGAATGTGTAATTTTTTTATTTTTTTAACCCGTTGACGTATCATAAGAAATAAAGTATGGATTATAAATTTATTACTTGGAACGTAAATGGTTTAAATGAAAAATCAAAAAGGAACAAGGTGGAACATATTCTGGTTAAGCAAAAATATGATCTAATCTGTCTGCAAGAAACTCATGTAGCGGAAAAACATAAAAGAGTATTAATTTTTTTTTTAATAAATTTTTATTGGGTTTTCTGCTTTTATAGAAACAAAACACACACAAAAAAGAAACACAAGACAAAAACATGTATAAAATCAGCAAATCCTCGTTTCATAACCTTGTTCCCTGACTTCCCCCCACCCCCCCTCGTGCATCCCAATTCCCAAGATTATATCAGCAAGTTGGTATTTCTCCTCTTAACCATCTTATTCATCTTATTACCTCTTTTATAATAAAAAATTGATTTTCCTAAGTTGGACTTAAGTTCTCTTCCATCGATTTTTCATTTTATCTTAATTAGAAGTCATATTAACCAAACCTAAAAGTCTTAAGAGTTTTTAAGAATCTCCTCTTCCCTCCCTCCCATCCCTGGTTTTTGTCCCTTCCCAATAAAAATCCAAAGTTGAAAATCTCAGCCTGGGTTCCTCATGTCCGAGGCTTTCAAGTCTCTTTCAGTCCCTCTCCGCCTGTCTTGTTGGTAGTCCTTTATGTCAGTCGTCGAGTCTGGAAAAAGTTCTTTCACCATCAAAATATATTCTCTTCCCACAAGGAGATTTAAAAGTAACTGCTGAAAAATTTCCACAAAGCCTGTGTCTTCAAAATCAAAGTCCAGACGGAGGCCCCAATCATATTTCTTTATTTTAAGTTCCTGTATTCCATATTGTCCCGGGACCTCCTCCTTCTTCTTCTGTGTCTTTCGCAGACTTGTGGTAGATATGTTCCCAGAGTCTCCTTGCTTATGTTCCACAGATGTCAGCTTTTGGTTGTTGCTTCCCAAGGTTACTTCCTCTTTTTCTTGTTGTTTAGTCTCTTCCACCTCTGTAGATATTGTTTCCCATTCAGCTGTGGATTCTTTCTCATTCAGGTCCTCAATACAAACAGCAGAGTTGCCTGTTCCCAAGGTCATAGTCACAAGTTGTTTATTCATGGCCAAGCTCTGCTCTTGTAAGATTCCCACCAATTGAAACATCCTTTCGATTTCCGCTAGTAACTTTCCTTCCACAGCCATTGTATCCATTGTAGTTTCACAGAATTCCCCCTAGGGGGAATCTGGTTACTTATTAGTCTTTTCTCCAACAGTCCTTTAACTTATTATTATTACTTTGTTTCCAACGATTTTGGCTCAATTATAACTCGTCTTAGTCCAGAGGAATCTTAGATAGCGATTTTTCCACTTTAAACCGCCCGTTTGACAGCTTTGACAGCTGTCAAACTCCGCAGCTCTTACACAGGCACAAAGGCAGGACGTTCCCGAGCCCGGGAGGGGGGGTTGTTTAAAACAAAAAGAAGGTTTCCAAAACTCCACTCTCCAGCCCAAAATTTCCTTTAGCTAAATCTTGAAAGATAACGTCCTTTTTAACTCACCCCACCAAGGGTAGGTTCTCCAGCTTAGCTCTTATGTCGTTGCTTAGATCGTCTGCAGGGGGGGGTGCAGACTTCCTTTTAGCACACCCCCCGGTCGTCTCCAATTCAGGGTAAAACTTTTTTAAAGTCCCAATCTGTCTTACTCATGGGTGATTCTTTCAGTCCAAATTTTCAAGGAAGGAAGTCAGCGCTCTCTGGTCATGGCTCGCGGCTTCGCTCCACCGAGGTAGCGATCGACTCTCAGTGCCACGCCACCCCCGTATCCTCTCCGCAGCCTTTAAAAAGGCTCTTCGTGAATCGGGGGGCGCTTAAGGCACCCGCCGAGTCTTCAGTCCGCAGGCTTCCGCGCCTGCGGTTTCTAAGGGTCCCCGCATCGCCGGCGCGGCAAAGACCCGTCCTCGGTAGAGCCGATTCCCTCCGCAGCTCGGAGGGAATCCGCCATTTCCAGATCGCGTCAACCCGGAAGTCTCCATAAAAGAGTATTAATAAATAAGAGATTGGGGCTTGAGTTTATTGCATCAAGTAAAGAAAAAAAGAGAGGGGTGGTAATCTATGTAAAACCTCAGCTGGAGCCAAAACTGCTTTACAATGATGAAAAAGGTCGAACAGTGATTATAGAGGTTAAGATCAATAATGAAAAAGTGATAGTTATTGGAATTTATGCACCAAATGAAAGAAAATCCAAATTCTATCAATTCCTGGAAGAAAAAGTCATAGAATTTTTTTTGGGGGGAAATTATATTATTAGGAGATTTTAATGGAGTAGTCAATCCAAACATGGACAGAACAATAAAGAAGAAAGAAAAGAGGCAGAACAAACTCCCAACTACATTTTTCCAATTAATAGAACTCCTGAATTTGTTTGATGCTTGGAGGTCTAAGAATCCAACAGAGAAAGAATTTACACATTACTCAGAGCCACATAAATCGGCGGGACGAATCAACGCGATCTGGACAACAAAGGATTTATTAAATAATATTACAAAAGCAGAAATCCATCCAAGGACAATTTCTGATCACAGTCTGGGTTAACTTTAAAGGAAAAGAATAAAAGGTTAAAAGGTGGCAACTTAATGAGAGTATGCTAAACGATGAAAAAATTGTACAGAAGGCCAAGCAAATCTTAGAAGAATATTTTAAGTTTAATTTAAATCAAGGAGTAGATCTAGAGACGGTTTGGGACACGGGTAAAGCCATCATAAGAGGCTTCTTTATACAACAAAACACATTCCAAAGGAAAATAAAAGAGAAGAAGAAAATGGAGATCTGGGAGGAAATTAGAAAAAAGGAAAGGATCCTTTTCCAAAAACCAGATGATGAACTAATTAAGCAAAGTATAAAAATTTTACAGACGCAATTCTCCATGATAATAAATGAAGAGATAGAATGGAAGATAAAATGGTTGAGACATAGAAATTTTGAGTTTGCAAATAAACCTGGCAAACTTCTGGCCTGGCAATTAAAGAAGAAAAAGGAAGATAGAATTATCAATAAAATTAAAATTGAAGACAAATGGATTCAAGAACCGAAGGAAATTAGTAAAAACTTTGCTAGTTTTTTCGGAAAACTATATAAAGAAGATCCAGAGACTCTAGAAAAAATAATTGATTATTTGGGCAAAAATAAACTACCAATAATACCTAAGGAAAAAACTGAAAGCCTGAACTCACCAATAACAGCTATGGAGATGCAACAAGCTATACAGAGATCAAAATTAGGAAAGACACCGGGCCCAGATGGTCTTCCAGCTAATTACTATAAAAAGTTAGAACAAGCATTATCTCTTCCCATGAAAGACCTAATGAATAATATTCTGGCAAATGGAATGCTTCCAAAAACCTGGAAGGACAGCTTTATTACTCTTATCCATAAACAGGGAACAGATGCCTCGAACATGGCCAATTACAGACCCATTGCACTGCTAAATAACGATTACAAGATATTCGCAGACATTCTTGCAAATAGATTAAAAATGGTGCTGAAAGATATAATTCATAAAGATCAAACAGGATTTCTTCCCGGACGATTTATGCAATCCAAATTAGATGTGTGATTAATGTATTAGAATATTTGGATATTAAAATTGATAAACAAGCAGCTATTATGTTAGTAGACGCTGAAAAAGCTTTTGATAATGTGTCCTGGAAGTTTATGAAAAAATTAATGGAAGAAATCGGACTGGGAGAAAATATTTCTAAAGGAATAAATGCCATCTATTCGGAACAATATGCAAAATTGATAATCAACGGAAGAATTACTGAGGAGTGCAAAATAAACAAGGGAACAAGACAGGGCTGCCCACTGTCACCACTGATATTTATCTTGGTGATGGAAGTCTTGAACAATCAGATAAGAAAGGATGAGCTTGTTAAAGGCATCACTCTGGGAAACAAAACATATAAAATCAAAGCTTTTGCGGACGATTTACTTGTTATGACTGAAAACCCTAAAGAAAGTCTGAAAAGAGTGCTGGAATTGATTAAAGAATTTGGAGAGGTGGCAGGCTTTAAACTGAATATAACAAAAACAAAAATGCTTGTTAAAAATGTAACCACAGAAGAAAAGGACGACTTAGAAAAAATACTGGGCCTGAAAATCTCTTCAAAAGCGAAATACTTGGGTATTTGGATCACCCCCAAGAACATAAACTTATTTCAGGATAATTACACCAAAACTTGGTTAGAGATTAGAAAAAATTTGGTAATCTGGAGTAAACTAAAATTAACATTTCTGGGTAGGATTTCCATTATAAAGATGAATGTGCTTCCAAAATTAATCTTCTTATTTCAAATGATTCCGATACTGGGTGAAGCAGGTTGTCTCAAGATATGGCAAAGAGAAATTTCCAAATTCTTGCGGGAAGGGAAGAAACCTAGGATTAAACACCTGATCTTAATAGACATAAAAGAGAGAGGAGGCTTTTCCCTACCCGATCTAAAACTTTACTACGAGGCTGCCTGTTTCACTTGGCTAAAAGATTGGTGCACGTTGCAGGATCCGGACCTCCTGGACCTGGAAGGTTTTGACAACCGTTGGGGATGGCACGCCTACCTAATATATGGAAAAGCAAAAATTCATAAAAATTTTACCAACCATATAATAAGAAAGTCACTCTTTGCTGTATGGGAAAAATATAAAGACCTGATGGAGCCTAAAGTCCCGTGGTGGACTTCTCCAGTAGAAGCCATAGCAGTAAAACGGAAAAATACTCGGGAAAGCTGGCCAACATATAAAATACTTCTAAAAAATGAGGATAACCAAATAAAATTAAAAAACTTTGAGGAGATAAGAGAACACATTTCAGACTGGTTCCAATACCATCAGTTATTTGAAAAATTTAAATCTGACAAACAAAAGGGGTTCTCAGCAGAAATTTCCCGATTCGAATCTGATCTTGTAAACTCTAAAAGAAAAACTCTTTCCAAAACTTACCGACTCCTCCTTGACTGGACAGTCAAGGAGGAGGAGGTAACAGTGGCAATGGTGAGGTGGTCCCAGGATTTTGGCCATCCAATAACCATGGCCCAATGGGAAAATTTATGGAAGATCAATTGGAAATTCACAAACTGTTACACAATTAGAGAGAACTTTCATAAATGCAACATCGATGGTATCTAACACCACGGAAACTTTCAAAAATGTATAAAAATGTGTCAAGTAATTGTTGGAGATGCGGAGACTCAGGAACATTCAATCATATGTGGTGGATATGTAGGAAAATACAGGTATTCTGGGAGAGTATACATGCAGAACTGCAAAAAATGCTAAAGATCTCTTTCAATAAAAAACCAGAGGCCTACCTCCTGGGAATAACAGATTTGGATATTCCACAAAAGAGTAAGGGTATCTTTTTATATGCGACGGCAGCAGCAAGAGTTTTGATCGCAGCAAAATGGAAGAGTAATGAAATCCCCTCTATACAAGATTGGATCCAAAAGCTGACAGAATATGCCGAATTAGATGGTTTATCAGAAAAAATAAAGAATAAATCAAAACAAGAATTTGTTTCTAAATAGGAGGTTTTCAAAGAATATCTGAAAAATAAATATAGTAGTTTAAATTCTGTTGCAGCATTCGAGGAACTTCAGTGATAGTTGCTAGGTAGATAGAAGAAATTAGATTTATTGAGAATAAGTTTAATTATGAAAAAAAATGTGTATTGGCAATACGTAATATGAATTTGAAATATGGAATAGACGGGAAGTTGGGTCTTTAGTGTTAAGACCAATAGATGTTTTATTGTTTGCCAAGAAAATTATGTGTCTATGGTTATTTTTGTAATTTGTGTGTAATTTGGTATTTGTGTTTTTCTCTCTGTGTGTTTTTCTTGTTGTATGTATAAATAAATAAAATTATCTAAAAAAAAAGAAGAAGCAAGCGGAACAGAGATTGTGAGCTTTGCTTCCCCTTCTGGGGAGAGTGACATTCTGGGAAGACATAGATCGGGGGCCAGCAAACTTTTTAAGCAGGGGGCAGTGCATTGTCCCCCAAACCTTGTGGGGGGCCAGACTATATTTTGAATATTGGGGGGGCATCTGCAGTTCTCCATAAATTTCTGAACTACAACTCCCACTGGCTATATGTCACTCTGACCTTTGCTCACTGCCAGTGTTGCCAAAAGCAGCAGTGCAGTGCCCTTATTTTGAACACCTAAAATGTCACAGTGTAAAGGGCACTAGAAATCTTTCTTAGGGTTCCTTTTGTAGAAGGAATTTAAGACCACAAAACACCTCCATTCAGTCCTGTTACTGGCACCCACTTTAGGGCAGGAGTTAGAATGCCAACTTGTGACCTGGGAGATCAGGGTGCAGACCCCCACTTGGAGATGAAGCTCACTTTGTGACTCTCTCTCAGTGTAACATCAGCACAGAAGAAGTGGAAACAGAAAGCTAGAATCAGGAAAAGGGAAAATATTTCACCACAGCACAGGCAACAGGCATTTGTATGCAAATCAACCCTATGTACATTCATGGGGAAGTTCAGTTGAATTCAGTGGAGTCTACTCCCCAATAAGTCTTGCTTTTTAAGAAAAATGCTCCTTTCCCCATTAACCCTTGGGCTGAACTTCCTAGTCCCAAACCACTACTAAAACATAATGTATTCTCTCACTCTACAAAAGGTGTGGGGTTCCTTTGGCCCTCTGGATTGTAGAGCAAGTGCACTCCCATCACCAGTGGTGTAGGGGTCTGGGGTTGCGGAGGTTACTATTTCTGCAGCAGGGTCCCTGCCTCCCGCACCCATCATCATGAGAGGCGAACTTTTTAGCCACTGCATGCTCCAAAGCTAAGCATGTAAGAAACAGTGAAAACACAAGGCACTTCGGTTTCAGCTCAGAGTTGGTCCACTGAAATGGGCGGGCGTAACCAACGCATAGCTTAGTCGGATGCAACCCAGCGCCTCCCATTTCATCCTTAGCTGGCCGAAACCCCGCCCATTTCATCCTCACCAGCAACGCTGTGAGGCAGAGAGACAGAAAGAAGGAAAAAGAGAGAAAGAGAGAGAAGGAACCTTGCTGGCTCAAAGACTCTGAACTTCGCCTCTCTCAGCGCCTAACAGCACGTATTTGCAGACAAACCCCTCTGCATGTGCTCGGAATCACCCTTCGCAAGCCTGCAGACACCCATCCCAGCCCCACATGCTGCCCCAACCCCACATGCTGCCCAGCCCCCCACACAGCTATGGTCCCACATGCTGCCCCAGACCCACATGCTGCCCCAGACCCACATGCTGTCCCAGCCCCCCACACAGCTATGGTCCCACATGCTGCCCCAACCCCACATACAGCTCTAGTCCCACATGCTGCCCCAGCCCCACATGCAGCTCTAGTACCACATGCTGCCCCAACCCCACATACAGCTCTAGTCCCACATGCTGCCCCAGCCCCACATACAGCTCTAGTCCCACATGCTGCCCCAGCCCCACATGCAGCTCTAGTCCCACATGCTGCCCCAGCCCCACATGCAGCTCTAGTACCACATGCTGCCCCAGCCCCACATGCAGCTCTAGTCCCACATGCTGCCCCAGCCCCACATGCAGCTCTAGTCCCACATGCTGCCCCAGCCCCACATGCAGCTCTAGTACCACATGCTGCCCCAGCCCCACATGCAGCTCTAGTCCCACATGCTGCCCCAGCCCCACATACAGCTCTAGTCCCACATGCTGCCCCAACCCCACATACAGCTCTAGTCCCACATGCTGCCCCAGCCCCACATGCAGCTCTAGTACCACATGCTGCCCCAACCCCACATACAGCTCTAGTCCCACATGCTGCCCCAGCCCCACATACAGCTCTAGTCCCACATGCTGCCCCAGCCCCACATGCAGCTCTAGTCCCACATGCTGCCCCAGCCCCACATGCAGCTCTAGTACCACATGCTGCCCCAGCCCCACATGCAGCTCTAGTCCCACATGCTGCCCCAGCCCCACATACAGCTCTAGTCCCACATGCTGCCCCAGCCCCACATGCTGCCCCAACCCCACATGCTGCCCCAACCCCACATGCAGCCCCAGCCCCACACACAACTATGGTCCCCTCACACAGCCCCGCCGCCTCACGCCGACCCAAAGACACCCGCACACCCCGCATCTCCCCCCCCCCCCGCAGAGAGGCGCCGCATTCTCACCCTCCCGTCGGAAGCTGGAAGGCCTCGTCTTCTTCATCCATGTCCCCCAACATCCTGACGGCCCCTCGCTCCCCGCGCCCCTCGACTAAGCCCAAGCCGGGAGGCGAGAGCGCGGCTGCAACTTCTCGGCCATGGCTCAAGCGCTGGGCTGCGGAAGCGAAACTAGCAAGCCAAAGCGGCCGGCGGCATTCGCGGCCCCCAAAGGGGCCAAACTTCCACGCGGAGGGAAGAAGCGCGTGCACGGGGACGCCAGCGATCAGCTGTTGCTGCCGCTGCCGCGAATTTGGCGGCGGGACTCTTAAGTTTGACGGAAAGGGAGGGGGACACGGCTGGACCAATGGGAAGCTGGCTTCTGGGAGAGGGAGGCGGGAGGGCGGGTGACGCTCGCTCGATGCTGGCCAATGAGGTGGCGCCTCCGCTCGCCGGGCGAAGAAGGGACGCGTCTGAGGAGATCGAGCGAAGGAAGAGAAGGCGAGGAAGGCGCAGGTAGCTAACTTCCGATTCTTCTCATTGTGCTATTTACACTTGGTCTGGCAAAACACATTTCTTTCTTCTTATTTAGCCTTCTCGTTTAATATCCATAAACTTTTACTATGTACATTCTCCATATTCCAAGATTCATTCTAGGTCTGTCAGGAGATTAACGTTGCCACTCCTTTTTAAGATCTTCCTTAAATCTTATCCGATCTTGATTAACTTTTGGTATGGAATTTCCTCTTATTCTCCCTGTTGTTCTGGCAAGCTGTAGATCTTCTATCATTTTTGCTTGCCAGCCCGTTTTTGTGGGGATAATATCACTGTTACCAGAAACAGCAGGTTCAAATTCTTTGTACTCATTCAAATCCTAACAGATGTTGGTTAGATCGGACAAATAGCTGAAGAGGAAACTGAGCTGGTGTAGCCAATAATGTGGGATTTAAGAGGTTTTTGTGGTAAGGGGGCATTGTGTGCTTTGACAATGGAGTGTGTTCACACCCTCAGTTGCTTTACTGTGTAAGTCCCTTTGAGGTACCTGAATGCAAAAATAATGTCGGATTTAAGAGGTTTGGTGATGCATCTTACTCTAAACACCCATGACATGTCGTAGAAAATAATCCAACTCTGGGATCATCTCTTGAGGTTAATTCTTGCACTGAACAAGTGGTGTGCCTTTCATTCCCACACACTGCTCCAGTAATATTTGCAGCTGAAGCCTACATTTCAAGAAAATTCCAGGAATCAGTGAACAGAAGCATTGCTGATTTTTCTACAATGTCTTATAACGAGCTTGTAAAGCTAGCGTAACCTGAGTAGCCAATTCAAAATTTGTGGTCACCAGAACATGCCCTTGCTACAAAGAGCCTGCTGCACCACTGAAAGATGAAGTAAGATGAAGGACAAAGATGTATCTTTCCCTGTCTCTGCACCTGCATCATCTTCCTCCAGCTCAGAGCCAGAAAGGTAAGACAGAGGTTTGTTTTGGCTCTCTGTTCACACCCAGCAAGTGTTTAGCAGAACTAAAGCAAGCTGTAGGCTTCTAACCATGTTTGGGACTGCGGAGAGCGTAATTATTTTTATCCCTCAGCAGCTCTAATGTCAGAAGAAGGCCTCAGACTTGACCCACTCGCAAGAGCACGTCTAACTCCTTGCTCTGATGAAGGGAGCAAGCAGGCCTTTTTTCTTCTAATAAAGAGTTAACCTCAGTTATTCCGTATGATTTCTTGCTGGCTGGCTCACTGAGAACAAACTACCACCGAAGGAGCATGGTGTGTCCTCCACCAAAGGTACTACCTCTCCTCTAACACCCCCCACACTAATAACACACACACAGGTACTGTCCAGGATTCACAATGGCACCCAAAATCCAAACATCAATGAAGACCCCCCTACACACACCTTGAGCACTCCTGAGCTGAATCTAGCGATCATATATCTACTTGTGGTTTACCATGTGCCACAAAACGGGCAAAGTCATGCCAAACTGAAATTTAAGTCTGCCATCTTGATTCAAAATGGCACCCAACATAGAAACAGCAATAAGGTCTGCCGCCCCACCCTGGGAACCCTCATGCCAAGTTTGGTATTATAGATGGAGAGTTCTCCAATTGTATAGAGGGTAAATGGGCAAACCATTTCCCAAAATATCAGTCAGGTCAACATACATAGGCGCCGACTCCATGGGGCTTGAGGGGGCCCGAGCCCCCTCAAAAATTCGTTTGGGGGTGCTCCGCCCCCCCAATAATCTTCAGCGCCCCTCCAGCAGAGCGCCATCGCCGCCCCTCCCCCAGCCCAAAATGCACAGGGTCGGGCTGCATGCCTCCTGCCCTCCCTCCCGAGCAAAAGCTCCACCCAATTTCCGCTCCAGAGCTGATTAATAGGCGCAGCACGCTCTCCCTATTCGCTCACGAGGAGGACGCGCCACTTTATTTGCATATGCATGAGCTTATTTATTATTCATGAGCTTTCCCGGGCCCCCCCAATATTTTTTATAAGTCCGCGTCCCTGTCAACATATTCCTCCAGCATGACAGAAAAAGTGTTGGGGGTAGGGTGGGAGGGAGAGTTGGGCTCCCCAGAGTTGGAATTAATAGATGGCAGAAAAAGCCAGTGTCTTGTCAATATATAATTCCAATTAAAAGCTGTAAAATCTTGAGTCCCAGCTCTTGAGAGCAGGAAAGAAGGGGTTGGGAGCGATTCACTGATAAATGTATTTATGCACTGGCTCAATGGGAAAACTTTAGAAATTCATCGGAAATCACTCATTGTATCTATCTTCTCCGTTCCAATGGCATTTAGGATCCAGGGAAGTGAGGTATAAGGGGAGGGGTGAGTGAGCCCACCATAATCCCCGAGATGTACAGACACATCTGCAGGGCCTTCCCAAGGAGTCATGGCCAGTGATATCCAACCACCTCAGTCACAATGACTATCCATCCTATAGTGGGATGAAGCCGGACAAGACAGAGGGGTGTATTTGATTTGACTCAGGGACCAAGGAGCTGTAAATACTTTCCTTTGTACTGAGATGGGAGTAAGTGTGAAAGACTATATTTGCGTGACAGGGGTATGCCTGGATCTCAGGTTCTCAGGCATTACCTCAATAGAATTAGAACAGAGAGAGGGGAAAAATCAAAAGAAGGGAGATTACCATATTCATTTTTTCAAATGGCAGAAAATTTAAATTTAAAAAACGCATGGAGACATAGATACCCAAATGAAAAAATAATACACTAATTATTCTGAGGCCAAGCAATAGGCAGGAAGAATAGCTGGAATTTGTGTATCAAACAATTTAATTTGGAAAATCAAAAAGGTAGAAATACAACCTAAATCAATAACAGACCATAATTCAATTATGATGGAGTTAAGAAACAACAAAAAAATACAGTTGACCCTTAGGTTATGTTACCTTTGGGTAACGTAATCCTTGGGTTGCAAACCTGGAAGTGTATACTTCCGGGTTTCACTGCGTGGTCATGCACAGAAGTGCTCAATCGAGCTGTGCGCATGCACAGAAGGGCGTCTCCAGTTTCAAAGTTTTTGGGATGTGGCCAGGCTCCAGAACAGATCCCATTCGTAACCGAAGATGGAGAATGAATGAAAAAATCTTAAACAATGAAAAGATAATGAACAAAGCACAAGAGCTTCTGAAGGAATTTTTTCAAATAAACATGGCACAAGAAACATACATCAGAGTGATATGGGATGCAAGAAAAGCTTTCATAAGAGGCTTTTATATACAACATGATGCGATACAAAAAAGAATTAGAGAGGAAAAACTCGATCAAATTAGAAAGGAAATAGAAGCAAATGAGAAAACATTAGCCAAAGACCCAAATAATGAAAATGCAAGTAAAAAATAAATAAATTATTTCAAAATTATTTCTATTGTGTCCATTTCACCCTGAGTGCTTGGCCTCTCCTTCTCAATTCTTGTGGAGAGCCTGAGAGGCGGCCTTGCAGTTTAAGCAGAGGCTGCACGTGTTTCTTCAACCAGTGCTTCCGAAGAATGAGCCTCAGGAGCTGCAAAAAGCAGACTGTCTTGGGCTCCTTCGAGAGCGGTGGATGGAGGACTGCTTGAGCTTTCCTTCAGATTAGCCAAAGGAGCGGGGGATGCCACTGGGGCTGGTTCTCGGAGAGAGTTGCTGTGGGGATCCCCATAAAGGGGTGCGGCACTTGGCTGCTTCCTTCCCGCAGGTCCTTCCTCCTCGGTGCTGCTGCTCCCCCTTTGCTCCTCCTGACTCTCCAGCAGCTGCAGAGTTGTTGTCTGGAACAAGTAGAGGGGAGGGGGGATTATTTGCCACAAAAACGACTGCAGCCCCTGATGAAAGTACTGTGTAATGGTTGGTCTCTAACCAGGACTCAGGAGACCAGGGTTTGAATCCCTACTCAGCCACACAGGCTCAGCTAAGTGACTTTCACTTTGTAGTACCTTAGATACAACCTGTTATTTCTAGAGGGCTGGGCTTCACCCTCTTTGCTGCTCCCATGATTAGTAATATGGGGCTAAATGCCACTCCAATCTCTGACCGGTGCAAGATTCCAGGGGTCTAGGCACTTAGTCTGTGTTTCTTTGGAAATGAGGCACAGTGTAGACTGTGGTGTCATAATGATATCTATCTATCTATCTATCTATCTATCTATCTATCTATACTTTATTGTGGTCCAAAGATCCACAAAACAATTTCTAAACTAGATACAGTTAAAACAACCAGACGGATGGAAGAAACCAAGGCAGTCCATTTTGTTTTATCTACAGCATAATGATATTTGTTTCTTACAACCTCCGAAAGAAACTTTGCCACGGCCAGTGTAATATCATTTGACCTGTCTTCCAAAAGGTATTTAATATGGGAGGATTCAGATTTTCCTGGAAAATTTGCCAGTAGGGGATTGATCAGTTGGTCCCTTGCTTGTTCATGCAATCGATGTCCTGAGAACATAAACAAAGCCTATTCTGATAGAGGCTGCCTCTCAGCCTGTCATTTAGAACTTCTAAGGGAAATATATTTAGTCTGGCTTTGGTAAATAAACGCCGATAGGTAGGTACAGACAAATTCCTAAGGTATGAGGATATTTAATAGTCATACCCGCATTGGATTCCAGCTGCGACCAGGCTACAAATTACATAAGATCGGGATCGCAGGTCCCTATGTGAGATGTCCCAAAGCCTTTGCCTCAAGGATTCAAGGGCAGTGTCATAACCCAGATGATATAAGAGGGGTGATGGTAGTGGAGCAACATACGTTAATTTCCCCACTTGTCCCTTTCAATCCTCCCTTTAAGAATGAAAGAAGACGCATGATCAGAGTTCAAGGGCATCTTCCAGGGAGGCAAAGAACAGTCAAGGGTGCAAAGCTGGGGGGGAGGGGTGGCACTGGGAGAATCCTAAGGGTCAGAGAGAGTTTTCCAGGGAGCCACTTCTGGCCTCGGGTGATGACTTTTGCCACCCCTGGGCACTACCTTCTCCAGATTCTCCTTCTTAACGCGGAGATCAGCCACCTCCTCTTCCAGGGCTGCCACCTTCTCATCCAACTTCTTCCCACTCAGCTTCTCCTCCTGGTATCTGCTTTTCATGTCGTCAGACGATTTCTGAAGTTCTGTGGAGGTGGGGCACAGAGCCGGTTACAATGCAAGTCCTTGTTTCCATCCACTGCTGTAGCTATGCCTAAGTACAGTGCCATCTGCACTATATGCTTTAAACACTCACAGCTTCCCACAAAACATTCTGGGAACTGAGAACATTCTCTTAAGGGAGCTGAGAGGTGGTGGGAAACCCCAGTCTGCCATCACCCCCAGCTACAATTCCCAGACTGTTAAACTATGCTGGAAATGGCTGCTTAAGCAGGGCTCTCCAGTTCAACACAACTACAGTGGTACATTGGGTTAAGTACTTATTTCGTTCTGGAGGTCCGTTCTTAACCTGAAACTGTTCTTAATCTAAGGTACCACTTTACCTAATGGGTCCTCCCGCTGCTGCTGCTGCCACGCCACCAGAGCACAATTTCTGTTCTCATCCTGAAACAAATTCTTAACCCGAGGTACTATTTCTGGGTTAGTGGAGTCTGTAATCTGAAGTGTCTGTAACCTGAAGCGTCTGTAACTCGAGGTACCACTGTATTGGCAGCAGGAACGAACCACACTTCCCAGGATTCCTAGGGAGAAAGCCATGCCTTCTGCAGTGGCATGATAATGCTGTATAGTGTGGATGGGGCCTCCGTGTAACTTTGAAGACATATCATATGTTTCTTCTCACTCTTACACTGCTCTGCTCTTGCATGCAGGGCAAGGAAGGTGCAGAATCTGCACAAACCCATTTTCTATTATGTTACATTATGTTATTGTTTGTAAGCTGGAGATTTATTTCAACAAAAAGCAGCATAGAAATACAATCAATCAAGTTTGTAGAGATCAGAAGCTTGCCTTTTTTAAAAAGATGGAATTAAAGTCAAGAGTATTTTGGAGATTGTGTGTCTGATTTTTAACAGCTACATTGCAGGAGGCCCTAAGGAGCAGGACCTCCAGAGATTGCTGGACTCCAACCCCATCATCCCTGGCTACGCTTGCTGGGGCTCATGAGATGTGAAGGCCAGTAGTACTTGGAGGGCCACAGGCTCCGTACCCGCAAGCTAAAGAATTTCCTAGGATGATAAAACTACTCTGCATGTGCTTGGATAGTGCTCTTCTGCCATTTCAGCGCCTCCTCTCAGCTTCCCTTACCTGCCAGCTGTGCACGGAGTCGGCTGACCTGGGCTTTCTGCCTCTCCGACTCTGTCAGGGCTTCATTCAGTTGGGAGTGGAGATTCATCTCCTGCTTCTGATGACGGGCCAGCTCCAGCTGGAGCTGGGTGATCTGCGCCGTGGCTTCCGCTAGCTTCTTGCTGATCCTGACCTGCAACGCAAAGGAGCAGAAGAGACAGGAGAACATATGGGGAAGGAGTGCCCACGGTTGGACTTCCGGGGTGGCGCCATCGGTAATGGCGGACTCCCACTGATCCGGAGGGACTGGCTCTACGCGAATCAGGTCTGTTCCGCTACGGCGAAGCAGGGACCCTTGAAAAAATCACAGGCAGGTGAAGCCTGTGACCGTGGGACTCGGCGGGCACCTTTTGCGCCCCCCCAAATCTGCAAAGGAGCCCAATTACGGGCTCCGGAGTGAAGTGGGGAAGTGGCGTGGTGCTGAGAGTCAACTGCTTCTTCTGTGGAGTGAAGCCGCACAGTCGTTACCGGAGAGTGCTACCTTTTTCCTGTGACAATCTGGCTACAAAAACAACTACCCGTGAGTAGGTTAATTTTGGAAATAAAGGAGAACAAATAAAGGAAACAAATTTTGGAAATAAAGGAGAACAAAGACGTAATTTGATACCGAAGCGGGGAGGCATAAACAGGAAGTCTGCCTTCCGTTCTTTGTAAATAGAGCAAAGCAATGAACTTGTAAGCTAAAACCTTGAAAGACACTTGAAAAGGACTATAATTCTAACATCAAAACAAGCGATCTCCCCCCTTGGCTGCAGGAGAGGAGGGGGAAAAGGTGTGAACTGTATTTCCCTGCAAAAAGAGAGAAAAGGAAGCTAAAATCCACCGCTTAAAACCTGGGAACGGGCTGCCATTGGACAACAAGAATGCCGTACTGTGAAATGCACTGTTAATGAATAGAGTACTTTTTGACAGCTAACTCTGCAAGTGAGATACAATGTTTCTGGCTGGCTTCTCCTGGTTCTAAAGTAACTGGAAAATAACTGAAATTGAAACTGTTGTCTATTTTGTGAATTGGGGGATTAAAAAAAAGGTTATTTATTTTAAGGCAACAACTTTTGACTGCTACTGTGTTCCCCTAGAGGAAGTTTGAAATTGTTACAATAACAACTGGGCGAGGGGAATTTTCCACTTCAAAACAAATTCTGGCCATGGGACTGACCTTGGGCTTTAACTAGAGTGTTATGGCAGATGGAAAAGAAAAGACAGATTTGCCTCAGGAAAAAACAACGAGGTCTGGTAGATCTTTTCGCCCAGAAGCTGGGCTTCAACGAAGAGCTTCAACATCTGGCCCCTCTGTATCATCAGGGGCTGCATTTGTACAACCTAAACCTAAATAAATGACACCCAAAGATGTTTTAGCTCAAGCATTAGGCAAAATTAATGAATCTCTGGAAAAACTAAGTAAACAAGTAGCTGAAGCATCAATCAAAATTGACCAAAATCCTACAAGTGTCAACAATTTGGGACAGAAGGTAAATACTAATACAGTAACTATTGAGAAACTGCTACAGGAATCTACTTTGACCTGAAAGACAGCTGAAGAAGCAAATGAAATAGCAGTTTCTGTAGAAGAGAAGATACCACCGATACATAAGCAACTTGAAGACCACAGGTCGATATTGTCTATGATTGAATTGAAGGAGAAACAAACGAATTTGAGGATCAGGGCCGTACCTGAACTTGAGAAAGACAATCTGACTGACTTTCTTATGCAGGAATTTGCAGACTTTTGGAACCCAGATTTGGACAAGGAAGATTTCAAGATAGTGAGTGCTTTCAGGCTGGGAAGAGGAGGGAAGAAGAACAGGGTGAGAGACTGTTTGATCACCCTCTGAACAAAAGAGGAGAGAGACAAAATCTTGAGTCTGCACTTCCAGAAGACTTTGGAAATACACCAGTCAAAAGTGGAGATATTTAAAGACATTCCGAAATATCTTTTGGACCTTAGGTCCAATTATGGAGATTTGGTTGCCCTGTTGAGAAGCAACAGAATCATCTTTAGGTGGGAATTTCCCCAAGGCCTATCTTTTAGCTTCAAAGGAAGAAAGATAAAAATAAGATCAGTGAATGACAAAGAAAGATTTTTGAAAGACCACGGAGAAAACCTGCAGAAAGTATCTGGAGAAGAGTTAAGAGCACTAGAAAGACGAATATTAGACATAGCAAAATTACCTTTTGGATTAAAAGACTGCCAGAGAAGGTGATACCACCGATAGAGCAGGAACAGGCACTTGGTGCAGTTGGAGGAAAAGTAAAGTAACTACATCATGGCTATGCAACTATTAAGCTGGAATTGTAATGGTCTCAACTCCCCCCAGAAAAGGAAAAGTGTGTTTCATTTATTAAAAAAGGAACAATTGGACTTGATTTGTCTACAGGAAACACATGTGATAAGGCTACATAGAAAAGTATTGATTAATAAAAGACTGGGCCAGGAATTTATCTCATCAGATAAAGTTAAAAAAAGAGGAGTAGTGATTTATGCAAAGGAGAGACTATCACCGAAATTTATATTTAAGGATGACCAAGGAAGATTTGTGGCAATTGAAATTCAAATACAAGGAGAGAAATTCTTAATAGTAGGAGTTTACGCACCAAATGAGGGGAAATCTGAATTCTTTAAAAAGTTGCATGAGACCTTGATGGACTATTTGGATTATAATGTGATTTTGATGGGAGATATGAATGGAGTGGTATCTACACATATGGACAAGGCACAAAGACAGGTAGTCACTAAGGATGGCAGACTACCGAAAACCTTTTTTGAGATGACAGACAACTTGGATTTAGTTGATATCTGGAGAACAAAGAATCCCTTGGCTAGAGAGGGAACCTTCTTCTCTGAAGCCAAAATGACATGGACAAGAATTGACCAAATATGGGTCACTAGAGGAATGGCACCAAAGACAAGAAAAGTGGAAATTTGCCCAAAAACCTGTTCCGACCATAATGCTGTGAAGATGGAGATGAAACTAACACCAACTGGCTCCTTCAGATGGAGGATGAATGACACCTTATTTAGAGATGAAGAAGTGACTAAGAAGGCCCAAAAAACCTTGAGAGACTATTTCGAGTCAAATATGAACACTAATGTTGAAAAAAGAGTAATCTGGGACGCAAGCAAAGCTGTTATGAGAGGGTTCTTGATACAACAGAATGCAATAAAGAAGAGAATTCAAAATGAAAAGAAGGATAAAATATTGGAGAAAATAAAGGAAAGTGAAAAGAAATTGAGAGCAAAACCAAAGTTGCAAGAGATCTTGAGAGAAATAAAGTTATATCAAGTACAATACATGAAAATGATGAATAAGGAGATAGAATGGGAAATTAAACAAATGAGACAAAAGACATTTGAGTCGGCTAATAAATGTGGGAAATTGTTGGCTTGGCAAATGAAAAAAAGACAAAAACTAAATACTATTATAAATTTAGAAGTGGAAGGAAAGAACATACAGAACCCAGTTGAGATTAGAAACTGTTTCCAGAGGTATTTTAAACAACTATATACACAAAGGCCACAGAAAGAAATTGATGTAGACCGATTTTTGAAAATAAATGGATTACAAAAAATCTCTCAAGAAAATAAATTAATGCTGAACTATAAAATAACTGAACAGGAGGTAGAAGGTGCCATTCAGAATATGCAATTAGGTAAATCTCCAGGACCGGATGGACTGACTTCTAGATACTACAGATCTTTAAGAGAATGGTTAGTACAACCTTTAAAGGAAGTCTGTAATGAAATAATGGATGGGAAAAGGGCACCAGAGTCGTGGAAAGAAGCATATATTACACTTATACCGAAAACAGAGACTGAAAAGACGCAGCTTAAGAACTACCGCCCCATATCACTGCTTAATGTGGATTATAAAATCTTTGCAGACATTCTGGCTAAAAGACTAAAAAAAGTGTTAATGGAAGAGATTCATAAAGATCAAGCAGGCTTTCTCCCGGGTAGACACTTGTCTGATAATATGAGAAACATAATCAATATTTTAGAAAAATTACAAGTGAATATTAATACCAAGGCAGTTCTGATATTTGTGGACGCGGAGAAAGCTTTTGACAACATTTCTTGGAGTTTTATGAAGAAGAATCTACAGGGGATGGGGGTAGGTCAAGGCTTTGGAAATGGTATAAGTGCAATTTATTCAGAACAAAAGGCTAAATTAATTGTGAATAACGTGGTGACAGAGGAATTTAAGATGGAGAAAGGGACACGACAAGGTTGCCCAATCTCCCCACTGCTTTTTATATCTGTCCTGGTGGTCCTGTTGAATATGATTAGAAGGGACCAATTGGTTAAAGGTATACAAGTCGGAGCCAAACAGTACAAATTGAGAGCATTTGCAGATGACTTAGTATTGACGTTACAGGAGCCAGAATCTAGTACTAAAAGAGTTTTGGAACTGATTCAAGAATTTGGTCAGGTTGCAGGATTTAAACAAAATAAGTTAAAAACAAAGGTCTTAGAGAAAAATTTAACAGGACTTCCGGGGGCGACGCAAACGACAATGGCGGTCTCCTTCTTGCTGTGAAGGGGAAGCTCCACAGAAACGGGTCGTCCGCTACGACGAAGCGGAAACCCATATCAGAAAACCACAGGCAGAGTTGGCCTGTGGCCGTGGGACTCGGCGGGCACCATTAGCGCCCCCCAAAACGTTGAAGGAAACCCGCAAGGGGATCCGGAGCGTAAAGGGGCTGGCGCGGTGCTGTGAGTCGATCGCTCTTTCTGTGGAGTGAAGCCGCAAAGCTGCTGTCGGTGAGCGCTGACCCTTTTCCTGGAACAATTCAGCTAAAGAACGCAACAACCCGTGAGTAAGGGGAAAAGACCGATCTGGGGGACCAACTTTAAATTGAGAATTTGGCTAAAACGGGAGACGCAACCAGGAAGTCCGTCTCCCGGTACTGTTTAAAAGATTCAAAGGAAAGATTCTAAACTTTCTAACGCCTTTGAAGTCGTACTTAAAAAGGAACTAATCCGAGCATCAATCAAATTGGATTTGGTTTTGGCACTATTTGATTTTATTTCCCGATCTTTGGACGCTATTGTACCTCTTTCTTATTGGATTTATAAATTTCTTCAAGAAACCCAGGCAGTCGGGCTGCCAGACTGTCAAAACTGTCAGTTTGTGGATTTGGATAACTGGATTGTTACATTGGACTGTTACTTGTTCTGCTGAACTGATACATTGTTTCATGGAACCTGGCACTTTCTGAGACATTGTAAGTAACTTAAGGAGAACTCTGCTAAGATTTAAAGTGCTGAAGGACTTTTGGGACTTAGAAGCTGTTGGTCACTGTTATTTAGGGATTTTGGAGAGTGTAAGAAACTTTTATAAGAACAATAACTTTGATCTCCTCCCTAATTCATCTAAACTCCCTCTAGAGGAATTGTGGGTTATAACTGCTGGGGAACTGCTATTCTTCCTTTTTTTTTGTTTATCTCTTGGCTTGTGGATTCCCATGGGAATAGCTCACTGACTGACCTTGACACGTAGACAGAACTGGGATGAGTGGAACTGGGAGAACAAGATCAGCTAAAACTAAGACACAACAAACTACTGTAATTTCACATCTGCGCAGATCATCGGTTCCCATTGTACTGGCACAAGAGGAAGAATCAGAGCAGGCCAGGACAGAAGGAATGGCTGCAGGAGGGGACTCAGTACTTGATAAAATTTTTGAAAAATTGGAAGGCCTGAGTAGACAAGTATCTGAACAATCATCTAAAATTGATCAAAATACAGCTAGTGTTGACAACCTGACTAAACAAGTGGCTTTAAATGCACAATCAATTGGGAAGTTGTTTGAAGCTACTACAGAAAATCGCAAAATAGCTGAGGAGGCTAAACAGAAAGCAGAAGCTGTACAAGAGGAAGTTAAACCTATGCGCAAGCAGATAGGTGAACAGCAGGCCTCTCTGTCTATGATTGAATTACGAAGTAAGGAGAATAATTTGAGATTGAGGTCAATTCCTGAGCTTGAAAAAGGGGATTTAATTGATTACTTGACAAAAGAATTTACAAAATTTTGGCCTTTGGAAGAAGACAAAGATTTTATTATTGTAAGTGCATTCAGACTGGGAAAAGTTGTGAAAAAGGGCAAGCCTAGAGACTGTTTGATTTCTCTGAGAACGAAGGAGGAAAGAGATAAGATACTGAGTGCTCACTTTCAAAAATCACTTGAAATTCAAGATTTGAGAGTGGAAATCTATAAAGATATCCCGAAACATCTATTGGAGCTCAGATCTTGCTACGCAGATCTTGTTAAACTGTTGAGAAGCAACTCAATTGTTTTTAGGTGGGAGTTTCCCCAGGGACTATCCTTTAATTTTAGAGGGAAGAAAGTGAAAATTAAAACAGCTGAAGACAAGGAAAAATTTTTGAGTGATCACGGAGAAGACCTTCAGAAAGGGACTGTAGAACTGGGGCCTTGGGTTCTGGACTACCAGGATTGTTACCTGCACCCTTGGGGCCTAAAGACCAGGAGAAAGAGACACCACCACAAAAGGGAGAATAGAAACGTCCAGGATGTCTGCAGCTTATAAGTTGGAACATTAACGGCTGTAATTCCCCGGAAAAAAGGAAGAGGATCTTTCATTTATTAAAAAAGGAACAATTAGATATTATCTGCTTGCAGGAAACACATGTGATCAGGCTCCACAGAAAAGTGTTAATCAACAAGAGACTAGGCCAAGAATTTATTTCATCGGACCGAGTGAAGAAAAGAGGAGTTGTGATATATGCAAAGGAGAGCCTGTCACCAAAATTTCTTTTTAAAGACGAGCAAGGAAGAATTTTGGCAATTGAAGTGCAAATACAAGGGGGGAAATTCTTAATTTGGGAATCTATGCACCGAATGAGGGGAAATCGGAATTTTACAAGAAGCTGCATGAGACAATGTTGGACTACATGGACTATAACAACATCATTATGATGGGTGATATGAATGGGGTGGTATCTACGAACATGGATAAAGCGCAGAACCAAACTATGACAAAAGAGGGCAGACTACCAAAAACTTTTTTTGAACTAACTGACAATATGGACTTGGTTGACATCTGGAGGACAAAGAACCCCCTGGAAAGAGAGGGGACATTCTTCTCTGAAGCCAAAATGACATGGACAAGAATCGACCAAATATGGATAACTAGAGGACTGGCACCTAAGACTAGAAAAGTGGAAATCTGCCCAAAAACCTGCTCCGACCATAACACAGTAAAGATGGAAATGAGACTAACTACAACCGGCTTCTTTAGATGGAAGATGAACGACACCTTATTTAGAGACCAGGAGATTGTTAAAAAGGCCCATAAGACTCTGAGTGATTATTTTGAAATAAATTTGAAAACCACAGTGGAAAAAAGAGTAATCTGGGATGCAAGTAAGGCGGTTATGAGGGGGTTTCTGATACAACAGAATACAATAAAGAAAAGAGCTCAGAATGAGAAAAAAGATAAGATCTTGGATAAAATAAAAGAAGGTGAGAAAAAGTTAAGACTGAAACCAAAGTCACAGGAGATTCTGAGAGAAATTAAACTCTATCAAGCACAATATTCAAAATTGATAAATCAGGAAGTTGAATGGAAAATCAAACAAATGAAACAAAGGACTTTTGAATCGGCAAATAAATGTGGAAAACTGGTAGCTTGGCAGTTGAAAAAGAGACAAAAATTGAATACGGTTACTAACCTAGAAGTTGAAGGGAGAAACATTCAGAACCCTGTGGAGATTAGAAAATGCTTCCAGAGATATTTTAAACAACTTTATACCCAAGGGCCGCAAAAAGAGATTGAGATAGACCATTTTTTACGAAACAATGGATTACCAAAACTATCTCAAGAAAATAAGACAACATTGAACTATAAAATAACAGAACAAGAGATTGAAGGTGCCATTCAGAATATGCAATTGGGCAAATCTCCAGGGCCGGATGGGCTTACCTCTAAGTATTATAAGACTTTGAAAGACCATCTGATTCAACCATTAAAGGAGGTTTGCAATGAGATTAGGGGGGGGGGGAAGGCACCGGAGTCGTGGAAAGAAGCTTTCATCGCATTGATACCTAAATCTGAAACTGAAAAGACACAACTTAAGAACTACCGTCCCATTTCCCTGTTAAATGTGGATTACAAAATTTTTGCAGATATTTTGGCAAATAGACTAATGAAGTGATTCACAAGGACCAGGCAGGCTTTCTCCCAGGTAGACATTTGTCTGACAATACAAGGAACATTATTGATATTTTGGAACTTTTGCAAATGAACACCAATACAAAAGCAGTATTGATTTTTATTGATGCGGAGAAGGCCTTTGACAACATTTCATGGAAATTTATGAAGGAAAATCTTAGAGGGATGGGAGTGGGACGGGGGTTTGAAAACGGTATAGAAGCAATTTATTCAGAACAAAAGGCAAAACTGATAGTTAATAATGTGGTGACAGAAGAGTTTAAGATTGAGAAAGGAACACGACAGGGTTGCTCATCTCCCCACTGCTATTTATCTCGGTCCTGGAGGTGCTCCTGAGCATGATCAGAGGGGACCGGTTGGTTGAAGGAATTCAGGTCGGAGCTAAACAGTATAAACTTAAAGCTTTTGCAGATGATCTAGTTTTGACATTACAGGAGCCAGAATTTAGTACGAAAAGGGTGTTAGAACTGATTCAAGAATTTGGTCGGGTGGCGGGATTTAAATTAAATAAGCAGAAAACTAAGGTTTTGGAAAAAAACTTGACAATTGCAGGAAAAGAAAGGTTTCAGAAGGAGACAGACCTAAATGTGGTTAAAAAGGTGAATTATCTAGGGGTCAATATGACAGCTAAAAATCTGAATCTATTTAAAGATAACTATGAAAAATGTTGGTCAGAAATTAAAAAGGACCTAGAAATTTGGTCAAAAATGAAGCTTTTCTTGTTGGGTCGAATTGCTGCTATAAAGATGAATGTATTGCCAAAAATGTTATTTCTGTTTCAGACTTTGCAGATTGTGGATAAGATGGAGTGTTTCAAGAGGTGGCAGAGAGATATCTCCAGGTTTGTCTGGCAGCGCAAAAAGCCCAGAATAAAATTTAAAATATTAACTGATGCTAAAGAAAGAGGGGGGGGGGGTTTGCCCTGCCAGACATGAAATTGTACTATGAATCAGCAGCTTTCTGCTGGATGAAAGATTGGCTACTTCTGGAGAACACTGACGTTTTGGATTTGGAAGGGTTTAACAATGTATTTGGGTGGCATGCATATTTGTGGTACGACAAGGTTAAAGCTCACAAAGCTTTCAAAAACCATATTGTCAGGAAGGCAGTGTTTAATGTCTGGATAAGATACAAAGATTTGTTAGAAAGTAAGACCCCAAGGTGGCTGTCACCAATGGAAGCTAAGGCTCAGAAAAGACTCAATATGGAGGCCAATTGGCCAAAATATTGGGAAATAGTAGAAAAAGATGGAGACATATGGAGATTGCAGAGTTTTGAGAAATTAAAGGATAAAGTGCAAGACTGGCTACATTATGCTCAGATCAGGGAGGCTTTTAATATGGACAAAAAAAAAAACAGGTTTCCAGGTGGAAAAATCGAAACTAGAAACAGAACTGTTAGAACCAAAAACTAAGATACTTTCAAAAATGTATAACTTGCTGTTAAAATGGAACACTCAGGATGAAACGGTTAAATCAGCTATGATAAAATGGGCGCAAGACATTGGTTACAACATTATGTTTGCTGACTGGGAACGGTTATGGACCACCGGTGTGAAATTCACGGCATGTAATGCCTTGAAAGAAAATATTATGAAAATGATATATAGGTGGTACATGACCCCAGTCAAGCTTGCAAAAATATACCATCTGCCAGACAATAACTGTTGGAAATGTAAAGAAACTGAAGGAACATTCTTCTACCTTTGGTGACGTGCCCAAGGGTTAAGGCTTTCTGGGAAATGATCTATAATGAGCTAAAAAAGGTATTTAAATATACCTTCCTTAAGAAACCAGAGGCCTTCCTTTTGGGCATTGTCGGCCAAATGGTGCCAAAGAAGGACCAAACTTTTTTTTTGTATGCGACAACAGCAGCAAGAATACTCATCGCAAAGCACTGGAAGAATGGCAGACGCAACTGATAGACTATATGGAACTGGCAGAAATGACTGGCCGAATTCGAGACCTGGGAGAAGAGACAGTGGAAGAGGACTGGAAGAAATTCAAGGATTATTTGCAAAAGTATTGTAAATTGTATGAATGTTAGAATGATGCAGGATATAAAGAAAATATGGCATTAGTAACCTAGCGGAAAGGAGTATGAAAATAACTGAACTATATGAACAAAGATGAAATTTGAACAATATTATGTCAAGCTAAAATATCTAAACACTTGACAACAAAGGGTAAAATTGGAGACATAATAGTTGAAATGTACAATTTATAACAAATTTTGAGAGAAGGTGATGTATTGCTGAACATGATTTGCTAATCAGGAACACAGAAAAGGGAAACGTGAGGGAGTCATGAAAGAGGGTTATGGAAATAATATTTAAGAAATTGAATTGTTTTCTTTCTTATGTCTTTTTATGTCTTTTTTGCTTGCTTTTTTGTATGTTTGGTATGTTTTCTTTTGTCTTTTTTTTGGTTTAGGGTGTTTTTCTTTCTTTTTTTTGGATTGTGAGAGGGAAGTTTGTTGTATTGTTTAAATTGTTTAAAACCCTTAATAAATATTTTATATTAAAAAAAAATTAACAGAGATTGAGAGAGAGAGGTTTCAGAATGAGACAGGCTTAACAGTGGTTAAGAAAGTGAAATACCTGGGGATTATCATGACAGCTAAAAATGGGAATTTATTTAAAGACAATTATGAAAAATGCTGGACTGAAGTGAAAAAAGATCTAGAAATCTGGTCAAATTTGAAGCTTTCACTGCTAGGCCGTATTGCTGCGATTAAAATGAATGTATTGCCTAGAATGTTATTTCTGTTTCAAACATTGCAAATTTTGGATAAAATGGATTGCTTCAAGAAGTGGCAGAGAGATATTTCTAGATTTGTCTGGCAGGGCAAGAAGCCTAGAATAAAATTTAAAATACTAACGGATGCAAAGGAAAGAGGTGGATTTACCCTGCCAGACCTTAAACTTTATTATGAATCAGCAGCTTTTTGCTGGCTGAAAGAATGGCTGCTTCTTGAAAACACAGACATTTTGGATTTAGAAGGCTTTAATAATGTATTTGGATGGCATGCATATTTATGGTATGATAAGGTCAAAGCACATAAAGCATTTAAAAATCATATTGTCAGGAAAGCATTGTTTAATGTCTGGATAAGATACAAGGACCTACTTCAAAATAAAACCCCAAGGTGGTTGTCACCGATGGAAGCGAAGGCGCAGAAAAAGCTCAATATGGAGGCCAAATGGCCAAAATATTGGGAAATTTGGGAACAAGAGGGAGACAGATTGAAATTGCAGAGTTTTGAAAAACTAAAAAATAAAGTGCGAGATTGGCTTCATTATTATCAGATAATGGAGGCATATAATTTGGACAAGAAAATTGGCTTCCAGGTGGAAAAATCAAAATTGGAGACAGAACTGTTAGAACCCAAAACCAAGATTTTGTCAAAGATGTATAACTTGCTGTTGAAATAGAATACTCAGGATGAAACGGTGAAATCTGCTATGATTAAATGGCCACAAGATGTTGGACATAACATAATGATGGCTGACTGGGAACAGTTATGGACCACAGGTATGAAGTTTACGGCATGTAATGCCTTAAGAGAGAATATTATGAAAATAATATACAGGTGGTACATGACACCAGTCAAGCTTGCAAAAATCTATCATTTGCCCGATAATAAATGTTGGAAATGTAAGGAAACTGAAGGTACATTCTTTCACCTTTGGTGGACATGCCCAAGAATTAAGGCTTTCCGGGAGATGATCTATAATGAAATGAAAAAGGTATTTAAATATACCTTCCGGAAGAAACCAGAGGCCTTTCTCCTGGGCATGGTTGGCCAATTGGTGCCAAAGAAGGATAGAACTTTCTTTATGTATGCTACAACAGCAGCAAGAATACTTCTTGCAAAGTACTGGAAGACACAAGATCTACCCACCCTGGAAGAATGGCAGATGAAGGTGATGGACTACATGGAACTGGCGGAAATGACTGGCAGAATCCGAGACCAGGAAGAAGAGTCGGTGGAAGAAGATTGGAAGAAATTTAAAGACTATTTACAGAAATACTGCAAAATTAATGAATGTTAGAATGATGTCAGAATGAAGTTAAGTGGTTTTAGCAGCAATGTTACAAAGGAGTATGTAAAAATGGTTTGTTAACAGGTGAGAATCCAAAGTTACAATATATTAAGTTAAAGGATTAGGATGAAAACAAAGAGGGAAAGGATTTGCTGAACTAACTAACTAACTGAACTGGAATACAAAAAAGGGAGGTGTGAGGAGGTCAGGGAAACAAGTAAATGAAAGACAAGATATGGAAAGATTGATCTGTTTTTAAGTGTTTTTATTTTTCTGTATTGTGTATTTTTTCCTTTCCCCCCCCCCCTTTTTCTTATTTTTGTAACCTTTTTTGAAACTTTAATAAATATCATTTTTTTAAAAAGGAGTGCCCACAAGACCTTTCCTGGGAGGATGCAAGAGCTGTGCTTTTGGAGGCTCCCAAATGCTAAGAATGAGTCTCCCAGGAAACACCCTGAAGAACTGGTCTACTGGCAAGGCTATGAGGAGCAGGGGGAGGCTTTTTAGTTAGTTCAGGAAAAAGCATGCACGACAAAGGTGCATAAAATGGAGAGCAGAAAAGATTTCCCCAGAAAATTCGGGACAGACAAAAGAAAGGACATCTTCACACAGCAGAGCTCTCTCCCACAAGATAAAATAAAGGCCAAACAGTTAGATGGCTTTAGCAGCGGCTTAGACAAAACAATGGGGCAGGAAAAGCTATACACAGCCAGCAGCCACAAGGGCTAGGGTCTCCCTCCACTGTTGGAGACAGCATGCTGTTCCTGGGAATTGCAAGTAATCCAGTGGTGGCATGTGCTAGAGAGAAAAGTGGCGACAAGGAGAGGAGAGTTAACACCACCAGAAGCAAGAACAGCAAGAGGGGAGAAAGTTTTATCAAAAGAGGCAATGGCATTCTGGGTTAAGAGCACTCTGCTTATTCTGTGGTCCAAGGGCTGATTATATCTCTCAAAATCCCAGCGGCCTCAGGGTAAGATGCATGGAAGATCCCTTAATGGCAAGATTTGCACGCTCATGCCCAAGCAAGAACAAGCCACAGCAAACCTGGACTTGCATGCTCTCCCCTTACATCTCCTCCTCTCATGCGCCCGGGAACCCTGACACTTATGCCCAGCCATGGTTTGCTGTGTTGCCTGGGACAACAAGCTGCAGCTAACATCAACTATGGGTAATATCAAACACACCAACTTCAAATGTCTGTTACTATAAGCTAACTTCAGAAACTAATTCTGCTTAACATTAATGGCTGTTCTCAGTCCAGACAACAGAGGAAGCAGCAGTTACCTAGAAGTGGAAACTCTCACACCCTTCTTCTTGGCTGCATAGGAGGAAGTGAGGGGGAGATTCATTGTGCTTGCTCACGTCATGCCAACCTGAGGTGCTTTTCAAAGGATTACCTGAAGCTTATGAATCTTTTACCTGTATGTGCATGTATACCTAGCTAATCGTTTGTTCTATTTTGTTGTTGCTGCTGCTCAGAAATGTAACTTCTTTCTGGCCTGCAGGCAAAGGGGAATTGTGACCTGCACTAGCGATTGTGAACTCCTGGGATAGCACTTGCCCTCCCCACAGCCTCAGTCACTTGGCCTTCCTGTTGTGGCTGTCACGCTGCCAGGGCTTACCTTCTCCTCTTCAGCATGTAGGACCCTTGCCTGGGTGTGCTTCATGGTCCTCTGCAGTGAGCTGTTGCTCTGCTCAAATAACAGGTTGCCCTGCTCCACATAGCTGGGGGAAGAATTGTTTTTTGCACACGTGAATGTTTGCATGATTTGATACTTTCCATCCTCTCATGTGAAAAATAATAATAAATCAAGGCAGTATCATATGTAGATCTCACTTTTGAAAAGCCACCCTAGGAGAGCTTCTATCCTTTATATCAGAATCATAATAGTTCTTATTTTATGTTCCATCTTTCCTCCAAGGAGCTCAAATACTGGTATATAGTTCTCCTCCCTTTTTTATCTTCACAAGCCTGTGAGGTAGCTTAGGCTGAGAGAGTGTGACTGGCCCAAGGTCACCTTCAAGGCAGAGTGGGGATTGGAACCCTGGTCTCCCAGATCTTACTCTGACAGACCCTCTTAACTGCTACCCCACACTGGCTATATTCCTGTATTCCTCTATTTGTCCATCCAGCCCAGTACTGTCCACTCAGACTGGCAGCAGCCTTGGGGTGCCTGGGGATTGAGCCAGGCCACCTGAGCTTTAGGCTTCAGCCACAAATACCAGCTGTTTCTCATAGAGCATCAAAAGTGAGCAAGAGTCTCCCTCACCGTTGGTTGCGGTCAATCAGTTCACCAATCTTCTTGTTCTGCTCCTCAATGCGGCTGCTCTTCTCAACGATCTCCTGCTTCAACCTCTCATTTTCCTGTGGCACAAAGAGCAAAACGGAATGTGTCAGAGGCAGTCCTGGCCTCTACAACTCTCACAATCTCCAGCCACAATCTCTTCCCCAACCTCTCTCGGGGACCCAGATTTGAGGAGAGAAATCATTGTGGTCTTCCGCCATGGTCATGGACAGAACATGGGCAGTTTGGAGCTGCTCCCCTTTAGCAAGTCTCTTAGGTAAACTTTATTTAGTAAGCAAATTGTGAGACAGCTGTACTGCATGAAGCCATGTGTCAGGGAACTGCCATCGAAACCAAGAGTGGAGGTAAGGCTCCGTTGCCAACCAGGCTCAAGTTGCCAACCAGCATGAAACTACACCCAGTGTTCCATAGGTCCCTACTCTCTCCGTACAGGGAGGGACTGGAATTTCCGGGGCGGGAGAGAGAGGTCCCCACTCACCCACGCGTAGAGGAGAGGGAACTTAGTAGTCAAGCCAAGGAAATACTCGATTCAAGATGGAGAGGAGGACAGGTGGAGTATTGGGTGGCTTGGGAGGGGGAACCCGAGTCGGAAAACACGTGGGTTCCTGCGGAAACCATTAGGGATGAGTATCTCCGGGGGGAGTTTCATGGCAGGTTCCCAAGGAAACCCAAACCAACAGCGAGGTTCTGGGAGGAGCAATTTGGCACCACAGATGAGGAAGAAGATTTTATGGGGTTTCCGGCTTCCGAAGAGGAGGGAGGAGAGGTATCCGAGGGAGAGGAATCGGACTGGGAAGATTACCCTGTGCGGAGATATAGCAGCAGGTGGAGAGCAATGTTTGAATCTTCAGAAGAGGGGGGTAGTTCCTTCCGGGGATTTCCCCCATCACTGTCAGAGGAAAGGGAGGAATTTAGGCCCAAGGAACGGGACGGAGGTGAGGGGGGTCCTGGGGGGGAGGTGGATGTCAGGGAACTGCCATCGAAGCCCAGAGTGGAGGTAAGGCTCCGCGACGATGCGGGAGAAGGGACCAGCAGAGGGAGAGAGAACACTTCCCTTGGAGAAGGAAATCAGCGTGACACCTGGAAGGAAGGGGAGCAGGGAAGGACTTCGGAGAGAGGGCTCCAGGACTCTTCCACAGAGACCAGCGGGGAGAGTCCAGGACCTCCGCTGGCCACGCCCACTCTGCACAGAAGACCTCCGCGCAGGCAGTCTAAGCGGAGACTTGGTGTCAAGGAGTTTTTATGTTGGAAGAAGTTCAGGAAACGCCCACTGACGGATTCTACCAGTGACTGACACAGCCACGGAGTAAAGGCTGACCAGCTAGGGAAAGGTTTAGCCAGGGAACGTTGCCTAGAGCATGCACACCCTCTACGCACAAGCAACCCCAATTCCCTTTACACCATGGAAGCAAGATACATGGTAAAAGCAAAATACAACACAGAAATCCAAGCTCTGAGAATGAATAAAATCAGTTTCACAAACTCTGATACAATAAGCCCATCTATTCTACTCAACTTTAAAAAACAACACCATTTCAGCAGGTATAAAACTTGATCTGCATAACTGACATCTCAGGATGGAAGCCCTCCAAAGCAAGCATGCTTTCAAGAGGCATCTGAACAGCGTCACACTAGGCCCTGGTCTGATTTGGGCTGGAAACTGTCTGGAGCTGCAATACTAAAAGCCCAATTGCTAGCGGAGCCTTAGAGGAACTGGAACAGAGGAAGCTCCCTTAGCTCAAGCCAGATAGTTGCGTGTATCCAGCTCAGTGCAGCCTACAACAGGGGCAAAGAACCTCTGCCAGTCCAAAGGCTGCCTTGCCTCTGGATCAACTCTGGATCCAGGTGTGGGCGGGGCTAGGGGCAAAAGTGGGTGGAGCAACAGATGTGGCTATAATACAGGAGACTAGAAGTCTCTCCACCGATTGCTCCACATCCAGGCTAGCAACAAAGACACTTCCAGTTGGCCAAAAGAACTCAAGGAAGGTGCAGAGCAGGAACAGGAAAGGACAGGGCAGCATCTGTGCCCAAGGCTCCCCACTGACTGGCAGCGTCTCCTCCAGGGTTTCAGGCACAGGGTCTCTCTCAGCCCTGCCAGGAGACACCACTGGGGACTGTACCCAGGACCTGTTGCCTGCGAATCACATGCTCTGCCGCTTAGCTGTGACCCTTCACCTGCAGGTAAAAGCAAGGTTCTAGTCTTCATGCTCTCAAGTAGACAGGCTCTTTACCTGCAGGATACGCTGGATGTTACTCATGATCATAGAGGTTTCCATGGTAACAGAAGAGACGCCTGGCAGCAAACCGGGGCCAGAGTTTTGCTTCCGTAGTTCCTCCATCTGCAAGGGATGTGGGGAGAGAAAGGAAAAACAAAAAGGAGATGCAGCTTGAAGCATCAGCACACGGGAGAGAAGAAGCCAGATCAGGCCTGGGCCCTTTGAGCTGCTCACTTGTTTGCCAAGGAGAGAAACTGCCGGGAGCACAGGAACCTGGCTCAGTATCAGACCACTGGGTCCATCTAGCTCAGTGCTGTCAACACTGGTGGGCAGCATCTCCCTGCGTTTTCAGACTGGGGAGTCGCCCAGTCCTTCCTGGAGACGTCAGGGAGCTAACATGGAACCTTCTGCATGCAAAAAGGTGCTCCACCACCTAGCTGAAGCAACTTCCCTCGTCCCAAACCTCCCCCCCATCAGAGATTAAAAAGACAATTCACAAGCCTACTATAAAAACTGCTAGATACAGTTCTCCAAACAGTATGAAACAGAAGCAAAACCTGAAGGTAGACTGATTTATTATTTCAGAAAATGTATATACTGCCTGATACATGTATTTTTTAATGAACATAAAACGCCACAGTTGTTTAAAAGCCTTAAAACAGTTGAACAAGAATCAATATCAGGCAGGCACCTTCACTCTACAGGCAACTCCCCATCTGTGGGCGCACCAGTTTTGGCCCTGCAGGGGTGCGGGGCAGGCTGACATGCACAGTGCCTCAGAACGCAAACCCCGTGTAAATGGGGAACTGCCTGTACCCTTTTCGGCACATGCTTCTTTAGATCTCTAGAATGCTGATAGGTTTCTAGTTTATCGCTGGTTTTAATTTTTTGAATATTTAAATTGTTTTTACTAATAATTCTAAAGTGGTGCCTCGCAAGATGAAATTAATTCGTTCCGCGAGTTTTTTCGTCTTGCGATTTTTTTCGTCTTGCGAAGCACGGTGTCGGGAAAGTTTTGGAAAAGCTTCAAAAATCACCAAAGTCTTCAAAAACCTCAAAAAAGGGGGGTGCTTGGGAGGGAGGGAGAGGCGGGCGTGGGGCGGAGGTTGCTGCCTGAGCCCCCGGGATCGGTTCGGCTCACCTTGCTCCGACCATTTGCACTACAGTCAGCGCCGTCTTGCTGCTGCTGCTGTCGCCGTGGTAGTCAAAACTCCTACCGGCCTAAAAGTTGTCTGGTGCAAAATCCCTTCTGCAGCAGCAGCCCGAAAGAAAGCGAGAGCGCCAGCCAGCCAGCTGCCCGCCGCGGGCAGGAGGGAGGGAGGGAGCGTCGGCGACGGTGGATGCCTATTGCCCCTGTTGCTGCTGCAGCCAGCCAGCCAGCCAGAAGCGCGCGAGCGGAGAGGGGTGCATCCAGCCCGTTGGAGAGGAGCGCAGGGGCGCGTCCCCGGTGGCTCCCGAGCTGCCCTTGCCTGGCCCGGCGCCTTCCGCGCTGCCAAAGGGCGACTCACCTGCTGCCTGCACTGCGCCGGGACTAACTCGAGCGGAGCGAGGAGAACACACACTCGCACGCGCACACACCGAGAGGCAAACTTGCCGCAGCTGTAGAAGGCGCGGGGTTGGAAAACGCGGAGATGCAGGTAGGGGGCGCCCCTCGCAGGGCGAGCGCGGAGGGCCAGGGCAGGCGCTCTTGTCACCGCCGGGGCGCTGGGGGGGGGGGGAGAAGGAAGGAGCCCCGTCCGAAGAGCCCCGGAGCCTGGCCTCCCTAACTGGGAGTTGTGGGGAGGGAAGTGTGCGCGCCTTGCTATTTTTCGCCGAAACAAAGCTCCCTCTCCCGCCTTCACGCGTTCTTGCCCCTACGGAGACGCACACTGCGTGCTATGAGTTGCTCCTCGAAGTCAAGTCGCAACTGTATCAACGCTTTTAAGAAAAAGGAAACAAACTTGCAAGACGTTTCCGTCTTGCGAAGCAAGCCCATAGGTCTCCAGGTGCAAGACGTTTCCGTCTTGCGAAGCAACTCAAAAACGGAAAACCCTTTCGTCTTGCGAATTTTCCATCTTGCGAGGCATTCGTCTTGCGAGGTACCACTGTATTGTTTTATTCTTTTTGTAAAGTGCTTTGAGTTATTTTATGAAATAAAATAATCAACAATACAAAACCAACACCTCAGGGGAGGGAGCTTTTCAGCCCACTGGAAAAGCCTGTTGCAAGAAAAACACCTTCCTATTGTTTCTGGAAAGTGCCAGCAAGGCAGTTCTTAAGCAGCTTCCTATCCTGAAAGTTCTGTATTACCTTGACTGACAGCTGGTCCATCTTGTCAGCCACCTTCCCAACGGCCAGGCGGATCTCTGTGTTCTGCTGCCGGGTCTCTGTCAGCAGGAATGAACCAAGGTCTCCAGCTGCTGTGACAGGAAAGAAAACTTTGCAAGGTTGTGTTTGTTATTGTTGTTTCAAAATGAGGCTGCCAGCAGAAGCAAATACAGTGGTACCTTGGGTTCAGGTTACAGATTCCACTAACCAAGAAATAGTACCTCGGGTTAAGAACTTTGCTTCAGGATGAGAACTGAAACTGCGCAGCAGCAGCAGCGGGAGGCCCCATTAGGTAAAGTGGTGCTTCAGGTTAAGAACAGTTTCAGGTTAAGAACGGACCTCCGGAACGAATTAAGTACTTAACCCGAGGTACCACTGTAGAAGTGGACAGGGCGGGAAGAGAGGGGTCACACCAATAAGAAAGGGCAGGGAGAAAAGAACACAGTTGTCCTTGAGCATCTTAACAAGCAGCCGTGAATCTTCTAGGGTGGGGGACTTTAAGGCAACTTAGCTGCCTCTTCCCAGCTTTTAAACGGCTGGAATAAGGCAAAAGGAAATGCTTCTTCACACAGTGCAGACTTAAACCGAGCAACTCTCTTCTGCTGGAGGCAGTGATGGCCACCAACATGGATGGCTTTAAAAGAGGATTGGACAAATTCACGGAGGAGGAGAAGGCTATTGATGGCAACTAGCCATGAGTCCATGTTCCGACTTCACAATTGGGGGCAATAAATGCTTCTGAATACCAGCTGCTGAAAAGCACAGGAAGGGAAAGGTGATCAGATCCTGCTTGTGGGTTTCCCACAGGCATATGATTGGCCACTGTAAGAAGAAAATGCTGGACTACATGGGTCACTGGCCTGATCCAGTAGGCTGTGATGCTCTGAACGGGGGGATTTCTAACTTTCACTGAGTCAATGCTCAACAGGTAGGATTTCATTTCCTGAGCTACAGAGGTAGATGCTCAACATTCACTATCCGTACCAGTTTGGGAAATATGGGTGTCTTAATTAATACTGGTGAGTCACCATTTCTTTCTCTTATTATTTATTGTTTGCTTTCTTCATATATGGCAAGCCTGCTACCAGACTTTTGGGTTGTCAACAATGTTAATAAAGGGGTTTGCTTTTTTAAAAAAGTTAGTGTTTGGAAGCAGTTCCCAAAGCTACATAGTGCACAGTTTGAACATACCTTGGAAAGGAGCTGGGCACAACCCAACAGGCTGGAGCTGGGAAACTGCGGCACTCACTTGGGGGTAAGCATATGGCATCGCTGCATAAGGCTGAGAACACAGGTGGGGGAGGGAAAGGAGAGTCAGGTGACTTGTCACACTGACCAAACAGACGGCAACAAGGCCCCCCATTAAAACAGCAGGATTGCTTAAGCCTGCTCTCAAGGGCTAGAAGACCCAAAGGCCAAGGACTGCAAGGGATCCTCTCCTGCAAAAGGCAATGATGGACAACCATTTGGATAGCTTTAAAAGAGGATTGGGCAAATCCATGGGTAGGCGCCTATTGATGGCTACTGGCCTCGGCAGCTAATGGCTGGAAGAAGGAATGCTTCTGAATGCCAGTTGCTGGAAACTGGAGGAGGGGAAAGAGCTACTGGGGCATCCAGGTAGCCACTGAGAACAGGTGCCCCCATGTGAACAGGATGCTGGGCAAGATAGGCCATTGGCCTGATCCAGCAGAGGTTCTTCTTACATTCTTCTAAACATAATCCAATATATAGAAGATCCCCGCTGGATTTGGTGGAAACTACCTCAGCACTGCCGAGGTAACAAACTGCTTCCCTCCAACCCAAGGCAATGGATGCTGCCAGTTCTTAATCTAGCGCTTTTGGGATTTGCACCGAAGGGCTATTACCTTCATGGCTATGCTGCACCCTCCCTATTTTGCAAATGAAGACCTGACACTGACAGAAAAGGATGAGGAAACTTAGTCAAGCCTGCTAGTCGCATGCCCCTGTCTTGAGCAAACCAGGGAACAGAGCATGATGTTGTGGCTCACCTGGCAGCCTATGAAAGAACCTTTCCCTGCCTACAAAGGACTCCTTACCTGACAGTTTTGAGGGGTTCTTGGAAGAGGTGGGTGTGGCTGGGGGGCAGCAGGCGCCTGGAGCCCTGACACAGCTGGATGAGGAGCTAGGAAGGAAGCAGAGGCATCAGCGTTGCCCATCTCAATACAAGCAGTCCATCATCATCATCAACAGCATCAAAATGTTTGTCTCTATTTCCACCCAAAGGAGCCCAGAAGAGTCAGCACACAAACAGATCAATTCAAGCATGTAAACACAATGCCAGTGACCGATGCAGACTCTGCTCAAGCTGATCTACAGCAAATGAAGGACACTGCTCCCCCATCCCCACACATCCAGATTTCCTCCACTTTCCATGCACAATCATCATGCTGGCTTCTGGGTTGTGTCCAACTAAATTCTACTGAGTAGAGCCACTGCACTCAAGAAGAACCCAGCCAGATCAGGCCAGTGGCCCATCTAGTCCGGCACCCTCTTCTCACAGTGGCCCACCAGGTGCCCCCATGTTGTTGTTGTTTAGTCGTTTAGTCATGTCCGACTCTTCGTGACCCCATGGACCAGAGCACGCCAGGCACTCCTGTCTTCCACTGCCTCCCGCAGTTTGGTCAGGCTCATGTTTGCAGCTTCGAGAACACTGTCCAACCATCTCGTCCTCTGCAGTCCCCTTCTCCTTGTGCCCTCCATCTTTCCCAACATCAGGGTCTTTTCCAGGGAGTCTTCTCTTCTCATGAGGTGGCCAAAGTACTGGAGCCTCAACTTCACAATCTGTCCTTCCAGTGAGCACTCAGGGCTGGTTTCCTTAAGAATGGATACGTTTGATCTTCTTGCAGTCCATGGGACTCTCAAGAGTCTCCTCCAGCACCATAATTCAAAAGCATCAATTCTTCGGCGATCAATCTTCTTGATGGTTCCGCTATCACTTCCATACATCACTACTGGGAAAACCATGGCTTTAACTATACGGACCTTTGTTGGTAAGGTGATGTCTCTGCTTTTTAAGATGCTGGTGCCCCCATGGGAAGCCTGCAAACAGCACCTGAGGCCAAGAGCCCTCTCCCCTCCTGCGGTTTCCAGCCACTGACAGCCCTCTCCTCCATGAACTTGCCTAACCCTCTTTTGAAGCCACCCAAGTTGGTGACCATCACCAAGGCACAACAAGGGAACACACTTTTTACCTTGCGTTGTCCACTGAGGAGGGGCCATTGGACAGTAGTCGTTCAGACAGAGGGTTGAAAATTCTTGAATGGCATGCAGCTCCTGAAGAAGAAAGTGCACAATTAACCCTCCTGGGAAGCGGAAAGGGACCCTGGAGGCTTCAAATCCCACATTAACGAGAGAGAGGCATGCCAGAACATTTGTAGCTATGGGGTTTTTTTAATACGTTGTAAGCCGCTTTGAGCATTGTTTTAACTTGGGAAAGGCGACATACAAATAAAATGACTGATGATCCTTACAAGGCTTTCCCGCAAATTAAGATTCACACCCAAAACCAGTTTGGGGTGACTACTAGATCTGGGGAGGGCAAGACCCTCAGTTTCATGCAAAGGGCCCCAGGTTTGATACCCGGTAGGCAGGGAATGCCCCCTGTCTGAAACCCTGGAGAACCAGGTGGGTTTGTAATTAAGTAAAAAAAAAGAAGGGCCTCCCCTCTTTCAGGGAAAATAAAAGTGGTTTACAAGCTCATACAACAGCTTAAATTGCATTTAGATTTCCAACATCTAACATTAGATATCTTCATGGTTTCTTAAAAAAAGAGAGAGATTCCTCTTCCCATATCATGGGATGCATCCAGTAAAACAACCTCTCATACCCTTTCAAAGCCTAACAGTGGGATTTCAAAATGGTGGTGAGGGCTGTCACATCCCCTGGGCAGGATTAAGCCAAGGGGGCCAGAGCCCAAGCAAGATCCCCTAAGAGAAAGCAGCTGGTTTGTCCTTCTCTTACCCCCCACCCCGCCCTGTGGCTTCCTTTGTGTGCCTGACAATGCATGTCAGATGCTCAGTACTTAGGCCTTAGTTAAGGGCATATCAACCAGCTGAAAATGACGGCAGAACTGAGATAAATTCAACAGAGTAAATAATTTTTGATGGTGTAAAAGTGGAAAACTGATTTGAATGGTTTACAAAAATATGCAGGAATGTATAATATATAAAAAGAACCATGGAAGGAGAAGAAGGGAAGTGACTGGATATTTTACAGTTTGTAAAATGTTTATTTTGAAATGTAAAATAGAAAACTTAATAAAATTATAGAAAAGGGCACAGCAACCTTCACCAACCTGGGGCCTTATAGGTGTAACGGACTACAACTCCCATCAACCCCCAGCCAGCATGCCCTCTGATAGGAAACGGGAATGAAATACACAGATAATCAACTAAGATGCTGTAAACATGCACACCCATACGGGGGGGGGGGGGCTTACATTTATAGAACCTTCCAATGTGTGTGTGTGGGGGTTCCTCATGAACACACCATTTCCTTGCTACATTTTCACTCTAAAACTATTAATGAAAGAACTTTAAAACTGCATATTTTTTTAAAAAAACCACTTAGAAACCCATCTCAGAAGTCTATGCAAGCACAATATCAAATGTTAATTACTCGTGGTTACTGATGATACGCTTTTCCTGTGACACACCGTATTTTTCCGTGTATAAGACTAGGCATTTTCTCTTTAAAATAATGTCAAAAATTAGGGGGGATCTTATACACGGATACATTTCCCCCCATTTTCTTAAATCTAAGTCCCAAAAAACAGGGGGCGTCTTATAGACCGAAAAATACGGTACCTTTTTTATGCGGGAGCTTTTGAGTTTCTCAAAAAATGCCCACCAATAAGGATCCCACTCTCTATGAGAGGACCAAGTTACTTCTCATTGCTTTGGTCACATTCAACCGGAACTATACAATCAATAGGAAGATTTGGCTCCAATGGGGACTTACCGCTAGTTGTTTGCTAATAGAGCTTGATTTGGCACGCACAGCTGGCTCCCTGCAGTATGGAAGGAAGGGAGTTAACAAACCTGAGCATAGTAAGAAGAGTCTGTTAAGGGGTAGGATACTCAAGTGGCCTTTGGGACTCTGCCTCGGCCAAGCCCCTCACCTACCCCACCTCATTACCTCCCCAAGGGAGCTTGAGCCTGGCTGGAATGTGTCCTTGAACTGTGACAGTGCACCTTGCTTCCCTGGACAGGGAGAGGTGTGTGCAGAAAGAAGCCCCACATGGTGTATTTTCTGGCTGCACAGAAGGCAGGAGCAGCATCTGTTGCTCTGTCCACTGGAGCCCCAGCCCAGCCCTGGAATGTGGCCCCTGCCAGGTTGTCTATGAGACAAGGTGGCCCTCAGGATTCTTTGGAGGAAGCCACAGCTGTTGAAAATGGCATGGCGCTATTTGGAACGTATGATTTATTGAATTTGTATACCAGACTTCATCCGTAGATCCCAAGGTGGTACAGTGCAGATGGGGTCTGAGTTATGCAGCTGAGGTTATGCAGAGTTAGGATGGGACAACTGGGAAAATGGAAGGATTAAAAGCTAAGGGCACCCTCAATTTATTTCTCACCCTGGCTTTGGAGCGGGAGTAGGAGGAGTCAGCCATGCTGGGTATGTAGCGGGGCTTTCTGATTGTGGTGCTGGTGAAGGTGTGAGGTAGTCCCTTGGGCCCAGGCTTTGTCCAGCGGAGCCAGCATCCTTTGCAAACCTCACCTAAGGGAGCAAAAGAGGGGCATCACGGAGTCTGGTCAAGGCAACCACTGCCTCCACTTGTAGAACTTTATCCAGGCGGTAGACCGACCACCCAACAACCTTCTGAGGTTCTCTTGGTTGCTAACACGTTGGGAGGAAGACACACTCACCCGTTTGACTTCCACCTCAAAGGCTAGGGTCGAGTCCGGAGGAATGCGTTCAGCTTCTGCCAAAGGCCCGTAAGCCAATGCTGGCGGGACAAGGAGGAACCGCCTGCCTCCTCTCTTCATGCCAATCATTCCATCTTCCCAGGCCTTCAAGTTCCAGAAATGGAGAACCAAGCAAAAAACCAGTTTAGGTGACCGCCTTCGCTAAATGCCAGAACCACACAGCCTTCGCCAACCTGACCTCGTCCAGATACCTTGTACTCCAACTCCAATCAGAAGGTGCTGGCTGGGGATGATGGGAGTTGGAGTCCACAGGATCTGTGTGTATGTTTGTCAGGTTGATAAAGGCCGGTCGAGAGCTAGGGCACAGGAATACTGAAAGTTCTCTTGCAGTCTTGAGGAAAGTAGTTGAAAGCAGGGATGAAAAACATTCCCTCCGGGGAAACCTTCTTGGTGGGGAGGCGCATGCCAGGAGTGGGCGAGGCAAGAGGGGAAAGCGGGAGGGGCAACGAATGTAATTTTTCCCTTTGTACAATAGGCTACCTTAGACACCCACTCACACTCCCCCCGTGTCTCTCATCCAGGACAGCAAGAGGCAACACTGGAGGTCCAGGACTGTTTTGGTCCAGGCCACAGAGCAGGCTTGGCGAGGGGCATGGCCTGGGGTGAATCCTGAGGGCCAGTTTCAGTCCCTGCTGGGCCTGAGGTTCCCCCACCCCTCCTGTAAAGAAAGGCCAAGCCTGACTGACCAGTAGGGCAGGATGAGGAATTTTGCAGGGATCGAGGAACCCTGTTTGGGCCTCCCACTCCAGCAGATCATGGCAGGCGTAGACAAGCTGGGACAGCTACGTGCCTGCTGTTCTTGAGGAAGCCATTTGATCAGGGTCTGAGCTCAAAAAACATCACTGCTATTCAGCCTTCCACATAGCCCGGGCTGCTGAACTCTGCTTAGATGTGGAAGTGGAAGAAAGAATCCTTGCACTGTGGTGGGAAGATAGCGCCATCTTACCTTGATGACTTTGCCAGAGCCTAGCTTCAGACGGAGCAGCTTCTCTTTATTTACATTCGAGTCAAAAACCTGTTCCAAAAGTGGAAGTTCAATGGGGTGAAGTTACTTTTAATGCGGAAGGTAATAGGTTCACGTTTTGCTACTCCCACTGCTGAGCCAACAGCAATGAGTATTGAAGGACGGGGCACAGCTCAGGGACACAGCACCTGTTTTGCAGGCAGAAGGTTCCAGGTTCAAAACTGGCATCTCCAAGGAAGGCCAGGGAAAGGCTTTTGCTTGGAAGCCTGGAGAGCTACTGCCAGTCAATGTGGGCGATGCCAACCTAGACCAGGGGCCTGATGCAGTGCAAGGCAGCTTTCTATGTTGAATCCCATACCTAGCGGTGCCTCCCATGTTACAGATTGGGTAAAATGAGGTTGAGAAATAGGATCTACACCTTGGAGACAGGTGTAGCTTAGGGCCTAACAGCATGTGCTTCCCAGGAAAAAGGTCCTGGGTTCCCTCCCTGGTATCTCCAGTTGAGAAAGGGAGGCAAGGCTGGGCAAGGCCTCACCTCTGGAGAGCAACCAATGCAAATCCCATGAAAAAGCCTTTTTTCTATAGAAACAAGCCTCAGTGAGCAAAGGTCAGGTTGAAATGCACATTGAGCTGTGAAGCAAGCTGGGTGAGCCTCAGGAAGTCCCTCTCCTGTTTCATTTCCTTGCAATGTTATGGCAAGGCAAAAGGATGGTTTTGTGGGACAAAAAGGATGTATGCAAACTATAAACCAGGATTGGGAAAGCTGTGGATATGAAGTGCTGCTATAGACTTCAACCCCCATCATCCCCAGCCACCCCCTCTGCCAGCCTCACCTGCCCAAGACTACCGTTCTGGAACAGCCAGCCTGTAAAACTGATCTCCAGGACATCTCCAGTCGCCACACCTTGGCCGTTTCCGAGAACAAGATCCTGGCACAGCACAGAGTCAGGAGAACGGCTGCTGTTATACTTGGCAATGCACAGCTGCAAGAAGGAAGAACCAAGGCCCTTTGTGTCATTAGCCTGCATTGTCATCTGCACCTATGCAATCTGGCCCAGTGCAGCACTGGCTGAAGACCCCAGGGGCCTGAAAAAGCCCCAACTGGCTACACCACCATTCCTTGCTCTCCCTGGATACTTCTTAGTACAGTGGTGCCTCGCAAGACGAAAATAATCCGTTCCGCGAGTCTCTTCGGCTAGCGGTTTTTTTGTCTTGCGAAGCAACCCTATTAGCCTATTAGCGGATTAGCGCCATTAGCGGTTTAGCGGCTATTAAAGGCTTAGTGCCTTAGTGGCTAAAAGGCTATTAGCGGCTTAGAAAAAGGGGGGAGCGAAAAAAATCGCAAGACTCGCAAGACGTTTTCATCTTGCGAAGCAAGTCCATAGGGAAATTCGTCTTGCAAAGCGCATCGAAAAATGGAAACCCCTATCCTCTAGCGGGTTTTTCGTCTTGCGAGGCATTCGTCTTGCGGGGCACCACTGTAGTTGGCAGAGAAAGCTTCTGGTGACTGATGCAAGAGAGCTGAGCTCTCGCGAACACTGGTTCAGTGTCTGCAGGACAGTCACCCCCCACCCCACAATGCAATGCACGCCTCTGGCACCTGCTTGCTGAAGTCCACAGCCGCCATTTCTGATTCAAACATGATGGACCAATTCTGCCTCTGATCATCATAAAATGTGCAGTAGTTGTTGGGCTATACCTGCAGAAAGAGAAAGGAGAAAGTGGAATTCTGAGCAGCAGACAGCCTCTGCTCAAAACAACTTTCTTCCTGATGGGTATTGCTAAAGACTTTGGGTTGTGTCCCAATGTTAGCCCTACTCAGAGCAGACCCATGAAAATTGATGGACATGATGAACTTTGGTGCATTAATTTCAGTGAGTCTACTCTAAGTACACACGCACACACACACCAACGTCTGTAGTGTGTCATGTTTAGAAATGGAAAAATGCTATAGGACTTCGGGGTGGAGGGCTACCCGAAGGGATGTAAGCTACAGTAGGACAGAGGGCAGAATGTAATCTACTTTACTTTGTTACCTCTAGGTAAGCGTTTTAACCATAGAGGGGGCCCCTTGGATCTAACACTACTCAAATCTAATGCGTTGCAACAAGCATTAGCCCTACTCAAAGCAGACCCACTGAAATTAATTGACCACAGCTGAGACCTCATATGCAATGTGTATTTCCAACCACCAAAGAATTCTGCTTAGCTTCAGCCTATGCCATGGTCCTTGCAGGTCTTAACGTCAAAGCTTACCGTGAATACAAAACAGGCATGGATGCTGGCGGTCGCAATCTGCTGCAGCTGGCTGATATAAAGAAGCACTTTGTACTGGATTCCACAAGAGATAGAAGGACAGAAGAAAACAAGAGCAAAAGTGAGGAATCAAAAACTACGGGGCTGGCTCTTTTCAAAAGCACCTGGAGCTCTTCTTATACCAGGTAGCATTTCCACAGCACCCCAACAGCTAAATGACATATTAACATATAAATACATCAGAGGTGTTCATCGTAGGAATTGCTTTGGCTGCAGGTGCCTGGCTTAGTTACATGTGGAGTGACTTCATTACAGTGGAGCAGGCGTGGGGAGCCTTTGGTGATGAGCTACAACACCCATTGGCTCTTGCCAGCATGGCCATTGGAGAGGGATGATGGGAGCTGTCGTTCAGCGACATCTGGAGGACCAAAGGCTCCCTACACCTGGAGAAACCAAGGGGTGAGATCTGTCCTTTTCCGCCCAATCAGCTAAACGGGAATGACATCCCAGTGTTTTATCCTGTCCCCACCACCCTCACCTGCAACAGGGGAGATGGGCCAAGGCTATCATACCAGAGTCTTCCTGGAATAAATGCATATGTTTCCTGACATATTTTATCCGTTGCTTGTAAAACACCTGTGAATCCTTTCATAGCAAAGTGGGGCAGAACAAACCACTGAAGAGCTAGCTGACTGGGCTGAAAAGGACAGAGGCTGGAAAAACTGAATCCCTTTTGCAACATAAGCTGCTGAAACCCCCTTCCTTTTTTGACTGTGGTGGGAACGTTTATTGATTTTTCAAGCCACGACAAAGTTACTGTCTCACCTCCCTCTATCCACTCCGCACACAATACCCCCTAGGCCCTTCTTTTGTCAAGATGCTAGTCCACATGGTTCTTGTTAAATAAGAGCACAGGGAGCTGCCTTGGACTGAATCAAACCACTGGTCTCTCTAGCTCAGGACTGCCTACTCTGACCGGCAGCAGTGTCCCCAGCCCTACCCAGAGGAGCTAGCAATTGGATTTGGGAGCTTCTGTCTGCAAAGTGGATGCTGTGTTGCTGTGCGACAGCCCCTTCCCTGCTGCGAATACTTTTTGTAGAGAAGTGAGGTCAGAATAAGAAAAATGGGAGCTATAACCCTTGTAAGCTGATTGGGCAGAAAGAGACTAGAGCCAAAACAGCACCTTTGCTTTTTCCAGAGTAAGACACCATCAGGAAACCAGGATTCAGACAAAGGGAAGCATTTCCTTAGCCCAACCTACATCAACCCGGTATCCTCCAGATGTTTAGGACCAACAGCAGCTGTAGTCCCAAACATCTGGAGGACAGCAGGTTGGCAGAAAGCCAGGCTACTTCAAGACACCACACCTCCTCCTCCTCTTACCTCCTTGGTTGCATTGCTGCCCACTACAGCTGCTCCATACTTGCCATGTTTCACATATTTCCCATTGGTACTGGAATGAGAAGAGAACACCTCTTAGCTTCCCACAGTTGTTGCCACCATGCCAACCCCATCGGTTATATTAAGCAGCTCTTTACAAAGACTTCCCAGGGGTTGTTTGATCAGCCCAGACCATCTGGCCAACGGTGAGGGGCGATGTGGGGGGTGGGTGGTAGCAGTCCAGCAACATTTTATCAGCCCACAAGCTGCCCATCCCAGGAGGTCTCTACCCTCATTTCAGTTCAGTGTTGGCTGGTGCCTCATTGGGGCGAATGGAGGGAGCCCAACTCTAGGTGGCACCAGAGCCAACGACAAGAAGGGCCAGCTAAGTCTAGGGCTGTCTCCATCCTCCTCCCTGCTGTGTTCTACCACGGCAGCATGGAGACTGAGGGGGGAGAGGAAGCTGACAGGCAGTCCTGCCCTCTGGATCGGTTGGACATAACAAGGCAGGCAGGTGGGAGCCAGCTGAGGGCAGAATGAGGGGGTGGTGTCCTACTGGACCTGCTTTCACTGGTATGGCATAAGGCAATTGAGCCAGCACATTGAGCCAGAGTCAATGATATCCACAGCCTGATTGGCTGGAAGTAAAAAAACAACAACAGGCAGGTGGGGGCAGGCTGAGGTTGGGGAGGCGGTGCCCCATTCGCCCCGATTGACACCCCCCCCCATTGTTGCTCCACCTCCATCGTGCAGCCCAGACACTGAGGTCCAGCCCCGAGGCCCTTCTGGTGGTTCCCTCGCTGTGAGAAGTGAGGTTACAGGCAACCAGGCAGAGGGCCTTCTCGGTAGTGGCACCTGCCCTGTGGAACGCCCTCCCAGCAGATGTCAAGGCAATAAGGCAATGAGCAACTACTTTACTTTTAAAAGACAACTGAAGGTGGTCCTATTTAGGGAAATTTTTAATGTCTGATGCTGTACTGTTTTTAATATTTGGTTGGAAGCTGCCCAGAGTAGCTGGGGTATAAAAAAATAAATTATTATTATTACTATTCAGCTGCACCTCTTTCCAAACAAGCCAGGCAAGATGGAGAGATGATTGCAAAAGATGTGAACACAGGACTTGGGTAGCAAGAACACCCTGCAGCTCATCCCCTCTGCTGTAGTACTCACAACAAATATGCATGAACAACTGTAGCGAAGAAGACTGACTGCACTGCTGCAGTGGGCGCAGGAGCAGCAGCGGCCACAGGAGCAGCTGCAGGAGGATGCTTCTGGGTGGGCAGACCTGCAGCTGGAGCAGCACATGAGAAGGGTAAGTGTTCTGTTGCAAACAGAGCATTGCTTGCAAACATCAGGCCAAGTTCGCTCCCTTGTCTGAGCCAGTAGCTCAGATTTATGGAAAACAGGAAGTTGACTTTTTTTCTTTTAATACTTTTATTTTGCTTTAAACAAATACAGATAAATATAAACAACCAAAATTACAAAAGAAAAATTATTAATAACAATAATGGAAAAAGCTAAACAACTACCAAAAATATCAAAGTAGATGGCATAGAATATAAGCCATTATGGGGTAGAAGAAAAAAGAGGAAAGGAGGAGGAGGAGGAGGAGGGAAAAGAAAAAAGTGGGGGGGAAAGAGGGGGGAAATGAGCCAAAACACAAGAAGGCTCGTCCATTGTACGCTTCCGTCAAGATCACAACAGATCATTATTCTTATCAGTTCTCTCTATCTGCATTCCATAGAATCCCTCATCTTGGTATCAGGGAACATTTCCCTATGTGGTATCATTCTAAACATAACCAGGTCTTTATTGATGTACTCTTATCCCCTAGATAATTATTTAAACATTCCCATTCTTCTTTCACCATCTTCCATGTTGGAAGATCTAAATTCCCGGATAGACAAGGCCTACAGATTTGGACCTAAAAAAGACACTAAGATCACACATGACTGTATGGTGATTTTTAAAAATAAAGAGCAGAAAGACATTATTTTAGGCCACCATTATAAATAAATTCTAAAGATAGATGAGAAGGGAATAATTTTTTTTAAAGATATTCCGACATATTTTTTGGCCCTGAGAAATAATTATACGGATTTGGCCAGTGCCCTAAGAAGAAAGAACATTTTCTTCAGGTGGGAGTTCCCGGAAGGACTATCTTTTAAATTTCAAGGAAGGAAACAAAGAATAACAACTGTCGGAGAGAAAGAAAGATTCTTGGCGAAAAACGCAAAAGAGCTTGGACTGGAAAGTTCTCCTTCATCAGGGGGCAGGGGCAGTGGGCCCCTAATAAATCAGGATGTCTTTGAAAATCTACTCCTGGAATGTGAATGGTCTAAATTCATGTTTTAAGAGGAACCAAGTTTATCACGTACTGGCAAGACAGAATTTGGATATAATTTGTTTACAAGAAACACATGTTATAAGACTTCATAAGAAAATTCTCCAAAATAAGAAACTTGGGCAGGAATTTATTTCATCCGACAAAGTGAAAAAAGGTGTGGTTTTTTATGTTAAAGAAAAATGGAATCCCAAATTGTTGTTTAAAGATGAGGAAGGGAGGTACATTGCAGTTGACATTACTGCACAAGGCGATAAATTTCTTTTGCTGGGAATTTATGCACCAAATGATGGCAAAGTGGAATTCTTTAAGAATCTGGACTTAAAACATGGATTGTATGGATTACAAATTGATTTTAATGGGAGATCTGAATGGAGTAGCATCAACATGAATGGATAAAACACAGGGACAGAAAAATCCAAGTTCCGGCAGATTACCAAAGATTTTCTTTGATATGACTGATAAATACGATTTGTCGGACATACAGAGGCTACGAAATCCAATGGAGATAGATTTCACTTTTTTCTCAAATTCAAATCAATCTTTCTTGCGAATCAACTATATATGGGTATCCAGAGATTTGGTTCCTAAGGTTCCTAAAACAGAAATTTGCCCTAAGACTTGCTCAGATCATAATGCAGTGGTTTTGGAGATGAAATTATACCTGCAGGGTTCCTTTAGATGGAGGATGTATGATGAGTTGTTGAGGAATGAACAGATAATTAGTAAGGCCCTAAAGACTCTAAAAGACTATTTTGAACTAAATATGAACACAGAGGTTGAAACAAGAGTCATTTGGGATGCAAGTAAGGCAGTAATGAGAGGTTTCCTCATACAACAGAACTCGATAAGGAAAAAGATACAGAATGAGAAAAAAGAGAAAATTCTGTCTCAAATAAAAGACAAAGAGAAAAGTTTAAGATTAATGCCAAAGAGTCAACAGATTCCAAAAGAAATTAAAGCATTGCAGATTCAATTTTCTCAAATTATTAACCAGGAAATAGAATGGAAAATTAAAATGATGAAACAGAGAAATTTTGAATCTGCAAATAAATGTGGGAAATTGTTGGCTTGGCAATTAAAAAAGAGACAGAAGCAAAGTACTATTACAAACATTGTATCTGAAGGAAAATCTATGGAAAACCCTGGCGATATAAGAAAATGTTTTCAGAAATACTTTAAACAGCTGTATAAAAAAGGTAAAGAAGATAAGGATAAAATTGAGCAATTTCTTGTGGCAAATGAAATGCAGAAAATTCCCGAGGATAAAAGGTTCCTACTAAATGGCATGATTACAAGACAGGAGGTTGAGATGGCAATAAATAAGATGCAGTCAGGCAAAGCCCCGGGACCGGATGGTTTTTCTGCAAAATATTATAAAATATTGAAAGATTGGCTAATTCAACCGTTGGCAGATGTGTGTACTAAGATTTTAAGAGGGGACAAAGCTCCCAAAACCTGGAAAGATGCATTTATTACTCTGATTCCAAAAACAGATCAAGATAGATCTCATGTAAAAAATTATAGACCAATCTCATTACTTAATGTGGATAAAATCTTCGCAAACATTTTGGCCAGTAGATTAAAAAAGGTTCTATCAAATTATATACATAAGGACCAGACAGGATTTCTGCCTGGGAGACATAGGAAAGATAACATTAGAAATTTAATTGATATAATAGAAAGGTTGGAAGCGAAAAGAAATTGTAAAGCAATGTTAATGTTTATTGATGCTGAAAAGGCCTTTGATAATGTTTCTTGGTTATTTATGATGAAAAATCTAGAAAGAATTGAGGTTGGCCAGGAATTTTTTAATGGTATTAATGCGATCTATTTTGAACAAAAAGCAAAAATCATAGTTAATAATGTCTCAGAGGAAATCAGAATTGAGAAAGGAACCAGGCAAGGATGCCTGCTTTTCCCTCTGCTATTTATTTCTGTTCTGGAGGTTTTGTTAAACATGTTGAAGAAAGAGGAGGTGGTTAAAGGCATTGTAGTAGGATTCAAGCAATATAAATTAAAAGCCTTTGCTGATGATTTGGTTTTAACATTACAAGATTCAGAAACCAGTGTAGTGAAAGCACTGGAGCTGATTCAAGAGATTGGGCAGGTAGCAGGGTTTAAATTAAACAAGAGCAAAACCAAAGTTTTAGGAAAAAACTTAGATAATGAGGAAAGAAAAAACCTTTTTGAAAGGACAGGCCTTGTTTTGGTGAAAAAAGTTAAATATTTGATTGTGAATTTATCAGTAAAGAATTTGAATTTTTACAAAGATAACTATGAAAAATTATGGAATGAAATTAAGAGAGATCTTGAGGTATGGTCAAATTTAAAACTCTCATTGATGGGCCGAATATTGGTGGTTAAGATGAATGTATTGCCGAAGATGTTCTTATTTCAAGTTTTACCAATCATTGATAATGTCAAATGTTTTAAAGAATGGCAGAACGTATTGTCTAAATTTATCTGGCAGGGGGAAAAACCTAGAATTAAATATAAATTACTTACAGATATAAAAGAAAGAGGGGGCTTTTCCCTGCCAGATTTGAAGATATATTTTGAAGCTGCTGCATTCTGCTGGATCAAGGATTGGATTCAATTAGAGAATGATGATGTGTTAGACTTGGAGGGACTGGATAATCGATTTGGATGGCATGCATATCTATGGTATGACAAGGTAAAGGCCCACAGGGGTTTTAATAATCATGTAATTAGAAAGGCATTATACAATGTATGGACTAGATACAAAGATCTCTTAGTAAGAAAAACACCAAAATGGATTTCACCAATGGAAGCACAGGCCCCAAAAAAAGTTAAATATGGAAAACAAATGGTTGAGGTATTCAGATTTGTTGTTAGAAAATCAGGAAGGTTTTAAATTAAAACCATTTGAACAAATTAAAGATAAAGTGAATTGGTTGCATTATTATCAAATTAACAAATTATATAAGATGGATAAGAGAAATGGTTTTGCAACAGAAAAAACCAAATTGGAAACGAAGTTGTTAGACACTAATGATAAGAATATGTCTAAAATGTACAGTTTGTTGTTGGGGTGGCATACAAAGGATGAACAAGTTAAATCGGTCATGATTGATTGGGCAAGGGATGTGGGACATAATATAATGACGGAGGACTGGGAGAGGCTATGGAGGAAAGGGGTTAGGTTCACTGCATGTATGATGTTAAAGGAAAACATTATGAAGATGATGTATAGGTGGTACTTGACCCCTGTAAAATTAGCAAAGATTTATCACAAAAGTGATAATCTTTGTTGGAAATGTAAAGAAAAAGAAGGTACTTTTTTCCATATGTGGTGGACTTGTCCCAAGGTGAAAGACTTCTGGGAGAAGATTTATAATGAACTGGAAAAAATGTTGAAATATACATTTATTAAGAAACCAGAGGCCTTTCTCCTTGGAATAACAGGTTTAGAATTGCCCAAGAAAAATGTTAAATTATTTTTGCATGCCACAACGGCCGCTCGAATATGACTTGCTAAAAACTGGAAAATACAAGAAGTACTAATAGTGGAAGATTGGCAGATGAAGATGATGGACTTTTTGGAGCTAGCTGAAGAATCCGCGACCAGAAAGAAGAGGAGTTTCAAGAGGACTGGAGGAAAGTCAAGGACTATTTGAACAAATATTGTAATATAAAAAATTAGAAATTACTTGAAAGAAACAAATAGGCCTAGGACAAATTAAGTTATAATTAAATAAATGGGATTCAGAATGTCAAGAAAAGTGAATAAGATGACTATAATTGGAAATTGTTTTAGTTTAATAATGATATTGGAAAACTCTTACTTTTAAATTACAAGGAAACTCAGAAGGGAGGGATTTGAGGAAGTCAATCAAGATGTTTAAAAAGTTGGATTTGTGAAGAATTAAGTTTGTTATTATTGTTTATTTGTTTATTGTTACCTCCCTTTCCCTCCTCCCTTTCCCCCCTTTTTTCTCTTCTTCTCTTTTTCCTTTTCTATTTTTGTGTATTATTCTGCTTTGTGGCTTGTGTTATTATGGTGGAAAAAATTAATAAAAATTTATTTTAAAAAAAGAAAAAGATAATTATTTAAACATTTCCATTCTTCTTTCACCATCTTTTTAGGTTTATCTCTTATTGCATCTGTCAGCTTCACGAGCTCCAAGTACTCGCACAATTTGACTCCCCATTCCTCTTTAGTGGGTGTATTTTTATCTTTCCAGTGTTTTGCCACTATAACCCTTGCTGCTGACATTGCATACATAAATAACCTGGTTTTGGTTTTGGGAATATTATCTGAGACCATTCCTAATAAAAATTCTTCCGGATTCTTGCTAAATGTAGTTTTTATCAATCTCTTTATCTCTTCATAAATCATATTCCAAAACCTTTATATCTCTATACAGGACCACCACATATGGTAGTATATTCCTAACTGTTCTTTACATCTTCTGCACTTGTTATTATATGATTTATTTACTTTTGCTAGTTTTACGGGGGTCAAGTACCATCTATAGTACATTTTCATAAGATTTTCCCTTATAAGGAAGCAAGCCATGATTTTTTAGTCCATTCTTCATTCCAAATACTGGGTTTGATCATATGTCCCAGGTCCCTCTCCCATTTTACTGTAATTTCTTTGATATCCTCGTCCTTTCTTTCCCAATTTAAAAATAGTTTGGCGGCTTTTAGTTGATAATATTCCAGCCAGGTTATTCCCTTCTGTTTCAATTCTCTTAGGTCCTTTATTTTCGGGTTGCTACTTATTTCCTCTACTAAATCCTTGTATGTTAACCAATCACTGTTCATATTTTTCCTATGAACTGTCATAGATTCCATCGGTGACAGCCACCATGGTGTTTTGGTCACTACTGATTTTTTACTTCTCCCCCATACTTCATATAGTGCCCTTCTCACAAAATGATATAAGAACAGGAAGTTGCCTTGTATGGCGTCAAACCACCGGGTCCATCTACCCCAGTGTGGTGAATACAGACCACCAGCACCTTTCTGGGGCCCCAGGTCAGGGGTCTCTCCCCAGCGCTCCTCGGGAGTTGACCAACCCAGTTGATTCTGTGGGGCTTCAGAACCAAAGGTTGGACTAGATGGTCCACAAGAGCTCATCTTATGTTCCTAGGCATTGTGAACAGTTTACTTACCGGTAGCTGGTTGACGTTTTTTAGGCTGCTTGGGTGGCATGTATTGGAAGAGCACATTTCCAGATTCTGTAGTTGTCTGATCCTGTCCAAAGAGAGAGGCCAGCCTGGTCCTGGGCAGAGAGAAAAGTAACCATTCACTTCATTCACAGGGAGAGGCAAGTAGATGGGAACAGAACAAGACATGTATCTGCAAGCGCAAAGATGCTCATGTTTCACTGCAGGTTGGCGATTTTGTTGCAGCCTTCCCCAAAGACCAGAGGGTAATGGATTCAAAAACTAGAATCCTGTCAGGGATTAGGATGTTGGCCACCCCACTAGGGGTTCTTGCCGAGGGGTGCTTTGCCCAGTCTCTCTTGGGGTAACCAGCCTGGAAGAGCTGTCGTAAGAAATTAATGCGCACAACTAAAGGAGTAGACACATTGTGGGTCTTCTCTAAGCAGAACTTAGTTGGAGACAACCCCTTCTTTTTCCTATTAGTTTCTATAACCTCTCTTAAGAACAAAAGAAAAGCCTGCAGGATCTGGCCAAAGGCCCAGCGAGTCCAGCATTCTGTTCTTACAGTAGCCAACAGAACCCAAGCCCAAGAGGCCGCTCCCCTCCTGTGGTCTCCAGCAACAGTTGTTCAGAAGCCCTGCTGCCGCCAACATGGTGAGCATAGCCACCATCGCTAGATTTCTCCTCCCTGAACTTTTCTAATCCTCTTTTAAAGTCACCCAGATTGGTGGACATTCCTGCCTCCTGCGTGAGAGTTCTGTAGTTTAACTGTGCATGGTGTGAGAAAGTACTTTCTTTTGCTTTTCCTGAAGGTCTTCCAACATTCAGCTTCATCAGATGTTCACAAGAGGGAGAGAAACTGTTCCCTATCCACTTTCTCCCTGGCATGCCTAATTTGATAAACTTCTATCATATTATCTCTTACTTGCTTTTTGTCTAAACTACAAAGTCTCTAAAACTGAAAAGGCCGTTGCCCAATTATTGCACCCAAGCTTTTATAGAACCTAGTTCAGTGGTACCTTGGTTTTTGAACAGCTTAGTTCACAAACTACTTGGAACCCGAATGCTTCAAACCCGGAAATGAGTGTTCCGGTTTTCAAACTTTTTTTGGCATCTGGACGTACTTCGTTGGGGGGGGGGGTTGCACTTTTGTTTTGAGTGCCACAATTCCATTGCCTGCTTGCTTGCTGCCTGACCTGGGCTTCCCTTATTCAGCGCCAGCCGCATCAGCCACTGGCGACACCCAAAAGTGGAGGAGGGGGTGGCTGATGCTGCAAGGACAGCGGTGGCAGAGGGACCCAGAGGGTGGCAGCAACACCCCCTGTCTGCTCGGCACGGCCTTCCCTCAGTTGGTGCCAGCAGTGAAATCTGGAGGCAGAGAAGGTGTCGTTAATGATGTAGCGACTTCGCCTTCTCCGCTTTCGTTGCTACTGATCCACACCCAGAAGTGACTGCCGTGACAGGATGCTGGTGCCACCACTGTAGTAAGAGTGGCGGGTTGGGTGGGTGGGGGGATGGATCCAGAAAGGCTAGCATGGGGGGAGGAAGAGAAGCCAACTGGCTCCTCAGAGAGATGACTTTTGCCTTCCTTTCCATCCCCCCCCCCCGCCACCACTGGAACTCCCCCATCACACACCCCGTGCACTCATCCCTCCAATGGCAATGAGCAAATCACTGCCAGTTTTTAATACTGGGTAGCAGATAGCAGCCTGGTCTATTGCTTTCATTTTATGGATCAATAGTCTAATTAGATAGTCATTTTCATGCTAAATTGCTATTCTGGGGGTTGTTTTTAATTGTCTGGAATGGATTAATCCATTTTGCATTACTTTCTATAGGAAAGTACGCCTTGGTTTTGGAATGCTTTGGTTTTGGAACAGATGTCCGGAAGACATTGTAAACAAAACAAAAATTTAAAAGGTATCCATTACAGTGGTACCTCGGGTTAAGTACTTAATTTGTGGAAGAGGTCCGTTCTTAACCTGAAACTGTTCTTAACCTGAAGCACCATTTTAGCTAATGGGGCCTCCTGCTGCTGCCACGCCACCGGAGCACGATTTCTGTTCTCAATCTGAGGTACTATTTCTGGGTTAGTGGAGTCTGTAACCTGAAGCGTATGTAACCCGAGGTACTATTGTACTGCAAAGATACAAGCCCTGCCCTTGCGGCTTACCTTTCCCCACATACGGAGATTCACTGCCAGGAAGGTGGGGAGAGGGAATAAACCTGGCTGAACACAAGTGGTTTTCCCTACAGACATTCAGAAGTATCTCATCTCAGGGTTGTTTTGGAAGCTGAAACTTACCAGTTACAACACATCCTAGCCCACTTCCCCGCACTCCTGAGAGCTAGAAACTTGCAGATTAAAAAAAAACAAACAAACAACACACACATACCAAGGTCAAGTATCTTCAAACATTAAATCTCCAGCCTTAGACCCAAACTCCATGCTATACTGAACAGCAAGCAAAAATATCCAAGGGGTGAAGTGCCCATTTTAAATGCCTGACAGCACTCCAAACAGCTAGAGAAAAACCACAAGTGGCAACATGCATGTTTGAGGGGCTCCCAAAAGAAGCGAGCGGAACAGAGATTGTGAGCTTGGCTTCTCCTTCTGGGGAGAGTGACATTCTGGGAAGACATAGATCAGGGGTCAGCAAACTTTTTAAGCAGGGGGGCAGTGCATTGTCCCCCAAACCTTGTGGGGGGCCGGACTATATTTTGAATATTGGGGGGGGGCATCTGCAGTTCTCCATAAATTTCTGAACTACAACTCCCACTGGCTATATGTCACTCTGACCTTTGCTCACTGCCAGCGTTGCCAAAAGCAGCAGTGCAGTGCCCTTATTTTGAACACCTAAAATGTCACAGTGTAAAGGGCACTAGAAATCTTTCTTAGGGTTCCTTTTGTAGAAGGAATCTAAGACCACAAAACACCTCCATTCAGTCCTGTTACTGGCACCCACTTTAGGGCAGGAGTTAGAATGCCAACTTGTGACCTGGGAGATCAGGGTGCAGACCCCCACTTGGAGATGAAGCTCACTTTGTGACTCTCTCTTAGTGTAACATTAGCACAGAAGAAGTGGTCCCTGCCTCCCGCACCCAATCATCATGAGAGGCGAACTTTTTAGCCACTGCATGCTCCAAAGCTAAGCATGTAAGAAACAGTGAAAACACAAGGCACTTCGGTTTCAGCTCAGAGTTGGTCCACTGAAATGGGCGGGCGAAACCAACGCATAGCTTAGTCGGATGCAACCCAGCGCCTCCCAATTCATCCTTAGCTGGCCGAAACCCCGCCCATTTCATCCTCACAAGCAACGCTGTGAGGCAGAGAGACAGAAAGAAGGAAAAAGAGAGATAAAGAGAGAAGGAACCTTGCTGGCTCAAAGACGCCTAGCTCAGCTGAACTTCGCCTCTCTCTCAGCGCCTAACAGCACGTATTTGCAGACAAACCCCTCTGCATGTGCTCGGAATCACCCTTCGCAAGCCTGCACCCACCCACCCCAGCCCCACATGCTGCCCCAACCCCACATGCTGCCCCAGCCCCACATACAGCTGTAGTCCCACATGCTGCCCCAGCCGCACATGCAGCCCCAGAACCACATACAGTCCCAGACCCACACCCACCCCAGCCCCACATGCTGCCCCAGCCCCACATGCTGCCCCAGCCCCCCACACAGCTATGGTCCCACATGCTGCCCCAGCCGCACATGCTGCCCCAGCCCCACATGCTGCCCCAGCCCCCCACACAGCTATGGTCCCACATGCTGCCCCAGCCGCACATGCTGCCCCAGCCCCACATGCTGCCCCAGCCCCACATACAGCTCTGGTCCCACATGCTGCCCCAACCCCACATGCTGCCCCAACCCCACATGCAGCCCCAGCCCCACACACAACTATGGTCCCCTCACACAGCCCCGCCGCCTCACGCCGACCCAAAGACACCCGCACACCCCGCATCTCCCCCCCCCCCGCAGAGAGGCGCCGCATTCTCACCCTCCCGTCGGAAGCTGGAAGGCCTCGTCTTCTTCATCCATGTCCCCCAACATCCTGACGGCCCCTCGCTCCCCGCGCCCCTCGACTAAGCCCAAGCCGGGAGGCGAGAGCGCGGCTGCAACTTCTCGGCCATGGCTCAAGCGCTGGGCTGCGGAAGCGAAACTAGCAAGCCAAAGCGGCCGGCGGCATTCGCGGCCCCCAAAGGGGCCAAACTTCCACGCGGAGGGAAGAAGCGCGTGCACGGGGACGCCAGCGATCAGCTGTTGCTGCCGCTGCCGCGAATTTGGCGGCGGGACTCTTAAGTTTGACGGAAAGGGAGGGGGACACGGCTGGACCAATGGGAAGCTGGTTTCTGGGAGAGGGAGGCGGGAGGGCGGGTGACGCTCGCTCGATGCTGGCCAATGAGGTGGCGCCTCCGCTCGCCGGGCGAAGAAGGGACGCGTCTGAGGAGATCGAGCGAAGGAAGAGAAGGCGAGGAAGGCGCAGGTAGCTAACTTCCGATTCTTCTCATTGTGCTATTTACACTTGGTCTGGCAAAACACATTTCTTTCTTCTTATTTAGCCTTCTCGTTTAATATCCATAAACTTTTACTATGTACATTCTCCATATTCCAAGATTCATTCTAGGTCTGTCAGGAGATTAACGTTGCCACTCCTTTTTAAGATCTTCCTTAAATTTTATCCGATCTTGATTAACTTTTGGTATGGAATTTCCTCTTATTCTCCCTGTTGTTCTGGCAAGCTGTAGATCTTCTATCATTTTTGCTTGCCAGCCCGTTTTTGTGGGGATGATATCACTGTTATAGAACTTATAACACAGTGGCATAGCGTGGGGGGTGCAGGGGGGGCCGGCCGCACCGGACGCAACATATGGGGGTTAGGGTTAGGGGGCGCAAATCCACGGGTTAGGGGGCGCAAATCCACGGGTTAGGGGGCGCAAATTACTTGCCTTGGCCCGGGTGCTGATAACCCACGCTACGCCACTGTTATAACATCACCTTTCCAATTCCTTGCTACTAAAATCCTGGCTGCTGTGGTTTCATACATAAAAAGTGGTCTGTGGTTTTTATTAATTTCCATGGACATAACACCTAACAGGAAGGATTCAGGGTTTTTTTTGGAAATGAGAGTTTGAAGATCTTTTAAACTTTAGAGTAAAGAGTAAAGAGCCAGTGTGGTGTAGTGATTAGGAGCGGTAATCTGGGGAACCGGGTTCGCGTCTCTGCTCCTCCACATGCAGCTGCTGGGTGACCTTGGGCTAGTCACACTTCTCTGAAGTCTCTCAGCCCCACTCACCTCACAGAGTGTTTGTTGTGGGGAGGAAGGGAAAGGAGAATGTTAGCTGCTTTGAGACTCCCTAGGGTAGTGACAAAGCGGGATATCAAATCCAAACTCTTCTTCATCTTCTTCTTCTTCTTAGAAATTATATCCCAGAATTCTTTTATCCTCTTGCATTCCCACCACATGTGTATAAAGGTACCAACCCCACTTTTGCCTCTCCAAGAAACATCTGAACTGTTTTTGTACATCTTGGCCAATTTGGCCAGGGTTAGGTACCACCTGTATAACATCTTCATCACATTTTCTTTTTTTATATATAAATTTTTTATTAGAGTTTCCATAATTTTTATAACAACAAAAACAAAACAAGACAATACAATAAACACAACAAACAAAAAACAGGTACAATTTCAAAATCTTATTTTCTTATAATTTACTTCCCCGACTTCCTCATACTTCCCCTTTCTGTATTCCAATTTCTAATCAACTATTCAGCAAATCCTTCCCTTCTTTTAACTTGAATTTAATCTTACTTATTCTCCTTAGCTTATCCGTTACCGCTAGTAACTGCTTATTTTCTAATCCAACATCATTTTAAAACTCATTAATTTTGCAATACTTCTTTAAATAGTCCTTAAATTTTTTCCAATCTTCTTCCGCTGTTTCTCTTCCCTGGTTTCGGATTCTGCTCGTCATTTCTGCCAAACCCATGTAGTCAATCACCTTCATCTGCCATTCTTCCAAGGTGGGTAGATCTTGTGTCTTCCAGTACTTTGCGATGAGTATTCTTGCTGCTGTTGTAGCATACATAAAAAAAGTTTTATCCTTATTTAACACCCCCTAGTCGACAATACCCAAGAGAAAGGCCTCTGGTTTCTTCGGGAAGGTATATTTAAATACCTTTTTCAGTTCATTATATATCATTTCCCAGAAAGCCTTAATCTTTGGGCATGTCCACCAAAGGTGAAAAAAAGTGCCTTCGTTTTCTTTACATTTCCAACACTTATTATCGGGCAAATGATAAATTTTTGCAAGCTTGACTGGGGTCATGTACCACCTGTAAATCATTTTCATAACATTTTCTCTTAAGGCATTACATGCCGTAAATTTCATCCCGGTGGTCCACAACTTTTCCCAGTCAGCAAACATGATATTATGACCAATGTCCTGAGCCCACTTAATCATTGTGATTTAACCGTTTCATCCTGTGTATTCCATTTCAGCAGCAAGTTATACATTTTTGACAAATTTTTAGTACTGGATTCTAACAACTCACTCTGCAATTTCGATTTTTCCACCTGGAAGCCAATTTTCCTGTCCATTTTAAAAAGCTCCATTATTTGATAATAGTGAAGCCAGTCTCTCACTTTCCCTTTTAGTTTCTCAAAACTCTGCAATTTCAGTCTGTCCCCTTCATGTTCCAGAATTTCCCAGTATCTCGGCCATTTAGACTCCATATTAAGCTTCTTAACAGCTTTAGCTTCCATCATCTTCATCACATTTTCTCTAAGATTATAGCATGCAGTGAATCTTATGTCCTCCTTCCACAGCCTTTCTCACTCCTCCATATATATTGTGTCCAATATGTTGGGCCCAGTGTATCATAACCCATTTTAGTTCCTCCTCCTTGACTTCCCAGTCACTTAAGTCACATTCAAAGTACATGCTTCCCTCCCCCAAAGGATCCTGGGAATTGTAGCTTGTTCATCGTGGAGCTACATTTCCCAGCACCCTTAAACTTAAGTTCCCCGGCTGGCTTCATACACATCATACGTTTAAAGCATGCATCTTTCCCCCCAAAGAACCCTGGAAATCATAGTGTACCCCTCACTGGGCTACAGTTCCAAGCACCTTTAAACTAAAGTGCCCAGGGTACTTTGAGGGGAATGTGCTTTAAATGTGTGGCATTTGTGCAACCTGGTTGCATATGCAACATAAATTTAAATTACATTTCCCACCTTCAAGTTCCCCAAACCCTTAACAGACCATAGTTCCCAACATTCTTTTGTCGTGAGGGGGAATTGTCTGCTTTAACAATGTAGTGTGTTCGCAGTCTCAGTTTGCTTTATTATGAAAGTCGCTTTGAGGTACCTGAATGCAAAAATAATGTGGGATTTAAGAGGTTTGGTGATGCATTTTACTCTAAACACCCATGACATGTCGTAGAAAATAATCCAACTCTGGGATCATCTCTTGAGGTTAATTCTTGCACTGAACAAGTGGTGTGCCTTTCATTCCCACACGCTGCTCCAGTAATGTTTGCAGCTGAAGCCTACATTTCAAGAAAGTTCCAGGAATCAGTGAACAGAAGCATTGCTGATTTTTCTACAATGTCTTATAACGAGCTTGTAAAGCTAGTGTAACCTGGGTAGCCAATTCAAAATTTGTGCTCACCAGAACATGCCCTTGCTACAAAGAGCCTGCTGCACCACTGAAAGATGGAGTAAGATGAAGGACAAAGATGCAAGGGTGTGATATCTTTCCCTGTCTCTGCACCTGCATCATCTTCCTCCAGCTCAGAGCCAGAAAGGGAAGACAGAGGTTTGTTTTGGCTCTCTGTTCACACCCAGCAAGTGTTTAGCAGAACTAAAGGAAGCTGTAGGCTTCTAACCATGTTTGGGACTGCGGAGAGCGTAATTATTTTTATCCCTCAGCAGCTCTAATGTCAGAAGAAGGCCTCAGACTTGACCCACTCGCAAGAGCACGTCTAACTCCTTGCTCTGATGAAGGGAGCAAGCAGGCCTTTTTTCTTCTAATAAAGAGTTAACTTCACTTACTCCGTATGATTTCTTGCTGGCTGGCTCACTGAGAACAAACTACCACCGAAGGAGCATGGTGTGTCCTCCACCAAAGGTACTACCTCTCCTCTAACACCCCCCACACTAATAACACACACACAGGTACTGTCCAGGATTCAAAATGGCACCCAACATCCAAACATCAATGAAGACCCCCCACACACACACCTTGAGCACTCCTGAGCTGAATCTCGCAATCATATCTCTACTTGTGGCTGAACATATGCCACAAAACGGGCAAAGTCATGCCAAACTGAAATTTCAGTCTGCCATCTTGATTCAAAATGGCACCCAACATACAAACAGCAATAAGGTCTGCCGCCCCACCCTGGGAATCCTCATGCCAAGTTTAGTATTATAAATGGAGAGTTCTCCAATTGTATAGAGGGTAAATGGGCAAACCATTTCCCAAAATATCAGTCAGGTCAACATATTCCTCCAGCATGAAAGAAAAAGTGTTGGGGGTAGGGTGGGAGGGAGAGTTGGGCTCCCCAGAGTTGGAATTAATAGATGGCAGAAAAAGCCAGTGTCTTGTCAATACATAATTCCATTTAAAAGCTGTAAAATCATGAGTCCCAGCTCTTGGGAGCAGGAAAGAAGGAGTTGGGAGCGATTCACTGATAAATGTATGTATGCACTGGCTCAATGGGAAAACTTTAGAAATTCATCGGAAATCACTCATTGTATCAATCTTCTCCGTTCCAATGGCATTTAGGACCCAGGGAAGCCGCTAAGCCTTTAATAGACGCTAAACCGCTAATAGTGCTAAGCCGCTAATAGCGTTGCTTTGCAAGACGAAAAAACCGCTAGACGAAGAGACTCGCGGAACGGATTAATTTCGTCTTGCGAGGCACCACTGTATCACCTTCTGCATATCATTCAACCTTTGGGCAAGCCACTCTCTGTTTCAGCCTCCCCATCTGCAATACGAAGAGATTACTAATACTGGCCTCCCTCACAGGACTGGTGTTAATTCTTAACATATTGGGATTCCATCTTATAGTATTTTATTGTTATAGTAGTGTTTTAGCGGCTGTTTTTTCCCACGTGCACAGGCTGTTATTTATGTCTTGTTTTTATCTGTATGGGCCTACGGCCGTAATAAATTATTATTATTATTATTATAACATATTGGGTGTATGAACGTGAAGCACCTAAGGTGCCCTATAAATGGTGAGTCGGTTTTTGGCGTACAGAACCACACAAATACCCCTCCCCTTCTTGCCTTGCTAAAGTGAAAGAACTAAGGCAACAGGGTTAATTTATTTTAATTGCACTTTATTATTATTTTCTTCTTCAAGATCCGTTTTGCCAAGGTTCAAAACTGGAAGTGAGCTATGGCAATAGGTTAAGTTTGGTTTCCACAGAGAGGAGCTGTTCAAGGTGATACCCATCGCTACTCCCAGCAGCAGCTGGGACAAAAGTGTGTAGGGTACAGGTGTGTTCGGCAGTGGTGAATTAAACAGTCAGGACTTTGAAGCTAGACAAAGTCCCCAATTGACATTTGCTACCGAGAGAGAGAGAGTCAGCCCTCTTCCTGCTAGCAGCCTCAAAAACCACAAGTTAAGGCCACCAAAGCCCAAATGAGCAATCTGGGGAGGCCCACAGGAAAAACCCCAGCTCCATCCATCTCAGCCCCAGATAGCAATCACTGAAGCTCTTGAGAAAAGAAAGTATTGCCATGGCATTTGCCAAGCTGCTCATCCCAGCAGGTACAGGTCGTCGTCGTCATCGTCATCATCATCGAAGAGTGGGGTGGGGGGAGGCCGACCCTTAAGGCTCTGAAACCGAGAGAAAAAAAGGCAGGGTTAGGTCACTGCTGCTTGGCAGAGCAGGCTCTGACTCAGGTGGCCAGCTGAGCAGGACCATCAGCAAGGCAAGCGGGAGAAGGAAGCCAAGGATGCGGGCTCTAGCTTTCTCCTAGTAAGTCTCAGGGTTGCCCCTTGTGGGACTCAGCAGGGAAGAAGAGGACAAAACTGGAAGTAATTGGCTCTGCTGCCCGTCAGTGGCAGCTATTGTTAGTATTGAATAGTGGACATTGAGCCTAATAAAGTGATTGGACTGATTGGACTTGTTAGTCACTTGTTACTCAAAGGCCATAGCAGCTGAAAGCATGCTTGAAACAAATATGAACATGCCACAAAACCGTAACAATATAGTGCCCCTAACAGCCACAGGAAAGATTGGTGGTGCCCTGGTAACAAAACACTACCACTTTAGTTTATCAAACACCTATTGAGGGCCTCTATGCCTGCCACCTTAAGCCGTCCCAAATGGCACCATACACCACTGCACTCCCTCAAAGCTCTTACCACCTCTTCCTCGTCGTCGTCTTCTGCCAAGAGAGTTCCCAATGCAGATGGCTTGGGAGTGGCAACTTTGAAGAAACCACCCTTGTCCTCAAGAAGACTGCAAGAGAAAAAGACAGAAGGAAAAGGAGAGTGGGAGTGATGCAGTGGTTAACGGACCAGAACCCTGGGAGACCAGAGTTCAAATCTCTACTCAGTCCTGAAGCTCATTGGGTAGTGCCTACCATACAGGGTTGATGTGGGGGTTAAATGAGGGAGTGGGGGAGTGCTAGCGCTGATGTCAATGAATGGAGCAGAGGGGTGTTGAGAATTCCATTCCTCCCGTACTGCAGATGTGTTTGATTGTTACATGTCACATGTCTGTTTACATTCCAGCACTGATTGTGGGAGTCTTGTGAGATGAAATTGAGATATGCTGTTTCCGCTCTGTATAGCTTTTGTTTTTTGCCGCTCTCTCTCCGAGGAAGAAAGACAGAGAGAGCAGCCATGTTTTCTTTGTTCTGTTACCTTTGATTTAATTTGCAATAAATTAGGCTTAGATGTTACTACTCAAGGCTGAGCTTCTGTTTTGAACTCTGCTCACTGTGTGCTCATGTCCCTGGATATGGGCCACATCAGTGTGACGGGAGACCCGAGGAATGAATCCCAGGCGACGCTGCAGTTGGGGGGAGGCAACAGGCCTTGGCGTTATCACCCAACAAGGGGGAGCCAGGGTCTTCCTTTGTGCCTTAAACCCCATGTTATTAGGGGGTGGGGGGAAGGCACGGAAAGGCAAGAGACTCATAATGGGTACAGTTCCCGTCCCCCTCCCGCCCTGGCACAGACCTGGAATCCGCTTCCATGGGGCTGGACGCTGGTCTTGGCTGTGAGGCTCCAGCCAAGTCCTGCTGCTTGTCGGCTACAGCAGCTTGAGATGTGGGGCCAGCGGTGTGCTGACTTGCCCCACTCTCCTCCTTGCCCTCTGGACCCGTTGTGGACCCCTCCACTGGAGGTGCCGTCTCATCCGCCGCTGGATTTGGAGGTGCCAGAAAGGCAGTGTCTATTGTGTCCATTTCACCCTGAGTGCTTGGCCTCTCCTTCTCAATACTGGCGGAGAGCCTGAGAGGCGGCCTTGCAGCTTGAGCAGAGGCTGCACGCGTTTGTTCAACCGGTGCTTCCAAAGAATGAGCCTCAGGAGCTGCAAAAAGCAGACTGTCTTGGGCTCCTTCGAGAGCGGTGGATGGAGGACTGCTTGAGCTTTCCTTCAGATTAGCCAAAGGAGCGGGGGATGCCACTGGGGCTGGTTCTCGGAGAGAGTTGCTGTGGGGATCTCCATAAAGGGGTGCGGCACTTGGCTGCTTCCTTCCCGCAGGTCCTTCCTCCTCGGTGCTGCTGCTCCCCCTTTGCTCCTCCTGACTCTCCAGCAGCTGCAGAGTTGTTGTCTGGAACAAGTAGAGGGGAGGAGGGATTATTTGCCACAAAAAAGACTGCAGCCCCTGATGAAAGTACTGTGTAATGGTTGGCCTCTAACCAGGACTCAGGAGACCAGGGTTTGAATCCCTACTCAGCCACACAGGCACAGCTAAGTGACTTTCACTTTGTAGTACCTTAGATACAACCTGTTACAGTGGTGCCTTGCAAGACGAGATTAATTCGTTCTGCGAGTTTTTTCGTCTTGCGGTTTTTTTCTTCTTGCGAAGCACGGTGTCGGAAAAGTTTTGGAAAAGCTTAAAAAATCACCAAAGTCTTCAAAAACCTCAAAAAAGGCTACCACACCACGTGCTATGAGTTGCTCCTAGAAGTCAAGTTGCAACTGTATTAACGGTTTTAAGAAAAAGGAAACAAACTTGCAAGACGTTTCCGTCTTGCAAAGCAAGCCCATAGTGAAAATCGTCTTGCGAAGCAACTAAAAAAACCAAAACCCCTTTCGTTTTGCGAGTTTTCCGTCTTGCAAGGTACCACTGTATTTCTAGAGAGCTGGGCTTCACCCTCTTTGCTGCTCCCATGATTAGTAATATGGGGCTAAATGCCACCCCAATCTCTGACCGGTGCAAGATTCCAGGGGTCTAGGCACTTAGTCTGTGTTTCTTTGGAAATGAGGCACAGTGTAGACTGTGGTGTCATAATGATATATAGTTTATTTACACCTGAGCCTGTAATGGAGGGGGCCCCCAGCATACACTCCAAGAGAGTCCCGTTTTCCCCGTTGCTGCAACCTCTAATTCAAACTGTGCTCTGATCCTGCCTCTCCAGCTTGCTGCATTTAACAGACTGAAAGCCTTTTTTCTTTTGATCACACCATAGCCAACTGAAATCCTAAAACTTCCTCCTAACCAAAACATTGGCACTCTCTTCAAACTCGCTATCTCAAAGCTCTGGGTGGGGCTTCACCCATCTGCTGGCTGGTAGAGTGTCTGTCTTGCTGATGGCCCATCTTTCTGTCTGCAGCACATACTGTATACTAAAATTGGATTGATAAAGAGGTTAGCATGGCCTCTGCAAATTGGTGAAGTGTTCCATTTTATAAAGATGTTTAATGTTTGAATATGTTTTATATATGTGTTGGAAGCCACCCAGAGTGGCTGGGTATAAAATAAAATAATAATAATAATAATAATAATAATAATAATAATAATAATAACAACAACAACAACAACAACAACATTATCACCATCATCATCATCTTCATCATTACCATCATCATCATCATTAGTTCTCTAATGGCCCACCTCTCAAGCAATCTCCTCAACACAGGAAGCTGAGTCCGGCCGTTAAGCGTCTGACTTTCAGTTTCACTCTCCAAGCAGATTAAATTCTAACACTTACTAAACCCAGTAGTTATGGGCACCTTGCACCCAAAACTCTGGCACCCAAACTCATGACATTTGGAACCATACAAAAAGGAAGAGAAATGATAGACCAGTTCACTCAATCTGCATCTTATTCATGTTTCAGGATCCATCTGCCCTGGGCTGTACCTTGATGGTGTTCAGGACGATACCCAGGACCTCCTGGCCAGTATAGGACTCCTCTAAGTTGAACTGGCCCCGCAGGGACTGGAAGACCTCGTTCATGATCTTCTTCACCTGGGGCAGGATGATGCCAAAGAGTCAGAAGGCAGGGAAGCAACACCAGCAAGGACAGTGGGCTTTCAAGAGCTTCTGGACAGCCAAATGTGGTGATGATTTCATTTATTTTACAATCAACATACATTATCTGGATAGCATCCACGTGCCAAGAGATGGATGACATTGCAGTGCTGTTCAGACTAACAGGTAAGAACTCCCGATTGAAGTTACAGAAGTGCGGTTTGCCATTGCTTTTGCTGAATGTGACTAAGATTTCTCTCTACTGCTTGTCCCCCCCGCCGCTTTCCTTAACACTTCTTATTTCAAGAGCACTTCAGGGTTTGTTACAGAGAGAGGTTACAGAGTGTGTATTTTTAGGAGATACCTTATTTGTGAGACTGTAAACTGTTTTAAACTGTTGTTAACTGCTGTTGCCTCTGCTAACCTGGTGCCCTTCCAAAAGTTTGGGACCAATTAGGCAAGTCACATTTCCACACTGTATTGTGGACAGGGAGTCCAGCGTCTCTCTCTACAGTTTGTATACAAGGTAAACTCCTACCCAGCTGCCTGCATTGAATTTTTCAGGGTCCTTCAGCCTTTGACAACATGTAATTTATGAGTTGCTTTTTCAGCTAGCGCTAAGCTCTATATACAGTAATGCAGTTCAGTCTCTGCATTACTACACAGCATCACACTGGCTCACAGCACAGATGTGTAACAAGCTTGTGGGACACATTAGAACCGCAGACCCTCCATCAAGACGTTTTAAGAGAGCCCCACTGACCTTGCCTTTCACAGGCTCTGGCTGTTCCTGCTGTGGTGACAGCTTCTCGTTCCCTGAGCTTCTTGTGGTTTTAAGCAGGGAAAGCTAGAAGGAAACCAGCATTAACTAAGTGGTGGTCTGCAGACCACAGTTCAAGAGCCCTTGTAATAAACAGTAAGCAGAGAGACCTACGGCAGACATGAGAACCCAGCAGAGTGAGCAGAGGTGTTCCAAGGATAGGTGGCTCCTGCCCATTGAGGTGGGTGGGGCAGAAGGCAAGGAGTCCAATGACAGGCAGAGCCACATCCTGATTGGCTGTAAGGAAGAAGGCAAGCCAGTGGTGGCTGGGTGAGGGCAGTGCCCTGTTTGCCTAATAGACTAGACTCCACTGACTATCACTTCTTGGGGGCCACCTGCCAGGAGTAAAAGTAGGTGGAGCAACACACGTTAATTTCCCCACTTGTCCCTTTCAATCCTCCATTTAAAAATGAAAGAAGAAGCCCAGCCAGATGGGCGGGGTATAGATTCTTTCATCATCATCATCATCATCATCATTATTATTATTAGATCTTCCAGGGAGGCAAAGAACAGTCAAGGGTGCAAAGCTGTGGGGGAAGGGGAGGGGTGTGGCACTGGGATAATCCTAAGGGTCAGAGAGAGTTTTCCAGGGAGCCACTTTTGGCCTCGGGTGATGACTTTTGCCACCCCTGGGCACTACCTTCTCCAGATTCTCCTTCTTAATGCGGATATCAGCCAGCTCCTCTTCCAGGGCTACCACCTTCTCATCCAACTTCTTCCCACTCAGCTTCTCCTCCTGGTATCTGCTTTTCATGACGTCAGACGATTTCTGAAGTTCTGTGGAGGTGGGGCAGAGAGCCGGTTACAGTGCATGTCCTTGTTTCCATCCACTGCTGTAGCTAAACCTAAGTACAGCGCCATCTGCACTATATGCGTCAAACACTCACAGCTTCCCAGAAAACATTCTGGGAAATGGGAACATTCTCTTAAGGGTGCTGAGGGGTGGTGGGAGACCGGAGACAGCTACAATTCCCAGACTGTTAAACTATGCTGGAAATTGCCGCTTAAGCAGGGCTCTCAACTTCAGCACAACTATTGGCAGCTGGAATGAACCACACTTCCCAGGATTCCTTGGGAGAAAGCCATGACTGACTGCAGTGGCATGATAACGCTGTATAGTGTGGATGGGGCCTCTGTGTAACTTTAAAGACATACAGGTGAAACTTGAAAAATTAGAATATCATGGAAAAGTTCATTTATTTCAGTACTGCAACTTAAAAGGTGAAACTAATATATGAGATAACTCATGACATGCAAAGCGAGATAGGTCAAGCCTCTATTTGTTATAATTGTGATGATCATGGCATTTATAGACATATCTCACTCTTACACTGCTCTGCTCTTGCATGCAGGGCAAGGAAGGTGCAGAATATGCACAAACCCATTTTCTATTATGTTACATTATGTTATTGTTTGTAAGCTGGAGATTCATTTCAACAAAAAGCAGCATAGAAATACAATCAGTCAAGAGTCTTTTTGGAGATTGTGTGTCTGATTTTTAACAGCTACACTGCAGGAGGCCCTAAGGAGCAGGACCTCCAGAGATTGCTGGACTCCAACCCCAGCATCCCTGGCTACGCTTGCTGGGGCTCATGAGAGGTGAAGGCCAGTAATACTTGGAGGGCCACAGGCTCCCTACCTGCAACCTAAAGAATTTCCTAGGATGATAAAACTACTCTGTATGTGCTTGGATAGTGCTCTTCTGCCATTTCAGCGCCTCCTCTCAGCTTCCCTTACCTGCCAGCTGTGCACGGAGTCGGCTGACCTGGGCTTTCTGCCTCTCCGACTCTGTCAGGGCTTCATTCAGTTGGGAGTGGAGATCTATCTCCAGCTTCTGATGACGGGTCAGCTCCAGCTGGAGCTGGGAGATCTGTGCCGTGGATTCCGTTAGCTCCTTGCTGATTCTGACCTGCAACGCAAAAGAGACAGGAGAACATATGGGGAAGGAGAGCCCACAAGACCTTTCCTGGGAGGATGCAAGAGCTGTGCTTTTGGAGGCTCCCAAATGCTAAGAATGAGTCTCCCAGGAAACACCCTGAAGAACTGGTCTACTGGCAAGGCTATGAGGAGCAGGGGGAGGCAGAAGCCTTGGGCTTTTTAGTTAGTTCAGGAGAAAGCATGCACGACAAAGGTGCATAAAATGGAGAGCAGAATTTTCTCAGAAAATTCAGGACAGACATAAGAAAGGACATCTTCACACAGCAGAGCTCTCTCCCACAAGATGGAATGAAGGCCAAAAAGGTGGATGGCTTTAGCAGCAGATTAGACAAAACAATGGGGCAGGAAAAGCTATCCACAGCCAGCAGCCACAAGGGTAGGGTCTCCCTCCACTGTTGGAGGCAGCATGCTGTTCCTGGGAATTGCAAGTAGGGTGAGCGCAGATCCTGCTTGTAGGATTCACATCTGGTTGTGAGAATAAGACAGGCTTTGGGCCTGATCCAGCCAGGCAAAAGCACTCAAGGAGGGTGCAATGTAGGACTGGTGAGGGTGCGTGGCTTGGAAGGAGTTTTGAGGGCCTGGAAGGTGGCCTTTGGTCCAGGGGCCTGGAGTCCCCCCACCCCTGATTTAGGAAAACCCATTGTCACTGAAGCTGGGATGCCAAGGCACAGAGAGGCCTCACAACAAGAGACACCTGCAGAAGGCGTGGGGTTTTCCCCTGCTAAAAGTATGAAATGGTTGACCTGGAAAGTATGAAGGGAGTAAGGAAGTGTTTAGGTAATCAGGACACCCAAGGACAATGCCTCACCTGGTCCCACCCCTGATCCAGTGGCGGCATGTGCTAGAGAGAAAAGCGGCGACAAGGAGAGGAGAGTTAACACCACTAGAAGCAAGAACAGCAAGAGGGGAGAAAGTTTTATCAAAAGAGGCAATGGCATTCTGGGTTAAGAGCACTCTGCTTATTCTGTGGTCCAAGGGCTGATTATATCACTGAAAATCCCAGCGGCCTCAGGGTAAGATGCATGGAAGATCCCTTAATGGCAGGGTTTGCACGCTGATGCCCAAGCAAGAACAAGCCACAGCAAACCTGGACTTGCATGCTCTTCCCTTACATCTCCTCCTCTCATGCGGCCAGGAACCCTGACACTTATGCCCAGCCATGGTTTGCTGTGTTGCCTGGGACAACGAGCTGCAGCTAACATCAACTATGGGTAATATCAAACACACCAACTTCAAATGTTTGTTTCTATAAGCTAACTTCAGAAACTACCGTATTTTTTGCACCATAACACTCACTTTTTTCCTCCTAAAAAGTAAGGGGAAATGTCTGTGCGTGTTATGGAGGGAATGCCTACGGGTGGCATGCCTACGGATTTTCCTCCTCTAAAAACTACGTGCGTGTTATGGTTGGGTGCGTGTTATAGAGCGAAAAATACGGTAATTCTGCTTAACATTAATGCCTGTTCTCAGTCCAAACAAGAAAGGAAGCAGCGGTTACCTAGAAGTGGAAACTCTCACGCCCTTCTTCTTGGCAGCATAGGAGGAGGTGATGGGGACGTTAATTGTGCTTGCTCACGTCATGCAAAACCACAGTTTAGCATGGCATATGAATGCAGCCAATGAGATCTTAATTGACCCCAATGTGGTGCATTTTCTTCCTTAGGCACTCTGTTAGATTTTAAAAGAACATTCTGTTGTTCTTTCATATTCGATCTGAGGTGCTTTTCAACGGATTACCTGAAGCTTATGAATCTTTTACCTTTATGTGCATGTATACCTAGACTGTCATTTCTTCTACAGTGGTACCTCGGGTTAAGTACTTAATTCGTTCATTAGGTCTGTTCTTAACCTGAAATTGTTCTTAACCTGAAGCACCACTTTAGCTAAAAGGGCCTCCTGCTGCCGCCGCTGCACGATTTGCGTTCTCATCCTGAAGCAAAGTTCTTAACCCGAGGTACTATTTCTGGGTTAGCAAAGTCTGTAACCTGAAGTGCGTGTAACTTGAAGTGTATGTAACCCGAGGTACCACTGTATTTTGTTGTTGCTGCTGCTCAGAAATGCAACTTCTTTCTGGCCTGCAGGCAAAGGGGAATTGTGACCTGCACTAGCGATTGTGAACTCCTGGGATAGCACTTGCCCTCCCCACAGCCTCAGTCACTTGGCCTTCCTGTTGTGGCTGTCACACTGCCAGGGCTTACCTTCTCCTGTTCAGCATGTAGGACCCTTGCCTGGGTGTGCTCCATGGTCCTCTGCAGTGAGCTGTTGCTCTGCTCAGATAACAGGTTGCTCTGCTCCACATAGCTGGGGGAAGAATTGTTTTTTGCACATGTGAATGTTTGCATGATTTGATACCCTGGTCTCCCAGATCTTACTCTGACAGACCCTCTTAACTGCTACCCCACACTGGCTATATTCCTGTATTCCTCTATTTGTCCATCCAGCCCAGTACTGTCCACTCAGACTGGCAGCAGCCTTGGGGTGCCTGGGGATTGAGCCAGGCCACCTGAGCTTTAGGCTTCAGCCACAAATACCAGCTGTTTCTCATAGAGCATCAAAAGTGAGCAAGAGTCTCCCTCACCGTTGGTTGCGGTCAATCAGTTCACCAATCTTCTTGTTCTGCTCCTCAATGCGGCTGCTCTTCTCAACGATCTCCTGCTTCAACCTCTCATTTTCCTGTGGCACAAAGAGCAAAACGGAATGTGTCAGAGGCAGTCCTGGCCTCTACAACTCTCACAATCTCCAGCCACAATCTCTTCCCCAACCTCTCTCGGGGACCCAGATTTGAGGAGAGAAATCATTGTGGTCTTCCGCCATGGTCATGGACAGAACATGGGCAGTTTGGAGCTGCTCCCCTTTAGCAAGCCTCTTAGGTAAACTTTATTTAGTCAGCAAATTGCGAGACAGCTGTACAGCATGAAGCCATGGAAGCAAGATACATGGTAAAAGCAAAATACAACACAGAAATCCAAGCTCTGAGAATGAATAAAATCAGTCTCACAAACTCTGATACAATAAGCCCATCTCTTCTACTCAACTTTAAAAAACAACACCATTTCAGCAGGTATAAAACTTGATCTGCATAACTGACATCTCAGGATGGAAGCCCTCCAAAGCAAGCATGCTTTCAAGAGGCATCTGAACAGCGTCACACTAGGCCCTGGTCTGATTTGGGCTGGAAACTGTCTGGAGCTGCAATACTAAAAGCCCAATTGCTAGTGGAGCCTTAGAGGAACTGGAACAGAGGAAGCTCCCTTAGCTCAAGCCAGATAGTTGCGTGTATCCAGCTCAGTGCAGCCTACAACAGGGGCAAAGAACCTCTGCCAGTCCAAAGGCTGCCTTGCCTCTGGATCAACTGTCCAGGTGTGGGTGGGGCTAGGGACAAAAGTGGGTGGAGCAACAGATGTGGCTATAATACAGGAGACTAGAAGTCTCTACACCGATTGCTCCACATCCAGGCTAGCAACAAAGACACTTCCAGCTGGCCAAAAGAACTCAAGGAAGGTGCAGAGCAGGAACAGGGAAGGACAGGGCAGCATCTGTGCCCAAGGCTCCCCACTGACTGGCAGCGTCTCCTCCAGGGTTTCAGGCACAGGGTCTCTCTCAGCCCTGCCAGGAGACACCACTGGGGACTGTACCCAGGACCTGTTGCCTGCGAATCACATGCTCTGCCGCTAACTGTGACCCTTCACCTGAAGGTAAAAGCAAGGTTCTAGTCTTCATGCTCTCAAGTAGACAGGCTCTTTACCTGCAGGATACGCTGGATGTTACTCATGATCATAGAGGTTTCCATGGTAACAGAAGAGACGCCTGGCAGCAAACCGGGGCCAGAGTTTTGCTTCCGTAGTTCCTCCATCTGCAAGGGATGTGGGGAGAGAAAGGAAAAACAAAAAGGAGATGCAGCTTGAAGCATCAGCACATGGGAGAGAAGAAGCCTGATCAGGCCTGGGCCCTTTGAGCTGCTCACTTGTTTGCCAAGGAGAGAAACTGCCGGGAGCACAGGAACCTGGCTCAGTATCAGACCACTGGGTCCATCTAGCTCAGTGCTGTCAACACTGGCGGGCAGCATCTCCCTGGGTTTTCAGACTGGGGAGTCGCCCAGTCCTTCCTGGAGACGTCAGGGAGCTAACATGGAACCTTCTGCATGCAAAAAGGTGCTCCACCACCTAGCTGAAGCAACTTCCCTCGTCCCAAACCTCCCCCCCCCACCAGAGATTAAAAAGACAATTCACAAGCCTACTATAAAAACAGCTAGATACAGTTCTCCAAACAGTATGAAACAGAAGCAAAACCTGAAGGTAGACTGATTTATTATTTCAGAAAATGTATATACTGCCTGATACATGTATTTTTTAAGGAACATAAAACGCCAAAGTTGTTTAAAAGCCTTAAAACAGTTGAACAAGAATCAATATCAGGCAGGCACCTTCACTGTACAGGCAACTCCCCATCTGTGGGCGCACCAGTTTTGGCCCTGCAGGGGTGCGGGGCAGGCTGACGTGCACAGTGCCTCAGAACGCAAACCCCGTGTAAATGGGGAACTGCCTGTACCCTTTTCGGCACATGCTTCTTTAGATCTCTAGAACGCTGATAGGTTTCTAGTTTATCGCTGGTTTTAATTTTTTGAATATTTAAATTGTTTTTACTAATAATTCTATTGTTTTATTCTTTTTGTAAAGTGCTTTGAGTTATTTTATGAAATAAAATAATCAACAATACAAAACCAACACCTCAGGGGAGGGAGCTTTTCAGCCCACTGGAAAAGCCTGTTGCAAGAAAAACACCTTCCTATTGTTTCTGGAAAGTGCTAGCAAGGCAGTTCTTAAGCAGCTTCCTATCCTGAAAGTTCTGTATTACCTTGACTGACAGCTGGTCCATCTTGTCAGCCACCTTCCCAACGGCCAGGCGGATCTCTGTGTTCTGCTGCCGGGTCTCTGTCAGCAGGAATGAACCAAGGTCTCCAGCTGCTGTGACAGGAAAGAAAACTTTGCAAGGTTGTGTTTCTTATTGTTGTTTCAAAATGAGACTGCCAGCAGAAGCAAATACAGTGGTACCTTGGGTTCAGGTTACAGATTCCGCTAACCCAGAAATAGTACCTCGGGTTAAGAACTTTGCTTCAGGATGAGAACTGAAACCGCGCAGCAGGAGCAGGAGGCCCCATTAGGTAAAGTGGTGCTTCAGGTTAAGAACAGTTTCAGGTTAAGAACGGACCTCCCGAATGAATTAAGTACTTAACCCGAGGTACCACTGTAGAAGTGGACAGGGCGGGAAGAGAGGGGTCACACCAATAAGAAAGGGCAGGGAGAAAAGAACACAGTTGTCCTTGAGCATCTTAACAAGCAGCCGTGAATCTTCTAGGGTGGGGGACTTTAAGACAACTTAGCTGCCTCTTCCCAGCTTTTAAACGGCTGGAATAAGGCAAAAGGAAATGATTCCTCACACAGTGCAGACTTAAACCGAGCAACTCTCTTCTGCTGGAGGCAGTGATGGCCACCAACATGGATGGCTTTAAAAGAGGATTGGACAAATTCACGGAGGAGGAGAAGGCTATTGATGGCAACTAGCCATGAGTCCATGTTCCGACTTCACAATTGGGGGCAATAAATGCTTCTGAATACCAGCTGCTGAAAAGCACAGGAAGGGAAAGGTGCTCAGATCCTGCTTGTGGGTTTCCCACAGGCATATGATTGGCCAATGTAAGAAGAAAATGCTGGACTACATGGGTCACTGGCCTGATCCAGTAGGCTGTGATGCTCTGAACGGGGGGATTTCTAACTTTCACTGAGTCAATGCTCAACAGGTAGGATTTCATTTCCTGAGCTACAGAGGTAGATGCTCAACATTCACTATCCGTACCAGTTTGGGAAATATGGGTGTCTTAATTAATCCTGGTGAGTCACCATTTCTTTCTCTTATTATTTATTGTTTGCTTTCTTCATATATGGCAAGCCTGCTACCAGACTTTTGGGTTGTCAACAATGTTAATAAAGGGGTTTGCTTTTTTAAAAAAGTTAATGTTTGGAAGCAGTTCCCAAAGCTACATAGTGCACAGTTTGAACATACCTTGGAAAGGAGCTGGGCACAACCCAACAGGCTGGAGCTGGGAAACTGCGGCACTCACTTGGGGGTAAGCATATGGCATCCCTGCATAAGGCTGAGAACACAGGTGGGGGAGGGAAAGGAGAGTCAGGTGACTTGTCACACTGACCAAACAGACGGCAACAAGGCCCCCCATTAAAACAGCAGGATTGCTTAAGCCTGCTCTCAAGGGCTAGAAGACCCAAAGGCCAAGGACTGCAAGGGATCCTCTCCTGCAAAAGGCAATGATGGACAGCCATTTGGATAGCTTTAAAAGAGGATTGGGCAAATCCATGGGTAGGCGCCTATTGAGGGTGCCGGACTAGATGGGCCACTGGCCTCGACAGCTAATGGCTGGAAGAAGGAATGCTTCTGAATGCCAGTTGCTGGAAACTGGAGGAGGGGAAAGAGCTCTTGCATGCAGGCACTGTTTGTGCACTTTGCACTGGGGCATCCAGGTAGCCACTGAGAACTGGTGCCCCCATCTGAACAGGATGCTGGGTTAGATAGGCCATTGGCCTGATCCAGCAGAGGTTCTTCTTACATTCTTCTAAAGATCATCCAATATATAGAAGATCCCCGCTGGATTTGGTGGAAACTACCTCAGCACTGCCGAGGTAAGAAACTGCTTCCCTCCAACCCAAGGCAATGGATGCTGCCAGCTCTTAATCTAGCGCTTTTGGCATTTGCACCGAAGGGCTATTACCTTCACGGTTATGCTGCACCCTCCCTATTTTGCAAATGAAGACCTGACACTGACAGAAAAGGATGAGGAAACTTAGTCAAGCCTGCTAGTCACATGCCCCTGTCTTGAGCAAACCAGGGAACAGAGCATGATGTTGTGGCTCACCTGGCAACCTATGAAAGAACCTTTCCCTGCCTACAAAGGATTCCTTACCTGACAGTTTTGAGGGGTTCTTGGAAGAGGTGGGTGTGGCTGGGGGGCAGCAGGCGGCTGGAGCCCTGACACAGCTGGATGAGGAGCTAGGAAGGAAGCAGAGGCATCAGCGTTGCCCATCTCAATACAAGCAGTCCATCATCATCATCATCATCAACATCAAAATGTTTGTCTCTATTTCCACCCAAAGGAGCCCAGAAGAGTCAGCACACAAACAGATCAATTCAAGCATGTAAACACAATGCCAGTGACCGATGCAGACTCTGCTCAAGCTGATCTACAGCAAATGAAGGACACTGCTCCCCCATCCCCACACATCCAGATTTCCTCCGCTTTCCATGCACAATCATCATGCTGGCTTCTGGGTTGTGTCCAACTAAATTCTACTGAGTAGAGCCACTGCACTCAAGAAGAACCCTGCCAGATCAGGCCAGTGGCCCATCTAGTCCGGCACCCTCTTCTCACAGTGGCCAACCAGGTGCCCCCATGGGAAGCCTGTAAACAGCACCTGAGCGCAAGAGCCCTCTCCCCTCCTGCGGTTTCCAGCCACTGGCATTCAGAAGCATTCTTTCCTCCAGCCGTGGAGGGAGGGCGCAGCCACAGTGCCAGTGGCCACTGACAGCCCTCTCCTCCATGAACTTGCCTAACCCTCTTTTGAAGCCACCCAAGTTGGTGACCATCACCAAGGCACAACAAGGGAACACACTTTTTACCTTGCATTGCCCACTGAGGAGGGGCCATTGGACGGTAGTCGTTCGGACAGAGGGTTGAAAATTCTTGAATGGCATGCGGCTCCTGAAGAAGAAAGTGCACAATTAACCCTCCTGGGAAGTGGAAAGGGACCCTGGAGGCTTCAAATCCCACATTAACGAGAGAGAGGCATGCCAGAGCATTTGTAGCTATGGGGTTTTTTAATACGTTGTAAGCCGCTTTGAGCATTGTTTTAATTTGGTAAAGGTGACATACAAACAAAATGATTGATGATCCTTACAAGGTTTTCCCTCAAATTAAGATTCAGACCCAAAAAATGTTTGGGGTGACTACTGGATCTTGGGAGGGCAAGGCCCTCAGTTTCATGCAAAAGGCCCCAGGTTTGATACCCGGTAGGCAGGGAATGCCCCCTGTCTGAAACCCTGGAGAACCAGGTAGCTTTGTAATTAACTAGAAAAAGGGCCCTCCCCTCCTTCACTGCCAGTCAGTGTAGACAGTAGGCAGCTAGGTGGATGAGCAGTCTCACTCAGCCGCGTAGCGTGGGTTGTCAGCACCCGAGGCAAGGCAAGTAATTTGCGCCCCTAACCCGTGGATTTTAGCACTCGAGTGCGAGCGTGCGCCCCCAGTTGTTGCGCCCGGCCCCCCTGCACCCCCACGCTACGCCACTGGGGCTGGGGGCGAGCGAAGGAGCCAATGACCCCCCCCAAAGGCTCAGCAAGAATTTATTAAATTTATTATTTGCAGAGCCCCCGCGGGCCGAGGCAGCCGAAGCCCCCTCCCCTCGGGCGCCTCCCCGCCCCCTCCTCTCCTTGGGCTGTAGGTGGAGCTCCAGATCCGGGCTTGGCGAGCGCCTCTCCTCCTCCCGGCTGGGTCCGGGGGCTTCCAGCCGTGCTCCGTCCTCGCCCCCCCCCCCGCGGCTGAGACTTGCGCTGAGAGCCGGAGCCAGCAGCGCCCCCTTCTGCCGGGAGACCCTTGCCTGCCCGCCGGCTTCCTCTCGGAGGGTTTTGGGGAGCGCAGGGCGCGGTGAGGCCCCTCGGAGCTCTCCTCCCTCCCAGTCGGCAGAATGGCGGATGGCGTCGGCGTGCGGAGGCTGCCCGTGCCCGGCCAGGCGTCGGTGGCGGCGTCGGCGCTGCTGCAGCGGCTGCTCCTCCTGCGAGCAGTGAGTGGAGCGCAGCCACGGCGGCGGCAGGGGGCGCGTGCGCTAGGGCGCAAGGCTGGCGGTGGCGGCGGGGAGCCCGGCGGAGGAAGGAACTTGTCCCTTCCCTCTGGACTCGCATCCCCCCCAGATGTTGCGCCCGGTGCGGCCGGCACCCCTGGCACCCCCCACGCTACGCCACTGGTCTCACTTGGTATAAGGCAGCTTGCTATGTTCCTCAACAGTCATCCTGCCAACCTACCTGAATTTCAGCAACAGCCAACACACACAAACCCCACTGAAAAAAACCTGAGAATTGAAGCTAACACACCTCTACCTCCTTGTCAGCTGAGTCTTGCTGGGGTGCAAATGTGCTGGAGGGGACAGGTAGCATAGGCTGACCCATCTTCGCCATACGGGAAATCAGTTTCACTTTTGTTACATCAGGATTCTGTCCAGGGAAAGAGAAAGGGGGGCGAGAAGATGAGAAATAATATAATTGGCCATCCAGGTTTTTCAGAAACGAAGTTATTGTTTGTCATAATATGACATCAGGCTATAAAACAGGGAGGGTGATAGAGAGGACCTTCCATCTACATGTTGTCGGCTACAACTCCCCAAGCCAAAGTGACTTCATTGCCCAGCTAAGGAAAATAAAAGTGGTTTACAAGCTCATACAACAGCTTAAATTGCATTTAGATTTCCAATCTTCCTGCATTAGATATCTTCATGGTTTCTTAAAAAAAGAGAGAGATTCCTCTTCCCATATCATGGGATGCATCCAGTAAAACAACCTCTCATACCCTTTCAAAGCCTACCAGTGGGATTTCAAAATGGTGGTGAGGGCTGTCACATCCCCTGGGCAGGATTAAGCCAAGGGGACCAGAGCCCAAGCAAGATCCCCTAAGAGAAAGCAGCTGGTTTGTCCTTCTCTTACCCCCCCACCTCGCCCTGTGGCTTCCTTTGTGTGCCTGACAATGCATGTCAGATGCTCAGTACTTAGGCCTTAGTTAAGGGCCTATCAACCAGCTGAAAATGACGGCAGAACTGAGATAAATTCAACAGAGTAAATAATTTTTGATGGGTGTAAAAGTGGAAAACTGATTTGAATGGTATACTAAAATATGCCAGAATGTATAATATATAAAATGAACCATGGAAGGAAAAGAAGGGAAATGACTGGATATTTTACAGTTTGTAAAATGTTTACTTTGAAATGTAAAATAGAAAACTTTATAAAAATTATTATAGAAAAGGGCACAGCAACCTTCACCAACCTGGGGCCCTATAGGTGTAACGGACTACAACTCCCATCAACCCCCAGCCAGCATGCCCTCTGATAGGAAACGGGAATGAAATACACAGATAATCAACTAAGATGCTGTAAACATGCACACCCATACGGGGGGGGGGGGGCTTACATTTATAGAACCTTCCAATGTGTGTGTGTGGGGGTTCCTCATGAACACACCATTTCCTTGCTACATTTTCACTCTAAAACTATTAATGAAAGAACTTTAAAACTGCATTATTATTTTTTAAAAAACCACTTAGAAACCCATCTCAGAAGTCTATGCAAGCACAATATCAAATGTTAATTACTCGTGGTTACTGATGATATGCATTTCCTGTGACACACTGTATTTTTCCGTGTATAAGACAAGGCCTTTTCTCTTAAAAATAATGTCAAAAATTAGGGGGGATCTTATACACGGATACATTTCCCCCCATTTTCTTAAATCTAAGTCCCAAATCTAAGTCTTCTCTTATAGACTGAAAAATACAGTACCTTTTTTATGTGGGAGCTTTTGAGTTTCTCAAAAAATGCTCACCAATAAGGATCCCACTCTCTATGGGAGGACCAAGTTAATTCTCATTGCTTTGGCCACATTCAACCGGAACTATACAATCAATAGGCAGATTTGGCTCCAATGGGGACTTACCGCTAGTTGTTCGCTAATAGAGCTTGATTTGGCACGCACAGCTGGCTCCCTGCAGTATGGAAGGAAGGGAGTTAACAAACCTGAGCACAGTAGGAAGAGTCTATTAAGGGGTAGGATACACAAACTGGCCTTTGGGACTCTGCCTTGGCCAAGCCCCTCACCTACCCCACCTCATTACCTCCCCAAGGGAGCTTGAGCCTGGCTGGAATGTGTCCTTGAACTGTGACAGTGCACCTTGCTTCCCTGGACAGGGAGGGGTGTGTGCAGAAAGAAGCCCCACATGGTGTATTTTCTGGCTGCACAGAAGGCAGGAGCAGCATCTGTTGCTCTGTCCACTGGAGCCCCAGCCCAGCCCTGGAATGTGGCCCCTGCCAGGTTGTCTATGAGACAAGGTGGCCCTCAGGATTCTTTGGAGGAAGCCACAGCTGTTGAAAATGGCATGGCGCTATTTGGAACGTATGATTTATTGTGATTTATTGAATTTGTATACCAGACTTCATCCGTAGATCCCAAGGTGGTACAGTGCAGATGGGGTCTGAGTTATGCAGCTGAGGTTATGCAGAGTTAGGATGGGACAACTGGGAGAATGGAAGGATTAAAAGCTAAGGGCACCCTCAATTTATTTCTCACCCTGGCTTTGGAGCGGGAGTAGGAGGAGTCAGCCAGGCTGGGTCTGTAGCGGGGCTTTCTGATTGTGGTGCTGGTGAAGGTGTGAGGGAGTCCCTGGGGCCCAGGCTCTGTCCGGCGGAGTCAGCACCCTTTGCAAACCTCACCTAAGGGAGCAAAAAAGAGGCATCATGGAGTCTGGTCAAGGCAACCACTACCTCCATTTGTAGAACTTTATCCAGGCAGTAGACCGACCACCCAACAACCTTCTGAGGTTCTCTTGGTTGCTAACACGTTGGGAGGAAGACACACTCACCCGTTTGACTTCCACCTCAAAGGCCAGAGTTGAGTCCGGAGGAATGCGTTCAGCTTCTCCCAAAGACCCGTAAGCCAATGCTGGTGGGATGAGGAGGAACCGCCTGCCTCCTCTCTTCATGCCAATCATCCCATCTTCCCAGCCCTTCAATTTCCAGAAATGGAGAACCAAGCAAAAAACAGGTTTAGGTGACCGCCTTCGCTAAGTGCCAGAACCACACAGCCTTCGCCAACCTGACGTCATCCAGATACCTTGTACTCCAACTCCAATCAGCAGGCTGGGGATGATGGGAGTTGGTGTCCACAGGATCTTTGTGTGCGTTTGTCAGGTTGGTAAAGGCTGGTCGAGAGCAGGGCACAGGAATACTGACAGTTCTCTTGCACTCTTGAGGACAGTACTGTAGTTTAAAGCAGGGATGAAAACCATTCCCTCCGGGGAAACCTTCTTGGTGGGGAGGAGCATGCCAGGAGTGGGCGGGGCTAGAGGGGAAAGTGGGAGGGGCAACGAATGTAATCTTTCCCTTTGTACAATAGGCTACCTTAGACACCCACTCACACTCCCCCCTCTGTCTCTCATCCAGGACAGCAAGAGGCAACACTGGAGGTCCAGGACTGTTTTGGTCCAGGCCACAGAGCAGGCTTCCCACTCTGCTTAGATGTGGAAGTGGAAGAAAGAATCCTTGCACTGCGGTGGGAAGATAGTGCCATCTTACCTTGATGACTTTGCCAGAGCCAAGCTTCAGACGGAGCAGCTTCTCTTTATTTACATTCGAGTCAAAAACCTGTTCCAAAAGTGGAAGGTCAATGGGGTGAAATTACTTTTAATGCAGAAGGTAATAGGCTCACGTTCCGCTACTCCAGTTGCTGAGCCAACAGCAATGAGTATCGAAGGACGGGGCACAGCTCAGGGACACAGCACCTGTTTTGCAGGCAAAAGGTTCCAGGTTCAAAACTGGCATCTCCAAGTAAGGTCAGGGAAAGGCTTTTGCTTGGAAGCCTGGAGAGCTACTGCCAGTCAATGTGGGCGATGCCAACCTAGACCAGGTGGCCTGATGCAGTGCAAGGCAGCTTTCTATGTTGAATCCCCTACCTAGCGGTGCCTCCCATGTTGCAGATTGGGTAGAATTATGGTTGAGAAATAGGATCTACACCTTGGAGACAGGTGTAGCTTAGGACCTAACAGCATGTGCTTCCCAGGAAGAAGGTCCTGGGTTCCCTCTCCAGCATCCCCAGTTGAGAAAGGGCGGCAAGGCTGGGAAAGGCCCCACCTCTGGAGAGCAACCAATGCAAACCCCATGGAAAAGCACTGGCTAGAGCCCATTGGGGTTGGGGTCAAATGCACATTGAGCTGTGAAGCAAGCTGGGTGAACCTCACCAAGTCCCTCTCCTGTTTCAGGAGGAATTTCCTTGAAATGTTATTGAAAGGCAAAAAGACGGGGTTGTGGGAGAAAAGGGCTGTATGCAATCTATAAACCAGGAGTGGGAAAGCTGTGACCATGCAGTGCTGCTAGAGACTTCAACCCCCATCATCCCCAGCCACCCCCTCTGCCAGGTCTCACCTGCCCAAGACTACCGTTCTGGAACAGCCAGCCTGTAAAAGTGATCTCCAGGGCATCTCCAGTCTCCACTCCTTGGCCGTCTCCGAGAACAAGATCCTGGCACAGCACAGAGTCTGGAGAACGGCTGCTGTTATACTTGGCAATGCACAGCTGCAAGGAGGAAGAACCAAGCCATTTGTGTTATTAGCCTGCATTGTCATCCGCACCTATGCAATCTGACCCAGCGCAGCACTGGCTGAGGACCCCAGGGGCCTGAAAAGGCCCCAACTGGCTACACCACCATTCCTTGCCCTCCCTGGATGCTTCTTAGTGGTTGGCAGAGAAAGCTTCTGGTGACTGATGCAAGAGAGCTGAGCTCTCGCGAACACTGGTTCAGTGTCTGCAGGACAGTCACCCCCTACCCCAAAATGCAATGCACGCCTCTGGCACCTGCTTGCTGAAGTCCACAGCCGCCATTTCTGATTCAAACATGATGGACCAATTCTGCCTCTGATCATCATAAAATGTGCAGTAGTTGTTGGGCTGCAGCTGCGGAAAGAGAAAGGAGAAAGTGGAATTCTGAGCAGCAGACAGCCTCTGCTCAAAACAACTTTCTTCCTGATGGGTATTGCTAAAGACTTTGGGTTGTGTCCCAATGTTAGCCCTACTCAGAGCAGACCCATGAAAATTGATGGACATGATGAACTTTGGTGCATTAATTTCAGTGAGTCTACTCTAAGTACACACACACACACACATCAACGTCTGTAGTGTGTCATGTTTAGAAATGGAAAAATGCTATAGGACTTCGGGGTGGAGGGCTACCCCAAGGGATGTAAGCTACAGTAGGACAGAGGGCAGAATGTCATCTACTTTACTTTGTTACCTCTAGGTAAGCGTTTTAACCATAGAGGGGCCCCTTGGATCTAACACTACTCAAATCTAATGGGTTTCAACAAGCATTAGCCCTACTCAAAGCAGACCCACTGAAATTAATTGACCACAGTTGAGACCTCATATGCAATGTGCTTTTCAAACAATATCATACCACCAAAGAATCCTGGGAATTGCAGTTTGCAAAGAGTGCTGAAATGTTATTGGGAGACGCCCCTACTCCCCTCACCACAGGGTTACAATCCCCCCCAGTTCTGTACTAAGAGGGACTGACCGTTGAAACAGGAAGATCGCTGAGTGTGACCTTGGGCCAATCACTGCTTCTCAGCCTCACCTCCCCCTACAGGGTGTTTGTGGGGATTAAATGAGGCAAAAAGAGAACCACACATACCACCTTGAGAAAAAGGAGGCATAGAAATGCAAAAAATAAGCAAAAAGGCAGACCATTAGGTTTCCAGGATTTTTTTGCATCAATTATTTTTGCTGACCTTCTGGATGCACAATACCTGGCTTATGCCGAGTGATTTCTATTACTACATGAGAGATCTCAAGGCAGCCCCACAGGGTTCCTAGAAGGTCTGCTGTCCAGGAGCCAACCAGATCCACACCTCCTTAGCTTCAGCAAGATGCGTTGCATCGTGTAACCTCAGCCTATGCCATGGTCCTTGCAGGTCTTAGCACGAAAGCTTACCGTGAATACAAACCAGGCATCAATCCTGGCGGTTGCAATCTGCTGCTGCTTGCTGATGTAAAGAAGCACTCTGTACTGGATTCCACAAGAGATAGAAGGACAGAAGAAAACAGGAGCAAAAGTGAGGAATCAAAAACTACGGGGCTGGCTCTTTTCAAAAGCACCTGGAGCTGCTCTTATACCAACAGCCAAATGACACATTAACATACAAATACATCAGAGGTGTTCATCGTAGGAATTGCTTTGGTTGCAGGTGCCTGGCTTAGTTACATGTGGAGTGACTTCGTTACAGTGGAGCAGGCGTGGGGAGCCTTTGGTGATGAGCTACAACACCCATTGGCTCTTGCCACATGGCCAGTGGAGAGGGATGATGGGAGCTGTCGTTCAGCGACATCTGGAGGACCAAAGGCTCCCTACACCTGGAGAAACCAAGGGGTGAGATCTGTCCTTCTCCGCCCAATCAGCTAAACGGGAATGACATCCCAGTGTTTTATCCTGTCCCCACCACCCTCACCTGCAACAGGGGAGTGGGACAAGGCAATCATACCAGAGTCTTCCTGGAATAAACGCATATGTTTCCTGACATATTTTATCTGTTGCTTGTAAAACACCTGTGAATCCTTTCATAGCAAAGTGGGGCAGAACAAACCACTGAAGAGCTACTGACTGAGCTGAAAAGGACAGAGGCTGGAAAAACTGAATCCCTTTTCCAACATAAGCTGCTGAAACCCGCTTCCTTTTTTGAGTGTGGTGGGAACGTTTATTGATTTTTCAAGCCACAACAAAGTTACTGTCTCACCTCCCTCTATCCACTCCACACACAATACCCCCTAGGCCCTTCTTTTGTCAAGATGCTAGTTCACATGGTTCTAGTTAAATAAGAGCACAGGGAGCTGCCTTGGACTGAATCAAACCACTGGTCTCTCTAGCTCAGGACTGCCTACTCTGACCGGCAGCAGTGTCCCCAGCCCTACCCAGAGGAGCTAGCAATTGGATTTGGGAGCTTCTGTCTGCAAAGTGGATGCTGTATTGCTGAGTGACAGCCCCTTCCCTGCTGCGAATACTTTTTGTAGAGAAGTGAGGTCAGAATAAGAAAAATGGGAGCTATAACCCTTGCGAGCTGATTGGGCAGAAAGAGACAAGAGCCAAAACAGCACCTTTGCTTTTTCCAGAGTAAAACACCATCAGGAAACCAGGATTCAGACAAAGGGAAGCATTTCCTTAGCCCAACCTACATCAACCTGCTATCCTCCAGATGTTTAGGACCAACAGCAGCTGTAGTCCCAAACATTTGGAGGACAGCAAGTTGGCAGAAAGCCAGGCTACTTCAAGACACCACACCTCCTCCTCTTACCTCCTTGGTTGCATTGCTGCCCACTACAGCTGCTCCATACTTGCCATGTTTCACATATTTCCCATTGGTACTGGAATGAGAAGAGAACACCTCTTAGCTTCCCACAATTGTTGCCACCATGCCAACCCCATCGGTTATATTAAGCAGCTTTTTACAAAGACTTCCCAGGGGTTGTGTGACTCCCATCAGCCCAGGCCATCTGGCCAACGGTGAGGGGCATTGTGGGGGGTGGGCGGTAGCAGCCCAGCAACATTTTATCAGCCCACAAGCTCCCCATCCCAGGAGGTCTCTATCCTCATTTCAGTTCAGTGTTGGCTGGTGCCTCATTGGGGTGAATGCAGGGAGCCCAACTCTAGGTGGCACCAGAACCAACGACAAGAAAGGCCAGCTAAGTCTAGGGCTGTCCCCATCCTCCTCCCTGCTGTGTTCTACCATGGCAGCATGGAGACTGAGGGGGAAGAGGAAGCTGACAGGCAGTCCTGCCCTCTGGATCGGTTGGACATAAGAAGGCAGGCAGGTGGGAGCCAGCCGGGGGCAGAATGAGGGGGCGCCTTCCTACTGGACCTGCTTTCACTGGTGTGGCATAAGGGAAGGAAATCAACAGCACATCGAGCCAGAGTCAATGATATCCACAGCCTGATTCGTTGTAAAAAACAACAACCAGGTGGGTGGGGGCAGGCTGAGGTTGGGGAGGCAGTGCCCCATTTGACCACCCCCCACCATTGTTCAGTTCCACCTCTTTCCGAACAAGCCAGGCAAGATGGAGAGATGATTGCAAAAGATGTGAGCACAGGACTTAGGTAGCAAGAACAAACTGCAGCTCATCCCCTCTACTGTAGTACTCACAACAGATATGCATGAACAGCTGTAGCAAAGAAGACTGAATGCACTGCTGCAGTGGGTGCAGGAGCAGCAGCAGTAGGCGCAGCAGTGGGTGCAGCAGCAGCAGCTGCAGGAGGATGCTTCTGGGTAGACAGACCTGCAGCTGGAGCAGCACATGAGAAGGGTAAGTGCTCTGTCGCAAACAGAGCATTGCTTTCAAACATCAGGCCAACTTAGCTCCCTTGTCTTGGGACCAAGCCAGTTGCTCAGATTAATGAAAAATAGGAAGTTGCCTTGTATGGGGTCAAACCACTGGGTCCATCTACCTCAGTGTGGTGAATACAGACCACCAGCACCTTTCTGGGGCCCCAGGTCAGGGGTCTCTCCCCAGCGCTACTCGGGAGTTGACCAACCCAGTTGATTCTGTGGGGCTTCAGAACCAAAGGTTGGACTAGATGGTCCACAAGGGCTCATCTTATGTTCCTAGGCATTGTGAACAGTTTACTTACCGGTAGCTGGTTGACCTTTTTTAGGCTGCTTGGGTGGCATGTATTGGAACAGCACATTTCCAGATTCTGTAGTTGTCTGATCCTGTCCAAAGAGAGAGGCCAGCCTGGTCCTGGGCAGACAGAAAAGTAACCATTCACTTCATTCACAGATGCTCATGTTTCACTGCAGGTTGGCGATTTTGTTGCAGCCTTCCCCAAAGACCAGAGGGTAATGGATTCAAAAACTAGAATCCAGTCAGGGATTAGGATGTTGGCCACCCCACTAGGTCATAATGCTTGCCGAGGGGAGCTTTGCCCAGTCTCTCTTGGGGGTAACCAGCCTGGCAGAGCTGTCGTAAGAAATTAATGCACACAACTAAAGGAGTAGACACATTGTGGGTCTTCTCTAAGCAGAACTTAGTTGGAGACAATCCCTTCCTTTTCCTATCAAGTTTCTATAACCTCTCTTAAGAACAAAAGAAAAGCCTGCAGGATCTGGCCAAAGGCCCAGCGAGTCCAGCATTCTGTTCTTACAGTAGTCAACAGAACCCAAGCACAAGAGGCCGCTCCCCTCCTGTGGTCTCCAGCAACAGTTGTTCAGAAGCCCTGCTGCCGCCAACTTGGTGAGCATAGCCACCATCGCTAGACTTCTCCTCCCTGAATTTTTCTAATCCTCTTTTAAAGTCACCCAAGTTGGTGGCCATTCCTGCCTCCTGCGCGAGAGTTCTGTAGTTTAACTGTGCATGGTGTGAGAAAGTACTTTCTTTTGCCTTTCCTGAAGGTCTTCCAATATTCAGCTTCATCAGATGTTCACAAGAGGGAGAGAAATTGTTCCCTATCCACTTTCTCCATGCCATGCCTAATTTGATAAACTTCTATCATATTACCTATTACTTGCTTTTTGTCTAAACTACAAAGTCCCTAAAACTGAAAAGACTGCTGCCAAATTAGTGCACCCAGGCTTTTATAGAACCTAGTAAACAAAACAAAAATTTAAAGGTATCCATTATTGCAAAGATACAAGCCCTGCCCTTGCAGTTTACCCTTTACACAGGTAGATTCATAGCCAGGAATGTGGGGAGAGGGAATAAACCTGCCTGAACAGAAGTAGTTTTCCCTATAGACATTCAGAAGTATCTCATCTCAGGGTTGTTCTAGGAGTAGAAACATACCAGTTACCCCACATCCTAGCCCGCTTCCCTGCACTCCTGAGAGCCAGAAACTTGCAGATTAAAACAAACAAACAAACAAACAAACAAACAAACACTAAGTATCTTCAAACATTAAATTTCCAGACTTAGCCCCAAACTCCATGCTATACTGAACAGCAAGCAAAAATATCCAAGGGGTGAAGTGCCCATTTTAAATGCCTGACAGCACCCCAAACAGCTGGTCCAGATGAAACAAACCCGTGGACTGCCTGCCAAAGGTACTCTGTTCGCCCTGGGTCTGACATCGCTGTTGAAGTGCCCCAGTCGGTTCTCCAGCTCCCACCCATTCAATGTTGGCTGCTGTTTTCTCGTGTCATTACCCCTCCCCTCTCTTTTCCATCCTGAAGCATCAGCCAAGTAAGGCGTGGGCAGTGGGGGGTGAATTAAACAGCTAAGGTTTCCAAAGGCAATTCTGTGTTTGCACAACAGCAAGCCTCTGGAATGGCTGCATGACCTTGTGAGAGATACGAAAATCTATCCCGTATCATCCCTAAGCAGTTCTTATAGGATTCCAGCTAGAGAAAAACCACAAGTGGCAACATGCATGTTTGAGGGGCTCCCAAAAGAAGCGAGCGGAACAGAGATTGTGAGCTTGGCTTCCCCTTCTGGGGAGAGTGACATTCTGGGAAGACATAGTAGATCCAGCTCACCCCACTCACGTGCCTACTCAGTTCCACTTGGAGGCAGGGAGAGCAAACTAAAGAAGAGGAAGTAAAACAGGAATTGGAGTTGGCAGGACCCTCAAAGCATTTCTTTCTTTATACACCACACCCCCTTGCCATAGCAGCAAACAAGTGTGTGATATATATACAAAATACAATTAAAACTTAAATAAAAATAGAGAAACTGTTAAAAACATCTAAAAGCATAACAAAGCATCTAAAACCAATTTAAGAACAGGAATCCAATCATGTGCCTGGAGAGGCTTGTTAAAACAGAAGAGTTTTCAGCAGGCATCTAGAAGAGCAGTGATAGTGCCTGCCTAATGTCAACAGGCAGGGAGTTCCAAAGTTTGGGTGCTGCCACACTAAAATAAATGACTCCCTAGTGACAGATGGTACACGCATGGCCCTTGCCGAAGTGCAAGTTCCACAGGTTGAAAGGGATTAAACTGACAAGTACTGCATGGAGTACGGAAATGCCTTAAGTAATCTGGGACTTCAGCGGTGCCAAGATAGGATTTCCCTGTATCTCACAGGCTCTCTTTCCATGGCCTCTCTAAACTAAAGTAGGGGATGAGAAACTTTTTCAGACAAAGGACCTCATTCCCCTGTGGGCAACCTTTCAGGGGCCACATACTAGTTGTGGGTGGGATCAGGGGCCAAAGTGTGACTCTTACCTTACTGCACTGGTCAACTTTTTATTTTTATGTTCAATCTTTATGCATAATTTATGCTGCAACCTATATTTGGTTGCCTTATTAATACATCTGAAATTTGACTCTGCACATGAGGCTACATCCCATCCATGCAAAAGTCAGAGGTTTCCACACACCCCTCTCTCTATTTTCTCCATCTAGGGAAGCAAGAGGCACCATCACAGTTCAATAAAACATTCCACACAAGCAAAAGCACCTGAGGTGTGCGCAGGGCAGGGCCAGTCAGAAGAGTAAACCAGGGAGTGGGCATCACCTTGGTAAAGGCCTGAAGAACTGAATTCCAAAGGATCTCTCTGCTCCCACATTTGTACATTAACTGAACTGGTGATGACTGGTTTCCATTGGGACTGGTGGGGTGGAAGGCTGGGAGCCCAACAGTAGGAGGAGGCAGAGCCAGGAAAGTCTGGTGGTGTTGTCCCCATCCTCTTCCTTCCTGCTGAATTCTACAATGGGAAAACTAGGGCCACTCCTTGGACTGGTGGGCATAGACAAGAAGGGACGCAGGTGGGAGCTGGCTAAGGGAAGACTGAAGTTGATGGGGCAGTGTCCCATATGCCCTAAAACAGCAGCTTCTGATGGCTTCCCAAGGGCTTAAAAGTTTGACACTGTTACTCAGAATCATGACATTTCCCCTACTTGCGCACCGAAAGCACTCAAAAGAGCAGTTCTTTCCCCCTTAAAAATTGACATCAATATTCAACCAGGCATTAATCACGTTTTCAAGCTTCTCTTCATATCCTTCAAGGCTAGATAGTTAGATGATGATGATGATTTTGTAAAGGCACAACCTTAGGTGAAAACTCTCATAAGTGAAAGCCAAGATTCCCAATACAAATATATTAATAAAAAAAAGTCCAGTAGCACCTTAGAGACCAACTAAGTTTGTTCTTGGTATAAGCTTTCATGTGCATACACACTTCTTCAGATACACACCTAGTTGTTCTCTAAGGTGCTACTGGACATTTTTAAATTTTTTAAATATATATTTCGACTGCGTCAGACCAACACAGCTACCTACCTGAATCTATTCCCAGTACAGTATTTCTCAGTTCTATGCCAAGAACTAGGCTGAGTGCAGTAGTGGTGCAATTGAGGAATTCACCAAGCTCCTACACCAGCATTTCCTCAGTGTTTGCCCTTCTGAATTCTTTTAGATTCCTGTTTTTTCTGAAAATCCTTCCTAAACTGGAAACTAACACCAATGATCTTTCCTATTCCTCAATGTATTGCCAATGATGATGATGCAATGTTCCCTGCTGGATCAGGGTTCATTTTTACATGCCTCCTCATCCAGGAATCCACTACCACAGGAACAGCCAACAAGTCAATGAATGGCACCCCAACCTTGCTAAACCCAACTGCACTTGTTCCTTTTGTGCAATCAGTATTCACAGCTTGCTTATCTCACTGAATTCTTGCAACATTCACTCGGGGTCCAGACAGTTAACCTCCCCCATTGCCACCCTTAAGAGTTCCAAGGCAACGACGACACTCTCCAACACTATCATGTCAGCTCATGATATTGGGGGGGGGGCATCAGCAGTTCTCCAGAAATTACTGGACTACAACTCCCACCGTCCCTGGCCTTCAGCCATGCTGGCAAGGACTGACAGAAGCTGGAGTCCAGCCATAGGTTCTCATCTCTGCCTTATGCCCTCCTTGTGGCCCTCTGACATGGCAATGCCCATAATAATTCTTGATAAGAGAAATAGCCCCCTTGCTCTGGAAGAATGTTCTACTGTGGGGCAATCTCTCCTTTGGAGGCACAGATTTAGGAGGAGGTAGTTATGGAAACAAGGTAGAGCCTTCTCCCCACCAACCACCATAAGACATGAGAGGTGAACACCCAAGGAAAATGTCATGCCTGAAAGGAAAAAGATCAGGAATGTAAGAAGCTGTCGTCTATCAAACGAGACCCTTGGTCTGTCTAGCTCAGTACTGTCTACTGACTGGCTGTGGCTTTCCTGGGTTTCAAACAGGGGGCATTCCCAGCCCTACTTGGAGATACTAGGGATTGAACTTAGGACCTTCTGCATGCAAAGCAGACACTTAATTTTGTTCCCAAAGCATTCCAAAAGAATCAACTCAGCTAATCAAAGGACTTTACCTTCAGCCTTGGGGCGGGGGGAAGCTGCAGCTTGGGGAAATGTCTTTTGCAGTAGGAAAAACAAACTAAGTTGAGCTGCAAGAGGCGCTGCCCTGATTTAGTTTCCCAAGGAGACTGACAGACATCTCTCAAGTCAAGCTGATGCCCTTGCAGAGGATTCTCATTGCTTTGGCAGAGAAATGTGAGGTGGAAGACAATTTAGTATGTTTAGGTTTTGTATACCCTGCCTTTAGTTGTATAAAGCATTGAATTTTTGTTAGTTTACTTGTCTCTGTGGTTCCATAATAATTTGGGGGGGAGAGATTTTTTTTAAAACCTCCTCAACTTGCCCAAGCACCCCAGCCCAGCTTGAAGGCCATTCCGGTGTGTGTGGTTGGATGTCTTCTTCCTAGGAACATAAGAAGTGGCCTTACATTGAGTCACGTCCTTGTTCCATCTAGTTCAATTTCACCTATAGCAACAGCTCTCCAGGGTCCCAGACAGGGACCTCATCTGCACTATACATTGGAAGCACTATTATACCTCTTTATGCCCTCATGGCTTCTCCTACAAAGAATCCTGGGAACGGTAGTATGTTAAGGCTGCTATGAGTTGTTAGGAGACCCCCTGTTCCCCTCACAGACTTACCATTCCCAGAGTTCCCTGGGAAGAGGGACTGCAGTCACTCTGAGAATTGTGTGTGGATGCAAAAACTATTGAATGCTGTATGATACTGCTTTAAATGTAAAGTGAAGATGAGATCAGGAAGTTTTTCCCAGCCTTACCTGCAGATGCTGGGCATTGAACCCAGGACCTTCTACATGCAAAGAAGATACTTCACCACCCTGTAATGCCAGTGTTGGAAAGTGTGGGTTGAAGAGGTTGGGCCCTGCAGGAACAGAGCACTTAGCTACATGGGCTCTGGGCCTGATTCAGCAGGGTTCTCCTTCTGACCTTAGCCCTTACAAGTCTGTGATGTAGACCAAGTATAGTATTCCCAGTCATATAGGAAGAAGTGACCAAAGCCTGAAAGATAGCAGATTCACTTAAATAATGTACGTACTGAATTGGGGACTTTCCAAGTGATGCCTTTTTCTCTTTCTTACTAATTATCACACCAGTTCCTGAAGCAAATTAATCAGCTACAAGTGTTAGGAAGAGTGAATTCTAGCTGACCAAGCTGCAGACCTACGTTACCCTCCAGATGAGTCGTCCTCTCATGGAGCAGTTAGGGTTCAGTGGTCACTTTATTCAGGTGGCTATATGTCACTCTGACCTTTGCTCACTGCCAGCGTTGCCAAAAGCAGCAGTGCAGTGCCCTTATTTTGAACACCTAAAATGTCACAGTGTAAGGGCACTAGAAATCTTTCTTAGGGTTCCTTTTGTAGAAGGAATCTAAGACCACAAAACACCTCCATTCAGTCCTGTTACTGGCACCCACTTTAGGGCAGGAGTTAGAATGGCAACTTGTGACCTGGGAGATCAGGGTGCAGACCCCCACTTGGAGATGAAGCTCACTTTGTGACTCTCTCTCAGTGTAACATCAGCAAAGAAGAAGTGGAAACAGAAAGTTAGAATCAGGAAATGGGAAAATATTTCACCACAGCACAGGCAACAGGCATTTGTATGCAAATCAACCCTATGTACATTCATGGGGAAGTTCAGTTGAATTCAGTGGAGTCTACTCCCCAATAAGTCTTGCTTTTTAGGAATAATCCTCCTTTCCCCATTAACCCCTGGGCCGAACTTCCTAGTCCCAAACCACTACTAAAAGATAATGTATTCCCTCACTCTACAAAAGGTGTGGGGTTCCTTTGGCCCTCTGGATTGTAGCGCAAGTGCACTCCCATCACCAGTGGTGTAGCGGTCCGGGGTTGCGGAGGTTACTATTTCTGCAGCAGGGTCCCTGCCTCCCGCACCCAATCATCATGAGAGGCGAACTTTTTAGCCACTGCATGCTCCAAAGCTAAGCATGTAAGAAACAGTGAAAACACAAGGCACTTCGGTTTCAGCTCAATGCTGGCTCTGCTCAGAGCAGGTCCACTGAAATGGGCGGGCATAACCAACGCATAGCTTAGTCGGATGCAACCCAGCGCCTCCCATTTCATCCTTAGCTGGACGAAACCCCGCCCATTTCATCCTCAACAGCTGGCTCAAAGACGCCTGGCTCAGCTGAACTTCGCCTCTCAGCGCCTAACAGCACGTATTTGCAGACAAAGCCTTCTGCATGTGTTCGGAATCACCCTTCGCAAGCCTGCACCCACCCACCCCAGCCCCACATACAGCCCCAGAACCCCACATACAGCTCTAGTCCCACATGCTGCCCCAGCCCCACATGTAGCCCCAGCCCCACATGCAGCCCCAGCCCCACATACAGCTCTAGTCCCACATGCAGCCCCAGACCCACATACAGCCCCAGAACGACATGCAGCCCCAGAACCACATGCAGTCCCAGCCCCACACCCACCCCAACCCCACATGCTGCCCCAACCCCACATGCTGCCCCAGCCCCACATACAGCTATGGTCCCCTCACACAGCCCCGCCCCCTCACGCGGACCCAAAGACACCCGCACACCCCGCATCTCCCCCCCCGCAGAGAGGCGCCGCATTCTCACCCTCCCGTCGGAAGCTGGAAGGCCTCGTCTTCTTCATCCATGTCCCCCAACATCCTGACGGCCCCTCGCTCCCCGCGCCCCTCGACTAAGCCCAAGCCGGGGGGCGAGAGCCGCAAAGTGCGCGGCTGCAACTTCTCGGCCATGGCTCAAGCGCTGGGCTGCGGAAGCGAAACTAACAAGCCAAAGCGGCCGGCGGCACGTGATCACGGCCAAGCATTTACCGGTCACCAAGCGGCCCAAACTTCCAGGCGGAAGAAAGAAACGCGTCCACAGGGGCGCTCGCGAGCCGCTGCCGTGATTTTAGCGCCGGGGCTCTTATGTTTGACGGAAAGGGAGGGGGACATGGCTGGACCAATGGGAAGCTGGTTTCTGGGAGAGGGAGGCGGGAGGGCGGGTGACGCTCGCTCGATGCTGGCCAGTGAGGTGGCGCCTCCGTTCGCCGGGCGAAGAAGGGACACGTCTGAGGAGGTCGAGGGAAGGAGGAGAAGGCGAGGAAGGCGCAGGTAGGCGGCGATCAGAGGGAGCGAGTGCGAGGGTTCCGGTGCCAGCGCCTCACGGGGGGGGGGGGGGGGCTGAGGGCATAGCTGTCAACCTTCCTTTTTTTGCGGCAAATCCCCTTATTCCAGCGCCGCTTCCCGCTGCTGTCCCGGATTGTTAGAGATCCCGTAGAGTAGACTGTCCCCGGGACAGGTGAGGCTGCTGATCCCTTTTTTTCGAGGCTGCTGATCCCTTATTTTCAAATCTGAAAGTTGACATCTATGGCTGAGGGAGGTGGACGAGGAGGCAGGGAACGAAGATAACTGGAAACAGTTCCGTTTTTATATGTGTTCATATATCTATATGGTAATCTTGGAAAAATAATAAAATAAATATGATCGTTACCTCAAGAATAATGAATAAATCCTAAATGACAGAGGAGCAACGGGAACGCAGGGAGCCTGGGGGCCTGAGGGTGAAAAGGAGGAGTGAAACGGGGGTGAAGAAGGGCAGGATTCCGAGGGGGAGGCAGAGGGCAGGAGGGACGAGGGCGGAAAAGGCGGGTGGCTGGAGCTCGGGAGGTGGGAAGTGCCGTTGTATTCCGATGTGGCATTTTAGTTCTTGTTTATTATTGCTTTCGTCTGATTTCAATACCTTTGGGTGCATGTGGCACACAGTACACTTAAGTCACATTCAAAGCACATGCTTGCCTCCCCCAAAGGATCCTGGGATGAGTTGTTTGTTCATCGTGGAGCTACATTTCCCAGCACCCTTAAACTTAAGTTCCCCGGCTGGCTTCATACACATAATACGTTTAAAGCATGCGTCTTTCCCCCAAAGAACCCTGGAAATCGTAGTGTACCCCTCACTGGGCTACAGTTCCAAGCACCCATAAACTAAAGTGCCCATGGTACTTTGTGGGGAATGTGCTTTAAATGTGTGGCATGTGTGCAACCTGGTTGCAAATGCAACATACATTTAAATTACATTTCCCACCTTCAAGTTCCCCAAACCCTTAACAGACCACAGTTCCCAACATTCTTTTGAGGTGAGGAGGAATTGTGTGCTTTAACAATGTAGTGTGTTCGCAGTCTCAGTTGTTTTACTGTGTAAGTTGCTTTGAGGTACCCGAATGCAAAAATGTCACTAATAACTGTAAAATAATAAATAAAAATAAAATGAATTGAGTGAAGAGCAAGGATCCATGAAAGCAGAAGATGGGCAGAAGAACTCTATTACTGGGTCAAGCCAAAGCCTATCTAATCCAGCTTTCGGTCCTGACTGAGGCCAACCAGATGGATGTCCTCATGGAAAGCCCACAGGCAGGAGCTGAGTGCAACTACAGTTCTCCCCACTTGTGAATCCTAGCAGCTCATATTCAGAGGCAGACTGCCTCTAACAGTGGAGGGAAGACATAGCATCATGGCTAGTAGCTGTTGCTAGCCTCTTAAAACCATTATTGTTTGTGAGTGAGTGTGTGGAATGGCGAGAAGGATGGGACCTGAGTGTTGAATTGAAATGGGATTTGTAAAGTGACAGGATGAATAGGTGGGTTAAAGGAAAGACCATGAGAGTGAATGATAGGTGAGAGACAGAGGCCGAATGAGAAAGGAGAGTGGTGGTAGAGAATGATCAGCTGGCTGGACTAGTAGAGTTTAATGTTATAGGGAAATGGGAAGGTGTGTATTTATGACCAGCAGACCTTCCAAAGTGCCGTTCTAGGAAGCGATGTAACTTACCTTCCTAACTCTCTAGTTCTTTTATGTCCAAACAGTTTCTTTGGGGGATTTTTCTTTTGGGGTTTTTCAAGACTTAGCTAGAAAGAATCTCAGTTTCCAAGCTGGTGAAGAAGTGTTTGCTGATTTGGAAGACAAACAGGCTCAAAATACAAATAAATCAATAAATCTGTATTGCATAGGAGTGGCTTGTGTGAAATGTTTTTTTTCCACCCTTGCTTTGGAGGTGGCAGTGTTGTAGGGCACTTCCTAGATCGGCGGACAGGAGTAGGTGGATAAGCATTCTAGGCATCTGGTTTCCCAGGCTCCAAGAAGTGTAAAGGTGGCACCTAGAACTTCTCAGGCTTGAACTATCATGATTGGTGCTGACTACTGAGGAGTAGGCTATCTTTTTTGCAGGTGTAGTCTAATTCATTCTGCCCAGAAATGCACCCTTCTTCTGTTATCTTCTGTGCCTCAGGTTCCATTTCTGGGCTGTTGTCCAGGATCTCCTGGTTTAGAATGCCTTTGTCTGGAGAGTTGGCTAGGCACGTCTCCCAGAAGAATTAAGAACTGATTTTAAAAAGGCTTTTACACTCTTGGAGATTAACTCTGTTTTTTAAAAAAGAGAGATTTCTGTAATAAGAGTCTCTCTCAAAATGTGATTTGAAACTTGAGAGTTTAGAAGCCAGCTGTATTTTCCCTGTCAATTGTGTCTTTGAAAACTGCATCACCAGAAACAGCAGATTCAAATTCTTTGTACTCATTCAAATCCTAACAGATGTTGGTTAGATCGGACAAATAGCTGAAGAGGAAACTGAGCTGGTGTAGCCAATAATGTGGGATTTAAGAGGTTTGGTGATGCATCTTACTCTAAACACCCATGAATTGTCATAGAAAATAATCCAACTCTGGGATCATCTCTTGAGGTTAATTCTTGCACTGAACAAGTGGTGTGCCTTTCATTCCCACATGCTGCTCCAGTAATATTTGCAGCTGAAGCCTACATTTCAAGAAAGTTCCAGGAATCAGTGAACAGAAGCATTGCTGATTTTTCTACAATGTCTTATAACGAGCTTGTAAAGCTTGTGTAACCTGGGTAGCCAATTCAAAATTTGTGGTCACCAGAACATGCCCTTGCTACAAAGAGCCTGCTGCACCACTGAAAGATGGAGTAAGATGAAGGACAAAGATGCAAGGGTGTGATATCTTTCCCTGTCTCTGCACCTGCATCATCTTCCTCCAGCTCAGAGCCAGAAAGGTAAGACAGAGGTTTGTTTTGGCTCTCTGTTCACACCCAGCAAGTGCAGAACTAAAGCAAACTGTAGGCTTCTAACCATGTTTGGGACAGTGGAGGGAGTAGTTATTTCTACCCCACTGCAGCTCTAATGTCAGAAGAAGGCCTCAGACTTGACTCACTCGCAACAGAACGTCTGACTCCTTGCCCTGATGAAGGAAGCAAGCACATCCCAGATGCAGGGGGGCAGGGGAAGCTTTGTTCCTCCAGATGTTGCTGCACTCCTATCAGCCCTAGCAAGCATACACAATGGACAATAATAATTGGAGTTGTACTTCAGCAACCTCATGGGGGGGGGGGAGGTTCTTCATACTTTTGTTAGAGCATGTACACAGTTTAAAAAACAAATCCCCAGAAACCACATTGCCTTGTTCTAGCTGTTTGATTCCAGCCACTGTGCTATCCATCTGACCTTGGACTCTGTATTTGCCAAATTGAGAGTGTTTTCATGAGAAGAAGGCACAAAATAAAAATCAACATGAGGGCAACTTTCCTCCTTTTACTGTGTACCTGCCCATGTCCCTGAGGTTCTTAAAGGTGGTATTCCTATTGACTAAACAGTCCATTTTTTTCTTTCTTGACAGTGTACAGAAATCATCAGTCTGCTGCCAGGAGTTGGAGCTTGCTTAGGCTTTGGTGTTCGGGAGCAGGGCTGAGCACACAAACAACGGAGAATTACAGATAATATAGACTGCAAATTTTACACAGGATAAGAGCTATCTCTTCATTTGTAAACTTTTGAAGTCATCCGTAGTTAAGGTAAGCTTTTTGGTCTATTTTTAGCTTGTTAATTAATGCTTGTTTATCTTCCAGCAGTTCATTTATTTTGTGGACACTAATTAGCTGGCAGATAGAGAATCCAAATAGTTCTTCTAGTTTCGTGAATAGTTAAAAGAAGAAGATATTGCTGACCTAGTGCCCTAATTTAAGAACTGTTATACAGTGTGTGGACTTCATTAATGTTCCTTGCTCAAGACAGTTCTCCACCTCCCAAAACCTTTATGTCGTATGAGAGGTTTATCTTATCCCTGACCCCCTTATCTCAAAAGGGAGTTTTGTCAATATGCCTTGGTTGCCTTTAATCACGGCATAATAATAATAATAAAAAAATTTATTTATATCCCGCCCTCCCCAGCCGAAGCCGGGCTCAGGGCGGCTAACAACACTAAAATAGTGCAACATTATAAAACATCATAAGAATTAATTAAAAACAAAATTGATGGCAACCATAAACTAAAGTATTGTAAAGATTGCCAAAGGAGGGAGTCAGGCTGTGCCCTAACCAAAGGCCTGGTGGAACAGCTCTGTCTTGCAGGCCCTGCGGAAAGATGTCAAGTCCTGCAGGGCCCTTGTCTCTTGTGACAGAGCGTTCCACCAGGTTGGAGCCGCAGCCGAAAAAGCCCTGGCTCTAGTTGAGGCCAGCCTAACCTCTCTGTGGCCTGGGACCTTCAAGATGTTTTTATTTGAGGACCGTAAGTTCCTCTGTGGGGCATACCAGGAGAGGCGGTCCCGTAGATACGAGGGTCCTAGGCCGTGTAGGGCTTTGAAGGTTAAAACCAGCACCTTAAACCTGATCCTGTACTCCACCGGGAGCCAGTGCAGCTGGTATAGCACCGGATGGATGTGATCCCGCAGCGAAGACCCCGTAAGTAGTCTCGCTGCGGCATTCTGCACCCGCTGGAGTTTCTGGGTCAGTCTCAAGGGCAGCCCCACATAGAGCGAGTTACAATAATCCAGTCTGGAGGTGACCGTCGCGTGGATCACAGTGGCTAGGTCAGGGCGAGAGAGGTAAGGAGCCAACTGCTTAGCTTGGCGGAGATGAAAAAATGCCGCCTTTGTTATAGCTGCAATCTGCGCCTCCATGGAGAGGGAGGTATCGAAGATTACACCCAAACTCTTAACGGACGGTGCTGGCACTAATTGCACCCCCGCAAGAGATGGGAGTTGCCCCCTCAATCCCATATCGTCCCGTCCCAGCCAGAGGACCTCTGTCTTCGAAGGATTTAACTTCAACCGGCTCCCACGTAACCATCCAGCCACAGCTTCCAAGCATCTGTCTGGGGCCGAGTCAGGATGGCCATCCATCAACAGATAGAGTTGGGTGTCATCAGCATACTGATGGCAGCCCAGCCCAAAACTCCGGACAAGCTGGGCGAGGGGGCGCATAAAGATGTTAAAAAGCATCGGGGAGAGAATCGCACCCTGAGGCACTCCACACACCAAGGAGTGGCGGGATGACAGTTCCCCCCCAAGCGCCACCCTCTGTCCTCGACCAGAGAGAAACGAGCGCAGCCATTGAAGGACTGCGCCCTGGATCCCCACGTCGGCGAGGCGGTGGTCCAGAAGTTCGTGATCAACCATGTCGAAAGCTGCTGACAGATCTAGAAGAATCAGCAGCCCCGACCCGCCTCGATCCAGCTGTCTACGAAGATCATCTGTTAGGGCGACCAGAGCCGTCTCGGTCCCATGACCAGCGCGGAAGCCGGACTGGAATGGATCCAGAGCCGATGTTTCATCCAGAAACCTACCAAGCTGTTCAGCAACCGCTCTCTCAATCACCTTACCCAGGAATGGAAGATTCGAAACTGGGCGGTAATTGGATAGATCTAAGGGATCTAACGATGTTTTCTTTAAGAGCGGACGCACCACTGCCTCCTTCAGTTCCCCTGGGAATGTCCCGGTGCCAAGGGACAAATTGATGATATCCCCCAGGGGGGCCCGCACCTCGTCTGGACACGCTCTAATCAGCCAAGACGGGCACGGGTCGAGAGGACAAGTGGTGGGCTTTCCAGCTCGGAGGAGTCTGTCCACATCGGCTGGGGATATCCAGTCAAAGTGGTCCAATACTGGACCCGAGGACAGTCGAGGGGCCTCCAGTTCCTTTATTGTATCCAAATTGGCAGGGAGGTCATGGCGGAGCGACAGGACCTTCTCCGCAAAAAAGCTCGCAAATGCCTCACAGCTGTGTGTCGAATTGTTATTTAAATTTGGCTGTCCTTCGAGGGACGTTAAAGACCGAATTATACTAAATAATTGTGCCGGGCGAGAGCTAGCGGATGCAATGGAGGCCGAGAAGTAGGACTTCTTAGTGGCCTTCACTGCCATCTCGTAGGTTTTCATAAAAACCCTATAAGATGTTCTTGAGGCTCCGTCACGGGCACCCCGCCATACTCGCTCTAGCCGTCTGAGGTCCCGCTTCATTTTCCGGAGCTCCTCAGTAAACCAGGGAGCCCGGTTTCTGCGGGGTCGCAGAGGGCGCTTAGGTGCGATCTCATTGATGGCTGCCAGGAGCTGGGTATTCCAGCCCTCAACAAGCTCAGTCAATGAGTCGCCAGGGGGAGAACGGTCCCGCAAGGCTTGACGGAATCTATCAGGGTCCATCAGCCTCCGCGGGCGAGCCCAAATCGGCTCACCACCTAAGCAGGGTGGGGGTGGAACGTCAATCCTGGCTTTCAGAGTGTAGTGATCAGACCATGGCACCTTCATCGAAGGAAACATGATCACATCTATACCGACGCCAAAGATCAGATCCAGCGTGTGGCCTGCTTGATGTGTGGCGCCCGAAACAAACTGGGAGAGCCCTAGTGTCGCCATGGAAGACACCAGGTCCAGAGCCTGTGAGGAGGGAGTGGCATCGGCATGGATGTTGAAGTCCCCCAATACCAATAGGTTAGAGAACTCCAAGGCCCAGCCGGCCACCGCCTCCAGCAGGCCTGACAGGGTGGCTGCTGGTGCGCTAGGTGGCCGGTACACCAGCCAGGATCTCTGAGGACAGGAGTGTCAGCAGCTGATAACTAGTCTGCCATCATTCCTCCTCAGAAGTTGAGTTCAGTAAGGCTTTTGACGTTCCCCCTGATATTCTTGCAAAGTACCGTATTTTTCGCTCTATAACACGCACCAGACCATAACACGCACGTAGTTTTTAGAGGAGGAAAACAAGGGAAAAAAATATTCTAAACAAAATAGTGGATATATGATTTTTGTGGTTCATGCTGTGGCCACAGACATGTGATCTGACAGTGAGTTTGGAGTAGCCCAATGCAAAAATCCTGAGGATCCATGTGGATCCATGCTTTGTAACCACGGAGGAGGGAAGGAAGGGGAACCATGGATCCTCTGCTCACGACTGCAGCAGATTCCCCCCCCCCCGCCACCCGCAAGCATTCGCTCCATAACACGCACAGACATTTTCCCTTACTTTCTAGGAGGAAAAAAGTGAGTGTTATGGTGCAAAAAATACGGTAGGTGGTAAAATGTAGACTGGATGAGGTAACTGTTGACTGGTTCACTGACCGAACCTAAAGAGTGCTCACTAATCATCATCCTGGAAAAAAGTGACAAGGGGTACCATAGGGTTCTCTCCTGGGTTCGTTGTTGTTCAATGTCTTTAAAAATTACTAGGATAAAGGAATTGATGGGGATGCTCATTAAATTGGCAGATAACACCAAATAGGACAGGTAGCTAATGGATTCAAGATGACCGTAACAGATTGGAGAACTGGACCCAAACTAACAAAATGAATTTCAATACGGGCAAATGCAGGGTTCTGCACTTAGGCAGGAAGAACCAGATTCACAAATATAAGATCAGGGACACTTGTGAAAAGGACCTAGGGGTCTTGGTGGACCACAAGCTTAACATAAGTCAATAGTGTGATGCAGCAGCAAGAAAGCTAATGCAATTCTAGACTGCATCAACAGAAGAATAGTGTCCAGATCAAAGGAAGTAACAACACCACTCTATTCTACCTTAGTCAGACCATAGCCAATATATTGACAAGCTGGAACATGTGCAGAGGAAGGCAACCAAGATGATCAAGGGTCTGGAAATAAAGACTTCATGGGAACAGTTGGAAAGAGCTGGGTATATTTAGCTTGGAAAAGAGGAAACTAAGAGGAGATGTGATAGCCATATTCAAATATCCCAAGGGCTGTCACATGGAAGATGGAGCAAGCTTGTTTTATGGTCTGGAGGGTAGCACTCGAATCAATGGCTTCCAGTTACAAGAAAGGAGATTCCAACTAAACATCAGAAATAACTTTCTGACTGTAGGAACTGTTCAACAGTGGAACAGAGACTCTTGGGAGGTTGTGGACTCTCCTTCCTTGGAAATTTTTAAGCGTAGGTTGGATGGCCATCTGTCATTGATGTTAGATGCTTTAGTTAGGGTTGCCATATTCCCAATGGTGAAAATCTGGACAGTTGTTGTTTTTTCTTTGGATCAAAGTTGCTTAGCTTTTTTTGGGAACATCTCTCTTTTGGGGGGGCTTTTCTTAGATTTTTAAGATTTTTTTTAAAAAAATAGCCCAACTTGCCATACTTTCAGGTTTTCCCAGACATTTTGCTGATTCAGCAAAGAATCGCCCAGACACCATTTTCTGAACAATTCCTGGACATATGGCAGCCCTACTTTAGTTGAGATTCTTGCATTGCAAGGGGTTGGACTAGATGTCCCTTGAGGTCCCTTCCAACTGTGCAATTCTATGATTCTATGAAATACTCTTGTCCCAGACCATGTACAGCTTCATAGAGGATAAACCATGGTAACTAGCCTAGGTGCTTCTGCTTTTTGCTTCTTAAATATTTTAATTTTCTTGCAGTGGCATCCAAAGCAGGCCTGTTTTTGATAAGAAGGGACAGTCTCATTTGTGCTGACTTGTCTGCTTACCCCAGAATAGACTTCATGTTTGTTGGATTGGGTGGTGTTAATTAAAGTTAAGCTTTATTAAACTCAGAGTAGAGCTATTGAAATTAATGGACCTAATTTCATTAATTTCAATGGGTCTGTTCTGAGTAAAACTTAGGTGAATGTCCTCCCCCCTTGGTTTTTTCTTTCTCCCCCCCCCCTAGAATCTCAGGATCTATCTTTTTTATAATAATATTTATTGAGAAAAGAATTTTTTAAAATTACAAAGGAAAAAAAAACAAAATTACAGAGAAAAAAGACAAAAACAGAAAAAGAAAAAGAAAAAATAAAACCATCATTTTCAAATTCTCCACTTTCATTACCTTCTTTCCATGACCTCCTCCTCCTCCCATCTCTTGTATCTTGATTAATAATTGTCCCAGCAAATCCTTTCCATAATATTCTGTCATTACATTACCTCACTCTATTTTCATCTTATCTTATAAAAAACCTTAAAATTTAATATTTAAATCTTATTTTTACAGGCTTCTCATAACCCTTACCTTTTTACCTAATTCTTTAAACATTTTTACAAGAGCCAATTAATTTCATTTCAACATTTAGTCTGCACATTAACCTGGTGATCTTATATCCGAGGCCTTCAAATCTCTTCCATGTCCCTTCCGCAGCTCTTCTTCATATTTTCCTTTCACTCGTGGGAACTCCAGCTTAGTAGTGTTTTTGACCCTTTTCAACAACTCAGCCCCTTTCTCATAGTCCAGACTAGACTCCATGTGGTATTTTAAGACATGATTCAAATTCCCTCCAAAGTTGGAAGTCCCAACAGCTCCAACCCTCTGACGGCCCATTGCCAGACTCGGAAAGTCCAAACATCCCTGCATAGGGGGGCCATTCCAACCCCCCAATTCCAAATCAATCCAAACTTTGTCTTTCCAAATCTGGTTTTTTTCCAAGTTCATTTGTCAAATCCAAAGACTCATTTTCCTGCTGGGCCAAAAGTCCCTCCATCCCTGGCGCCCAAGATTCAGCAAGGTCCTCTTCTTTCTGTTGTTCTGTCATGGCACGCTCCTGTTTTGGTTCCTGAGTGGGCTTCGTATAATTTTCCACTACCTGATCAAAGGTTCTGGCCGCATTGGTCATAAAAACCGTCTTCTGACTTAACTGATCCAATAGGGCATTTATTTTACAGAAAGCACCCAACAGTGCTTCTGAAGGCATTGTCCTACAAGGTCACAAATCCTTTCCCACAGTTGTAATCAGTAGCAGCTGCAAGTTCCCAGGATTTAGTTACAATTTCACAGTTCCCCTCTAGGGGGAAAAACTTCTGATTGTTCTTTTCCTTGAAAACAATAGCAACAAAGTTTCTTTTTTAAGATATTTTGTCCATATTTGTTCTTTTAAAAGACGAAAGGAAACAATGGAGTCACAATGTTTCTCTCCTTTTAACTGTCTGTCAAAGCATTTATTTCTGGTCAATGAGCTTCAAGCATCAAATCTGACACCCCGCTCCAGGGTCAGGACGGTGGAAAATTACTTTACTTTAGCTTCATTTCTGCAGGTTTAAACGGCTCAGGAAAAAGTCCCCCTTCTTCTCCTGCTACCGAAGGGGGGTTCCCGCGATTTTAAATGATGAAAGTCGATCCTTTAAAAGTGATTTTTAAGGCTCTAGTTTGCGTTGTCTTTGCTTTGTTCTGACTACAAGAAAACGGAAGGGTGACTTCCTGTTTAAACCTTTCCGTTTCAGTACCAAATTAGAGTAAATTTTAAAGTCCAAATTCCTTTTATTTCGCCAGTTCTTATTTAAAGTCCAAATATTTAGTGTTCCAGTACTCACGGTTGGTTATTTTAGATGCCAAATTGTCCCAGGAAAAAGGCAGTGCTCTCCGGCAACGGCTATGCGGCTTCGTCCACAGAAAAAGCAATTAACTCACAGCACCGAGCCACTTCCCCCTCTTCGCTTCGGAGCCCGTTAGTGGGTTCCTTTGCGGGTTGGGGGGGGCGCTAAGGGTGCCCGCCCGAGTCCCACAGTCACAGGCTTCATCTGCCTGTGATTTCCAGAAGGGTCCCCGCTACGCCGCAGCGGAAAAGACCCGTTTCATGCGGAGCTAGTCCCTCCAGTTCAGAGGGAGTCCGCCATTGCCGGAGGCGCCACCCCGGAATCTCAGGATCTATCAACCAGAGTCAGATGCAAAAGATGCACAAGATTTAAAGGGCATGTGTCTAAGTGCATTTTGAGACTAGGGATTTGTTCTCAGTACAAGAACTGAACTAAGCTCATAGTCCTCCCGGTTAGCCTTCAGCTTTTTTCATTTCAGCAGATTATTCATATGGAAAGAATAGTTGTTTGTTAAACAAACAAACAAAAACAACAAAAACAACAAAAAACAAAACAAAAAAAACACCTTGTCGATTGGCTGCAAGTCACACAGAGATCTATCAGTAGATTCCAATCCACCTTCTGACTGCCCCCTGTCTGTTCTCTAGTTACTCTACGTGGCAGTAGGGTGGGAGAAAGCCTTGAGAGTACACAGTGATAATGTGAAAAGGCTTTCCTTGACTCCACAGGAATGGAGTCTTGCCAGCTCTCCTCAGAGTGGGTGTTACTTGAACATAGGGTCCACAGCTAGAAAACAGTTGCAAAACACACAAGCGACCCATACAGAGAGTCACTCACAAATGTGCATCACATGCCTATATTCATGTGCCTTAAAGTTAATCTCTTCTTGTCCTTTGTCAGTGTCATTTACCCATGCCTGTATGGAGGCTTCCAAACAGAAAACTATTTTTTCTTAATCTAGAGTAGTCTGTGGAGTTATTTGGTGGGGCATTTAGGTTTGGGTCATGTGACTTTCTAGGCTAGCAGTGCTTAATCGCAGGTCATACAGAATCTTTAATTGCTAGAAATAGTGGTACATGGAGGAAGCAGGCCGACTTGGTTTTGGTTAGTTCCACTCCCTCTTTTTGCTTCTGTTGCCCTCTCCCCAAATATATCTATTAGAATGAGCTCAAGTCTCAAACCTCCCTGGGGGTGATGGCTTGGAAGAAGAGAGACTGTGAAGCTGAAGCAGCTTTGGAGAGTTAATAATTACCCTCCAGGTATACACAGTGGGTCTGGATGCTGCATGTCAGTGCCATTGAAAGCTGCTGTGTGGAAACTTTGATCTGCTGAGGGATTGTTGGCAAGGGCGGAAAGCTGGTCTCCTGCCAGCTGTGAAATGGGGAAGCAGATGGGGAGAAAGGAAGCCCCCAACCCTTGTTGGCCTATTCAGGATTTCTTGAAAAGCATTACGTGTTTAAGAAGCCAAGAAGCTAGATTATTGGAACTTGCAAACCTTTATTGTTCTGATGCCAAACAGGAGTTCACTCTTTCCCTGTGCTGATTGGCAGCAGGCTCTCCCAAGACCTCAGGTAGTGGTCTGTCCTAGCTACCTGACATCCCTCTTAACCTGGGAATTCCTGCATGCGAAAAATCAGCTCTTACATTGAACTATGAGTCCTCTGGGCACCACATAGCTTGGATTGCTAGTGGGAAAGGCGAGCTGCATTTCCTACTGGCCGGACCATATATGCAAATCTTTATCTTTGACCACTTCAATATCTTTCTTATGACCAAATGCACAGCATGTTGTCACAACATGGCCTAGCTACCACTATATCTTCCCTCCCCGCACAGCCCTCCTCCAATCAGCTGCTCACCTGACAATTAGATAGAGGGTAATATTCAAAGGCGATAACATTTGAATTCAAGGAAGGCTTCTGAAGAAGGAGCAGTCTTGAGAGGCTTCTTTAGCAAGGCAGCAAAAATATACCACCAGCTTGACACCATCCATTGCAGAAACAATTTTTTCTTGCTTTGGTTACATTTTCCCCCCTCCCATCCCAGAGCTCCATACCCACAACTTTAATGTGTATTTTGGCAGATTGAATAATCTGCCAAAATACAGAGTCTGCCTGTCTGCTGTTCTCACTAGGGGGTGAGAAGGACCTTCCTAACACAAACTGAACTGCTCATTGTTCCATTTGGCTGAGGTCCTTCCTGGTTTTGAAACCTGATGATCCCTACAATTGCTATGTGCTATACTAAAATAAAGAATGGGTTTACCGTACATACATTTGGCTGTGTTTAATGTTGAGTATTTACAGCACAGGAAAGGGTCATAGCTGAGTGGGAAAGCATTGGTTTTGCATGCAGAAAATCCCAGGTTCAGTCTCTAGCAGTACCTCCAAGTTAAGGTTAGGAGAGAGCTCTGCCTAAACCCCTGGAGATCCACTGCCAGTCAGGGTAGACAGTATTGAGTTAGATGGACCAATGGTCTGGTTCAATCCTATGTTCTTGCTGTACAAAGTGTATAAGATGTTGTGGGGGTACTTTGCCATTCAACTCTGAATAGAACTTCTTGCCTCATTTCTCCCCCCCTTGCCCCATTGTCCTCCTTATGTTTCTGACTTTTCTGTAAACTGTCAGAACACACTATCTTCCGTTATGTGGTCCTCCATCCAGATTTCACTGGCAATAGTGATGGTTCATAGGAGGTACATACTATTCACTGCTCCTGGCTGTTGGCCCCCACAGATACCTGCCCCAGCAAGCAATGGACTTGCGTCAAAGGCTCTAATCTGCCAGCCCTCTGGCCTTATCATGCCAAGACAAAGTTGGGTGCTGTTCTAGAGTTCAAAGTTGCACAACAGTTGCCTGTAGCCAAAGGGTTGCAGTGCTTCTTTGGAGGATGGGGGGCACGGGACCAAAACCATTGCTCCTGTTTTCTTTTGATGCTGCAGTGACTTTTGGCAGAACCCCACTGTAAGCAGGTTTACCATCTTTTTTGGGGTCAGGCACGGGCAATGGACTTGAGGGTGGAGCTTGCCAATTGGATCATTACAGCCTGTTGCAATAGCTGTAAATAATAGTGGCAGCAATTCCTTTACAATGACATTCTAATCTAAAGGCTTAGTCAGAGGAGAGGTACAGAGGTATTGTTTCCCCTGGTACAGTAAGTCTTACATTGTGCAAGGGCACAATGTCCATTCTCTTGTCACCTCATGAACAACAGTATTGAGTTTGCAAAATATCTGCGGGGTTTCAGGAAATAAAATTGCTCCTTCAGCAGGAGCCAGTTTCCCTGGTGCTTTTCTTCCTGTAACCTAGATTCTTGCCTTGATATGGTCATTAGTGTACCAGCCTGTGCCTCTTTAAGTTCTCCCAGGAAATAATAGTGATGATCTGCTGAGGGAAGAGGGGTTTGAATCTCTTACAATATTGCTCTGTGCCCTTTGGTGTGGTTCGCATGGCTTTATTGCTTATGTCCACCTTGCACATTGCACAGGCTCCTCTCTGGGAGGAGACTGTCTGAGGAAGGGCTGTAGCTCAGTAGCAGGCATCTTCAGGTAGGGCTCAGAGAGACCTCAGTCCAAAAGTCTGGGGAGCTTCTGCATGTTCTGACTTTGAATAAGAAAGTATCCTATGTTTCTCTGAAATGTTAAGCACACTCTTTGGTGCTGAACATCTTGGTGTGTGGCCTGAAAATCCTGGCCTCTTTTGGTTTCAAGAAGTCAGATATTGTTCTTTTTTGTCCTCTTTCTTCCTGCCTGGTTTGTGCTTATTCTTTCCAAATGGGAAGAGTGAATGCAGCATCCTACCCTCAATGATCCCCTGGGCTAGGAAGGAAAGATTGCTGCAGTGCTCGCTTATTGTTTGGAGAGTAGAGTATGTGGTGCTGCACTATAATGTCTGAATCCGCTACCTCGTCCAATGTGAGCAGATGAGGAGGAGGAGCTTCTGCTGTGTCTTAGATTGGTTGTGTTTTAGATCGGAAGAAAACACAACAGTATTTTTTGCTGTCTGGGGAACACTTTGCTGTAGGATGTACTAATTCTCATCCACCTGGGAGAGGAAGAGGAATTATTTGCTGACAATGAGCTAATTGCAGCTATGAAGCAAAATATACATGTCAGGGAACTGCCATCGGAAGGACAGGAGGTGCAAAGGCTCCCTGAGGTTGAAAGAGACGTAGCAGCTGAAGAGGGAACCAGTAGGGGGCGAGCAGGAACTTCCAGGGAAAGTGAGTCGGAGGGATGGCTCAGAGACGTTTCCAGCGAAAACAGTGGAGAGGTTTCAGGACCTCCTATAGGGACACCCACTCCTCGCCGGAAACTGTCACGCAGAGAGTCCAGAAGACGTGTTTCCGTGAAAGAGCTCTTATGTTGGAAACGTTTCCGAAAACAACCACTTTCGGATTCTACTAGCGATTGACGCAGCCATGCCGGAGGGGCTCCGTCACAGGCAGAGGTTTGAAAACCTGATCAAACTCTGAGGGACTTGCATTTTACGCACAAGCAGCTCATCATCCCATCACAGCAATCCGAAAGTCCCTGAAAGCCAGCTTGTGCAAGCAGCGGCATCATGAGCGACCCAGCCGGAACCGGAGGAGCAGGAGCAGCTGGAGGAGGTCCAAGCCTGGAAGAAAGGTACAGGGCGTTGGAGATCCAGCTTGCCATGCAAACGGCGAGGCTTGAGGAGAGGAGGGCTCAGGATGCAGAAAAGGGAAAGGAGAAAACCACCTCGATCGCCAGAAAGGTGCCAGGATTGGTGCAGAAATTCGGGGGGGATCCCAGAAACTATCATGCCTTTAGAACTGAGATGCAATACGCTCTCAACCTGCAGTATGATGACTTCCCCGACGAGGAATCGCGAGTGGCTTTTGTAATTGGCCATCTCGAAGGGGGGGCGAAGGATTGGGTTCGACCCCTGATGGCAGTGAATAATGAGATCCTAAAGGACACGAGGAAGTTTTTCGTGCCATGGACCTGATGTTTTCCAGCGACATTGAGCAGGGAGTGGTGCGAAGGCAGTTAATGGCTTGCAAACAGGGGAGCCGATCTGTCCGTGAGTACTGGACTGAGTTTACTATGTTGATTCACAAATTGGGGTGGGACCTATCGGCGGAACCCATCCAGATGCTTTTCGAAGAGGGGCTTTCTTCGGCCGTTAAAGATGAATTGTCCCGGGGGCCAAGGGCCGAGTCTATGGATCAGCTGACCAAATCAGCGCTGGCCATAGGAGCGCGCCAGGAAGCGAGGGCTTTGGAAAGGCGGGAAGGGAAAGGAGAACGTTGGAGGGAACTGCGCATTCCAGACATTCCAGAGCCACCTTTCCCGCCGGCAGAGCCGATGGAAGTTGGAACAGCGCGGGCGCGCGCAGTTTCAAATCCCAGTGAAGGGCGGAAGAAGGAGGGAAAGAGCGCCAAGAAATGTTATCTCTGCCAACAGCCAGGGCACTTTGCCAGAGTCTGCCCACAAAGAAAGGAATGGCAAGGGATGGCAGGAGCTGTTGGGGAGAGGGAGGAAGAAAGCAAGGAGCAAGTAAAAGCCAACGCCTGGCTGCCACCGTTGGGGCACAGCAGCCAGGCCAAAGAGCAGTGAAAGTGCCCACGCCAGAACCACCCAGACCTGCTTTAGTGATAGAAGTGTCACTAGAGCTGCAAAATGGACACCCACTACAGGTCAAGGCGCTTTTGGATTCAGGCAGCTCCTGTAATTTTATGAGTAAGGGGTTTGCAGCTGAGCACCAGATACAGACCATCCCTTTAAGTAACCCCTTGCAGGTGACCACGATTGACGGCAGAGAGCTGTTGGGAGGAGAAGTTAGCCAACAGACTGTCCCAATGATAATGAGGGTGGCAAGGCACACTGAACCAATAGCATTTAATGTGGCCACCTTGGGAGGAGCGCCCATCATTTTGGGGATGAGCTGGCTGGCGCTACATGACCCGCTAGTGGGCTGGCATCAGAGGGTGGTCTCATTTGGGTCAGCGTATTGCCTAGAACACTGCAAGCAGGGGAAGGTTCCGGGAGGAGCTGGCGTCACCCTAGCCGGGATGGAAGTAATGGATAAAGGGAAAGTGCCCCCACAATACGCAGATCTGAGCAACGTATTCAGCGAAAGGGAAGCAGACAAGCTGCCGCCGCATAGACCCTTTGACTGTCAAATCAACCTACTCCCTGGGGCTCAACTCCCAGTGGGCAAGCTGTACGCCATGTCTGACAGGGAGATGCAGGAGTTGAGGGAGTTCATTGACAAGAACCTGAAGCGAGGTTTCATCAGAGAGTCACGAGCGGTGGGGGGCAGCCCAGTGTTTTTTGTGGACAAAAAAAACACCGATAAGCCGAGATTGGTAGTGGACTTTAGGGCCCTCAATGCCGTGTCGGAACCCCTGGCTTTTCCGATGCCCCGAATTGATGACCTTTTGACCCGGGTGAGGAAGGGGAAAATTTTTACAAAGCTGGACCTGCGGGGGGCGTACAATCTGATACGCATAAGGAAGGGGGATGAATGGAAGACCACCGTGTTCACCCCTTTGGGGGCCTTTGAATACCTCGTTATGCCCTTCGGTCTACAAGCAGGCTCGGCGTGCTTTCAAGCTTTTATGAACCACGTCCTGGGACCTTTGCTCTACAAGAATTGTGTGGCCTTTTTAGACGACGTGTTGGTGTATTCGGAGGATGAGGAGCAGCACGTGAAGGACGTTCGAGAAGTGTTGGGCAAGCTGCAAGCCAACCAGCTGTGGGTGAAACTGGAGAAGTGCCAGTTTCATACCAAGGAGGTGGAATTCCTGGGGTACCGCTTGTCAGACAAGGGATTGGCCATGGACCCAGGCAAGGTCCAAGCGGTACTGGAATGGAAGACACCGAAGACCAAGAAGGATGTGCAAAGATTCCTGGGGTTTGGGAACTTTTATAGGAAGTTCATCAAGAACTTTGCACATTTGACGGCGCCCATCACCGACTGCCTCAGCAGCAAGAAGAAATTTGTTTGGACGGCGGAGGCGGAGCGAGCATTTGAAGAACTAAAAAGGGCTTTCGCCTCGGAAGAACAACTTCTGCATGTGGACTTACGAAAACCCATGAGAGTGGAAACCGATGCGTCCGACCGGGCTATCGGAGCAGTACTTCTTCAACCGGGGAGGAGTACGTTGGAGTGGAGACCTTGTGCCTTCTTCTCGAGGAAGCTGAATAAATCCGAGAGGAACTACACGGTGTATGACAGGGAACTACTCGCCATCCACGAAGCGTTCCGGAGGTGGAGACATTTATTGATTGGGGCACAACACAAGGTGCAAGTGTGCACCGACCACAAGAATTTAGAGTATTGGAGAACAGCTCGAGTACTCAACCAACGACAAGTCAGATGGGCCCAGGAATTTTCCAAATTCCACTTTGAAATTTGTTATGTGCCAGGCCCAGAAAACGTCAGGGCGGATGCCCTCTCACGCAAACCAGAGTATTTGGAGGGGGAGGGGGCAATCGAAGAGAGACATGTCATCCCTGAGGACCGCTGGGTGTGTGGGGCGGTGATGGTGGGGCAACGTGAACTGGTACAGGAAACGGAAAATGATGAATATGCCCAGGATAAGCTCAGAGGTCTCAGGGGGGAGGGCGAGAGCCCCGGAGGTTTTGAGGAAAGAAATGGGGCATTGTATTACAAAGGGGCACTGTATATACCCGAAGGTGAATTGAGGGGAAGAATACTCAAGCAGTTGCACGATAGCCCCACGGCGGGACATTTTGGGCAACACAAGACCATGTGGTTGGTGACCTGGGAATTTTGGTGGCCCAAGGTGAGAGAAGATGTAAAGGAGTATGTAAGAGGGTGTGACCAATGTCAGCGAGCCAAAGGGGAAAGAAGGGCACCGGCAGGGTTATTAGAACCATTACCCACACCAGAACGGCCTTGGGAAGCGGTATCAATAGATTTTATGACGGATCTGCCGAAATCCAAGGGGAAAACAGCCATCATGGTAGTAGTAGACCTGTTAACTAAGATGTGCCACTTTGTGGCATGCTCACATGCAGTCACAGCGGAAGAAACAGCGAAGTTGTTTGTAGAACACATCTTTAGGTTGCACGGCGCCCCCTTGAGGGTGATCTCAGACCGCGGCAAACAATTTACTTCCAGGTTCTGGAGGAAGCTCATGAGCTTGCTGCATGTGGAAGTCAATTTTTCGACTGCCCGGCACCCAGAAACCAACGGGCAGGCGGAAAGAGCAAATGGCATACTCCAACAATATCTGAGGTGTTATGTCAATGACAGAGAGAACGATTGGGCCGAAAAGTTGGCGCTGGCAGAATTTGCCTACAATAATGCGGAGAATGTGTCCACAGGGATGAGCCCCTTTTTGGCTAATTACGGCTGTCACCCCAGGGCTTTTCCAGGGGAGGGAGGGGAGAGATGGAGCGTCCCAGCGGCCGAGCATTTTGTAGAAGAGATGGAAGCGATCCATCAGCAGCTCCAGCTCAACTTAGAAAGGGCCAAGGCACAATATAAGAAGCAGGCAGACAAGAACAGGAGGGAAGGTGAAACCATAAGGGTGGGCGATCAGGTGTGGCTGTCAACCCAAGGGTTGCCGTTCAAAGGGGGCTGTAAGAAATTGAGGCCCAAAAGATTGGGACCCTTTGAGGTCATTCAGCAGGTCAACCCAGTGGCTTTCAAACTCCGGTTACCCAACCACATGAAATTGCACCCAGTGTTCCACAGGTCGTTACTGTCACCATACAGGGGGGGGAGTGCAGGGGAGCACGCCAGGGGACCAGCCTTGGAAGAAAGGGAACGCAGCAACCATGTAGCGGAAATTCTCGATTCCAGGTGGAAGGGAAATCAGGTAGAGTATTTGGTGGCGTGGGAAGGGGAACCGGAGTCGGAAAACACCTGGGTGACTGCAGGGGAGGTCAATGACGAGGTTTTAACAGAAACGTTCCACCGAAGATTCCCTAGGAAACCACAGCCGGTAGAAAGGTTTAGGAGGGAGTACTTTGGCACCACCGACGAGGAACAGGAAATGGAAGGATTCGCGGAGTCGGATTTGGAAGAGGGAATAGACTCCGATGACGAGGAGTATCGAGAGACGAGGGACAGTAGCAGGTGGAGGGAAGTGTTCGAAACTTCGGACGATGATGAAGGTTCTTTCAGGGGTTTTACTTCCTCCCAGCCCGGAGGGGAGGAGACGGGAGGGGGTGAAGGGGGCCCTGGAGGGGAGGTGGATGTCAGGGAACTGCCATCGGAAGGACAGGAGGTGCAAAGGCTCCCTGAGGTTGAAAGAGACGTAGCAGCTGAAGAGGGAACCAGTAGGGGGCGAGCAGGAACTTCCAGGGAAAGTGAGTCGGAGGGATGGCTCAGAGACGTTTCCAGCGAAAACAGTGGAGAGGTTTCAGGACCTCCTATAGGGACACCCACTCCTCGCCGGAAACTGTCACGCAGAGAGTCCAGAAGACGTGTTTCCGTGAAAGAGCTCTTATGTTGGAAACGTTTCCGAAAACAACCACTTTCGGATTCTACTAGCGATTGACGCAGCCATGCCGGAGGGGCTCCGTCACAGGCAGAGGTTTGAAAACCTGATCAAACTCTGAGGGACTTGCATTTTACGCACAAGCAGCTCATCATCCCATCACAATACAGACCAGTTGCCTTTGAGGTTTGGAAGAAATTAGGGGTTAATATTGGGACTGAGGCCAGTTCAGTTTTTGTTGTCTTTTTAAGGCTGTGTGCCACATTGCCAGGATAGCATTATATGGAGAATAAAAAGGGGATTTGGGGATAGGTTGTTGTCTCCAGTCACTACTTGTGATCTTCTTTGGAATATCTGTTTGGATACTGTTAGATGAGGAGGTCTGAACTAGGTGGACCTTGATCTGATCTCAAGGGGAAACTCCGGTTTTCTAGAGCAGAGGTGCAAGAACCTCTGGTTCTCCACATATTGGACCATAACTCCCATGATCATCCCATATTGTTGGACCACAGGTCCCTCATCTCAGTTATAGAAGGATTAAGTGAGAAAAACACTTGTGTGGGAGACTATCTCCAGAATTGAATCTGAGCTGCATCACACATTAGAGAAGCTATAAGCCACCTCTGAACTCTCATGAGCTTCTGTGTTCTGACCCCTGACCTCAGGTTCCCAGGAGTAGAGGCAGTGCTCTCCAAATACTTGAATCTGTGCTAAAAATAGCAAAATTGCCAAGTGTGGGATTGGAGTGTGGGAGAGACATTAAACAAAACAAACACAACTGGGCAAAATCTTTATCAACTTCATGATTATAAACATGCAGAAACATGAACCTAATAGTATTAACTTCTTTTTAAAGCTTAAAGATAACCTCATTGGCAGGATAAGTTGTAAAACCTGTACCTCTGGTGAATGTAGACCTCTAGATTGTCTCAATGCAATTGGGTGTGACTTGCCTGTCAAGTATGTTGTTGCTGTGATAATTGGCCCATCATAAATACTTTCTGGGCTGGCAGCTGATTTCAAGCTTTTAGAATAGCCAATAGCAGGGTGGCAAGCTTCAATTTCCTGCCCATGGAACTTGGTCTCTAGCTGCATAAATGTGCATGCACACATACAAAAGGCCAAATAGAAGTAGTGTGCCGCTATAAGAAATGACTCACAAGGTCATGCCTCTGTACTGTCCTATTAGTCCACATCTAATACACAGGACTAGGGCTGAGCTGAAATGGAAAAGCATTTTTCATGGGAAACAATCACCCCTTGTGAAGGCTACCATATTTTTCCGTCTATAGGACACCCCGTATATAAGACCCCCCTATTTTAGGGGACTCAATTTTAGGAAAATGAGGGGAGATGGCCCAAAGTTGTTGAGCCTCTCCCCCCACGCAGCTGGGGGCAGGAAACATTTCCTAGTTTCCCATGCACAGCAGCATGGGGGGGGGATTTGCGCTCCCATCAGCCATTGCGCTCCAGTGCTGCTGCTTGTGGGAAACAATCCAGGGAACGGCCGCCGCACGCAGCAGCATTGGGGAAAACAATCCAGGGAGCACCCACCGCATGCAGCAGCAGCGGGGGAAGTTGCACTCCCTCCAACGAGCTGGCTGGTGGTACGCAGCTTCTCCCACCCCCATGTAGCTGCAGGCAGGAAACACCCCCCAGGTCGCTCCCTTCTTGCTGTGGCATCGGGGGAAGCTGCGCTCCCGCCAACAAGCTGGCTGGCGGCACGCCACTTCTCCCCCCCCCCCAATCCACTATCCATGTATTGGATAACACCAGTTTTTGACGTGATTTTTGAGTCAAAAAACCTCGTCCAATACACGGAAAAATACAGTACTGTATATACTCACATTCACAAATGCAGCAATAAGTATTTGAGGTGGGGGCACTGGAATATAGGGCAAAATTTTCCTCCATTTGGTTTGAGGGTGGGAAGCATTGGCCTCACTTTGATTTGGTTTAATGATGCTATTGCAGAACCAAATCTGTTGCCATGATGTTGTTGTCATATTGATTATATGATCATTGATTGCCTGGATGACATAGCCAGTGAGATAATTTTTCCCTAGCCAAAAAGTGCCAAGGCGGCAGTGAAAAGAGGAAGTGAAATACAGTGGTACCCCGCAAGACGAACGCCTCGCAAGACGGAAAACCCGCTAGACGAAAGGGTTTTCCGTTTTGGAGGCGCTTCGCTAAACGAATTTCCCTATAGGCTTGCTTTGCAAGACGACAGCCCATAGGGAAATCTCAGGGACAGCGGGGAAGCGCAGTGCATCTTCCCCACTGTCCTCGGACCTCCTCCGAAGCCTGGCGGCGGGGCGGGGACACCTCCTCCCGCCGCCGCCGGGCTTCGGAAGGCTCCTTCGGAAGCCGGGCGGTGGGGCGGGAACACCTCCACCCACCGCCGGGCTTCGGAAGGCTCCTCCGAAGCCGGGCGGCGGGGAGGGAACACCTCCCGCCGCCGCCCGGTTTCGGAACGGTGCTCCGAAGCCGGGCGGGGGGGAGGGAACACCTTCTGAAGGCGGGCGGGGGGCAAAAGTCTTTGCTCCCCCCTGCCTGCCTGTCCCGGAGGGCTTTTGAAGGCAGGGGGGGAGCAAAGACTTTCGCCCCCCGCCCACCTTCAGAAGAGGTCCAGGACCTCTTCTGAAGGCTGGCGGGGGGCAAAAGTCTTTGTCCCCCCCTGCCTGCCTTCCCAGGGGCTTTTAAATCGCCCCGGACAGCGGAAAAGTCCTCCGCTGTCCCGGGGCGATTTTAAAATGCCGCCCGCCAGCATTATAAGATCGCCCCGGACAGCGGAGAAGTCCTCCGCTGTCCCGGGGTTTTTTAAAATGCTGGGGGTGGGAAGAAAAGCCCTTGTCGTCCCCCCCAGCCTTCAGAAGAGGTCGGGGACAGACTGTCCCCGGACCTGGTCTGAAGGCGGTTTCCCTAGGAACGCATTAATTGATTTTCAATGCATTCCTATGGGAAACCGTGCATCGCAAGACGAAAAACTCGCAAGACGAAGAGACTTGCGGAACGAATTAATTTCGTCTTGCGAGGCACCACTGTAATGTGAAAAAAGGGTTTAGAGAGGTCTCTTGGAGAATATCTTGGTGAGATGTCTCCCCGCTCCCCATATTCCATGACACTTGAGCATCCTGAAATTCTGCACCAAATATATCCCCCAAGAAAAAATTGGCTCAAGCCCAGACCTGCATTTCCCTTCCAAACCTCTCCCTATTCTGACCTTTCATGTACCCTGCCACTAACCGTATCTCCCCAGCCTAGCTTGATTATAGTTTTCAGTCAGGATAGGACGGAAGGTGAGACAAGATTCAGTTTCCCCTTAGCCGTGAACTCCTTTGAGGGAGCAAAGCAGACCCTCCCATTCTCCCATTTTACCCATGAACATTGCAGTCCTATGAATATGAGATGATGGAGCAGCATCTCTCCATATGTGTTCTCCTAGTAATACAGCCTGCCACCACCCTGGGCAATGGACATGGTGTTGTACATAGTTTGTCATAAGCCACCAATACATATTTTATTATTCAGTCACAGACCCAGTAAATCATAAGCCATAAACCAGCCTGTGTGTCAAATGAGCCTGGTTTGCAACCCAAATTTGAAAAATAATGCAACTCAGGGAGGGGGCAGGGAAGAGCAGCATAAGCACAGAGAGCAAAGGTTTACAACCAAACAGAGGCAGTGATAAGGGAAAGGAAGGAGCCAGATAATGAGGTTGTTTGTTTGTTTGTTTTTAAAAGGAGAAGAGGAGGAGACTGAACGTATGAGTTGTGTGTGTCTGGATGTAAAATTGCAACAGCTCTTTGCTCGCCATTTCTCTGAATATTTGTGGAAGTGTGGGCAAACACTTGGATCGAATCCTGTTGTGGCTCTTTCCATAAATATTATTCCCCTCAACAACTCCTTTTTGCAAACTGCTGAGGTTCAGGACTTGAAATGTGGTAGTATTTACTTTGGAGAGGAAATGGTTAATATTTGCAAAAGGATGTCAGGAAATTGAATAAACTGGGAGCAGCATTCTGGTCTCATGATGTTGAGATTAAGAGTATCCATTGCAATTGGCAAGAGAGTGTGAATAAACAGCTCTGGGGTCCCTCATCTCCCTTTAGCGGGCAAAAGGTTAGTCTGAAAAGAGCTTGGCTCAGAGGTAAGAATCCCTAACACTTGTGTTTACCTGCCAGCTTCTGCCTCACCTGTATGTATTGGCTGTTATTTCTAACTCTTCATGTGTAACAGGGAATCTTTCCCGGTTAACAAGGAGACAGGGCTAATTAGATGCTCCCCAGCATTTGTTTGAAGTTTATATCATTTGTCCTGGGAGATAGAAAGGGAATAATTTACATATGTATGTCTGAGCTGTGGACTATCTGCTGTCTGCTTATGGGATGGATCAGAGCACCAGAAATAGTGGCTGTATCTCACTACAATCTGGAGAGCATTCCTAACAAGCATTGTCGGCTCATGTGGAATTGCTGCAAGATGGGAACATCCCAGGGTGGCAAACCATTTGTTATCTGCCTCATTGGACGGCTGCTTTTTTCCCAAACCTGGGATCTGGTGGGGAGGGAAAAGGTTATGTGTGTGTTGAACAACCTGGTCACAATGGAAACCCAAGAAGTGTGATGTTTAACTCTTGTTCTTCTGGGAAGACCTGAGGGCAGTGATTAAAGGGCAGAGGGATATGTGAGTGTTGAATTTTAAAAGATATTGTATTCTGCATTTGTAAGTGCTCTGCATCTGTAAGTGTTGGGTGAGAGGGAAAGTCGTTTTGATTTGTGCTTCCTTGAACATGTACATGTTGGAGGAGGGAAGCTTCCTGGTGCTATAATCTCCTTAGCAGTGTAGTGTTTTGATTTAAGAGATTTTGCTGTTAACCATTGGATTAACCATTGCAGTAAAGCTTGTTAGCCACTCAGTTATTATTTTTTTATCTTAAGGGTTTTGGTTCAAATCTATTTTTACAGCTGCACATTGTCGGCTGAAATCCAAAGCCCTACTTAGACTCGCCCAAGTGTTTCCTTAGACCCAGTAGGACTTTTCCCGTTTGAACAGCTAATGGGCTGTGTTGCAAAACAGGTTTTCTAACTCCTTCAATTTTGCTATTGAAGTGGGGGGGTGCTTTAGGTGGTTTACATGTCCTGTATAAAATAAGCAAAATTTATTTAATTTAAAAAAACTTGTTCTGATTCTGCTGGTCCTGAGGAAGGAGTGAGATCTGAGCAGGACACTTTGTCCACTGGATATTTGATTGGTTTTGGCCTGGTGCCAACATTGTCAGCTTTGGGGCGCTGAGCCTGTTTGCTCAAGTTTTTGGTTTTAATTTAGATCACACTTAGATCAATTTATAATCTGGGTGTTCATCTTCTAGTGGGGTGGGGTAGGATTTGTTGTTTTTATTTTTGTTGGATGGACACCTATAGGCATTTTTTTTTACTGTATTCTTATTCTATGTTTATAAGGTTGTATCCAATGTTTGGCCTATTGGAAAAAAGCAAATACATTTAATTCTTCTGAGGTTCTAGGTCCTTTGTTACACGAGGGCACTGTTTGTTCAGCAATCTAGCCAGCACTTGCTTGTATCCTCTCTAAGTTAATTCTGCCCCCTACAAGTTGAGCCATTTTGTTTTCTCTCTCCCAACTTGTTGAGGCAAGATATTTGCTATTCTTTCTTTCTTTCTTTCTTTCTTTCTTTCTTTCTTTCTTTCTTTCTTTCTTTCTTTCTTTCTCTCTCTCTCTCTCTCTCTCTCTCTCTCTCTCTCTCTCTCTCTCTCTGCCTCCTCTACTGGTCCTGTAAACCGTTCCTGCCAAGATAAACCTGCTTTTGCATTAATAAAACCTTTGAACTCCAGACATTGTGATTATTTCAATCCAATTCACTCGAGCTACAAGCTCTCCAAGATCTGCCAAGAGTTGTTGTTGGTATCTGTCTGTCTCGAGAGACAACTGAGTTCATCTCTGGGGGTAAAGTCAAACCGCTGTGTTAGCAGCACCAAAGTGACCTCTCCACTGTGTAAGCCCGGGCAGTGTATATGGAGATCCTGGGCTGCCCATACAATAAGAATCACCTCTCAGCCTCACTGTTGTTGTCCAAAGGAACGCAAAGTAATACGTTTGGCACCACCTTGGCTGCAGGAGTTACCAGAAGGAGGTGTGCAGGGCACCATCCAGAGTAGACCAATTGAAATTAATGGAGATGCCTAATTTAGGTTTCTTAATCTCAGCGGGTCTACCCAACTAAATCAAGTACAACCCATTGTTTAAAATGATTTATGAGCTGTTGGATATTTTTATATTTTTGTAAGTTGCTTCTGAGACATTTTTGGTAGAAAGTAATGAATAAATGCAATTATTAATAATATTTACCCCACAACCCCACACTTCCCTCCTTTGTTTGTGTGCACATGCAAAAATCATCCTACAAAATGGAAGGGGGAAAAAAGATATTAAGGCTGCAATCTTGTGCCTCCTAGGGCTTACTTGCCTGGGATTTGTGTTGTAAAAGCATAAATAATCTTCATAAAATAGGAATACTTTTAAGACTCAGGCAGGTAAAACTGAATCTAAAAAAGAAGTTAAAAGTCATGTAGTGACAGCCAAAGCACCATTGAAACAAAGTTTTCAATAAATGAAAGAAAAGGCTCTGTCATGGGTACCTTTGTAGCTGATTTTCCCAAATGAGACAAGGAGCAGAACCTCCAATTTGGTTCTTTTGGGGTTTTTTACAAAAAAAGTTCAGTGGACATGTTAAACATAACTAAATTGGCTGCAAAATACCACTTATATGTTGACAAAGTTCAGAGAGAATAAACCTGAACCAGTGGGTTCAAATTGAAAGAAAAATTATTCAGACTGGGGATGGGAAACCTCTGGCACTCTGAGTAGTGTTGGTCTCCAGTTCCCACCAGGCCCTGCCAGCCCAGACAGTAACCAGGGATGATGAGCATTGTAGTCCAATAACAGCTGTAGACTAGTTTCCCATCTCTGACATAAACATTAGGAAAAACCCTGATGTTACAATCTGTTGGGCAGTGAGACAGACTGTAAGTGGAGGTTTGATGGACATCTATCAGACTCCCTGTATGTAGTACTACATTTACGAAGTGTTAGACTAAAGATTCCTTTAAGCTCAATGGCTCTATGAGATCCTTTGCATGTAAAGCGTGTGCTCTGCACCAGGCTACAGCCCTTCAAGGACCAGTTTCTATATTTAAAGTTGCAAACTTTGAGTTATACACAGCCCTTTAATATGCATGTGAGTACATGGTGTGCGCTTGTAGCAGGGGAGGTTGCCTAGCACTGGAACACATTCAGCTCTTGATCTTCATGCTTTTTCATCATTTATGCTAATGTGCAGAGCAGACACAGTGCCGAGAGGTGGAGCCCCTCCCTGCCCTGAGATTCAGCTGCCAGGATTCACTTGGGTTGCCCGGGCTGCTTGGGAGCCCTGCCTGCGGCAGACAATAAGGTGCTTTCAGGCTGAGCCACTGGCTTCCTGTCAAGAACCGCACACTTTGCTTTGGGGCCTGTAGCTCTGGTATTGCACTTGACTGGCTATGTTGTGCAGGGATCTCCTTTTGCAGTGGCTGGAAAATCTCTGAGCATTTGGTATTGCTGTGTAAGGTGTGGGCCTTGGCATGTTTGTGGGGTAGGAAAGAGGCTGTCCCCACACATCATCTTAAGTTACTGACTATTATTATTATTGTATATTCTTATTTGATACCCACCTTTTTGCCTGACGTTACACAAGGCAACTTACAAATAAATAACAAGAAGGGTTAAAAACATAGAAAAGACCGTAATTAAAAACAACTAAACAATAAAATAAAAAATGTATACATATATAAAATCTATTAAAACCATATCAATATTTGCAATAAAAACAGCACAGCACCAGACCTTTCATTAAAAGCAGTCAATTCCCCCAAGGCTACTGGAACAAGAAGGTCATCACCTGCTGGCAGAAGGACAACAAGGAGAGAGCCAGTCCAGCTTCTCTAGGGAGGGAGTTCCAAAGTCTGGGAGCAGACACCGAGGATGCCGTTTCCCACGTTTGTACCAAGCGTGCCTGTGAGGGTTGTGGGACCGAGGGCCTCACTACTACTACTGCTGCCATCACCAGATCGAAAGTCATTCAGAGCTGGGTTGGATCCTGTAACATTCCAACCTTTTACCATAGCTTCCGCCCTTGTTTTTGCCCTACTTGGGAGACTGTTCGGTTTGCCCCATGCATAGGGATTCTGTGGCCCTCCTGAAGTTATTGGACTCCCCATCAGCTTAATAGACAGGGATGGTAAGAGCTGTAGTCCAACAGCATCTAGAGGGCCACAAGTAAATATTTATTTATTAATCTGTGGATTAACGTTGCAAGGTGATTTGTGGACACATTCTTAAAACCGGTTTAAATAATTTAAAAAGCAGTAGAACAACTGTGCATAGGTTTAAAATCAACACAGGATGGACACCTAGGCAGAGACCTTTTCCTCTTGTTGAAGCAAAGATGAAAACAAACAGTCTTCAATTGTTTCTGGAAAGTACAGATGGCAGGTGCCTGACATATTATTATTTTTATTATTTATTCAACTTATACACCGTCCTATACCCGGAGGTATCAGAGCAGTTCACAACATATCTCAAGAGGAAAACTCAGGAAGATAGTGGGGTGCCCACTATCTGGTTCCCCACTCCTGGTTTACACATATAAAATCGCTGGCACCACCAATCCATTTCTTCCTTCATAACTTTCCTTGGAGTCAATCTTTTGTTTTATTCCCTGAAAGTCCTCATCCCCAATTGAAACAAAGCCTACATGTGGTAGAGTTTGATAATATTCATTCCTTGTTATTCTTGACTCTTCCTTCTTCTCTCTCTGTTGAAATTTAGGCTGTGAGCTCCTTTGAGCAAGGACATGGCTCTCTTCCTGCCCCACTCCCCAAATATGTTACTCCTTGGACGTGCCATGGCATTATAAACCATAAATCCCCCTTATCTAGCTGAGTTTTCTTGACTCTGAGAAAAGGGGGGAGGCAGGAGTTTGTGTCCAGTGTTCATCATTACTAGCTTTCTTACAGTACCTGTAAAGTACCTTCTTTACAGTACCAATCTACTATATGGTTTGGATCATTATATGGTAAACGTTTAAACATCTCCTTGCTTGGATTTCTTACCACTTTTCTTCCTGTGGAAACAGCTACACCTTGAATGTTGGGCAGCCACATTTTCTCTTTCTTTCCCGGGAGACTATTTGATTATCCGTGGCAATGAGATTAAAAAGATTTCAATCCAGCCTTCTGTGCACTTAACCATCTCCCGTCTCATTCAATTATGAAGAGATGGGGGAGGCTGTTGCCTGGCAATGGGGACTAGATGACTGGGGGCAGTCGATGTCCTTTTCTGCTACTGGACAACACCTTCACCTAATGTGACTGTAGAGATCTGTTCCCCATAAAAATGTCCAGTTGCCAATTAGAGGGGAAAGTTTCCATGCATTTGACTTTTGAGTTGATGTAATTTAAAATAGGGCTGTAGCACAATTAAACCCTGTGGCAACAAAGTTATCTTTGTAGATGTTTGTGGATAACTCCTGCAGTTCCCAAGCAGATATTTGATAAAAAGCATGTCCACTTTTGCTTATTCCTGCTCCCTGTTGCGTCATAGAATTGTGGGTCTGGCTACAAGGTGACCAGGTTCCCTTTGGTCCTCTGTGTGTCTATGCAGTGTAGGATGATGCTCATTGGGCCTGGTTGGCCAATGTTATGAAGAACATCAGTAGGTGGAGCCTGAATCAGTGACAGGCAGAGTGAATTTTAGTTCAGCGTTCTCCCACCTGCTGAGTTCTACAAGGGCAACACTGAGACTAAGAGGAGGAGTCTGGGCTGGATGTAAGTAATGAGGCAGGCTGGGGCTGGCAGAGGGTAGACTGAGTTTGATGGGGCAGTCCCCTGTTTGCTCTACTATGTCTATGGCAGCCTTGGAAATTATTATGGAATAGTTCCTGGCCTGCTACATGCTTTTATGTACCCTCCGGCTACCCTTCCTTCTCCAGTTCTTAAATGCCAATTCCTTCTGCCAAGCTGCTAAGGGACTCTTCCATGGGCTCGTTGCCCTTCACAGCTGGGAGAGCTGAATGGGATAGCCTTGTACTGCTCTGTCCATTATAGTATTGGTCAGGGGTCAGCAACCTAAGGCCCATGGGGGTTGTTAAACCAACCCACGAGCCGCCCCTGAACCGAGCCACTACTGGTTCATGGCCTGATCTAAAGTAGGCTGTAGCATCACCACCATATGGGGGGGGGGGGAGAGAAAAAGAACTGGGTCCCCAAATGTATGCTTGAGTTAAAGTTGGGTCCCAGGTCTGTAAAGGTTGAAGACTACTGCTGCAGGTGACTTTGGGCCACTCACCGGCTTTCAGCCTAACCTCAGAGTGGTTGTGAGATACAGTAGAGCAGAGGGGGGAAATGATGGAATATAAATTAAAAGCACTTTTAATGAATGCTCTTCTCTATATACATGTTAGCTGTTCTCGCATTGCGCAATCTTCCAGAACTGATTTCCATATCCTTATAAGGTCTGGAAACTTGGTTTTCTAAAAAAAACCCAAAAGAGTAATGAACATTCCAGTGCTTGTGTAGAATATCCATAGGCTTGGTCTAAGGGCCAAGTTTCTTAAGATTAGCTACAGGCATGCCTCTTCCTCTAGAGGTACTTTCTTCTTAATTTCTTCTATTTTGTGTGTGTGTTCCAGGCTTCTACAGCATCCACTGCCCTCTAGTTCCTTGGGGGTCAAAATGTCCAACCATCACATGGCGCACATGGGCCATGATATGAATAGCTCAACAACGCCCACCCCAGATCCTCACGCACACCATCATGCCATGACAACATCGGGGCATATACACGATGGAGGGATGATGATGATGATGGTGAGTAGAGCTCAAGCGATACCTCTGGTGCAGAAGCTGTGTGACAAATTTGGTCTGCCAGGTCTCCACATTGGATGTCAGGTGTAGGGTAGGCAGAGGTGTGCTGCTTGTGCACCTGAACCTTGCAGAAATAGGACTTGACTCCTGCTTTCTGAATGGTAGGGTATATCAGCAACGTCACCAGATCTACTAAAAATCTGTCCAGATCCAGAAAGACAGAGAGAAGCAACAGCACGCACATCCCACTTGGACTCTTCAGCTCTGTGGGTGCTGACTGCCAGTCACATGGCCTGTTTGTGGCCCCACCAAATTTTAAGCAAGGTGCTGATCAACACCAACAGCAAGCCCTGTAGCATCCTGATCAGTGACTTTTTGGTGAAGGTGATCCCTGCCTGAAGCAGGGCTTGCAGATTGGCCCTTGCAGCAAGCCACACAAAAGTCAGCTTTGAAATTGGGTCACCTGACAACAGGGTGATGTTGAACGATTGACAGGTAATTTCAGAGGGTCTTCAAACCTTAGTGGAACTGCAAGTGTTTCTGAGATGAGCCTCCTTCCATCTCGAGAATTCAGCGGCTGACTGCAAATGGTGACTGGAGAGTGCAAATGTTGGCCACTCTCTTTTCTCACATGTACACATTCACCACCCTTGGATCATGCTGGTAAAGAGAGAGGCAGTGGGGTGGGGCTGGGTGAGTAGGGTGCCACTCCAATTAATTTGCAGTCTCTGTGGTTCTAGTCCCATGCAATCTGTTTGAAACTGTGATGCCCAAAGACCCTGCCACTCACAAAGCTGCATTGTGGCATTAAATGGACTCCTTGTTTCTTGTGCAGGATATGACCTTCCACTTTAGTTATAACAATGTGCCTTTGCTGTTTTCCGGGCTTGTCATCAACACTGCTGGAGGTGAGTGAGTGATTTACTAGGTGCCACTGAGATGGTTCAAAGTATCTGTTGCCCAAACCACAGTCTGGTGGAGGAGTGGGGGATGTTGGGCCGAATACAGTACAGCAACAGGCAGGAAAAAACATCAAATAATCTGCCAAGACCCTCAGCAATTTTCAAGTGGTTCTTAGGCAGGGGAGAGGGGGGAGAGAGTTTGGGAACTGTTAGATTTACTGATTTATGTATGGTAGATCAACTTCAAGACTTGTTCCATTATCCAGACCTCCTTGGAAATGTTAACAATGGGGGTGGGCCATAGCTCAATGGCATATCACATGTGGTCCTTCTGAATAACTTAATGCTGGAATCAATGTTGCTAAGTAACAACCTCAGTCGATCAGATTGTAGTATCACTTGTGTGCTTTACCTGCCTTAACTGGAGTGCTGATATCCTAGCACGGAATAGATCCAGGAACTTTCCTCCTTCTCACTCTGCTAGAAATGGCTGGTGCATTTGTGGCCATTTTCCTCCTGGCCATGTTCTACGAAGGCCTGAAGATTGCCCGAGAGAGCCTCCTCCGGAAGTCGCAAGTCAGCATCCGCTACAACTCCATGCCAGTTCCTGGACCAAATGGCACAGTCTTGATGGAAACACACAAAACAGTTGGGTATGCACACACTTTCTATCTACAGGGGACTTTAACATGGGAAACCCAACTGGGGCATAGCCAGTTCATGGTCCTTTCTGACCTAACTCACAGTACTTGTGGTATCTCACAAAGCAGCTTTTCTCAGCCTGGTGCCCTCCATATGCTTTAGACCACATCTCCCATCAGCCCTGACCACTGGGGTTGTGCTGGCTGGGTCTGACGGGAGTCAGGAGTCTAAAATTATCTGTAGAGGATACCAGGTTGGGGAAGGCTGCTGTAGAATCAGAGATGAAAGAAAGCAGGATCCACGGTGTAGGTTGCAGCTTCAGCATCCATGGCAGATGGTTTTAAATACCTTCCACAAAGAAAAGTCCACCACCTCTTGAGGCAGACTATTCCACCAGGTTATATCCAATGTTAGCCGTCCTACTCAGAGCACCCGTTGAAACTGATGAACACATCTAACTTAGGCTCATTAATTTCAGTGGGTCTCCTTCGGGTATAACCTAATTGGATACAACCCCTCTCAAACGTTTACCCCAAGACCTGCTTCCTGCCCACTAATTCTTGTTTGCTACATTTATTTCTTGCCTTTTCTTCCAAAGAGCTCAAGGTTTGGCATACAGTGGTACCTCGGGTTACAGACGCTTCAGGTTACAGACGCTTCAGGTTACAGACTCCACTAACCCAGAAATAGTACCTCGGGTTAAGAACTTTGCTTCAGGATGAGAACAGAAATCGTGCGGCAGTAGCGCGGCAGCAGTGGGAGGCCCCATTAGCTAAAGTGGTCTTCAGGTTAAGAACAGTTTTAGGTTAAGAACGGACCTCTGGAACGAATTAAGTACGTAACCAGAGGTACCACTGTACATGGTCTTCTCCCTCCCCACAACAACCCTGAGAGACAGCGACTGACCCAAGGTCATGTAGTTAGCTTTGTGACTAAGTGAAGATTTGAACCCTGGTCTTCCAAACACAAGTCTTACACTCTGTTTCCCACTCCACTCTTGTTCTCATCCTGTCCTCTGGCGCAATAGGAATCAAGCCCACTCCATCTTTTGTGTGACAGCACTTCAGATATTTGAAGTTGGCTAAGATGCCTCTCCTTAATCTTCTCACATTTAAGCTGAACATTCCCAGTTCTTTCAACCATTCCTCATAAGGCTTGGTTTCTAGACACCTTACCATCCTGGCTGCCCTCCTCTGGGCATGCTCCAGTTTGTCAATGTGTGTCTTGAAACGTGGAACCCAGAACAAGGCTTGACCAATGCAGAATAGAATGAGCTGTTATTTTTCATGTTCTGGATGCTTTGCAGCCTAAGATTACATTACTCTAGTGTTGTTGTTGTTATTTCTATACCACCCTTCAAGTTTAGCTTGTGATCCACCAAGTTACCTAGATCCTTTTCACGTATGCTGCAGCCACACCAGTCTCCCACATGCTATGCTTGCAACCATATTTTGTGTGTCCCTAAATGCAGGACTTCACATTCATTCCTGCTGAACTTCCACCCTGCTGGTTTCAGCCTTGTTGTGTCAGGAACCAAAGTGGGCTGCTCCTTCTCTAGCAGGGGGCTGGGAGCCATTCTATGCTAGATGTGTGAGAGATGTGTCAATTTAATTCTTTCTTATTACACCTTGTTGCTTCAGTTCGTAGGTCATTTATAGATCTTAACCCTTTCTCGCTCCAAAGTCTGCCATTCGTAGTCAGTCCTTGCCCATCCACCCAGCATGTACTGAATGTTTCCTTTCTCTCTCTCTTTTTCTTTCTAATTGGTCAGGCAACAGATGCTGAGCTTCCCTCACCTTTTCCAGACTGCGCTGCACATCGTCCAGGTGGTGGTCAGCTACTTCCTTATGCTTATCTTCATGACCTACAATGGCTACCTCTGCATTGCCGTGGCAGCAGGCGCTGGGACAGGCTACTTCCTCTTCAGCTGGAAGAAGGCTGTGGTGGTGGATATCACGGAGCATTGCCATTAACACCAGGCAACAGATCCAGGCCTTCCCTACAGCCTCTGGCAGGGACCAGGTGCAGCCCCAGTCTTACTGGAAACCAGGCCAAGAACATCCCATGTGATGCTCCCCCCCCCAAACTCTCTGGGGATGAAACCTGTGCCTGTGCCTCTCACTCCCCCCTCCCCCCATATCCCTCTCCTTCCCAATAAACATGGGCTCCTGACCATAGCTGTCAACCTTCCCTTTTTTGCGGGAAATTCTCTTATTCCAGTGCCACTTCCCGCTGCTATCCCGGATGGTCCCCAGGACAGGTGAGGCTGCTGATCTTTTATTGTCGAGGCTGCTGATCCCGTACAGTGGTGCCCCACAAGACAAATGCCTCGCAAGACGGAAAACCCGCTAGACGAAAGGGTTTTCCGTTTTTGAGCTGCTTCGTAAGATGATTTTCCCTATGGGCTTGCTTTGCAAGACAAAAACGTCTTGCGAGTGTTCCGATTTTTTTCTGCTTCCCCCCCCCTTTTTCTAAGCCGCTAAGCTGCTAATAGCCTTTTAGCCGCTAATCCGCTAAGCCTTTAATAGCCGCTAAGCCTTTAATAGCCGCTAAACCGCTAATAGTGCTAAGCCGCTAAGCCGCTAATAGGGTTGCTTCGCAAGACAAAAAAACCGCTAGACGAAGAGACTCGCGGAACGGATTAATTTCATCTTGCGAGGCACCACTGTATTTTCAAATCTGAAAGTTGACAGCTATGCTCCTGACTGGTGGAAAGAGTGCTGATCGCCAGCTAAGATAGCCTGCTTAGGATGGTTGGCTTTATATGCTAGATACAATTAGTGTGCTTGATTGTACTTTTTTGTTTTTAGACTGTACCATGATTGAAAATAGCTGGCAAGCTGACAGGAAAATTATTCCACGTTCTTTTAATAATACTTTTAAGTAGCATAAGCTCTATTGTTATTTTTTACTCAAATCAGTGGTAGCAGAAATGTACAGAGAGCTTCAGTCATTGTGCCAGTACTTCTTTCTGGTAATATAATAGAGGCCTGTGCCTATTGCTTGGAGGCTCTTGATCACTTGTTTCCTCAATGTTTGAGTTTAGTATTGTGCTCTTCTCCCAAACCCCCAAGCCAAGCAGTTTATGCCCCCCTGGTTTGGGGCAGCCTGTTGCGTCTGGTCCAGGAACTGCTGCAGCACCTGCTTTTCAGAACAGCAGTGGGCCTCTACACATCAGCCAAGGGTAATAGGCCAACTGCTAAGAACAACACATAGCTCATGTGCAACTGGGACCTGCTGATTTAACGATGGGATGTGCAAAAATGAATGCAAATGAAACCAGTTTTCAAAGTAGCAAGTTCTATTTTAAATAAACTGATGGAACAAAACACTGGCTTCGTTTCGACTTTTGGGTAGGAAGAGTGTCTGTCTTATACAAACGGTTTGCATATTGACCCACAAGATTGGAACTCCCTCAGACCAGGCTGGAGTTGGGAAATCTTTAGGCAGTTTCTGCTTCAGCGATCTATCTGTTGTTCTTTTTTGAGGAAGGAGTGGTGGGTGGGTTTCTCTCCTCCTGGTACATTTCTGCAAGGGCTTTTGTCTATTTCCCAGCCCCTTTAAGATAAAGACCAGCACAGGAGTTGCCAGGGAGCACACACAAACCTATTACCCACTCCAGAAGATACTGAACTACAACTTCCATCATCCTCCCTAGCCATTGGCTGATGGGAGTTAGAGTTTAGCAGCAACTGAAAGGCCAAAGGTTCCCCACACCTGTGTTAATTCATTTACAGGTAGGCATCTCAGTTTGCAGTTTCAAGCAGCAAGCTAGCTAGGGATCAATGTCCTTGACTGTCTAAATCATCACAAGAAACTTAGTTTCCCTCCTAAGAACATTACTGGTTTTCCCTGAAGTAACACTATCCCAGAAGAAAGTGCCGGTTGTGCCGGTGATTCCTGGTATGTTCTAGATCTAGCCCCAAAATAATAGTGCATGTCTCAGGATGCTGAAAAAATATATTTTTTATTTTCAAAGCAACCCTGTGACTTTTGCCTTTCTTGCACTTCTTTTCTAATGTAGGTTTAGGGCATAACCTAATTTATTTAAAAAAGATGGTGAAGACCACCTGAGTGTTGTTTTCTGGAAAAGTGGTACCTTACACTATTAGCACAGGGCTATCCAAAATGAAATTTTATAATTGTGAACTGCTTTGTATACCCAAAAATCCCAGTAGAAATACCATAACCGCATCCCAAAAAGTCCACTATGTCATAGAATCATAGAATTGTAGAGTCGTCCCCCTTGTGTTTTGATCAGTCCTGGAGCAAACAAAGAATTCAGCAACCAATATAGCTGTGTGTCTGCCCCAAAGTCAGGTGTGGAGAACCTTTGGCCTGCCAGATGTTGCTGAACTACATTTCTCATCTCTGGCTGTTAGCTGTTAGCCATGCTCGTTGCCTGGACTGATGGGAGTTGTATTTCAAGACATCTGGAGGGCCAAAGGTTCCCCCACACCTGCCCTAAGCCCGTCAGCAGTACAATGTAAGAAATCTTTCCTGGAAGGGTTACAGGACTCTGTTGATGTCATTCAGGGCATACCTACCTTCCCCAAAAGGAACAAATGTGAAGAACCAATTATCTGTTTTAATGTCTTGCAAGAGGCTACTTTCTTAGGTAGGAAGGACGACCTGGAGGCTGCAGTTGGGGAATCAGTGGCCTATGTTGCATGCCACTGCTCACTTGATGACCCTTAATATACAGATTCAAAAGCTGCCTTGTAGCAGACCACACAAATACAACTAGAGCTAATGAAGGATGTAGCTCTTTTTTCTGTGCTGATTAATACACAGCCAGTAGGGCCTCGGTGGGTTTATTCACAAGAACAAGGAAGTCTGCAAGAAAAACATCTCATGAGGGACTGGGCCAGTTTTCCTTTCAATACAACAAACAATAGTTTAAGTTTGATGTAGAGTACCTTTGGCCCTCCAGATGTTGCTGAACTACAACTCCCATCATTCCCGGCTGTTGACCATGCTTGCTGAGGTTGATGGGTGTTGTAGTTCAGGAACTTCTGGAAGGCCATAGGTGTAGCTGGAAGTGCCAAACAGCATCAAACTGAAATAACTGACACAGAAGCAGAATAGGACTTTAATCAGCATTAGTTTGTCCTGCATTAAAAGGTATGTAGCAAACAGGCTCCTCTCACTACCTCATTCCCCTGCAGCAGGTATTCACATAGGCATTTCTACCTCTGTAGGTTAGGGATGTGGGTGGCGCTGTGGTCTAAACCACAGAGCCTAGGGCTTGCTGATCAGAAGGTCGGCAGTTCGAATCCCCACAATGGCGTGAACTCCCATTGCTTGGTCCCTGCTCCTGCCAACCTAGCAGTTCGAAAGCACGTCAAAGTGCAAGTAGATAAATAGGTACTGCTCCGGTCGGAAGGTAAACGGCGTTTCCATGCGCTGCTCTGGTTCCTCATGCTGGCCACAGGACCCAGAAGCTCTCTGCGGACAAACGCCAGCTCCCTCGGCCAGTAAAATGAGATGAGCGCTGCAACTCCAGAGTCGTCCGCAACTGGACTTAATGGTCAGGGGTCTCTTTACCTTTATCTAGAGGTTATCTAGCTAACAGCCACCAATTACTTTATTGGCTATAAATTTGACCAATCTCCCTTTAAAGGCATCAAACCAGTGGTCGTTGCCAAATCCTGTGTCAGTGAATTCCATAAACTAATTTAGATGTTCGTTGTTTTGAGTATGTCTTGAATCTGTTGCCATTGATGTAGTAAAGCATTGCGTAGCAGATGAAGGTCCCTGTACATACTTCTTGTTGGAACTACAGCTGCCAGCATCCCTGGTCATTGGCCATGTTGGCTAGGGCTGTTGGGATTTCACAACATCCACAGAGGGTCACCATTTGGCTACCCCTGTCTACAGAAGCCCTTTGGGCAAGTTTATTGGAAGCTAAAAATGAAAGCAGTGTATCATTTAACTCTTGGTCATTCAATATGTTGTTATGTTGCTTAGCATATAATAAGAGAGGCTTTATTTAAATAATTTGCCTAAACTCTTCCCTGCAACCATATTAATGGTCCTAATTGAAATGAAACAGCTCCTCTGTAGGGGAACACTTAAGACTGAAGGTCTATACCTCCATTACCAGTAAGGGAAATATTTTGGACTGATTTCTTTCTTTCTTTTTAAGTTACAAAAGAAAAACAAAGTAGAAAAAGAAAAAGAAAGCCACTTTCAACCATACATATACAAATTCAAAATAAGAGAAAAAGGAAAAGGAAAAAAATACAAAAAATACACCACAAACATTTAAAAACATCTATTTTTTTTATAAAATATTTATCAAATTTTTTTTGAAATATAACAGTAAAAATGAAAAAGAAAAATACAAAATAAAAACAGTTAAAAACATACATTTTTTCTTTTACTTATTTTCTTTTAGCTTATTTTCCGGACCTCCTCATACCTCCCTTTTTTGTATTCCACTTCAATTTATTGGTTCAGCAAATCCTTACCATTAGATTTTAACCCATTTATAACCCTTTTTTCATATTCTCTTAAGTCATTACAGCTGGAAACCCCTTAGTTGCTATCCAACATCATTCTATCGTTCTATCATTCATTAATTTTACAATATTTCTGTAGATAGTCTTTAAATTTCTTCCAGTCTTCTTCCACCAACTCTTCTCCCTGGTCTCGGATTCTGCCAGTCATTTCTGCCAATTCCATATAGTCCATCACCTTCATCTGCCATTCTTCCAAAGTGGGTAGATCTTGTGTCTTCCAATACTTTGCAATAAGTATTCTTGCTGTTGTTGTGGCGTACATAAAGAAAGTTCTGTCCTTCTTTGGCACCAATTGGCCGACAATGCCCAGAAGAAAGGCCTCTGGTTTCTTCAAGAAGGTATATTTAAATACCTTTTTCAGTTCATTATATATCATTTCCCAGAAAGCCTTAATCCTTGGGCACGTCCACCAAAGGTGAAAGAATGTACCTTCCGTTTCTTTACATTTCCAGCATTTATTATCGGGCAAATGATAACTTTTTGCAAGCTTGACTGGGGTCATGTACCACCTGTATATCATTTTCATAATATTCTCTCTTAAGGCATTACATGCCGTAAACTTCATACCTGTGGTCCATAACTGTTCCCAGTCAGCAAACATAATATTATGTCCAACATCTTGTGCCCATTTAATCATAACAGATTTCACCGTTTCATCCTGAGTATTCCATTTCAACAGCAAGTTATACATTTTTGACAAATTCTTAGTTTTGGGTTCTAGCAGTTCTGTTTCTAGTTTTGATTTTTCCACCTGGAAGCCAATTTTTTTATCCAAATTATATGCCTCCATTATCTGATAATAATGAAACCAATCTCTCACTTTGTTTTTTAATTTCTCGAAACGCTGCAATTTCAATTTGTCTCCTTCTTGTTCCAAAATTTCCCAATATTTCGGCCATCATTTAAAAACATTTAAAAACAAATCCATTATTCTCAACTCCTCAACTATCATTACCCTCTTTCCTTGACCTCCTCCTCCTCCACTTCCTTGTATCCTGGTTGTTAATTGTCCTTTCCATATTTCATAATATTCTGTCATTACATTACCTTAAACTATTTTAATCTTATCTTACTATAAAAAACCTTGAAACTTAAAACTTAAATCTTATTTTTACCAACTTCTCATAACCATAATATTCTTGCATAATTCTTTAAACATTTTTACTAAAGCCAAGTAATTTCATTCCAACATTTTTCTAACATTCATCAATTTTGTAAAACAGTCCTAGTAGTGAAAAAAGGAAATAAAAACAAATCCAATCTTCATCCAGCGTCCCTTCCTCCTGGTCCCGGGTTTTGTCAGTCCTCATTATCCCATCAATCTGGCGCATTAACCTGGTATCCTAATATCCAAGGCCCTTAAGTCTCTTCCATGTCCCTTCCGCAGCTCTTCTTCATATTTGTAACTGTATTTTCCCTTGTCTCCTCGTTTCACTCGTGGGAACTCCAGCTTAGCAATATTTTTGACCCTTCTCGACAGATCAGCCCCTTTTCCATAATCGACACTAAATTCCATGTGGTATTTAAAGACATGTTTCAAAATCCCTCCAAAAGCCCCCCCAATCCCAAACATCTCACGGCTCATTGCCAGACTTGAAAAGTCCAAACATCCCTGCATAGGAGGGTCTATCCAACCCCCCATTTCCAGACCAAACCAAACTTTTTCTTTCCAAATCTGGCTTTTTCCAAGTTCATTTGTCAAATCCAAAAGTTCATATTCCTGTTGGGCCTGTTTTGTCAGGGCACACTCCTGATTTAATTCCTGGGTGGGCTCCAAATATTTTCCCACTGCCTGTTCAAAATTTCTAATCGAATCAGCCATCAAATTCGTCTTCTCATGTAGCTGCTCCAGTAGGGCATTTGTTTTATAGAAAGCACACAACAGAGCTTCTGAATACATTGTCCTGAAGGTCAGATGTCTATTCCCACGATTATAATCTGTAACAGCTGCCAGCTCCCAGGAGTTGGTTACAGTTTCACAGTCTCCCTCTAGGGGGAAAACTTCTATTTAATCTTTCTTTTAAAGACAAGTCTAGCAACAGAGTTTCCTTTTTTCAGATTTTTTCAGATATTTTGTCAATATTTGTTCCTTTAAGGTGCGAAAGGAAACAATGGAATCACTATGTTTCTCTTCTTTTAGCTATCTGTCAAAAGCATTTGTCTCTGGTCAATGAGCTTCAAACGTCAGTCCTGACACCCCACTCCAGGATCAGGACGATGGAAAGTTACTTTACTTTAAACTCACTTCTGCAGGTTTAAACAGTCCAGAAAAGATCCCCCTTCTTCTCCTGCTGCCGAAGGGGGGTTCAACAATTTTAAATGATGAAAGCCAATCCTTTAGAAGCGATTTTCTGAGCTCTAGTTTACGTTGTCTTTGCTTTATTCTGTTTACAAAGAAACGGAAGGCTGACTTCCTGTTTAGACCTTCCCGTTTCAGTACCAAATTGAAATAAAAATTTTAAGTCCAATTCCTTTCTGCTCGCCAGTCCTTATTTAAAGCCCAATTGCTCAAAGTTTAAGTACTCACGGGTGCTTATTTTAGAAGCCAAATTTTCCCAGGAAAAAGGCAGTGCTCTCCAGCAACGGCTGTGCGGCTTCGCTCCACGGAAATAGCAGTTGACTCACAGCACCACGCCACTTCCCCCTCTTCGCTTCGGAGCCCGTTAGTGGGTTCCTTTGCGGGTTGGGGGGGCGCTAAGGGTGCCCGCCGAGTCCCATGGTCACAGGCTTCATCCGCCTGTGATTTTTAAAAGGGTCCCCACTTCACCGTAGCGGAAAAGACCCGTTTCGCGCGGAGCTAGTACCTCCAATTCAGAGGGAGTCCGCCATTGCCGATGGCGCCACCCCGCAAGTCCCCTATTTTGGACTGATTTCTTTGGCATAATTTCTTTAGAAGGCATGTGCAACCCTTCTTGAGCTTGGCTTTCAGTGCCTGCATATTAAAATCATACCCACTTTTCTGCTTTAGACGTCTGCAAAAAATGACTTTAGAGGCAACAAAAGAGTAGAATTTAGATAGCCATTTGCTTCAACTGGTCCTTTTTTTTTGTAAATTGCTTTGAGTGTGGTTGGTTCTTTTCATCCAAGATCACTACGTGCCCCAAATGAATAATACTGTGTAAGTAAAGTTAGTAACTTTATAAAGTGAGATGTAAGGTTATTACAGAATTTCTGCATGCAGTCTGTCTTTAGCATGAAGCAAACAAACTGTGTCCTAGTTTAAATGTCACAGTCAAATAGCTTCCCCAGGTCTGTTGTGTTTTATGTGTTTTTAACATTTCACTATACACTACGTCACTCGGAAAGGTGAAAGTCTATAGTAGATTGTAGGTAACTGAGCTATGTGTAAGCAACTTCAAACCTCTGAATCATTCCTTTACAGGCAAGATGCTCATACTAGAGTACAGGGATGGGGAACCTTTGGGCCCACTAGGTACTGCTGCACAAAAGTTCCCATATTTCTGAGCAGGGGCTGTGCTGGTTAGGGCTGATGGGAACTGGGAGTCCCAACATCTGCAAGGCCACAGATTCCCCCCCCCCCACCCCAATGCTAGTATCAGTGTGCTCCCAGCTTTAGGAGACCTAAACTTTCATTTTATATAGATGGGAGGAAACCAGTCTCTTCTAGTGTGCCTAATCTTGGCTTATATCTTATGTATAACTGGAAGCAAAACAAAACAGGCAATTTGCATCTTATGTGCATTTAACATGTGATTTCAGCAATATGTGCTTGGCGGCAGCTACATTCCAGCCTTTTTCTTCTGCCTGCTTCTGCCTCTCTGCTTGCTTCCTGCCATCGGTCCACAAACCCATTTCTGCCCAGGCAAGTACTGCTTGGCATGTTCTGTGAGTGGGGTGCCTTTGGTGGAAGTGTGGCAGCTCTGAGAGTGAAGATCCGCAATGTTCTCATGAGAAGTTGCAAGAAAGGCTTTTCATGGGTGTACTTGAGGCCTCCAGCTTCCTCCCACCTCCGAGCCTTCAACTTGCCAGTTGCCCCCTTTGAACAGTCATGGTTTCTCAAAGAATCCTGTGATCCTTAGTTAAAGGTACTGAGAGTTGCTAGGAGACCCCCTTTTCACCTCACAGAGTTACAACTCCCAAAGTTCCCATGCTAAAAGGATTGACTGTTAAACCACTCAGGGAATTGTAGCTAACAGAGGACTAGGGGTTTCCTAACAACTGCAGCACCCATAACAAATTGAAGTTCCCAAGATTCTTTGGGGAAATCATGACTGCTTAAAGCAATGTGCTATTGCTTTAAACATATGGTGCAGTTGGGGCCTCATTTTACTTGCTAAAGAATTGTGTTGCTGGTGCTGTATACCCCACTGTGCCCAATAAACAATGGTGCCTTTCAATGTATTTTCAGACTTGTCTCTCTCTTCTAGCAAAATATTCTATGGCAGATGTACATTAAATCCAGTTTGAGATTGCCCATCTGATAACATTATATAAGTACAGATGAACAGTCTGTGTATGTAACTAATAAAGCAGAATGTATCTTATAGAAATTGTGGATGTGTGTGGAATGTTTCAAAGCACCTAGCAGTACCATGAAGCTAGTGTCTTTGGGGGGGCAGCATCTTTCATGCATTTCGGTGTCAAAACATTTTTTAGAACCACGTGCAGGAGATAGATTTTGATGATGCCTCCTTATATATACTGGCCACATTCACAAAACACATTTAAAACACTATTGTTTTAAATAGTCATGGCTTCCTTCAAAGAATCCTGAGAACTGATTTGTTAAGAAGGCTGAGAACCCCTTTTCTGCTCCCAGAGCGGTTTATCAATCCCTCTTCACAGGGAACTCTGGGAATTGTAGCTCTGTGAGGAGACTAATGGGTCTTCTAACAACTCTCAGCACCCTTTGGCGGGAGCAGTGGTTGAGGCAAGAGAGCAGGCAGAGCTGCAGGCAACATGACCACCAGTCAGAAGCGTCAGGACTTCATGGCGGAAAAGTACTTGGCAGGAAACCAGAAGACAAAAACTGTGACAAGGCGTACGTGGTTCTGGGACAGTTCTTAGTGCTGAAGGACAATGACCTCTTCCGCGAGTGGCTGAAGAACATGTGCAGTGCCAACGCCAAGCAATCCAGAGACTGTTATGGCTGCCTGAAGGAATGGTGTGATGCTTTCTTGTGACTTTTGACCAAGGCCTGGTGGATGCTGTGAGGGCTTTTGTAGTTGAACAGAGATTGTTCCTCCCCATCTCTCTCAGCACCTACTTCATATAAACCTTCCAGCATCTACACAGGCTGCTGAGGGCTATTGCTCCCAACACTGGGGCAGGGTGGGGGGAAGCCATGGCTGCCTTTTAATGTAACTGAATCTTTTTTCCTCCAGGGAGAGGATTGAGAAACATAAAATGTTCTAAACATCAAGTAGGTCGTTGTTTTTTACGTGGCTTTAATAGAAACCCCCCTCACTGTTAGGCCACCCAACTCCAGAACCAGACCTGCCTGCTAACAATAATGGAAGTTCCCCTACTCCCTTTGTTTAAGCTCCAATTAGACTGAGATTTACCCGTCAATTCTGAAGACAAAAGATGTTATTAGAATTATTATTTTTGTGATTTCTCTCCAGTGTTTGATCCCCGCTATAATTTTTATGCTGCTCAGTTTATTGGCAAGAACCAAAAATCAGCTGTGTTAACTAAAACAACTCTGAGCACCCTTAACAAACTGCAGCTCCCAGAATTCTTTGCAGAAAACCATTACCAGCTAACACTTGTTCTAATCAGTAAACTCAATTAAACTAATGGACCCAAGTTAGTCTCGTTCATTAATTTCAGTGGATCTACTCTGAGTAGGACTAACATTGGCTACAGCCCATTGCTTATGAATGGATCACACAGAATTCAAACACAAAAGGCAGGAGCAGATTTTATTGCAACCCATGGACTTATAAGGCAGCCTCTTGTGGCATACTGTTTTGCAGGAAGATTAATTTGTCAGTATGCAGCAGCTTTAGAGAGAATGCCTTCTTCCCAAGACAAAAGGGGGAGTGGGAGATCCTCAAACACTAACATCTCCTGCACCTTTGGAGCATCTCTGTAACAAGTAGATCTTGGTACCTTGTTTCACCCCGCAAATAAAAGCATATTGATCATAACCGTGGTCAACTCCATCTTTGTGTGAGAAAGATGAGGAATATAGTGTGATTGCCCCCCAAATCAATCTTGCTTCAAAGTCAGACTTTTCGTCCACCTAACTCAGTTCAGTCCACTCTAAAGCAGGCGAAATTCTGCCACTGTCCACCAGACAATGGTGAACTCCTAATTCCTATCAATGTCAGCCAGCCTATTTCAATGGTCAGGGAGGATGAGAGCTATGATTCAGCACTGTCTGGAGGACCACAGCTTCCGCACTCCTTGTCTACTCCAGGGATACAGGCAGGACATGGTCATTTCCCAGGCTGGCAACTCAGAAGCATTTTTAACTGGCAATGTCAGCAGTTCAGCCTGGGACCTTCTGCATATCCAGTCTGTACTCTTCCGCTAATAATCTAGGGCCTCTCAATTGTAAATAAACCCACTCTAAAACCACCTCAAAGTAAAAAAAATAAAAATTGCTCAATTTCACTTCTGTTACGGCACCCGTCAGCAAGGCTCAAGGTCTCTTTCACAAGTAAAAATGTCTATCATGTTTATACAATGAAGCATGCAAAGTTAAAAACAAACATTTTATTAAGCACGGCAGCCTAGCAAGGTTCCACAAAAGAAACCATCAAGTAAGGCAGAGATCCCATCTTTGAAGGGAAAGCAAGACTTGCTCTGCTTGGAGGAGGAACTCCATTTAAAACCAAGAGGAGAGAAGATCAGTCTCTTCTGCTATTTCTAAACGGGGTTTGTTGGGCTCCTGAAACAAATTCCTGCTTTCTTCCGAAGCTCACAGGTACCAGGCACTGCCATTGTCCGCCCTTTGGGCTCTAGAACTCAAAGTTCCCAAACTGAGATGAACGGTTGTTTGGTTTGGGCTGGGGTTTGTAGCCAATCCGGTCATGTATCATCTGCTCCCGGCTCTTATGATCAGTGCTGAGTCCCAGCGCACCCTCACCATCGCTGCCTCCCACCACGTCCACCTCCTCACGCTTCCTACGACTCTGTGGAAACAAATGGGAAGCATGATTAAAGAAAACTTCTCCAGGACAATCACATATGTGTCTCCTCCACCCATGACATGTCTTCTTTTTCAAATATAGCTGCAATGTATCAGATTCTTTGCTTTCAGATTTAAGACACTGCAAGCTGTCAAAAGGTTCTGCCACAGAAAGGTGCCAAAGACCTTTACTTGTGAGTGCAGGGGGCTAACATGAAGGCAACCTCAAGAATCATTTGGCATTTAGATCTGCTATTGTGCACGCACAAACACACCTTCTTGCACAGGAATACAGGTAGCAGTTTTATACCAAATTGGACCATTGTTTCATCTTGCTCAGTATTGTCTACTCTAACAACAATATTGCAGGATTTCAGGCAGGGAGTCTCCCAGCCCTACCTGGGAGACTGAACTTGGGAGCTTCTGCATGCAAAGGAAATGCTTTACAGCTGAGCTTATGATCATCTAACATAGAACACAGGAAGCTGCCTTTTACCGAGTCAGACCATTGGATCCACTTAGCTCAGTATTGTCCACCCTGTTTGGCAGCACTTCTCCACAGTTTCAGGCAGGAAGGCTCTTCCAGACTTATTTGGGGATACAGTACTCACAATTGAACCTGGGACCTGCTCAATGCAAAGAAAACCCTTTGCCACTGAGCTGCGACCTTTCCCCAGCCAACAACCTTATATTAAAACAAGCAAATAGCAGCCCTGAGGAGCCGGTGTTCTTTCTCCATACTGTGAATAATTTTATAAGCTTGGTTCTGCATGTTCCACCCAAGTAAGAACGGTAGGAGGGGGGAATTGCATCCAACCCCAGCGGGTGGCTCTACCTCACCGCCTGTTTACTATACTCAGTACCCTCCTGATTGAGACAGAGCAGCCCGGGCCAGGCAGCTCAATAACAGGATGGCTACTCCCCTTGTGAGGAGAAACAGCTTTTTAAAAAAGAAAAGAGAGAGCAAGGACAAGAGAATCTCTAAGACATCACCTTGCCAACAAAGGTCCATATAGTTAAAGCTATGGTTTTCCCAGTAGTGATGTATGGAAGTGAGAGCTGGACCATAAAGAAGGCTGATCGCCGAATAATTGATGCTTTTGAATTATGGTGCTGGAGGAGACTCTTGAGAGTCCCATGGACTGCAAGAAGATCAAACCTCTCCATTCTGAAGGAAATCAGCCCTGAGTGCTCACTGGAAGGACAGATCGTGAAGTTGAGGCTCCAGTACTTTGGCCACCTCACGAGAAGAGAAGACTCCCTGGAAAAGACCCTGATGTTGGGAAAGATGAAGGACACAAGGAGAAGGGGACGACAGAGGACGAGATGGTTGGACAGTGTTCTCGGAGCTACAAACATGAGCCTGACCAAACTGCGGGAGGCAGTGGAAGACAGGAGTGCCTGGCGTGCTCTGGTCCATGGGGTCACGAAGAGTCGGACACAACTAAATGACTAAACAACAACAAAGCATGTGCAGAGTGCGCAAACAACAACACCACCACCGAAGAAAGGTGGGCAAGGAGCGCCTCGCCGTCCCGCAACCAACCACCCACTCACCCACCCACCTCGAGTTCCTTGCGGGCGCCGTCGAACTCCTCGATGTCGTCCAGCTTCAGTTCAAGCCGCGTCGGCTTCCGCCGCAGCATCTTGCAAGTACACCTTTCCCCCCGCGGCTCTCCCGCGCGTGCGCAGCAGCAACCCGCTCTTTTCTTCACCTGCACCTCTAGTTCAGACGCCAACGCCAGAGGCTCGATCCCACCATGCCCCACGTCGCCGGCCAGCAACCCGGAAGGTCTCGCTCCGCATAACCATAGAGCTCCTAGGCAGGTTAGAGTGACCCGCTCTCCGGGACGGAATGGAAAGGCATCATTGGCTGTGGCGCTCCGCGAGGGCGGGGGAAGCCGCTGTGCCGGAAGTGTTTGTGGGGAGCCCGTTGTGTGCGATTCCCCCACTACAGAGCCCCGGTCTGAGAAGAGGGGTTGGGAAAGCGCCATGGCTGCGTCGCGGATCGCCGTGGTGAATAAGGCAGGGAGCTTGAAACTGGGATATAATGTGGTTTCTTAGTTTAAAAAACGTGTATCTTTTCATAGAAATGATAAAATGAAAAATCTGTTTGAAATAGACGCCAGTGTCTACTTATTTACTGCAGTGACTAACGTAACCTCACGTCGGTAGTAAATGTTTTTAAAGCGTAACGGATTGTATCCAACTAAAGCTCAATTCAAGGTTGGACTCATTTGAATTAATGAATATGACTCGCTTGCGGCTGTTAATTTCAGTGGTTCTACTCTTTCAGTGGAGCGGAGTTGGGTGCAACTCAACGCTTCGGCTTCTGCCACAAAAGGCAGAATGTTATGCTTTAAGATTTGTAATATTTCTGCTGCATTAAAATAACAAGGCATTCTTTGCCACCTTAAAGACTAACAAACGTTGTTGTTGCAAAACCACCTATTAGAGTGGACTTGTAGTCCATGAAGAGTATGCCAGAATATATATATATATATATATATATATATATATATATATATATATATATATATATGTATGTATGTTAGGATTGTATCCAGTGCTATCTCTACACAGAGCAGACCCACTGAAATGAATAGACATAACCAATTCAAGCCCCTTAGTTTTACTGGGCCCACTCAGAGCAAGATATGGATACAGTCCTTTGCTTTTAAAGTAGCATGATACTCATGGACTAATATGACTTTTCCTGTGGAATATTTTATGTTAGTCACTGTAATAAATATATTACCAAACAGTATAATCCTTAACCATGTCAGCTCAGAAGAAAGTCCTATTCAGTTCAGTAGGGCTGACTCCCACAGAGGTGGGCTTAGGGTTTTAGTCTTAGTGATTAACATTATGCTGGGATTCAAAACAAAATTGTCTCATGTACTGTTTGATGGGGTGGGGGCTGTCAGATATGGGCAGATGTCATGAGTCAGGAGTATAGGGGGAGGGGAGCTGGTTGCTGCCTTTTGGCCCTATTCCTTTTCAGCCTCCTTTTCTGCCTCAGTCTGGACTGCTCTCTGCCCCAAGTCTCTTCCTGCTCACTAAAGCCTGTTGCATCTTCTCCCACTGACCACGCATCACTGTCCCCCTGGCTCTGAACCTTCTTCCCCAGTTCTCTGCATCAAGCCAGCCTATGACAGCAGGTGGGGGGAAATCCACATTTGCTCTCTTACTTCTCCATGTAGGCTACTGCTGGGTTTCCTTCTTGCAGGGTTCAAAAACAAAGGCTTCAGATGAAGGGGATGCTCCTCCAGCCAAGAAAGCCCCAATTTTCTATGGGAGCTTGGAGGAGAAAGAGCGAGAGCGTCTTCTCAAAGGGGAATCTGGGATGATGGGCAAGGATGCGGTCAAAGCAGCTATTGAGGCTGGCAACATCAATATCACCAGTGGTAAGAGATGGTAATGAGCTGACTGGGAGATGGAAGGAAAAGGATGGAGGGAAGAACTGCTAAGTGGGGCTGATAATTTGTTTAGAATGCTTGTAAGCAGGTTGTTTTCAGCAAATGCTCTCAGAGCTTACAGTTCAATACTAAAATTACAATTAAATTAGGAAGTCCTTTAAAACAAATCACACTAAAGCATTACACAGCATAATGGAGATTAAACGAGATGCTGACATAAAACCACGTGCTGCAGTAGAACATTTTAAAAGTTTGTGCTAGCAAAGAAGGCATTCACCTGGTTCTGACAGAATGCCACATCTAAGAAGCCTGTGTCATTGTCCACCATACTTCCAAGGGTGGTAGGACCTAGAATAGATCTTAATGTTTGGGTGGGTTCATGCGGGAACAGGTAATCTTTCAACTAGCCTGGCCCCAACCCATCTGGGGTTTTGTAGGTCAAAATCTGCACTTTGGCTTGAGCTTGGCAATGAACTTTAATCCAGTGTATCTCTTTAGGACAGGCAAAATAGCTTCCACATGTCCAGTCCCATTTATTTGCTTTAACTGTAGTTTCCAAGCAATCTTCAAAGACAGCCCCAAGTACAGTGCATTGTAGTAATCATTCCATGGATAAATGTGACCAGGCTATCTTTATCCCAGGGATGCTATCAGTTATACATACAGTGGTACCTCTGGTTACAAACTTAACCCGTTCCAGAGGTCTGTTCGTAACCGGAAACCGCTCATGACATGCTAATGGCACCTCCCGCTGCTGCCACACCACCAGAGTGTGATTTCTGCTCACATCCTGGGGCAAAGTTCGCAGCGAGGGGCGTCTACTTCCGGGTTAGTGGAGCGCATAACCCAAAGAATTCATAAGGGGGGTGGTTCGCAACACGAGGTACCACTGTAGTTCTTTATAGGAGAAAGCAAGCAAGAGACAAATCCCTGCCCTGAGGTCTTTATAATCTAAGTCTAGATAGGGGTGGTAAGAAGCAAAACACTAGATGAGAAGGAGTGTCACAGGTGGCAGCAGATCAATGTAGGTACACTCTGCTTAGGTTTCATTTCAGGGGAGGAAATGGTTGTTGGCTAGCTCCTGCCCATCTACAGGTCCTTTTTGTTCCCTCTGGATATAAAAATGTGTACTGCCAGTGGCCATAAAAGATTGTGCTGTCTTAACCGCCCCCAAGCAATACCTTAATTACATTGTGCCTTTGTATGAATTTTGATTTTAAGCCATTTGGGGAGCCACTTTTGGCTGAAAAGAGGGGTGTAGATCAAAGTCTTAAGCCACAGGCCTCACTGATAACATAAGCTTTGACCTGGACACTCAAGGAGCAGAGAGAGGTGACGCAACATATACCACATTTTGTTGCTCTTTGCTTGTGGCTTCATTGGAATGAAGCAAACTTACGAAGTGAGGGTCAAGTGTTGAGGCTTTGTAGGGTCCTGTTGGGGTTGTATTTCCTATAACTTTTGGCTTTCTACTATGATCAGGTGAAGTTTTTGACTTGGAAGAGCACATCAGCGAGCGCCAGGCAGAGGTCCTGGCAGAGTTTGAGCGCCGGAAGCGGGCCAGGCAAATCAATGTTTCCACAGATGACTCAGAGGTCAAGGCCTGCTTACGAGCCCTCGGGGAGCCCATCACACTTTTTGGAGAGGGCCCTGCAGAAAGGAGGGAGAGGTGAGAGAGGATGAAATTGACTTGCTCTCACTTCTTTTTCCAGTTCATTGATGTGACTCATATAAACAAAGGCAATTTAATCTTCACTTTATTTCTCAACAGGCTACGTAATATTCTGTCTGTGGTTGGCACGGACGCATTGAAGAAGACCAAAAAAGATGATGAGAAGTCCAAGAAATCAAAAGAGGAGGTAATAAATTTTAAAGTGTGTTATGAGTGACAGCAGCTCTGGGGTTTCAAATGGGAGTCTTCACAAACCCTAGGACCTTTTGTATGCACAGCTCACACTTTCCCACTGGGCTCTGACCTTTCCCCTTAGCTATAAATGTGTGCCCACTATACTAGCCAAGTCTCACAAGAGATTCCCACCCCTTTAATGTTTCCTTTCTCTTAGTATCAGCAAACCTGGTACCATGAAGGACCAAATACCTTGAAGACAGCCAGACTGTGGATCGCCAACTACTCTCTCCCTCGGTAAGGGGATGGGATTCAGAAATGCTAATGCAGACATTGATGAGGCCTTGTATATCTGTTGTCCCTAACTAGAGTGGTGGTGATGGTTGAGAAATGGGGGATTTCAAACCCACCTCAAAAGACAGGTGGCACATGGCAGAAGAATTGTCACCATTACAACTTGCAGGCCTCTGCAAGGGTTGAATATGGGCAAGACCTGGTTACATTAATTTTTGTCCCCTTCACAGGGCAATGAAGCGATTGGAGGAAGCCCGGCTGCTCAAGGAGGTCCCTGAGGCCACACGGACATCCCAGAAACAGGAGCTGCACAAATCTCTAAGGGTAAGTGGGACCCATCTCTGCTATGACTTAAAAGTTCTGGGCACTGGGCTGCTGCAGCCCAGAAGGCCCCCCGAGATGCAGAGGTTCAAATGAGCTTGCAGAAGGCTTCTGTGCCTCTGCTCCTCCTCAGCATAGTTCAATGGTAAATGCTTTGAATGTGGATGATCCCAGCTTGACTCCCTGGCATCTCCATCTCCAAGAACACCTGGACAAGGAAAGATTTCTGCTGGTTGCTTGGAATTCACCTGCCAGTTCAGAGCACGTAACATTGCACTAAATGGGCCCAACAATTCAGCTCAGTAGAAAACACTACTGGGGGTGAGGTGGGGGAGCAGCCTGGGCAGGAAACGCCATCTCTTTTCTTTACCATCTCAGGGCCATCTCATTTTAGTGAGCCCATCAGTTCCTCTGGTGGCAAAATATTATCTTTTTTTTTTTCCCTTTCAGTCTTTGAATAATTTCTGCAGCCAAATTGGGGACGACCGCCCTATCTCCTATTGCAACTTCAGCCCCAACTCCAAGCTCCTGGCTACAGCTTGCTGGTAAACTTTATTCTGCTTTTTATTATCTCCCTCCCAATCCTGCTAAGTTCTCCTATAGTGCACAGGAGAGGCTGCCTGAGCCGTTGAGGGCAGTCATAGACTCATAAAATTGTAGCGCTGGAAGGGATCCCGAAAGTAATCTTGTTCAAGGCCGGCAATTAGCAAGCTCGGGAAGGCTATTGTGGGAGTATTTAGAAAGTGATAGTGCTGTGGGTGCATTTTATCATTTTGTTGAAGGTTGTTTTTAGACTTGCTATCTTCTGTTTTGTTTTTAGACTTGTTATCTTGCAACTGGCGTGTGTGTTGCTATTGAATTTTGCTTGGTGTTTATGTTTATGATTTTTTTTTTTACTCTTAGCTTCCTTGATTGGTTTTGTTTGGTTGGTTTTGTTTGAAAAACAGAAAGACAAGGGATTGAAAACATTTTAAGATAAAATAAAATGCCAGTCAGTTTTCCTTCTGCCTTTCCTCTCCCAGGAGCGGCCTCTGTAAGCTGTGGTCAGTGCCGGATTGTAATCTCATCCACACTTTGCGAGGTATCGTATCTGTTTCCTACCGCACCCATTGCCAAAGCAACCTGCTTTTCTCTTATCTTCCCTCAAATGACTGGAGCAATTATATGGCTGATTAGGAGCATAAGGCTACATGGGTGGGAGGCTATGAATTTTGAGAGTGGTGCTGTGCAAACTTCTTCCTCCCCCCCCACCTTGGGCTTGGGTGAGATGGCATTCCTTTCTCGAAGACAGCCTGAACTCTAATAATCTGTGTTGGGAGTCATATCCTATAGGCCCACTGCTTAGCTGCTGACTAGTTCAGGGCTTGGGAACGTCAGGCCCGTGGGCCACATGTGGCCCTCACAGCCTCTCTGGCTCTTGGGACTCTCTTCAAGCTGCACCAACCCTGCTTGGCACCCTCTAGTGTTTTTACTTGGGTGGAGTGTGTCCTTGAATTCTGATCAGGCCTGGAAGGAGACTAGAAATGGGAGTGTGAAGGCAGGTAGCCTACTATACAAAGGGGAAAGCTGCATTTGTTGCTCCACCTTCTTTTGCTTTTGGCCCCTCCCACTATTGGCATGCAGCCATCCTCCATTCAGGCCAGCCAGAGTCATTTTCAGAATTCAAGGATGCAATCCGGGCTGGCAGAAGACACTCAAGAAGGGCGTGAAGCAGGGACAGTGAAGTGTGTGGCCTGAGGAGAAAGAGTGAATTAGTGTGGGGAGAGTGCCAAGGACCAAAGTGGAAGGCCTTGAGAGCCACATTTGGCTTACAGGGCCAAGCTTTCCCACCCCTGCTTTAGCACAAAAACTAAAATTGGAGTGATTCCCAGTCAAATTTGGAGTGATTCCCAGTCTCTTCGGAGCAATAGGATGAGGCCCAGACTCAGACAGAGGAAGCAAGCTTAAAATTGGATGGCTCTCAAACTGTCTGTCTCGTCTGTTCCCAAGGGCACAACACCAACGTTGGAGCCATTGTCTTTCACCCCAAGGCAACCATCTCCCTGGACAAGAAGGACGTTAACCTGGCTTCATGCGCAGCGGATGGCTCTGTCAAACTCTGGAGTCTTGAAAGGTATGCCTGGGCCCAGGAAAATCAGTTGCCTTCCCTTCCTTATTTTATTGGCTGCTGCGGGTGGTAGAGAAAAATATTAAAGCAGCCCAGAGAATGGCTTCCTGTTTAACTTCCTTCTGCAACAAACAAAAAGCTAACACAAGTGGCTGAGGCAGGGGCATGACCACACCATACTTTTAAAGCACATGGCTCCCCCCAAAGAATCCTGGGAGTTGTAGTTTGTTACAAGTGCTGGGAATTATAGTCCTGTACGGGTGAACTATAGTTCCCAGAGTTATTTTGCCATGGGTGCTTTTTGGGGCCTGATCCAGCAGTACTCCTCCTTATAATGAGGCTTCTTTTCTGTGTTACTGTTTCTAAAGCTTTATAGAGACACGAGTTTGCTTGGCTTATTGGTTGTGCCCCCGGCCCAAACTGTGAGTTGTGGGGTTCCCAGTTCTCCCTCATGTTATATTTGTCTTACATTTTACACCTCATGTCTTGCTATGTCCCCTGTTAGTAGCACCCAGACAAGCTGGGTTTGTTCCAACAGTCAAGGCGCTGTGACTCTTGGGGAAGACAGTTGATTTTGTCAGTGCCTTATCCAAGGAAACAGAGAGCGCAGATTCTTTAATTGGGCCTCAGGGAAGAGGTTTATTTCTGTCAGATACTGTTGCTGTGGGCAGAAGCATCAGTGGCGGTAAATTCACACTCCTTATCTCAGTCTTGGGTGCCTGTGAGGTCATAGAATCATATAATTGTCAAGTTGGAGGGGACCACGAGGGTCATGGAATCCAACCCCCTGCAATGCAGGAATCTTTTGCTCAAACTCATATTTAGTGATAAATTTTCTCTCACCTGTTGAACTCAAGACCCTCTTTTGCAACAGTGAGGGACCTGTGTCCCATGGGCCTGACTGGGCCTGGCAGGGAACCTGATATGGCCCATGGGGCCATTTTTGCCAAGCCGCACCTGCCCCACCCCTGACATATTGTATAATTTGGGGCAGGTAAAGACACGGCCACAAAAGGAACATGTAGAAGAGCTTTTAAAATGTGTTGTTCTGGGGCCACTCTGGCTTGTTATATTGATGTCAAATTCAAACCCCACTGGGTTAGGCTTCCTTCTGGAGTTCCCTGAGTTCCTTCACCTTTTATTTAAGAAAGTCAGGGTTGCGTGTACAGGACTGGATCATTCCAGCAGCAAGGGGGCTCAGTCAAACTGAAGAGAGCAGCTACAGTAAGTGGAGCTGGTCTAGTAACTCTGATACTTGAGGAAGTATTAAGACTCCCCCCCCTGCCAATGCGGTTACTGGTTCACTATCCGATCGCTTTCTTTTGGAACACAGGGTTGCAGACCCATTGAAATGCATGGACATGGTTAACCTAGGTTCATTAATTTCATTGGGTCTGCACTGAAAGGAACTTAATTGAATACAACCCCATAGGAAGCTGCTTTATAGCAAGCCAGACTAATTGCCTCTCAAGGCCACTGTTGTCTGCTCTGACAGGCAGTGGCTCTCCACAGTTTCAGGTGGGAGGATTTCCCAGCCGTACTTGGAGACACCAGGGATTGAATCTGGGATTCTTTTGCCTGCAGAGTGTGTCTACCACTGAGCCACAACTGCTCTGCTTGGGCAGTCAGGGTTTTCCCTTCTGTTTCGAATGCCCTTTGATTACTTTAATATTTGTACTTTGCAGCCCTGGGAACAATGGGGAGTAGCCTACATGAAGCATCCCAAGCTGCCTGTGTATTTTTGCAGCCAGTCAGAGACAGAGACAGCATTGGTTTGTTTCCTTGTGAACTAGTTTTGCAAAGACCAATCACAACATATTTTAGGCTTGAAAGGCAGCAAGCAGTGTACAAATCTTATAGTGTACTATAACTAAGCTGTTGATAAAGTCATTGGATAAAGCCAAGCTAGTCTGTGAATCTTTCAGTAACAACTGAAACCCTTTTCTCTTCTGGGCAGCCTTTGGGGGGGTCACTTACCAGTGGTAAGTAGAGTAGCTACTGTAAATTTTACCTTCACACAGCAGATTAGTTTCTGTACACACACTCTGTCCTCCAGCCAGCCAGCTGGATCCACCCATCACACCTTTCTCCTCTTCTGTATTGCTGCCTCTTTATTTTATTTATTTATTTATTTTCAAGGTTTCAAATTGATTTTCCTAAAAAAATTTTAAGACAGACAAACAAACAAACAAACATAAATCTCAACCGTATTTAAACCAATCTTAGTAACATTGTTAAGTGACTTCCTCGTATCCCCCTGGTTGAATTTCAGTGTATATTATTTTAACGGTTTTCCAAATCCAATATTCTTATAAAATTAACTTAATCACTTAGCACCTTTCTTTCTTCCCAGTTCGTCATTAAACATATTGATTCATCACATTACATATTTAAATCCTAAGCCTACCTGATATTTGCCAGTTTTTCCAATTAAGTTAACTTAACATATTTAACTAAATAGTCTTTAAATTTCCTGGTAATCCTCCTCCTTCTGGTCACGGACTCTTCCAGTCAGGTTGGCTAGCTCCGAAAAGTCCATCATCTTCATCTGCCAATCTTCCACTGTTGGTACTTCTTGTGTTTTCCAAACTGCCTCTTTATTTTAGTCTCACTTACGGAACAGCCAGCACCATCAAGACTTTGCCATGAGATGTTATGTTTCTTTCAGTGATGAACCAGTGGCTGACATCGAGGGACACACAGTGAGAGTAGCCCGGGTGGCATGGCATCCCTCTGGCAGGTTTCTGGGCACCACCTGGTAAGTCAGAGGAGGGGGTGCGGCCCAAAGGGTCACATGTGGCACCTGGTCTAATTTCTTGTGGGTAGCAAGGAGGAGAATAAGTAGGGAAATGATGTGATGGAGGGAGAGGAAGAGCAGAGAGCGGCAGAAAGGAAGAAAAGGGAGTGCCTTCCATTGTTAGTAGTCTCGCCCTCACTGGCAATGCCACCGCCATGGGTTACCTTCAAAAGAATTCTGCCCTCGATAGAAAAACATATCCCCTTGTGATATGTTACTTCTTTCCACTCAGCCCAGCACTCATTACACAACACTGGAAAGTGAGAGGTCGGAATGGGAGGGAGCTGCAGTTGAAGATCCCAATACTTCCTCAGTGAGATTGGCAACTGAGCAGGGAATTGAATTATGTGTCCTAAATGCTCCTCATATCCCTGTATCAGTTGGCTGATCGTCTCAGTTTGTGGGGGCCAGGGGCAGATTAGATTAATTCCATGGTCTCAGCTTGGAGTGGAGATCAGGATAGACAATCCAGCCACCTGCTTGAACTTCGGGCGGGACGACCTGTTAGGGACTTGTGAGATATTCACGTGGGTCTTTGTCTCTTCTCCACCCCCCACCCCCACCCCCGCTGCAGCTATGACCACTCTTGGCGCCTGTGGGACCTGGAGGCTCAGGAGGAGATCTTGCACCAGGAGGGGCACAGCAAAGGAGTTTACGACATCGCCTTCCATGTTGATGGCTCCCTTTCTGCCACTGGGTAAATCTACATGCAAGTCCTAACCCTCCCTGGGGGTGTCACTGAGCGAGTATCAGCCAGTCAGTAATGATGCTCATTCCTGCTAGTTCTAAAATGCCAGAAAAGAGAGAGAACTGGTTAGGACCAACAGAAGATCCCACACAAGTCTTCGCTCCTGGAGCTAAAAAGTCACGGGGTGGAAATTCTAATGAGGGAGGGGCCATAGCTTTGATAAGAGCATCTGCTCTGCGTGGAGAAAGTCACGGCTTCAATCCCCAATGGTTATCTTCCTATCTACAATCCTGGAGAGCAGCTGCCAGTCAGTGTAGACACTACTGAATTAGATGGACCAATGTTCTGACTCATTTCATTTCAAGGAAACTTCCTTCGTTCCTAATAGCTTGACTGTATTCCTGAGTTTATACTACTCATTAAAATAAAAGTTTCAACTATTTAGGGTAATATTAAGATTTGCCCCATCATTGTTCCTAATTTGCAAATTCTGATCTGGGCAGCTCTTGCTTTAGCTTGTTTGTAATTGAGTCGATCCTTGATTGTCACATAACTATGCTTTGGAACTCCCTGCCTTAAGCAAGCTATATAGTTCTAGGCACCTACTGAAATTTTTTTTTTATTTTTTTTTGGTTTGACAAGCCTACCCAGGTGCATAATTTAGTTACTTTGTTTTTAAAGTTCTGCTTATTTTTATGTGCGTTTATAATGCCAATGGCTTTTATGTATATTTGCTTTTTAATTGTTTTGTAGATTTTAGCTATGTTTCACTTACAGTTTTTGTACTCTTAGATAACTTTTTGATTTAAGTGCATTATAGATATTCTAAATCTATACAAACAAAGTGTGCAAATTAGACTTTGCTACATGTGATTTGCCAGGTAGGTCAGATCTGGGTCCTGCTTGCAAAACCTTGGATCTGCAGACAGGAGGTGGTAGTAACATGGGAGGCAATCCAAGCTGTATTGCAGAAAGGCTTTGCTCCAGTTTAACGGCTGTGGTTCACAGAAGCTCCTTTGGCTCCTGTTTAGTGATGTTAAGAGGCATCCAGCCTAGGTGACAACTAAAGAGGAAAGAAGATCCAAAGATGGCTTTAAGTGAAGCCTCTTATTCAGGGTGGAAGCACAGGAAGGGGTTTATGTGAGAAAAAGATTGTTTGATATTTTCCTCTTCCTTTCAGTGGCCTTGATGCATTTGGCCGCGTGTGGGATCTGCGCACGGGGCGTTGTATCATGTTTTTGGAGGGTCATCTCAAGGAGATCTATGGGATCAACTTTTCCCCTAACGGGTAAGAACCAATTTGCTATCCCCTCTTGGGGTGCAGGTCTTAATATTGACACACAGACAACTAACTTCTGCTCGGAGTAGATTAATTGAAATTAATGGAACTAATTTAGCCTGCATGCACACTATATATTCAAAGCACATTTCCCACCCCAAATCATCCTGGGAACTTTAGTTTCCCCCTCACAGAGCTTATAATTCCCTATACCCTTAGTAAACTACAGTTCCCAGGATTCTTTGGCAGAAGCCGTGTGCTTTAAATGTATGCTGGGTACATAGCCTTCCCCCCTCCCCCAATATATTTTATTAAAGCTTTTTCATAATCATGTGGGATTATGAATAGGGCTGAAACTGGGAACAACCCCCTTGCACGCAAACCCGAATTCCTCCTCTTCCGTACTTCTCATAGGTACCACATTGCCACTGGAAGCGGCGACAACACCTGTAAAGTGTGGGATCTCCGCCAGAGAAAGTGCATCTACACCATCCCTGCCCATCAGAACCTGGTGACCGGAGTGAAGTTTGAACGTAAGTCTCTGCAGCTGCTAAGGCCTTTCCCCAGAAACTGAGGATATATAATGGGCTGAAAAGTACCTTGTCTATGGTTTCCATGTGCAACATAGATTCCCAAGACATAGATATATACCGCTCCCCATCCTCCCCAAATACACTGGCTCTTGAGAATAGCCTGTATGCTCTGTCACTCGCCCTCCCTCTTCCTGCATCCCCCCTGTTCCCTGCTTATGGTTGGCTTCTGGGTAAGGCTTTGGGGAAACTGGTAGCACTCTGGAAGTTATTGGACTCCCAACTCCCATCAGCCCCAGCCAGCATAGCTAATGGTCATGGACGATGGGAGTTGTAGTTCCTCACCCCTGCTGTAAGTGGTGAATCTCTATATTGCCTCCTTAGTCCTCCTCTTTACATCCTGTTATTTTTCTCTTTCCCGCCACCCAGCAAATCATGGCAACTTCCTACTTACTGGCGCTTATGACAACACAGCCAAGGTCTGGACGCACCCAGGCTCATCCCCGCTGAAAACCTTGGCAGGACATGAGGGCAAAGTCATGGGCTTGGACATCTCCCTGGACGGGCAGCTGATCGCCACATGCTCTTATGACAGGACTTTCAAGCTTTGGATGGCAGAGTAGGGGGAAGGAGCATTTATGCCGGATCCACAGCCAAGGAAGGCAGCCTGCTGTGACTCCCTGGGCCTCCGCCACAGATCAGGGCATGGCTTAATGCGCTTCTGGGATACTGCCTCCTCCTCACACCTGCACACCCTCTGGTCAGGCCAAGCTGAGTTTGAGAACGCCTTTCCTATTGCATTTTGCTGTAGTTGTGTACTCTCCCGTCCCTTCCCTGTGGAATGGGCTTGCATTGATCCAACACCACCAGCCTTTAGGAATACCCATGGTGCTAGCAGAGCTGGTAGGGTGGGTTGTTCTGGTTGTTATTTGGGAGTGGGGTCACAGCTTCTCACTCGGACAGAGACTTTTCTTGAAAAACGACACCCTAACATTAAAGCAGAGTGGCTGCTTGAAAATGGTGAAGCCTGTGTGGGTTGTGTTTTTGACACATTGTTTCTTGAGCCAAACAGCCTCTGGTGATGGGGTGCCTCCCCTGCCCCACCCCTCAGTGCTCAGCTTTCCTGTTTCCATGGAATCATCAAGTTGGTAGGGACCTTAAAGATCATTAGCCCAGGAATGGTGAAACCACAGGCCCCCTAAGCCAGATGTGACCCTCCAGGCTTCCCTGCCTGGCCCTCAGTACTCTCCCCTGGCCACAACCCTCCGCAAACCATGTTTCACATCCTCCCTGAGAGTTTTTGCCTGGCAGGAATATGTCCTTTCACTCTGATAATACTCTTGCTTGCCTAGATGGAGGATATGGAAGGGTGTGTGTGGATATGGAAACTGGCCTGCTGCACAGAGGTAACATTTACATTAGCTGCCCTACTCACTTTTGCCTCACCCCACCTACCACCAGCATGTGGCGCTCAGAAGGTTGCCCAGAACGGAATGAGGTAATTGGGTTGGAAAAAAGATTTTCCACCCCTGAATTGGCATTTCCTTGTAGGGAAAGGCGCTGCAGCCACCCCACTAATGTTCATTTTGTGTGTCCCTTTCCCAATCCACCCTGTCCATGCTAAACCTACCTCCTTGCAAGACCCAAAAGATTGCTTTGATCCTATTATCAGCCCCCACTCTTACAAGCTGATGCAATTTGAAACAAAACACTGCAGCATTGAGATACAAAAGTTTTAATGTCACTGCCATTTGGCTCTCTAACCGTTAGTGCATACACCAGGAGAGAGAAAAAACGTTGAGCATCTGCCTTCATTTTTGTGCCTGCATGACTTGAGTACACAGAGGAGACCATCTCCAAGCCTGGACAGAGAACAGTGATGATCTGCAGCCTCGGTGGTTCCACATTCAGCAGTGCAGTCAGTGTTCTCTGGATGTTGGGAACTCTTCATTGGCTGCAGCAGAGGCATTTGGCACAGGGGAAGAGTCCGGTTTGGAGGGTCGGCATAGCTCAGTGGTAGAGTCTTACATGCAGAAGCTTCCAGGTTCAATCCCCAGAATCTCCAGGTAGGAATAAGAGAGACAGACCACTGCCTGAAACCCTGGAGAGCTGCCACTCAGTGTAGACAATATGGAGCTAGATGGACCAATGGCCTGACTTAAGGCAGATTCCTATGTCCTTTTACTCCAAGTATGGAGAAGCTTGGGCCCTCCAGACGTGGTTGTTACAGCTCCCATCATGACCAGAGATGATGGGAATTGGAGTTCAGCAACATCTGGAATGAGAAAAGCTCTCCTCTCCACACCTGCTATGTTCCCATTATCCATTTTCACCCTCTTACCCACTTTAGCCAACTTAAGAAGCAGTGAGTTTGTTGAAATACTCCCACTGCCCTGTCATGTCCTCATCCGTATCCTTATTTTAAAGCTCACAAGTAACCCTCAAGGTAAAGTCCTGGGACCCACTGGCAGTGCAAACCATTTTGCTGTCTGGGGCAAACGACAATTGGCAGCCTCTCTCTCGTTCGATAGGCAGAATCTGACAGAGCTTTGAGTCTTAAATCATAATTCTGGGCGATGTCTTCTGGCACACTTGAGCTGACTTAGAGAACTCAAGGCAGGTTGTGTGGCACACACAAGCTAGTCCTCCCAACACTTTGCTGCTGCTTGGCAACCACCTCTACCCTGCTCCCAGCATCTTCCACCTGAGGAGGCTGCTGGTCCCTGTCACCCCCACCCCCAAAAGAACTGCCTGGTCCAAAAGATAGAGAAGATGAGTAGTAAAGTCACACTTAAGATGACAGCCATCAAGTAGGTGAAAATCCGGAGCTGGGGATTGCAGGCACACGCCCACATTGGGGAGCGGTGGTGGTTGGGCAGGGTTGTGGCGGCAGTGGTAGTGCTTGCCGGGCGGCTTTGCTCACGGTAGCTGTCAATGCTGGGGTCTGTCACTGGGCCCAGGTCCAAGGTGTAGACCCTGGGCTGGCGGAGGAAGTACCTGCTCTTACGCTGCTCCTTCAAGCACAGCTGCCGGCCCTCCAGGATGATGTGGTTGGGCTCCAGGCGCAGCAGGCGCAGGATGGCCTCATTGGTGGGCAGCTCAGTGACAGGCTGGTCAGAGGGGAGGACGGTAGGGTGGCGGCAGAGTGGGCACTGCAAGCGGTTCTGAGCCAGGGACACCAAGCTGAGATGAGCCAGGCACTCAATGCAGAAGGAATGTTGGCACTGAAGGACCTTGGGGGTGCGGAAAGTGTTGTCGTATGGGTTCCAGCAGATGGGGCATTCGGCCTCCAGCCCCTGGACCTCCTTCTCAGCCATGGGGAGACCCAATCAGCAACACAGCCTTCTTTGCTACCTAGGAGACTAAAAAAACAAGGGCAGGTGGAAGCTCAGTGACAGTAATCATACAGCAGCATCAATGCAGTGGAACCTTTGGCCCATGAGATGCAACAATAGGCTTGCCATAGGGCCGTGCTTGCTGAGGCTGATGGGAGTTGTAGTTCTTCAGCATTGGTGGGGGTGGGGGGACAAAGGTCCCCAACATCTGGCTTTTACAGCATCAGCAAATGCAAAGAGAGAGGTCCTCCGCCCAAGGGTATTTGCAGTATGAAGTTTAAGAGTGGAAGCAAGCCCTTCTCTTGCAAAGCAATTGATAAGGCAAGGGTGGGAAGATAAGCATCCACATCAGAACAGCCTGCTGGATCAGGCCAGTGGCAATCTAGCCCATCCTCTTCTCACAGCAGCCAACCAGAAATACATGGGAAACTGCGCACAAACCATAGGTGTCATGGCTAGTAGCCATTGATAGCCTTATCAGAGGAAGCACACAGAGGCTTGTGCTATAGTGGTATAGCCTGCCAGTAGAAGGATCAATGCTCTGACTCTATAGCATAAAGGCAGCTGCCTGTGTCCTACACCCACTCACCCCTGCAAAAAAAACAATACCCAAAACCTACCTTGCCTTGAAAAGCAGGAGATGTGGACAGTATGGCCTCATCCTAACTCAATTCCATCCATGAACAATGTTGCTTTTCACACTTGCCAGAAGTCTGATGCATTCTCCTTCTGCTCCCTTATTCTTTCTTAAGATTGGTGAGCAAGTGTGGGTTTGCAGCGGGATCTGAACTGGTCCAAAATGAAGAGAGAGAGAGCCTAGGCAGGAAGATGCTTCCTTTGCTGGTGCTGCTAAACCAAAGGTGTTCGCTCTCCTCCTCCCATTCTCAGGGGACTTTGTCCCTTAGGCTGAGCTTGGCATTCTCCTCTGTCAGGTTGGTAAGCAGCTGTTGTTTACTACCAGGGCCTGGCAGCCAAGGTGAGAGAACTGGTGGAAGGCCGGCGGGGAAAGCCTCGGGCTGCCTTGGAAGTCAGGAAGCCCCAAGCTGACCTATTTTTCAGCACTGCTGCCATTGATTTTTAGGTACCTTGGTTTAGGAGCGTGGGAGAACAATAAGGCATGCTCCAAGAGGCAGAGCAGCATTTGCCCTAAAATCCCAGCACAATTCTCAAACACCTTCCACCATCTCCTTCTAGTACTGAATTGTAGCTTCTAAACCCTGGTGGGAGGGCAAAAACCTCCCCCCTTATACATTGCAATGGACCATGTCCATTGATGGTGGAAACAGGTGTAAATGTATTATTTAACATATTTAATATACTGCTTGATTGTGCTAAAACCTCTAAACAATACATTCCCCCCCCATATTTTTTAAAGTTAAAAACAAAAGCATTTAAAGATAATTGAAACTAATAGTCAACAGATTAAAACATGTTAACATCAACATGCCCACATCAGCTTTCCGACACTAAAATGTTTTTAGCAGGCACCAAAAAGAATACCACAACGGTTTCTCACCTGATTTCAATTGGCAAGGAGTTCCAAAGTGTATGTGCTGCCACAGTAAAAGTTTGACTATTTGCAAGTGTGGAACAAGTATTCTGTGGAGCTAGTAACAGTGCTTAAGTGGGCACATAGGAGATAAGGTGATCCCACAATAATAATAAAAATCTCCTGCATTTGTAAGTGATATTATGGTTTGTTTACTTTTGTGTGTGCAGAGCCCCCCCCCCCCAAGCAATGAAGAGAATATTAATATGAAAGAAAACACACAATAAAATACAATGAATCAATCAAAGCAATATAAAATGGTGAAGGAGCATGGCTTGCCGAGAAGCCTAATGGCAGCCTGACCCAGCATCTCCTATATGAAAGGGGCTAATTTATAGTTGAATGACTGCTAAGTAAAAGCATAAAAGGTAAAGGGACCCCTGAGTGTTAGCGGACGACTCTGGGGTTGCAGCGCTCATCTCGCTTTATTGGCCAAGGGAGCCGGCATATAGCTTCTGGGTCATGTGGCCAGAAGGACTAAGACGCTTCTGGCGAACCAGAGCAGCTCTCGAAAATGCCGTTTACCTTCCCGCTGGAGCGGTACCTATTTATCTACAGTGGTACCTCGGATTAAGTACTTAATTCATTCCGGAGGTCCGTTCTTAACCTGAAACTGTTTTTAACCTGAAGCACCACTTTAGCTAATGGGGCCTCCTGCTGCTGCCGCACCGCCGGAGCCCGATTTCTGTTCTTATCCTGAAGCAAAGTTCTTAACCTGAAGCACTATTTCTGGGTTAACGGAGTGTGTAACCTGAAGCGTATGTAACCTGAAGCGTATGTAACCCGAGGTACCACTGTACTTGCACTTTGACGTGCTTTCAAAGGTTTCAAGGTTTGGCAGGAGCTGGGACCGAACAACAGGAGCTCACCTCATCGCGGGGATTCGAACTGCCGACCTTCTGATCGGCAAGCCCTAGGCTCTGTGGTTTAACCCACAGTGCCACCTGCATCCCAAGTAAAAGCATACTGCTCCTCAAATTTGTCTTCAGAACGGTCATGTTGTGGGGGGTCATAAAAATTAGCTGGCTAAGCAAGATTTACAAGAAGTGTTGAAGCGCATTGCCCAGTGCTGCATGAAGAGACTGGCAAAATACTAAATATCCTCTTATTACTCTGGATATGTGTTTGTGAACTGCCTTCATGCTCTCATCACACACAAAACTCCCATCATTCTGCTTCTCATTTGGAAGCCAGGCTAACACACATCCTGCCCCCCTCCCCCTTCCCCTCCGCTCTGGTGTCTCAACAAGGAGCAAGCCCACCCCACAACCAATCACCCTCATTGGGATGGGCAAAGCCAATTGGCAAACCACTAAAATCCTTCCCTCCCTTCCCAAATTCCAGAGGAACCATCCTTTATCCATTGGCCATAATATACTGTAATGGAACTTCCAGTTTCAGAGGCAGTATACCTCAGACTATTAGTATAGTGGTGCAGCTGGGTAACTGTAGTCCTTGGTCTTATTACCTCTGTGCATTGTTTCAGTTGCCAAAAGAAGAAGAAGAACCTCTTCTCCTTTCCAACCCAAAGTGCTTTATAACAGTTCTACCTGCTCTGTCAGAGGCAGGATGGCTGAGAATTAGAAATTGAAGAGTGCTGTTGCACTCAGGTCCTGTTTCTGGGTTTTCCATAGGCATCTGCTCAGCAGCTGTGAGTGGCCAGCCAGTGTTTTGGACAAACAGGATGCATATAATCCTCCAGGCTTGCTGGCTGCAACTCAATGGCAGAGTATCTGTTTTGTATGCAGAAGATGCCAGGATCCGTCTCCTGCAACATCTCCACATAGGACTGGGAGAGAACCCAGCCTAAAATCTGGACTGCTGCTGCCAGTCAGTGTAGACAATACTGGGTGTGTTTATTTCCAGGAATACAGCTGACTGGAACTGGGGTCGTACTCCTGATGCTACAATTCAAGTTGAAAGTTTCTTAACCTATAGAATCTTCAAAACCCAAGGAACAGTGGCTTCTGTTTTTTAATGCATGCCATCCAGACTCTCCTGTTACTCTGCAGCCACACTAGACATCGAAAGGAAGGTGTCCTCTTCTGAGAGTGTTGGCGCTCCAGACACCTGCTCCTTAGCAAACAAAACCACTTTCCAAATACTGTTCAGACCTTACCAGGAGGACAAGGAAGCTCCCATTGGAAGCCACCAATTTATCCACTGCCCTATCAGCAAAGAGAACAGTATTCAAAATATCAGACACCAATCTGGGAGTGAAGACTTGGAGGAGGAACTCTTCCCGTGCTCGTTTCATACCATTCAGCAGCACAGCAAGGTTGATCTTGGTGGCCAACCGTTTTCCATTCACAGAGCTCCGTGTGGACACCATTATGCCGTAAGGTACAAGACTTTGCCCCACATAAATCTCTGCAGCAGAGATATCACAGGTCCCATTTTCCAGGATGCCCCTCCAGGGAAGCCAGACACTACTTTGCTCGAGATACCGAAGTTTCACGGCACTCTCCTCCGTCAGGAGGGAAAGAGTTGCTTTGGTGAGGCACAGAAGTGTGCTTCTTGCATCACCCAGCCCAGCGGTGACCAGGACCCAAGGTTTGTCAGGATTTGTCCCTCCCAGCTGGCCACATATGTATTGCTGCAGAATCTGCCATGTAGTTTCTGGCTGGTTTGGGAAGAGAAGGCGAAGGAGTCCAAGCCGGCTTTGGGGCAATTGGTTCTTGGTGGGGCTCACAGCCCTGTAGTCATCCAAGGATAAGTGGCTGTTACCATGATGGAGCAGGATCACGGAAACAAAGACAAACACGAGGGCCAAAAAGGCAGCAAGGGAAACAGAAGGGAGGAAATCAGAGTCTTGCAGGTCTGGTGCAGGAGTTTCAGTAGAGGCAGAAGGAGCTGATCCTTCTCTGGCCTCCATCTCTGCACGCTTCCAGGGTTCACAACACGGTTCTTCAGGGAAGTTTCTACAGTCAAACAAATAGGTCTCCTCATCATCAACATCTTTCCACATCCTTTGCATATCTTGATCTTCTAGCACAGAGAAAGAAAGGAAAGCTCAGAAGCAGGGTCTTAAAAACAACACACACACACGTAAGCATAGCACTGAACAAGGTAGTAGAGACCTGAAATAGTATGGCTGTACCATTTCACTCTGAAGGGAGAGGGTCACATTTTGGAATGTTCCCTGCAGGTCCAAATCCAACATAGCTGGAACTTCTCTGCCTGCTGTGCTGACCTTTTATTTGTAGGGTCTGGATTGATGGATTGATTTTAATACAGAGAAGCATTAATAATCACCCCAGTGGCTGCCCTTGTCTCCAGTTTTTGTCCCCTTAAAACTCTACCCCTTCTCTGAGAGCCAGTGTGATGTAGTGGTTAGAATGCTAAACTAGGACATGGGAGACCAGAGTTCATTTCTTCACTCAGTCATGAAGCCCGCTGGGTCACCCTGGGCCCAGTCACACACTCTTAGCCTTACTTACCACACAGGGTTGTTGTGAGAATAAAAGCAACAGGAGGAGAAGTGTGTATGCCACCTTGACCTATTTGCCTCTACCTAAAAACCATATTTGGTAGCGGCCATCTCAACACCTTGTGGTTGTGAGTTCCAAAGGTTTATTGCACATCACATGCAAAAGACAATGCCAAGAAGTTGCCACACCTACACCAGCGACTTACTTTCAGCTTGGAGTGCAGACATGTCTTGAGCCATTCTCTGTATAGAGGGTCGTTTCCCACAAATCTTCATCTATAGGTACATCTCTCTTACATCTGGCACCTACTGAGTATGGAGAGAAGGAAAAGAGGAGAGAGAGTGGCCCAGTTAAATTAGCCTCTTGTAGCAAAAACAGCCAAAACCCCTGAGACCCCTTAAGAGACCAACACATTCTCTGTGGCAAACATTTGCATAGACAAGAGCCCAGTTTGTCAGATACACAAAGTAGGCTGCTGAGACTGAAATATAGGTAACTGCCTAATCCCAAGTCAGATGGCTGGTGCATATAGTCCAGTCTTCTCTACTCTGACTGGCAATGGCTCTCCAGGGTTTTAGGCAAGGGTTTCTCCCAATCTTTACCTGGAGATGCTGGTAATGAGAGAGAGACACATGGGAAAGTGAGGGAGTAATTTGGCTCCACCTTTCTCCTCCTTTCTCTGGGTGGCGCTGTGGGTTAAACCACAGAGCCTAGAACACTTGCTGGTGGTTCGAATCCCCGCAATGGGGTGAGCTACTGTTGCTTGGTCCCTGCTCCTGCCAACCTAGCAGTTCAAAAGCACGTCAAAGTGCAAGTAGATAAATAGGTACTGCTCTGGTGGGAAGGTAAATGGCATTTCTGGTTCTGGTTCGCCAGAAGCGGCTTAGTCCTGATGGCCACATGACCCGGAAGCTGTACGCCGGCTCCCTCGGCCAATAAAGCGAGATGAGCGCTGCAACCCCAGAGTCGGTCACGACTGGACCTAAAGGTAAGGGGTCCCTTTACCTTTACCTTCTCCTCCCACAGGAGCAAAAATAAATTGTACTCTTTGGTGAAAGAACCCCAGCAGAAATTTAAAAATCACAACACATGCAGCAAAGTAAAGTATGAAAATATAGGCTGTTAGACCTTTATATATACACTTGTGAGTTAAAAAACTTCTGTCTTCCCCTGGCATAGACTGACAGCAAGTAAGAAGGCAAGTAGGTTGGGGGCTGGCTGAGGGCATGGTGAAATTGGTGGAGGCAGTGCTCTACATGCCAATGGACCAGCCTCTACTAACCCTCCAAGGAGGCTGATCAATGAGTACATTCAGTCCTAACTGGGAAGTATTCGGGGGCGGGGAGCTCCCTCAATTTAGGATTTCTGCCCCCCCCCCATATTTTTGTATTTCTGCAAACAATGGGGTTCCTCCGAACTTGTTTGGGGATACAACGCCTGCTTTCTTGCGTCTGGGTGTTGTCATGTGGCTATATAAGGATCGGCACTTGACTCTGAACTTTGGCAATAAAGTGAATGTGAGCACTGAAATGCTTATAAACTCTTATGATCTGTTCTGAGCCATAAAAAATAGGCCTGGCAGTTTTTATAGGATAATCTCAGAGAAAGGTGCCATTTTCTCTACAAAGTGATCAATAAACATTGGCCACCCCAGTGAGGTGGGACAAAGTAGGCTAAAGGCAAAGTTTTAAAGAGGGAGAAAAATGAAGAGCTCTCTGCTGAGTTTCCACTTTTGCTAGTGTATATTCAGTCATTTTAAAGTAATAGTTCTTCAGCTGCATGCACACTACCATTCACTTTTGCTCTTGGGCAAACACAGATCCCACATCTAACACCAGTGCTACACGCCACTCCAATCCCCATGAGCTGTAAGAGATTCCTGGAGCTCCAAGTGTTTACCCAAGGTTGTGTCTCCGTTGGGAAGATCGAGGCACAGCAGCGGTTAGTATCTTTAAGAAATATGTCTTATTAACACATGTTTACACCTGGATATCTGCGATGGAGGGGTTGCTGAACACTATACCCCAGGAGTGTCTCTCATTGCCCCTCTCATATCTTCAGCAAACTTGGGTTCCAAACAGCAGCCAGTCATGGCTCCTGGTACAGCCTCCTCCAGCCAGTGCCAAAGTGGTTCTGACCTCTACACACCCACACACACCCACACACATAAAGTTCTGGCCTTCCCATCAGCTCATGGAGAACTAGCCTTTGCTCTCCTTCCTGGCATGCCTCTTGCCAAAACCCCAAGCCTCCTGTGAAATTATACTTTTCCCTGTCACCTCAGCGCCCCCTCCCTGTCACTCCTGTTTTGCACAGACCTGAGAACCTTCTTAGTACCTGGCCACTGTTTCATAATGGCTTGCAGTCAACCAGCCAGGCCAGACTGGTTTGCATAAGCTGGCCCATGGATTCCTTTTCTGACACAGTTCTGTAGCCTGCATTTCCCATTCCTATCCCAGACATTAGCTTGCTTGCTTAATTAATTTCTTGGGTTTGGGGGGGGTCTCCCTCTGACCCAACTCTTAACAATATTCATCTAGCCATCTTATTTGGAGGGGCTGTAGCTTAGCATAAGAGCATCACCATTTTGCATGTAGGAAGTCCCAGGTTCAGTTCCTGGGACCTCAGGTAGGGCTGGGAGACATCTCTGCCTAAAATTCTGGATTGCTGCTGTCGATCAGTACTTGGGCTAAAGCAGGTATCCTGTGTTCCTGGAAAGCACCATAGCTCAGTGGTAGAGCATCTGCTTTGCATGCGGAAGGTGCCAGGTTAAATCTCCAATGGCATCTCCAGGTAGAGCTGAGAGACCCCCCACCCACCCACCCAAACGAGGCTCTGGAGAGCTTCTGCTGGTCAGAGTAGATAAGGCAAGCTAGATAAACCAATTGTCTGGCTCAGACTGAGGCAGCTTCTGATGTTCCTCTGGCTGCAGCTCAGACAATGCCCATTAAAAGCATAGCTACAGGCACTTGTGCAAAACCTGATAACATTATCTGCCCACCACCCCAAAAATGATGTCTGGTTTTATTTACTGAAAATATTTGGGATCGCCTCTTGTCTTCATTCTTGAGATGTTTAGACTCTCCTTTACTTCATGCTTTGCTGTATGCGCAAAAGTTGGCAAAAGTTCTCAGATTCCTGGCACTTTCTAGATTTGCAAGAAACATAAAATGGTTCGTTCCCCACCACCTCTCCCCAAAAAAGTTATTATAGAACCAAGGAGAACAAGTCTTGAAAAGGAGCAAATACTTACAACCCTTTCCATGTACAAATGGGGTACACTCCACTCCCCCATGGAAAGGTTCCCTTGTTGCATTTCAAGTTGCCCACTGCTCTTTCAACTTGGCATCGCCAACTTCCCTGCAGACACCTCTCATCTGCATACAGGTAGATATTATCACAGGTATGCAACTAACAGAAGATCTCCTCCCTCCAAGGCACAGTTTTCCCCAGGTCCTAAAGCTAGTACGTCTTCGTTTTGGGCGTAATACATAATGAGTGCGTACAAGCCAGGGCTGAATTCATTTGTATAGGTTCTGCAGAGAAGTCACACCTGGCTTGATCTCATCCCAGCAACATCAGAAGCTACCTTACAGTAATTCAGGCCTATTGTTCCATCTAGATCCACATTGATTAGCAGAGATTCTCCTGGGTTTTGAGCAGGAATCTCTCTTATCCCGACCTGGAGATGCTGAGGATTTAACCTAGCACCTTTTCAAATGTGAGACATGTACTCTGTTACTAAGATACATGCAACTGAATACACTACAGCTAAGTCCCTAAATGCAACCTATTATACACTGTGTGTCCCCCTACTACTGTGCTCCTGTGCAAAAAAATTAAATGTGTTATAAACAAAAAATTAGGGCATGAAACATTTCCCAGCATGACAACAAAGCCTCCGGCACATACAATATATGATGCTGCCATTTAGAAAAGAGGAACCAGCAATCCTAATGGCAAATTCCTGCTGCTCTGTGGATTGAGAGATGCGCTCTGGACGTGCTCAAAACCTCCCTCCACAAATTGTTACTAGCAGGTATGGATGGGCAAACCTATCAATTTTTGTTTCTCATTCCCCCCCCTTTCCACATTGGTTGGCGATTTATTTATTTTTAAGTCCTCCTGAAAATTCAGCAGCCTTTTGATGTAAATTATTCCTAATATAAACAGTTTGCTATGCAATTTTGCCTGATATACATATTCTTGCAAAGCAATTTCCCCAACATCTTTGTATCTTGTTTCCATTAATATAGACATCTTTATGCACACTTCCAGCCAATATATAGAATTCTGCACACAATACATGACTGGGGATCTGGCTTGCAAAATTCCGAGAAGGGAGACTGTGTTTTGATCTGCACATGGTTTTGGAAAGTTCAAATCAGATAGATTCATCTTTAAATGTGCAGAAACTAACTTCTCCCCCAGTCCTAGTCACAGGTTATGCTGGCTGAGGGAGATAGGAACTGTAGTCCATCAACCTCTCTAAGGCCACAGATTTCCCATGCCTTTGTGTTAAAGCCCCCCCCCCCAAAAAAGTGCAGTGGATAAGATTCAAAGACAGCACAGTAGCTGAACTATTATAATTATTGATATTTATTAAATTTCCATATCACCCTTCATCCAAAGATCACAGGGCAGTTCACATAATAAAAGCAAGAACAAAAAACAAACAAACAAGCCAATAACCCCATTCAACCAAACACATTTAAAAGAACATGGAATGTTAATAAGCCCGGCTAAAAAGAAAGCTTTTTGCCTGGTGCCTAAAAGTATGTAGTGAAGCCGCCAGGCAAGCCACGCAAATTAGCAAAGGTTTGGCAAGTCCTAACCAGTAACTATGCAATAATGTTTGCACTGCTTCTTTTGGAAAGCAAAAGCAAGCTGGCTGTTTCCACTGAAAGTGGAGATTCCCACAATGAACCACCCTTAAGGGTGCCCTGTGCCCTGTTTTAAGTCGATCGCCTGCAACACCTGCGCACCAAGCAAAAATTCAACAGGTTGAGCTATTCCAAGGAGAGGTGGGGGAAATGCAGCCTGTGGTTTCCCCCACTTCCAGCACACAGCAGTTCAGGAAGACCAAGGGCTTTTGGCCAGTTAAAAAGATAGCACAAGAGTAAAGCTGGTAAGAAAAAGGTTGGCAGTTCTAATGCCCCTAAGACTTCTTAGTTTCTCACATACACATGGCTTGCTGTTTTCATGTGATGTGATCCCAGTATATGTGGCTGCAGTATATCTGTGAGGAATGGAGAACCTCAGTGGCCCTGTGTATAGATGTTGGACTCATTAGTCCCAGCCAGCATTGCTGAAGATCAGGGATGATGGGAACTGGAGCCCACCAACATCTGGAGGGCCACAGGTCTCCCAATCCCCAGAAGATATAGATGCTGCAGTCAAATGGCTGGGCTGATCCTGTGGACAGCTTTCATCCTCCTTCAAGGCTTTGTGGCAATTGAGTGGGGGAGACCACCAGTGGGTTAGTAAAAAGCAGATACATCACCTACTGAATGATAGCCTGTTGTGTCACTATTAAAAAGCATTGGGTTGTATTCAGTACTAGCCCTACACAGAGTGGACCCACTTAAAATTATGGGCACAAGTTACTTGCGGAACAAACTGGGTTCAGACCTATGTCAAGCTTTGCTCATTCACAATGAACCTTAGGAGAGATTTCCTAACAGAAGGAGCTGCTTGATAGTAGAATAGACCTTCCTTGGGAAGGGTCATGGGCTCTTCTTTGGCAAAATTGTTTAGGCAGCATCTGGGTGGGAATCTTTAAGGGGTCTTGGACTTGGGAAAATTCCTGTCAGGGATCCAGCATGTGATAAGAGTTTTGCCACAGATAATGGAATGCCCATAGGTTAGGGTGGAACAGGGTGGGGGGGTGGAACTGAGGGAAGGTGGTGGGAGGGGCTTAGCTGCAGGGTGCAGCCTCCCCCAGTTGACCTTGGGGGAGAGACCTATTGGGGGAGGACAAACACTGCATACACAGCATGCATCACATCCCCCCATCATTGTTATGGCTGCTGGGAATTAGTTGCTCTGTGAGGAGTCAACTGGAATTGCCAGGATCCTTTGGAGATGTGTGTTTTAAATGTATGGCATGTACACAGCCCAAGGGAGCTAGATTCTCTCCTAACATAACAAGGATAATGACAATAATAATGATAGTTTTATTATTTGTATCCCACCCATCTGATTTGCCTATCTTTGTCATCCAGCTCAAGCATGATACCTCCTCTGTTATCTTATTTCTACACCCTGTTTGCTTATCCTCCCTGACTTCCTCTTTTTGGTCTGCTGCTAGGCCAACCAGAACAGAGATTTCCCCCCCAATAGCACACTTCATTTGGTGTCTCTTCCACGGTTGCTATTATTTTTGCCTTTTCTGCTTTTTCCTTGCCCATTTGGGAAAGGAAGGTTTGCTGGAAGGCAAACAGCATCTCTGGGTGCAGAGGGAGGGGGAACAACTGGGCAAACAGCTCTGTGCCCTCCAGCTGCATCTCCATCTCTCTCTGAGAGGGAAAGGCACACCTTGAGCCACCCTGGATCCCCGCAGCAAAGAGCCGCTCCTCTGCAGGGAGCCTAGAGAAGATTATCAAAGCTTGAAGGAGAAAGATGCTCAGCAGGCGGAGCAAGAATATTACAGGTACAGTTTCTGCCTCTCTTAAGACAGCTCTGCTAATTTCATCTCTCTTTTTTCCCTTCTCATGCCTAGAGGCACACCTTTCTTGCTTATAACTCTTCCCCCTTAAATCCCACTTTCCTGGAATACTTTTGGCATAAGCTGCTGGTCCTCATCCCGCACCAGATCCACACCATACTTTTAAAGCATATCTAACGCATGTTTAAAGCACATGGCTCACCCTCCCCCAAAGAATCCTGGGTACTGTAGTTTGAAAGGGTGTTGGGAATTGTGCCTCTGTGGAGGGAAAACTACAGGTCCCAGGATTCTTGGTGGTGGTGGTGGCTAGGGAGCTGACAGTTTAGCTTACGGTTCCTGTACAAAACATCATGTACTTTGATAATGTGTTGTTTGTGTTTCTGTGACCCAGGAGTGGGAGAAAACATTTTCAGCCTGAGGCAAGACATTCAGTTCTGGCAAGGGTTACATGCCAGCAATGGCCAGATTTGCCAGAGGGAAAAGCGGGTGAAGTAACACATGTAAAGCAAGAAGCATGATAATATTGCAGATATTAATATTGTGCAGCTTGAAGCAATTGGATGCATTAAAACTAACTCCTCTTGGGGAAAAACGCTGCCCAGACCCATAAGTATTGTTCAAAGCTTTACTAACCAGATCTTCTTTCAAAACAGGTACAAAAACATTAATGATGCATCCAAAACAATTCCTTACACTTATGTGCATGTCCCAACACAGGTTGGGCTTCTTATAAAATATGAAACCAAGGGTCTGTCTCTCCCACAACCTCCATTACAGCCTGGAGCTGTTTTCTCTTTAGGAGAGACCTCATTATCACACCCTTTGTTATTGGCTGCTTGAGAACTCAACTCACACAAAACAGAGACCCCCGCAGATTAACATATGCATAAAAGATCAGTCTATCTCTTTCATGTGATCTAAGTCAGTCACGAGACAAACCAGAAGACATCAACAGTTAATCATCAACCTGCTAGAGAGCAGAAAGCTCCTGTTGCTCTTCTTTAGTTTCGGAAATTTCCAGTTCAACCCTTAGTGATATACATACAGGCATTCACCATTTCAGTGTCAATTAAACAAGTATACTTAACACATAAGAGTTCAAGGACACATTTCAGCCAAGAAAAAGTACTAAAAGAGGGTGTGGCTTAGGAGCGGTGCGAAGCCTGGAGAAAGTTCAGGGGGCCATACAGAGAGACTTGGAGGGTTGGATTCAGCCTGCATGGAGGGCAGGTGCATGGAGTTTAGGACGATAAGATGGGGCTGCAAAAGAAGAAGGCTCCACTCAATGATAGAACCAGTACCTGGCAACCCTGGGCAAGTTGCTAGGAGCCTGACAGCCTGGTAGGGGCATGCTGCCAATGGCTGCCTTGGCCACCCAATTTTGACCTCATCCAGCTGGGCTCTTCCTATGTTCCACCAAACTCATAAAAATACAGGAACTCTCTTGCCATCAACATCCGTGATGGACCACATTGGTCATTCCATAATTGTTTTCTTCTCTCTCCCTTTCCTTTCCAGGACTCTTAAAAACCATCGGCTCTTCCTTGCCACCTTCGCTGCTGTGCTTGGGAACTTTAGTTTTGGTTTTGCTTTAGTCTACACCTCCCCGGTCATCCCTGCTTTGGAAAAATCTCTGGTCCGCAATTTAAGACTAACAGAGGCAACGGCATCCTGGTTTGGGGTAAGAATGGCCAGCCACCAGGAAAGGCGGGAGAAATAGACCTGAGAGGTGCATGCCATCGGTTGGATTGCAGTGTTCCCAAGGGGTGCCAGGTCTCAAAATATGACCCAAATCTTCAGGGTTTTAGCCTCTTTCTCTGGGTCTCCATGGGAAATATGATGGGGTGGTCTAGTTTCTGCTTGGGAACTTTTGCTGCTAACCAGGGCTGGTCCACCTATGAAGCAGGATCCACAAGGGTGGAAGGACTCAGAGGGGAAACAGATCACCCTCCAATAAATTTATCGCTTCTACCCAGTGGCAGCTGCAGCATGCTTCTTGGAGGCCAGATCTGCCACTTCCTTGGCAGCACGCCCATGCCACTTCTACAGCGGCCTTTTGCTATACAGGAAGTGCTGCTAGTCTCCACCCACCCTTGTTCCCAAAGAATTGCCTTATCCCCCCCCCCCTTGTTCCTGATGTAGATCTTCACTCACTCTTTCACTGCTGATGGTGATGGGGTGTGTGTGCACCTTTTTGTGGTTTGGCCCATTCCATGTTGACCAAGCCCCACCCCATCCTGGTAGGCTCAACCCCCTGGTCTATATGCCATCACGTGAGCCTTAGGAGACCCAGCAGCCCTGGGCTCAACCAAAAGATTGTTGGCCCCCAGAATCTGCTTCAACCTTTGCAATGGAAGAATCCAAGCTGAGTGAGGGGGTGAGGCTGAAGCAAGGATATGCCTTCTATTTCTGGGCAAGTTGCTGTATCTTGGATTGGTCGACTCTACCTCGCTTGCAGGGTTGTTGAGAGGACATGATTGCATTTTTCAAATCTGTAAGGGGACAAAATGGTTCTCTGCTGCTCCAGAGGGCAGAGGTGGATCTCATAGGCTTCAGGTACAGGAGGGTAGGTTTAGATGGAACGTTAGGAAAATTATATTGTCAGTAAGAGAGGTTTAGCAACAAACCAATTACCAAGAGGAGGAATAGACTCCTCTGCTTTGGAAGTCTTCAGCTGGAACCTGATGAGCCCTGGAGATGTTCTTACTCTTAAGTTTTCTTCTATGACCTTGTGATTGGATTAGCATAGGGGTGGGGAACCTTTTTGCAAAGATCTACACTGGCTCCCAGTACGTTTCTGAGCACAATTCAAAGTGTCACTGCTGACCTTTAAAGCCCTAAACGGCCTCAGTCCAGTATACCTGAAGGAGCGTCTCCACCCCCATCGTTCTGCCCGGACACTGAGGGCCAGTGCCGAGGGCCTTCTGGCGGTTCCCTCGCTGCGAGAAGCCAAGTTACAGGAAACCAGGCAGAGGGCCTTCTTGGTAGTGGCACCCGCCCTCCCACCAGATGTCAAAGAGAACAACAACTACCAGACTTTTAGAAGACATCTGAAGGCAGCCCTGTTTAGGGAAGCTCTTAATGTTTAATAGACTATCGTATTTTAATATTCTGTTGGAAGCCGCCCAGAGTGGCTGGGGAAACCCAGCCAGATGGGCAGGGTATAAATAAATTAATAATAATAATAATAATAATAATAATAATAATAATAATAATAAATCAAGGGCCACATTCCCCCCTGGATAACTTTCCAAGGGCTGCAAAGCAGTTGTGGGAGGGGCTAGAGGCAAAAGTGGGTGGAACTACAATGCAAATGCTATTATTTATAACTACACGACTTTTAGAAGACATTTGAAGGCAATCCTGTACAGTGGTACCTCGGGATGCGAACGGGATCCGTTCCGGAGTCCCGTTCACATCCTGAATGGAACGTAAGACATGACGGCACGTCTGCACATGCGTGGGTCGCGTTTCGCCGCTTCCACGCATTCGCGTGACGTCATTTTGAGCGTCTGCGCATGCGCGAGCGGCGAAACCCAGAAGTATCGTGCTCCGTTCACATTCAACACATTCAACGTGCACATTCAACTCGAGGTATGACTGTGTAGGGAAGCTTTTAATGGTTGATGATTTTCTGTGGTTTTATATGTGTTGCAAGCCGCCCAGAGTGGGCGGGGTGAATGAATGAATGAATATACAGCGGTACCTCAGGTTACATACGCTTCAGGTTACATAAGCTTCAGGTGACAGACTCCGCTAACCCAGAAATAGTACCTCGGGTTAAGAACTTTGCTTCAGGATGAGAACAGAAATCGTGCTCTGGTGGCGCAGCAGCAGCAGGAGGCCCCATTTGCTAAAGTGGTGCTTCAGGTTAAGAACAGTTTCAGGCTAAGAACGGACCTCCGGAACAAATTAAGTACTTAACCTGAGGTACCACTGTATATACCTGCAAGTCTCAGGGCAGTTAGAACATAAAACCACAATGTAAAAACAGAGAATAAATAATAAAAACAAAAACAATCCAATAATCCCCTCCCCCCCAACACATTTTAAAAGGGCAGTGGATGCCAATCAGCCTGGTTGCTTCAGCCTCACCCCCTCACTCAGCTTGGATTCTTCCATTGCAAAGGTTGAAGCAGATTCTGGGGGCCAACAATCTTTTGGTTGAGCCCAGGGCTGCTGGGTCTCCTAAGGCTCACGTGATGGCATATAGACCAGGGGGTTGAGCCTACCAGGATGGGGTGGGGCTTGGTCAACATGGAATGGGCCAAACCACAAAAAGGTGCACACACACCCCATCACCATCAGCAGTGAAAGAGTGAGTGAAGATCTACATCAGGAACAAGGGGGGGGGGGGGGATAAGGCAATTCTTTGGGAACAAGGGTGGGTGGAGACTAGCAGCACTTCCTGTATAGCAAAAGGCCGCTGTAGAAGTGGCATGGGCGTGCTGCCAAGGAAGTGGCAGATCTGGCCTCCAAGAAGCATGCTGCAGCTGCCACTGGGTAGAAGCGATAAATTTATTGGAGGGTGATCTGTTTCCCCTCTGAGTCCTTCCACCCTTGTGGATCCTGCTTCATAGGTGGACCAGCCCTGGTTAGCAGCAAAAGTTCCCAAGCAGAAACTAGACCACCCCATCATATTTCCCATGGAGACCCAGAGAAAGAGGCTAAAACCCTGAAGATTTGGGTCATATTTTGAGACCTGGCACCCCTTGGGAACACTGCAATCCAACCGATGGCATGCACCTCTCAGGTCTATTTCTTCTATGGGTTAAAGAACAATGCTTTCCCCTGGTGCCTAAAGGTGTATAATGAAGGCACCAGATGAACCTCCTTGGGGAGAGCATTCCACACACAGGGAGCCGCTGCCGAAAAGGCCCGTTCTCGTGTTGCCATCCTCCGGATCTCTCAAAGAAGGGCCTCAGAAGATGATCTCAGAGTCCAAGTTGCTTCATATGGAAAGAGGCAATTCCTTGAGGTATTTGCCTTCATCCAGCTCATTTCAACCACTCGAGGAGTATGCAAAGCAGGGCTGGTGAGGGTTGTGGCCTGGGAAGATTTTCCAGGGACCTGAATTAGAAGATGGCCTACAAGACCCTGCCCAACTCTAGGATTCTGCAAAATTAAACAAGTGCATTTTGCAGAGATGATTAGGCCTAAGAATTTTAATCTGGGAAGCGATCTGCAAATCCATCAGATTAGTCAACGGATGCTAATTTTAACCAGTAGGGCAGAGAGATAAATACATCCACTGGGTGCTGCTGCTTTGGCTCCAGTGTGTTGCTCTAGCAGAGGAGGCTGTGTTAAAAGTGGCCTTCCTGTCTGACAATGTGGGAGTTTTTTGTTGATTAAACCATAATGTCATATGTTTCCTTTCTTTCTCTTAACATCGCCTACACTGAGGCTTTAACAATATGCAAATATACTTAAATATAGTTGATGGGTGGGTTTAAGAGGCATGTCAGCTCTGCCTATTTTCCACAACCTATCCCAGCCCCCCTAGTTTGTAATCTTCATTCTAGTGAGAGTAATTGTTCAGGTGTCATTGCCGACTCCAAAGACAAACACAACTTTAATGAACAGACCATACAACCCACTAGACTTGCTTGTGATGCTTCCTTCCTGGGCAAAATACTCATAGTTCTATATAGGAGAAGCTAATCACCCTGAGAGCTAGAAGGGACCACTGGCGGAGGAAGAGGGGGAGCATACCACCCCCGACAGTGCAATCCCGATGGAACGCCATCGCAGCTGCCCACCACCACCCGTGCTGGGCACCAAGACCCTGCAGGCGGTGTGCCATGCCCTCAGGATGCGCGCCAGCCACGCCCATGCCTGATCTCTGCCCCCGGTGCCAGAGCATGAAGCTCCGCCACTGGAAGGGACCACAAGGGTCATCTAGTTCAACCCCCTGCAATGCAGGAATTGTAGCTAAAGAATCCCCAACTGATGGCCACCTGGCATTTGTTCAGAAATCTCCAATGAAGGAGAGTCCATCACCTCCTGAGAGAGTCCATTCCACTGTTCTCAAACAGCTCTTACTGTCAGAAATATCTTCCTTACGCTTAGTCGGAATCTTCTTTTTAATCATTTGAATTTATTGGTTCAGATCCTGCCCTCTGGAACAACAGAAAACAAGAGGCTCCATCTTCCATGTGACAGCACTTCGGCCATTATATTAGGGTTGCCATATTTCGGACGCAATTCGAACAAAAGTTGTTGAGTTGTTGTTTTTTTGCAAAATGCTCTTCTCCATGCTATGCATACCCAGCTCCCTCAAATCTTTCCTTCATCATAGAAAATTTATTCCCCCCCCCCCAGACCAGATTTCTCAGGGTGCTGAATTCAAAGCTTACTAGTTACACTCCTATTTCTATGGTTTCAGGCCACCATCATGATCAAATTTGCTTTCCTAACATATTGCCCCTGTTTCTTTGTGTGTCTGGCAGTCTGTGTTCACCCTTGGAGTCGCAGCAGGTGGTTTGGGCACCATGTATTTCAACGACTACCTGGGCCGCAAGCTGAGCATCATGTTCTCTGCTGTCCCATCTGTCATCGGATATCTCTTCATGACCAGCGCCCAAGGGACCTGGATGCTGCTGGTGGGCAGGCTGTTAACAGGATTTGCTGGGGGAGTGACTTCTGCTTCCATCCCAGTAAGTCAACAATGTACTTTTCCTTGCGGTTCAATCTCATTCCAGCAAACTCAAATTGTGTACCATACATTGAGAGCACCTTGAGGCCACTTTAAACAGTCATGGCTTCCTCCCAAAGAATCCTGGGAAGTGTACGGCAGTTTGTTCAGGGTGCCAAGAGTCATTAGGAGACTCCTGTTCACCTCCCAAAACCACCATTCTGAGAGTGGTGTAATAACCAGTCCCTCTTCCCAGAAAACATCCAGGAATTGCCAAGCCCACACTGGAACTTGGATGGCTCATAGAGATTTTCTTGCCTCTGCAGCTGCTTTCAGGCATGTGCCCAAGAGCCTGGATGGTAAAGTGATAATTGTCTTTGCCACACACCTCCCTCCTCTTCCATTTACTGGTTGAGCCAGTGTAATTTGGTTAAGCAATATTTAAAATAGGGAAAGTTGGAGGTAGTGGTGTCCTGAGTTGTAGTTCAATGGGAGAGCATCTGCCTTGCATACAGAAGGCCCCAGATTCAACCCCTGGTATCTTCAGGTAGGGCTGGGAATATCCCCAGTCTGAAACCTTGGAGAGCCACTAACAAAGTCAACAATACTGGAACAGTGCATCTGACGTAGTAGAAGGCAGCTTCCCAAGTTTTTCCATTTAGACCAGACCATTATTCGGAACCATAAGGACTGGAAAGCTTAATTTAATTTTAGGGGAACAGTCGTAGCTCAGTGGTAGAGCACCTGCTTTTTATGTGGAAGGTCCCTGTTATCTGGGAAAATTTCCCCGGCTAAAATCTTGGAAAGTCACTGCCAATCAGTGTTGACAATAATGAGCTGTTTGATTTTCATACTAACCTACCTTTGTAGGGCCCTGAGTGCAACTCAGAGTACTCTACACCTATGATTCCCAGCAACTGGGAGTCAGAGGCATATTGCATCCGACAGTCTGTGGCAAGGAACAGGGGAGAAATTAAGTTCTCATTCAAATGTAAACTTTAAAAAAATGCAATTCCCAACACAATATTTGAACCAAAACACAGCCATTCTACAAAATCCCCACTCAGCTGGATTTTGCACTACAGTTTTCCAGCCACACAATGCCTCAAAAAATGTATGTGCTAAGGTAAAGTGCATCAATGCATACATCAGTGAAAATAACCTACAGAAGTGCAAAACTGCTCAGAAATAACATGTAGAGAAGGAGACATTTGCACAAAAAATGTTGATGAATTTTTTTCGAGGACATGTTATTTATAAAAAAAACAACGCAGTCTGATGTACAAACGTAGATGACTGACGTTATGCTTGTTAAAACGAGAAACTGAGAGGAGCTGAAACTGATAGATTTATCCATCCCTAACTGTGGCTACATCCATTAACTTAGGTCCATTAATTTCACTGGGTCTACTCTGTGCAAAGCCTACTTGGACACACACACACCCCTGTTCTGCTGATTAAAATTCTGGCAACTTACCTTCCTTTTCTGTCCCTCCAGGTGTACATCTCTGAGATCTCTCACCCTGGAGTCCGGGGAGCTTTGGGCTCCTGCCCTCAGATCATGGCCGTCTTGGGTGCCCTTTTCCTCTATGCTTTAGGCAAGTAATAGATGTGAATTCTGGAGGAACGGATCAGCATCAGACTATTGGCTTAAACATAGAGCGGCTGGTGGTCCTTAGATCAGTGGTGTCTTCAGACAGGAGAACTGGGCTTCAGAGATGATTGGAATGCTTTGTTTGTTCTGGAAGGATTAAGGTATCCTTCTCCTCCCCCTGCCAGAGTCTTGCATCCCCTCTTCCAATGCAGGGGCCTAGTCTTCTGGTTGGACAAGTAAGACCAGCTCAGGACCTCCCCAAATTGCAGGGTTTCCAACCCAGTGACTCCTTGTTTATTTGTTTGGAGAAACACTGGAAATTTCACAAGCAATTTATCTGATCTTTTGAAGTCATTCTGCATTTAACCCTTTCTCAGACCTTTGGCAGAAACACACATTGGTTATCAGAGCTTAGCCAATGTCTGGGGCGTGGGCTTCAGATCAGTGGCAGAGCATCTGCTTTGCATGTAGAAATGTCCTAGGTTTAATAGCCAGTAGCTCCAGGTAGGGCTGTGAAAGACTCCAGAGGAGAGGAGAGTGCCCTTGATCTTGGGTGCTGCTTGCGGGCTACCCATTGGGGCATCGGGTTGGCAACTGTGAGAACAGTATGCTGGACTAGAAGGGCCATTGGCCTGATCCAGCAGGCTCTTATTCCTTTGTCTGAAACTCTTGGAGAACTGCTGCAGTCAGTACAAACAGTAATGAGCTAGATCAACTCCCATCACTCCAAGCTAGCAAGGCCAGAGCTCAGGAATGATGGGAGTTGTAGTCCAACAACATCTGGGGACCCATAGGTTGAGAACCGCTGAGCTAGATGGACCAATGGGCTGACTCAACATAAGGTGGTTTCTTATATTCCTGGAAAGGGCCATAGCACCATAAAAGAGCATCTGCTTTGCGTGCCATGTTCAGTCCCCAGCTTCTCCAGTTAAGGCTGGGAGAGACCTGCATCTGAAACCTTTCGAGGTCTGTTGCCATCCAGTGCAGGCATTACTGAGCTAGATGAACCAATGGTTGGAGTCACAAAAGGCACTTCCTGTTGGAATCAGATAGATTTGAACCCTGGCCTCCCAGGTCGTAGTCCAACTCTCCAACCATTGCACCATGCTGGCTCTTCAGGTTATTCTTTCAGGGGCCAGGCAACCTTTTCTGTAAATGTTCAGGTTGACATTCAAGAGGCAAAGACTGCGTAACACAAGAGCCAGGAAGTGCACACGGAAGACCAAACACACTGGACAGGATTGGGGAGCCGATAATGTCTCAGTCAGGCTCTTGGTTGCAAAACCCGAGATCGAAACAACAGATTGGTTAGAGATAATGCAGTCGCTCAGGGCGCCTGCCAATTAAGTCAGAACATGTAAGGTTTTTGAAACAGCCTGCCTGGTAAAGGAATGGAGAGAGAAAGGGGATCCAGCAGTAATGTTGTAGGCCTTCCCAAGATGATTAAAAGGACCGGAATTACCATACATTTAAGCTGTTGTGCCCAAAGCTGGGGCAATCACCATGGTGTCTTCCAGCTGATAATGGACTACAACAGGTATGGGTAATCTTTGGCCCTCCAGATACTCTTGAACTATATCAGCCCCAGTCAGCATGGCCAACAGCCAGGGATGATGGGAGCAGTAATTCAGCAACATCTGGAGGCCCAAAGGTTCCCCAAGTGTGGACTACACCATCTCTGAACATGGGGAATAGAGGGGTATGGTTGTTTATTACTGTTGCAGCTGTCCTCTTCCCACTGCAGGCCTCGTTCTTCCCTGGCGCTGGATGGCGGTGGCTGGACAGGTGCCTGTCCTTCTCATGATCGTACTGCTGTCTTTCATGCCTGACTCACCTCGTTTTCTGGTCTCCAAGGGGAAGGAGGATAAGGCCCTTGATGCCTTGGTATGGCTGAGAGGAGCAAATGCACAGTACTGGTGGGAATACGAGCGAATCAAGGAAAGCTTCAGTGAGCAGGTGTGCAATGGAAGGATGGGCGAACATGTCAATTTCAGTTCCTTTGTTCCAGTCATAAATTCAGTTCTCCACATTTTCACATCCTTTTGCAACTTACAAAAAAAAAAAAAGCTCCTGTGAAAATTTGTCAGCATTTTTGTGTGAATTTCTCTTACTGTACACATTTTTTAATGAAATGTTGCCTAATTCCCCCCCCTTTTTTTGGCAAGGCCAATTTTCTCTAATTCAATGCATTTTTGAACCAATTTTCACCCATATATGCATTTTTTATGGATGCTTTGCCTAGCATTTTCATTTTTATACATCTTTCTTGGCTGAAGTGGAGCACTGCAAAATTTGGCAAAGTGTGAATTTTGAAAGGCTGTGTTTTAGTTTGTACAGTGGTACCTCAGTTTAAGAACAGCCCTGTTTACGAACTATTCAGTTTATGAACTCCGCAAAACTGGAAGTAAAGTGCAAACTTTACCTCGGTCTAAGAATGGAAGCCGAACGGTGGAAGAGCGCCAGCTGCAGGAGGCCTCATTAGGGAGAGAGCACCTTGGTTTAAGAACAGTTTCGGTTTAAGAACAGAACTTCCAGAACGGATTAAGTTCGTAAACTGGGGTACCACTGTATATTGTTTTGGAAACAGTGAACTTGGTAACCAAACCAAATTTCTCCCCCTATCCCTTCTTTACTGCTATGACTGCTACGAAATGATGGGAAATGATACTCCAACCCACCCTGTAATATATATATATATATATATATATATATATATATATATATATATATGTAATATAAAAACTGCCTTGCAGTTTGCAGTCTAAAGTGGCACCACCCCAATTTTCTGATCTCCTTCTGTGCCCCCTGCTCCCAAATTACACTCTTGTGTCTCAAAAGTAGGGCTGGAGGAGGAATCTGCCTTTACTCAGATTCTAAATCTCACTTACTGTACTTTTCCGTGTATAACACGCCCCCATGTATAAGATGCCCCCTATTTTGGGGGACTAAAAATTAAGAAAATCCCACGTCCCCGCTAGGCACTACCCATGTGTAAGACAACCCCCTATTTTTAAACATAATTTTTCAGTAAAAAATATAGTTTTATACATGGAAAAGTACAGTACTTAATCCAACCCAAGAGGATTATGACCAGGGGCAGGTCAGTGGCCCATTTTAGAATCTGCAGTCTGGCAGATTCCTTTGCAAAGTGGCCTGGAGTTTTAAAGCTACAATTACTTAACATGGTAGTCGTATTGCACACTCTCCCCAGGGGTGTCTTAGCCATAGAGGCTAGTGGCGTGGGGCTCCACAGCACCAAGTTCTGGAGGGTGCAAGGGAAGAGGCAGAGGCTGGACGTGGCGCCTCCCAACATCAGCTCGCCACCCTCACCTGCCTCCGCCATGCACCAGGAGCCTCCGCTCCGCTGGAGGAGCTGCCCTCCAGCCACTGCCTGCCTAGAAGGAAACGTGGGGGTGGGGGTGGGGCAGCGGAGGGATCCTTGCACCATGGCGCCAGATATGCTTAAGACGACCCTGGCTCCCCCGCACTGTCTTCCCCACCTTTGAAGCTTTTGAAATAGCCTGCCGAGCTGCCTATGCTTGCTGGGGCCGGTGGGAATTGTAGTTCAAAACATCTAGTAATATTATTAATAATAATAATTTATTATTTATACCCCGCCCATCTGGCTGGGCTTCCCCAGCCACTCTGGGCGGCTTCCCAAAAAATATTAAAATACTGTAATACATCAAACATTAAAAGCTTCCCTAAACAGGGCTGCCTTCAGATGTCTTCTAAAAGTCTGGTAGTTGTTGTTCTCTTTGACATCTGGTGGGAGGGCGTTCCACAGGGAGGGCGCCACTACCGAGAGGGCACGAGGTTAGCCAAGTCTAGAATATACCCCTGAATGGAAATAGTTTCCCACAGCAATTCCTCCTCTGTTCATCTGGAAGGCAGCGAATCCTCAAGTGCGATGTGAATCTGTCTTCTTCTTGATGTAGAACAGGTGTGGTGAGCCATTGACCCTTCAGGGGCTGCTGAACTACAACTCCCAGGGGAGAATGGTACTTCAGCACTTTCTTGAAGGCCAAAGGCTCCCTACACATAGGAGCAATTGTCTATCGAAAGGGAGAGCCAAGCAAAAGGAAAGGCGTCATTCCATTCCTTGGAGGCCATTCCACAAAATCCTGACCTTGTTCCTGGGTGTGTGTGAAATGGGTCTGTCTGAACCATTTGTATCCATATTTCCTTAGAACAGACCAATTTCTTGGAGAGAGATCAAGCAGCCCTACATCTGGAAACCGCTGGCTATCACCTTGTTGATGAGGTTCCTGCAGCAGCTCTCAGGCGTTACCCCCATTCTTGTATACTTGCAGGTGATATTTAACAGCACAGAGGTCATATTGGTAAGCTAGCCACTTATCCAAAATTCTCCTCAGGACCTGTCCCCACCCCCATTCCACCCACTGCCTTCCTTTTTTGGCTTCCACTGAAGTATCCTGCGAACTCTCATTTGTGAAGGGGCCTCCTAATAACAGTTCCCAGGATGCTTTGGGGGAAGCCATGACTGCTTAAAGTAGTAAGAGAGTGATTTAAATTTATGGAGCAGATGTAATTTAGTCTTTAAAGCATGCCTTCCAACGTTCCTCAGATGAAAGGAGAGACATTCTGTTCTACATCAGTATCACTGCCCAAGGGGAGGGTGTTTCCCCATGTTTTTATTAAAGTTTTTCATTATACAGACAGTACTGCCCCGCAACTCCCCTGACCATTGCCTATGCTGATGGGCTGATGGGAGTTCTAATTTAACAGCATTGAGGGAATCAAATACCAAATCAGCCTACAGAAGTGAGGGCGCTGCTTGTTCACTGTGTGTTTAGTTTCTACCATTGTGGCACAATGGTTAGAGTGTTGGACCAGGACCTGGGAGACCAGGGTTCGAATCCTGACTCAGCCATGAAGCTGCTTGAGTGACCTTGCGCCAGTCACCATCTCTCTGCCTAATATACCTCACAGGATTTTTGTGAGGATGAATTGGGGAGGAGGGAAACGATGTACACCACCTTGAGAAAAGGCGGCATATAGAGGTGATAAATAAAATAAAATACCTTTACAACCTGTACGTTCCCCACACCCCAGCACCAAACTAGACATGAAGCTAAATGTGGCATTTGGAATCACCATAAAAAATTGCTCCTCATCCACATCTGCTATTGATTAAGAAAAAATATAATATCATTCTTAGTTTATTAAATTCGTTCTCGTAACAGGAAAAAACAACAACTCTCATTTTCCTCAGGCTTACAACCTAAAGAGACACGAGAAAAAGGGGAAATGGGTTGGGGGCGGGGGAGGATTTATTATCATGTCCAGTTTGGCCAGTTATCTCCTGTTCGCTGTGTGTGTCTGTTTTAAGAAAATGCTGACTCAGGGAAGAAGGAGCCTCAGATATGCTAAATTGTTTCTCCTTTTACTTTTGCAGGAGCCGCAATATGATGCTGTTATCGTGGGGGCCGTACGCTTAGCATCAGTGGCAGTTGCCACCTTCTCAATGGACAAAGTCGGAAGGAAGGTTCTTCTGTGTATCTCAGGTGCAGGTTTTGTCCACTCTTATTACACCCCACCTGGTGCATCTATAGATCTATTTTGCAGAGTCAAAACCAGCTTTGGGGAATTGTTTGGCTCAATCATTGGGGGGTGGGGGAGAGAGGAGCGGGGAGAGAGAAAGTAATAAATTGAAAACACTGAACATGTGGGGTGCGGGTGGGCATTCTCTCCCCATCACCCCCAAACCAGATACCCAATAAAGTAAAATGGGCCGCTGGTGCTTTGCAGCATTTGCCTTTGCCAGCCTAGGCCACATTCATACCACACATTTAAACCACTATGATACCACTTTAAACAGTCATGGTTTGCACACAATAATTCTGGGAGCTGTAGTTAAGGGTACTGAAAGCTGTTAAGGAAACCCCTTATGGCCTTCACAGAGCTACAATTCTGGAGTTCCTTCTGAAGAGAGATTGGTCATTAAACTACACTAGGGATGGTAGGTGTAGTTCAGCAACATCCATGGGGTAGGCCAAAGTTCTCCTACCCCAAGCACTTTACAGGGGGGGGAAACCCAGTAGGTTCTTAGCCGCAGGGCCATCTCCCTAGAATGTCAGGATCCAAAGACTGGGTGTGAAATAATGAGCAGGTTGAGGAAATTCCCAGACATAAAAAACCTCACATCTCACACTGTTGTTCTTCTTTTTTGACAGCCATCATTATGCTTGCCTCAAACTTGACTTTGGGCTTCTACATCCACTTCATACCTCAATATTCCCATAATTCAGCAATTATGGTTAACAGTAGTAGCCACGAGGGCCTGGCTACCAGCTGGATAAGTGGCCTCACCGTCATCCCTCTGATCGCCACCATGGTCTTCATTGTAGGTATGTTATTGTCAAGAACAGGAAGCCACCCAGATACCCTCTGAATGTTTTAAGCAGTAGCTTGATGTGGCTTATTATTATTGCAAATTAGATTTATATACCATCCTTCAACTGAGGATCACAGGGCATTTATAGTATAAAATTATGTAAGGTGTGGAGAATGTGGAAAGAGAGGAACTTTTCTCTTGTCTGTCATAATGCTGGAATTCATGGACATCCAGTGAAGCCGAACGTTGGAAGATGCAGGACAGATCAGAGAAACACAGTAAGATAATTTAACTATGGAATTCACAAGAGGCAATGACGACCACCGGCTTGGATGACTTTAAATGAGTACTGTACAAATTCATGGAGGAAGAGGAGCCTGTCAATGACTACCAGTCATGATGGAAGTGTATTACCTCCAGTACCTGTCACTGAGGAACATGAGTTGGGAGAATGCTGTTGTGCTCAGAACCTGTTTGTAGGCTTCCCTTTTGGGGTATGTGGTTGGCCACTATAACAACAGGATACTGGATTAGATGGGCCTTTCCTCTGAGCCAGCAGGGCTCTCCTGCTGTTATAGAACAGAACTAAATCAAAATTGACATTTATAGCTGTTTTGGTTTGCCACACTAACATGTTTGAGGAAGGACTAGTCATTCAGCTTTGCCTGAGGCCTCACCTCTTCCAGGTTTTTCAGAGGGGCTCCTCTTTCCTGTCTCTAGGTTATGCCATTGGGTGGGGCCCCATCACCTGGCTGCTGATGGCTGAGATTCTCCCACTGAAGGCCCGAGGGACAGTGTCTGGGCTGTGTGTGCTTGTGAGCTGGTTGACTGCCTTTGTCTTGACAAAAGTCTTTCTGTTGGTTAAGGTAAGTAGAGGAAGAAGAGCAGGGTCATCTTACTCATAGGTGCAAGGGGTGCGGGGCACTCAGGCGCGGGCTCTCAGGGGTGCCAGGCCGAGAGTCTGGGGCCGAGATTTGGAGTCGGGGGATTGGGAAGAGCCGACAGCCGCTGCCGAGTGGAGCAGAGCCCGTCAGAGTGGGCAAGCGAGGTGCTGAGGCAGCCGGCTGACTCCACTCTCCTGCGTGCCTGGGATTGGTGGGCCGCCAAGAGGCCCGCCCAGAGCACGCTGCTCACACAAGGCGTCTGGCTTCACTCAGTCACCGCCACCTCAGGCTCGATTGTTGTTGTGCTGGGCTCTCCTTGCCCACCCCTCCCCCCAGGCGCCTGGCCCCAGCCTTGCTCTGCCGCCGCCGCCTCAGGCTCCTCTGTTGCTGCTGAGGTGGCCAGCCCAGCCAGCTCTGCTGTGTGCACCTCGCCGGCCTGCCCTAAAAAAAATGTCAACAACTTGGGGGTCCCCCCCTAAAAAAGGTCAACTTGGGGGGCGCCAGGTGGATCTTTGGACCTCAGTGCCGCATATGCTTAAGACAGCCCTGAAGAAGAGACTTCATACATGTTGCAAGATATGCCACAGAAAGGGGCTGTGTACACACCCCCATTCACCTTCAGTGCAGCCCCACCACAATCTGTATCTATCGTGTCATTTCTTATGGAATATTATGGTTTGATGTGTTTTCCCCACAAACCCAGCTTCAGGTGAAACTGAGAAAAAGGACCTAGCGGTGTTTTAAGCTGGTAACATTTACACAGCCCTAACCTGCTTTAACAGTCTGACCCCTGATCCTGGGAACCTTTAGCACCCTTAACAAACTACAGTGGTACCTCGGGTTAAGTACTTAATTCGTTCCAGAGGTCCGTGCTTAACCTGAAACTGTTCTTAACCTGAAGCACCACTTTAGCTAATGGGGCCTCCTGCTGCTGCCGCGCTGCCAGAGCACGATTTCTGTTCTTACCCTGAAGCAAAGTTCTTAACCTGAAGCACTATTTCTGGGTTAGCGGAGTCTGTAACCTGAAGCGTCTGTAACCCGAGGTACCACTGTACAACCCACAGAATCCTTTGGAGGAAACCATGACTGTTTAAAGTGGCATCATAGCACCACCATGGCGCATAGTGGTGTGAATGAAGCCAAAGTCTCAGTACCCTCACCAGGGTCTAGAGCAGGGTTGGGGAATGTTTGTTTTTTTACCACAGGGGCCACATATGACTAGTGGGCAAGGCCACAGTCAAAAGTGGGAGGAGCATCTAGGAAATAGATCTAATGCATAAATAAGTACTTTTCACTCTGCCCCATGTCCTCTTTCTCTGCTTGTCCAAAGGATAATTTCTTTTTCTTTTCCAGGCACAGTATGGTCTGGAGGTTCCTTTCTTCTTCTTTGGGGCCATCTGCATAGTGAACCTTATCTTCACGTTTTTCATTCCCGAAACCAAAGGAAGGTCCTTGGAGCAGATTGAATCATACTTCAGGACTGGGCAGAAATAATTTATGGAATCTTTCCACCACCTTAAATGAACTTTCAGCATCAATTCAAGTCCTTACAATATAAGCAAATGAGAGACTTTTGAGGCCATGACAGGTTGACCACTGTGACAACTTATTATCCAAGTTTCCCCAGTCCTTAAACTGGGATGGGAGGTGGGGCGGATATAGTGAGATCTTGCTCATATGCATTTATTAATTTCCTTAAAACTGACAGATGCCATGGCAGCTAAGAGGTTGCAATACACAACAGAAAGTTCTCAGCTGGAACCTTGCCTCAGTCGCAAACTTATTAAATGGTTGAAGGCAAGCCACTCTCTCTTTATTAGCTCCCTCCGTCTGCAATATGAAAACAATGATACTGACCTGCCTTGCAAGGTTATTGTAAGGGCTGCTATTAGGATGTGTGTGAAGCATTTTGAACATTATAAATCAGGAGCCGCTAACATCTGTGAGCCAGTGAGCATATCTGGAATTTTGAGAAAGTGCCATGGGTGCAATTAATCATTTGTTCATCCCATGCTTTTCAATGGACTTCTCCATCACTATCCAAACCACACATTCCACCACCAAAGGATTTATTTGAACTAGAGCAACTGAGTTCTTTATTTAAGCAAATCTGACATTTCAGTATGTGTTTGAAATCCCTCCTACAAAATATTGGCTAGAGGCACCATTTGTCATTTCCCCATGTGCTCAGCGTGGGTCTAGCAGGTTACCTGACAATCACCACACCTATTTTCCTGGTTCATGAGAGACAATGGAAATGGAAAAGAACACTACATTGCTATGGGCCCCAGTCCATTAGATGTTTAGCCAATAGCATTTAAGAAGTCTGTCAAGGACCCAAATCCCACTGGCAGAAATAAACAGGGGTTTCTTTTCATATCATGGAGAGCAAAGTCAGAAAAGCCATCTGCTCAGAAAACTGCAGTGAGAGGCACAGCTGCAGGAACCAGTTGAAAAAGTTGGCAGCCCCAACGACCACACCATGGAATCCAACGCCAAGCATCAGAATGCATTATGTGCATTAACCATAGGCAGCTTTAGCTTTTTAAACTGCATATTGGTTTCATACTACTTCTAAGGAGAAGAGGAAGCCCCAACTATTAATTGAACTAGATGGAGAATGTTTATGTATTTAAAATGTCAGCAAATGGCATTGCATTCTGTTCTTGTATTTGCAGCCCAAGCACACATATGCATATATTTGCTTTAATAGTGCCATATTTCAAATAATGAATAATTGTTTGGCAAAGAAGAGAGCGCAAGAGGGGAACGGAGAAAAGGGGGAGGGCTTTATGGACTAGGTCAGTGGTGTCCAAACTTTTTTCAAAGAGTGCCAGATTTGATGAAGTGAAGGGCCATGAGGGCTGACCAAAGTTGTCAACCTTTTTTCAGGATTGAAGTTGTTGAGGGTTTTTTAGGATTTTACCCCAGGAAATAAATTGCCACAGGGGCAGGATTAAACCGACCGGCGGGCCAGATTAGGCACCCGAAATTGACTTTGGACATGCCTGGACTAGGTTAAGCTCAACAACTACAGAAGAAGTAGGAGCTTTTCAGTAGCACCAAGACTCTGCACAACCCTCATAGCTGGATGCCTCCCCCTCACTTTTGGTCTTTTGAACATTCATCATCCATGTCAGCATACTTTCAAGCTATCTTCTGGAATCGTGATGGTTAGAACTTGGGGTGATTAAAAAGAAAAGCTATGCAAAGCACCCAATTCTGTACTGGGGAACTTTCAGAAAAAGTGAAACGCGTGCAATTTTCATGAGCTAGGAAGTAGCTCCTCTAAGTCTGAAATAGCTCTGAAAAGATCAAAAGGGTCAGAAGCTCTTTAATCCACAGGAATCAGCTCTATAGAATGTATCCTGCTTTTTCTGTTTCCAGAGTACATTCTTTAGCAGCAGGAAGCACATACATACACAAACACACACACATTCCACTGTAGTAAGTAGCTTTTGAAACTGAATAACTTATTACCAGAGGTAGAATGGTCTTTTTATTCACTGCATACACAAAAAGAGGATCAGTGACAGGCAGGTTCAGTAAACTGGTGGTTGTCAAGGATTCTACACAGAATAAAAACTGGTTTACTCAGATCAACCCTTTCCCCGTAGACCAGTGATGCAAGCCAGCAGTCTCAGCTTCACAGAAGTGGCCCATCCCATTTTGCCAACTGAGGAGAAACGGGAAGGTGCGCCCTTGCATCAGCACCCCCTCAAAGCCTCACTTACTGGAGTTGTATGGTGACTTCTGGCGAAATCTCCCTGGAAGCCACAGCTGCACAATCCCAGCACTAACCCATGGGATTCCACTGCCTAAACTGGGCTGCTTCATTTGCCTCATGGGCCCTAAAGCTTCACATCCTTGAAAAGGAGGAGGCCATCTGCTCATGGTTGCTTATCCTGTAGGCCAGAGATAACCAGCCAGTTGCCTTCCAGAATCTTACTTCCAGAATCCCTGGCCATTGGCCATGTTGGCAGGGGCTGATGGGAATTGTAGTCCATGAACATCTAGGGGACATACTCTACACAAAACCCTCCCCTAGTGCATCATATAATTCACGAGACAGGCGTAAGGACTTCTTCACACAGAACGTAGTTGAGCTATGGATTTTACTCCAGAGAGTTGTTCCGTGAGGGGCACCAAGCAAAGATGGCTTTAAAATGGGTTAGGACAAATTTGTGAAGGGTAATAAGGCTACTGGCCACAGCCGCTATGTTGTTGTTGTTGTTGTTAATTGAATTTATATACCACCCTATACCTGCAGCTCTCAAGGTGGTTTACATCCTGCCTCTAAGTGCCAGTTACTGGGAATCACAAGTGAGGAGAGTGCTGTTGTGCTTGGGTCTGTCTTATGAGCTTCCCACAGGCACCTGGTTGTTCACTATAAGACCAGGATGCTGACATAGATGGGCCTTTGGTCTGATCCAGCACAGCTCTTGCTGAGGCCCCTTAACAGCAGGGGTGGAGAACCTCAGGTTCAGGGGCCAGCTGTGGCCCTCCAGACCTCTCTAGCCGGCCTTCAGAAAGCTCCCCAAGCCACAACCTTCAGCAGCCCTGCATCACATCCTCAGGTGGTTTTGCCAGGCTGAAATGTGTCCCAGGGTCCTGAAGGTGCCTCTTGCTTGCTTGCCAGGATGGAGGAAAGTAAGGCGTGTGTGAGTGTGTGCTGAAACTCGTCTACTGTACAAATGTTACACCTGTCATTTGGCCCACTTTTGCCTCTGGTATGTGGCCCCTGAAGGTTGTCAAAAAGGGAATGTGGCCCTCGGGCTGACCAGGGTTCTGTGCCCCTGCACTAGGGTGCATACACAGTCTTTCAAACAATAGCTTTTCATTCCGCCATTAATTACAAGATAAATTAATTTCAGAAGGGACCCTAGAATTAAATTATTGCATTTCCATCTGCTTGAAAGATAGTGTTGGTGAATACAAGTGGTATGTTTGTTGCATGCTAAAAAAAAAAAAAAACCTGAAGGGAAAAATCAGACAATACTGTGCAATACGCATCCTAGAAACAAGAAAATATTATCCGTTATACAGCACAGTAAAAGAAAAAGAAATTCTTACAATGTAGAATCCAGAGTCTCCAATAATTATTCACAAAAATTAACTACGCCTGAGAAGAGACTGCCTTATTCTTTTATGCTCCTTCAAAATGGCAGTGATCCAGCTTTGTTCAATCTTCAGAGACAGGGTGAGGTTTTTGACAAAGGTCCCTTCCTCTGAAACCTTATCTTTCAACAAGAAACGGGAATCTCTAGCAAAGCATTTCCTCCTAAAGGAAGCCTATAATACCATCACTTCTTGTTGATAATGCATTTGAAAATACTGACCCTTAGCGGTGGGACACAACACTGCATCTGGCAAGTAAGATTCTCACACGCCCTTCTATCAACTACATCTATAGACTTAATTAATTCTTCACACTATTTCTGTGCCCTACTCAGTTCCCAACTAGCCCCATCTTCCTCTTCCTAAAAAGACAGTGACCTAACACTACTAGACAGAAATTGTTTCCCAGCAAATGAAAGCACCTGTCTCATGTTCTATACCCCAAGAGAACAGATCCCCCACCGGAACAGTTCAAGGAACTCCAAATAAATAATAATAATAATAATAATACATTTTTTATGCTTTCCAAAGCAAATTACAAGGAAAAGGAATAATAAATTAAATTTTAGCTAAAGGGTATAAATATGGAAAGTGGAATTATCAAGTAGTAAAACAGGTTAAACAGTAGCAAAGAAGATTGCAACTGCGTAGCATTTCAGGCAAGGAAGTTTTTTTTCCAGTTATAAAAAGAGATGACCAGAAACAAAACTGGCCAGCTGCTTGAACCATTTTACAGTATTGCATTATGGAACCTAAGATTTGTGCTTTTTACATGTACAAAAAATGCCTATAATTGCAGCTCAAGTGTTTTTTATGGGGGACGGGGAAGGGGCTTACTGAGGCCCTTAACATGAAATGCTTTGAGGTATTGTAAACCAATAATTCTCTCATGCCACCTCTGGCCATCTTTGCTGCAAAGTGAGAGCAACAGTTTTCTCAAGGAAGCAGGGGGTCCTTTGCTAGACTTTGGGATGCAACAGTGGCTGCCCTTTCCACCCTTGGAATCCAGGATCACTCCAAAAAGTTTCCTTTTCCCCCACAGCAAAAGCTAGTCCTCCCCCCGCTCCCACTGCTGAAGAATCCTAAAAGGAAAAATACCAAATGCAAACAAACTAAGGGTTTTCAAGTAATTTCTCTCCTTAAGAAAATGCATCTCACAAATCAACACACAGTTTGCTCAGTTCTTAAATTACTAAAGAAACGTCAGTTCTAAAATTACTAAAGAAATGGGTCTAAAAATTCATCGGGGGAATAATTCTCTGCAATGCAGAGGTGGGAAAACAAGACTCTAAAGTAGGAAGACAGCAAGGTCCATCAAGCCCCCAAAGTTTGTAACTCTAAGAGAGAACACCAAATCAGAGACTGGGTTGGTGGCTAAAATATTAAACGCTGAGATCCTAGAATTCATTTGGTACCACATTTTCCAGCTCCCAAAATAGCTTCCCCATCACCCCAAATGTCAAAATAAAATCAAGGCCCAGAATGTAGCTTCTGATGATCTCAGAAGTACCGTATTGAGCTGCTAAAACTGTATCAAAAGGCTGTTGCAACACAGGCGACTAAGAGTCCACCACAGTGATGTGACAAATGGGGCTTGTTCACCCTATTTGGTTCCACACCAACCTGAGAAAGGAGCAGGGTGGGAGAAGGGAGGACCCCACATTAAATCCTGCCCCCTTAAACTGCAGCATATAAGATTCACAGTGTTGCATAAATGTGTTTTTGTTTTTTAAAAAATGTTCTGGGGACAAAGGAGAAGGTATGTTTTCATTCTGCACTCTCCGGCTTGAAATTAGAAGTTTTGAAAGAGTTTCACAGCACAGGATTCCAAGGCCAGTTTCTAAGGCTGGAGTGAATTCCCAAGCTTTGCTTTTCAATGAGATGGGAATGACTGGCCTCAAAAGAATGGCGATGTCACACAGCCTGTGGTTCGACACTTCCTGTCACCCCTTCTTCGTTTGTTTGCTTCCGTTGCAACTGCTGCATCCTTGCGTACGTGATGGCGTCTCCCCTACAAAAGGCAAAAGACAGCATAGGAGCTTGGAGTGAGTGGTGGTTTTGACAGGCACAGCACCCAAGACAGACCAGCAATCCACTGGCTGAAACAGGGAGGGAGGGAAATCTCTTCTCTCTTACTTTTTGCCTAATGCTGAAAGTCCATAGAGCACTCCGGTCGCAAAGGCAATGGCATTGCCTAATAAAGTTGTCAGAGTCAGGCTCAGTATAACTGGGAATATCGCCATCCTGGGGGGAAAGAGAGGAAATTTGTGAAGTTAAGGCAGTGTTGTGCTGCAATCCACTTCAACACAGGATGCCTAGCAAAACAAGGACCCAAATGTGGATCAACAGTTTGCTGGTACAGGATTTTGTGATCTCAGATTTTTCGCTTCCAAATGGTCACTGAAATGACCTACTGAAGTGAATGAACCCAGGTTAGGCATACCCATGAATTACAATGCGTTTTAATCACACAACCAGATTTAGGGTACATACAAACCAGATATTGGAAAGGGGTCTGTGGAGAGGGAAAACATACCCAGCTTCAAGAACCAAAGGCATTCAAGGGGGAAAAGTTTAGAACAATTTGTATTTTAAACATACTGGGTGATATCCAACAGGTCAGTGTCAGAATAGACTCATTGAAAGTTACTGGACAAATGACTGAACAGGTCTACTCCAAATATGAGATACTGCCCATTAACAACTTTTCTAGGAAGCATACGCCAGGCAACACTCATTAACTTAAAAAAATAATAATTAAAAGATTTTGGCCACATCTGCACCATGCATTTAAAGCTTTATTAGATAAGTTTTAAACAGTCATGGCTTCCCCTCAGAAAAAGAATCCTGAGAATTGTAGTTAGCTGAGAATGTTTAGGAAACCCCCATTCCCCTCACAGAACTACAATTCCCAGAGTTCTTTAATTATCAACCCCTCTTCCCAGGGTGTAAGCCAGCCTTCACCAGGCCTCTTCTTCCTTAACTGTTACTTGAGGGCAGCCATTCCACCCCAGGAAGCCAGGCTCATTTCATCAGCTTTACTTGAGGCCCAGCTTCATCAGGCACCTCCTGACCCTATACAGGACCAGATGGTTAATACAGGACCAACTGTCTAGAAATCTGTGCTTGTGTTTTTTGTTTTCCTCTACCCTCCTTGTCCTTTACCCCTTGTGTGTCATGTGGGTTCTTGTTAGATTGTAAGCTTGTGGGTAGGGACTGTCTTGTTTTGTTTGTACTGCAAGCTGCTCTAGGAACCTTTTTGGCTGAAGAGTAGGATACAAATGCTTTTTAAATATATATATATATAAATGAACTCTAGGACAGCTCAGTTGGTAGAGCATGAGACTTTTAACTTCAGGGTTGTGGGTTTGAGCCCCATGTTGGATAAAAGATCCCTGCATTGCAGGGGTTTGAACTAGATGGTTCTCATGGTCCCTTCCAACTCTACAATCCTATGATTCTGTGATTCTTCTCACTAGTCATCGTCACCTTCCAAACCACAAAGAGTATGCTTTGTTGTGTTTATCATGGATTTGTTATGCCAGAACACTTTAATTGTGCAAACCTAGAGCTCTGGTATGCACTTGAATCCCTCTGGCACAATACTGGTAATCCAGAGACACTCCCAACCCCAAGACACACTTACCCGCAGTAGAAGGCACCTTTCTGCCATGGGCGCAGTTTGTCTGCCCTTGCTGACACAGCGTTTGCAAACTCGATGAACTGGCAGCAGAAGGGGGCCTCGCACAGGAAAAGGACGAAGGCATTCAACCTTTGGGGCAAGAAGTCACACTCAAAACCAGAGAGAACCCACCCCATCCATAATGAAAGGGCCCATCTGGTGAACGCATGCATTTTTTGCTGGATCAGGCCAATGGCCCATCTAGTCCAGCATCCTGTTCTCACAGTGGCCAACCAGTTGCCCCAACTGGAAACCCACAAGCAGAAGCCAAGGACAAGAGCTGTCTCTTCTCCTGTGGCATTGCAAAGAAGCATTGCTGCTTTGAACTGCGGAGGCAGGGTAGAGCCATCATAGTTTAGAAATCATGGATAGCCTTCTCCTCCATGAATTTACCTAATCTTTTCTTAAAGGCATCTTAAAGTTGGTGGCCATCACTACCTCCTGTGGGAGCAAGTTCTTCTCTACACTGAGAGAAGAAGTCCACCCTTTCATCTGTCCTAAATGATTTGACTTTCAGCCATGTTGGATGACCATGAGTTCTAACATTATAAGAGAGGGATTTAAACTTTTTTCTACCCACTTTCTTCATGCCATTCATAATTTTATGAACTTCTACTATGTCAACTCTTGCTTGCCTTTTCTCAAAAGTACTAGACACCACAGCCAGTGAAACTCTTAGGCTGCTTTAGGTTCTAAGCTTTTATAACCTTACTGGGGCCAGAGGGCTATTTAGCTAGTACAGTTCGTACCTTGGTTCTCGAACAGAATGCCTTCCGGAATTCCGTTCAACTCACAGAACCGTTCGAAAACCAAGGCATGGCTTCCGATTGGCTGTAGGAGCGTCCTGCAGCCAATCAGAGGCTGCGGAAGCTGCACCGGACTTTCAGCTTCCGAAACTCGTTTGAAAACTGGAACACTCACTTTTGGGTTTCAATCGTTCGGGAATCGTATTGTTTGGGAGCCAAGGCATTTGAGATCCACTGGAATTGGAATGGGCAAATCTGCCAGTTTTGGTTTCTCTCAATTTCTCATTTTTCTGATTTTAAGTTCAGTTCTCTATGTTTCTACACATGTGCAATATTTTCTTTTGTAAAAAAAAAAGTCCACATGAAAAATCACCCCCAAACTTTTTCCTATGTGCACATTTTGTTATGAATTTTTGCCTATTATTATTCATTTCTCTACTGCTTTATACTCTTAATTAAAAAATCTCAAAGCAGCTTAGAACCAACATTGAAACATCAGATAAAACAATCCAGAATAAAACATTACTAAAGAAATTCAAGTATACATTCAAACAATGATATTTAACAGGAAACTAAAATATTATCTTAAAGATTTCAAAACCGAACATTGCAAAAGAAGCCAACTACAGAATGCCCATTTAATGCAGCAATGTTAACAAACAAATTATCTTAAAGATTTCAAAAGAAAACATTAATAATGTCAAATATAAAATGCACATTTAAAACAGCACTAGCAAGAGAATAAAAAATTACCTTAAGCATAGAACATATCTGCTGCTGTTGCTGCCAATCCTGCCATTGGTGGTTCATAGCAGGTAGCGGCTGTGGAAGCTCAGGCTCAGTGACCTGGGTCTGGACTAAGAGACAGCCAAGACGGCAATTTCCCCATATACAGTGGTACCTCGGGTTACATACGCTTCAGGTTACATACGCTTCAGGTTACAGACTCCGCTAACCCAGAAATAGTACCTCGGGTTAAGAACTTTGCTTCAGGATGAGAACAGAAATTGTGCTCCGGCGGCATGGTGGCAGCGAGAGGCCCTATTAGCTAAAGTGGTGCTTCAAGTTAAGAACAGTTTCAGGTTAAGAACCGACCTCCGGAACGAATTAAGTACTTAACCTGAGGTACCACTGTATAAAGCATTTTTATATGTTACTTTCACTGATCTATGTACTGATAGGCAGATTTTACCTTTGTCTATGCAAATGTGGACACATGAGCTGGCTGGAGAACTGCACTGCAAAATCCAGAGAAGCACAAATTTCAATATTTGGCTGTGTTTCAGTTCTCGTTGTTTCCGAAAGTGTGGGTGTGGTTGGTGTGCCTTTAAATGCAGCCGACCCTCCAGGTACGGTGATTGTTAGCTTGGTCTGACTCAGTTATGCTTTCTTGGGTTCTGTGCTTTATTTTACTTCTAGTTTTAAGTGTTTTAAATTTTGTAGTGTTTTAAAAGTTTTCCAGTTTGTACTGCATTGTTGTTTTAAATCTTCCACCTTGCTTGCCCTGGGGCATTTACTTAGAAAAGTGGCTTTAAAACATTTTCAATTAAAATTGAATAGAATAAACTGGCAGCAGCTCTCTGGGATTTAAGAGCAAGAGACTTCCCAGCCATACCTAGAGATGTTGGGAATTGGACCTGGGACCTTCTGCATGCAAAGCAGATGCTCTAGCACTGAGCTATGGCTCTTTCCCTAGAAATAAGGTAAGATTCTAGTCCTCATGGTTCTGAACAAACAGCCAGTTGACACATGGAATTGCCTAGTACTCAGTAAGACCCCATGTCCGTCTAGCTCAGAACTGTCTACATTGATTGACAGTGGCTCTCCAGAGTATCAGACATTCCCAGCCCCACCTGGAGATGCCAGGGATTAAGCCTTGCTCTACCAGTAAGCTGTGGCCCTCTCCCAAAGCTACTCTCAACGGTTTTCTATTTTCGGTGCCACAGGGACTCAGCTGCAAATACAGCCATACCTCATGTTATGTTTGCTTCAGGTTGAGCGTTTTCAGGTTGCGTCCTGTGGCGACCCGGAAGTACTGGAAAGGGTTACTTCCAGGTTTCGCCACTCGCGCATGCACAGGTGTGTAAAATGACGTCACACGCATGCGCAGAAGCGGTGAATCGAGACCCGCGCACATGCAGACACACAGGTGCAGATTGCGTTCTGCTCATTTTGCAAACGGGCCTCTGGAACGGATCCCGTTCGCAACCAGAGGTACCACTGTATAACGTTTTAAGTGTATTTTAAGTGTATTAAACAAATGTGGCACTAGGTGACACTGGTGAGCTAATGGCAAATTCCATATATACTTTACTACTTTTTTTTAATTAAAAAAAAAAGCACTTTCACAGTGTTTTTTATACCTGTGTAGATTCAGCCTGGGGGGGGGGGGGGTTGGAACTAGCAGGGAGGCCAGAGACTGTGCTGAGTGGGCAGTGCAATGGCCACACATCCCACCAGGACAAATCATTCATTGCCTGCCTCTGAATTTGCAACAGACTTTCATCTCAGCTGGTGTTGACTTGCAGAACCCCAGTACTCGAAACAAATAGTCACCGCAAAGGAAGTCAAGTTTACTTACATCATCCAAACGCCAGCTGCGATGTTGAGAGGGTGGATGGTCACACAGTTAAAGAGGCCAGCAAAGGCACACGCTGAATGGACAAAGCAGGTAGAAAATGTTAAGATCAGCCCTGGTGGGTCAGTGCATCCTGTTCTCACAATTACTGACCTGATTCCTCTGGGAGGCTCCCAAGAAGGTCTTGAGTGCAGCAGCACACTCTGTCTACTTGCATTTCCCAGCAACTGGTCTGTCTACACTGGTATATACTGGGGTGTATGAGGTGTTAGGGGAGGGGCAGTACCTCTGGCAGGGGAAATAACATGCTACTTCTGGGGTAGCTTGTCCACCTCCCCCCCCCTCCAGCTCTCACCTGTGGCTCCTAGAAGTTGCCAGCATGTGACAGTGGCCACAACCCAGGAGCAGATTCAACTGGCCAGCTAAACCTGGTGAAGGTAGCTGATGGGTCTCAAACCCTTGGTGAGTCAGGGACTTCCCCTGCATGTGAAGACAGGCTCTGGTGGATTGAGTGGATCAGACCAATACTGGGTCCAATAGTCAAGAAGGCGTTTTGCATTCATGTTGTAGAGAGAAGTGAGGGGCAGATGGGGCTCATCAACCTAGGAGAGCCAGTGTGGTGTAGTGGTTAAGAGCAGTAGACTCGTAATCTAGAGAACTGGGTTCGTGTCTCCGCTCTTCCACATGCAGCTACTGGGTGACCTTGGGGTAGTCACACTTCTCTGAAGTCTCTCAGCCTCACTCACCTCACAGTTTGTTGTGGGGGAGGAAGGAGATTGTTAGCCGCTTTGAGTCTCCTTCGGGTAGTGATAAAGTGGGATAACAAATCCAAACTCTTCTAGGAAGTTAGCCCATCTAGCTGAAGAAAAACTCTGATCCTAAACCTCCACTGTCTTGTGGGATATCTTCAGGGGGGCGGGGAAGGCTAAGGAGTAAATCCTACACAAATTTGGAGTCCCTAAGATGGATGGATGGCACCTCGCAGTCCTCCTTCCAGCAAATCCTGCAGCCAAGCTGGTGCCAAACATATTGCTCTGCTTTCTTCTGGACCACATCGGCAAGGCTGAGAGGCTTGTAGTCTGGGCAACCCGGGACCCCCAAATACTGCCCAGGCTTGCACATCACAGAAGGTCACAGCAGTTTGACTTCACTCCAAGAGGCACACTAACAATGGTATTCATTGCTTCCAGCAGTGGAGGTAGAACATCGGGATCCATATCCTTGTCCTCCACGATTTTGTCTACAAATCTTCTTTTAAAGCCATCCAGGTTGGTTGTCATCACTACATCTTGTGGGAGTGAGTTCCACAGTTCAACCATGGATTGTGAGAAATGAAGCTGCAACATGACATCACATGATGAAGATCACAAAATTTTGTGGCTATTCTGAGGACAGGTTCTGACACCGAGGGCTAGTCACCTGCCTAAGGTTACGCTCCGCCTTCATAGCAGAGGAAAAACTTTGATGTGATTCTCCTGGACGTAACCAGACTGGGTTCCGAGAGCTTTGAAAACTGGACGTTTGTTCTCTACAAACTCTGACAATGTTTCCAAAACTAATTTTTGTAGGGTTTTTTTGGGGGGTGGGGTGGGAGAATTGAGTGCATCTGTGTTCTTTGTGCCATTATTTCTTGTCAACTCAGCTCTGCTGGCCCTTGTTTTTTCATGAGCAGTGTCGCATAATACTGGGATTAAGTTACCTGCTGACGACTGCGAAAGGGGTCTGATGCTGTATCGGATGCAGAGAACCTTGCTGCAAGTTTAATGAGGACCAAATCCCAGGTGGTTCCAAGGCTTATTTTCGGACTGTTCAGGGCATAGTTGCTTTTTTGTGTGGGTGGGGAGGGGCAGGGGGAAGTGCTGCCTTTAAAAGCAGCCAAAGGTCTGAGAATTTTAGCAGGTGAAACTTTCCCTAACAAGTGGGGAGGAGAAGCAGAGAGTGGAACCCAGCCAAATTCTATTATAGCCAGCCAGCTCGCCCATGAAGCAAGGAGAATAGTGGCTGGGACAATGAATGTGAATTTTTGTACAGTAGGCCAGATTCTACAGCCTCACACACCCCTCTCTAACCTCCATGTAGACATGTAGGAAGCATTATCAGAGTTCAAGGGAAAAAACTCTCCTCGATATTTGTTTGAAGGGGACCCTGTGTGTGCTGCAGTTTCAGCACCCAGCCTCCGCCAGAGTGCTTGGCCTCTTTCTGAAGTTGCACATGAATCGTGCCTGTGATGTCGGGCCCCCTCAATCTTGGGGGCCACCTGGTGCCTCGGCTCAAGGAGGGGTCAACACTTGGCTGGTGAGGGATGTTGCATGAAGAGAGAGCCAAGGAACAGAAAGAGTGGCTTGGGGGTGAGGAATACCAGCTTGACGAAAGATTACTCAACAAGTTTAAACATAGGGAGCAAAGTACAGCAGGAGCAAAGTTCAACCCCACTATCAGGTGTGCCCTAAACCATGAGTAAGAAATCACATCACAGAGAAGCAACTGGGAACAGGTATCCAGGGCTGGGTGCAGCAAGGGAGAAGTTCTTTCAAGTCGTAAGCAAGTGTCTCAGGCACTGTCCCCAACTTAATCAGCCTTTGCAAAACGCTTTTTAAAGACACTGACTTCTACAAAAGTAAACTCTGCTTAGAAATGCAAACATACCAGAGAACGAGCAAATGGGCTCTGCAACAAAATGGTACAGCACAGAGTGCTCCTGTACCCAGTTGGCTGGGCAGCCATGCCCTCCATTCCACTCTTGAATGAAGAGAGGGTGCACTTTTTGCAAAGAGTTTCATTCTATCTATCTGCTTTTATTTATTTGAATGTTTTCAGACCACCTTTTAGAGCAACACTCTTGCAAGGAAGGCAGCTTACGGCAAACACAAAATGCAATATTACATTTCGATTAAAAACAAAAACAAATCAAGAACCAGTCAAACCAGGTCCCTTAACTAACCCACAGGCTAGCAAAGGGCCATTGTAGTGAATGAAAACAAACTTAATATTAGAAAAAAGCCAGCAACAACACAAAACTAAAACAAAAGTTTCAGGCCAGTTGTCCTATTAAATCTTTCAAGGAAAAAGATCCTGGAAATGTGTGGTTTTTATATAAAAAGTCCAGCTGCACTGATGGCAGACATATGCAAATAACTTGAAAGGGTGTGTCACAAGCATGGAGTCACCACCAATAAGGTCCCAGTTCTCATGCCCCTGCCTCACAGAGCTACAATTCCAGTGTGGTTTAATAGTTGATCCCTCTTCACAGGGAACTCAGGGAACTGTAGCTCTGTGAAGGGAATAGGAGGTCATCTAACAACTCTCAGCACCCTTAGCAAACTACAGTTCCCATGATTCTTTGTGGGAAGCCATGGTTGTTTAAAGTGGTATGTTATTGCTTTAAATGTGTAGTGCAGATGTGACCTGAGTCAACATCGGCTGGCCCTGATAAGATAGTGGAGCCTCCATGGTCGGAAGCAGATTACCCACTGAATATCAGATCCGGAGGTGAAGAATATGGAATGGCTAATATCATTATACCCTTCTTACTGGTTTCCTGGTGGCATCTGGCTGGCCAGGGTTTTGGACTGGTTGGACCTTTGATCTGATTCGGTCATGGAGTTCTTATGAATCAGGAGGGTGGGGGACATTTAGGCACAAGCAGAGACTGGGTGGCTGTCCCCCACATGACAGCACTGTAGACTGAGACATGAGAGAGACAACTGGCTGAGCTTGGACTAGTTGTTGCCTCCCAGCCTCAACTACCTCACAGGGTTGTTG